>NC_062278.1:89015357-89640357 GCF_902655055.1 Lutra lutra
GTAAATTATTGTTTCATAAGTGAGTTGTTTGCTTAGCTTAGCTTTCTATTCTTCTAAGATTTTTTTTTTTTGAAGATTTTATTTATTTATTTGACAGACAGAGATCACAATTAGGCAGAGAGGCAGGCAGAGAGAGGAGCGGATGCAGGCTCCCCGCCACGCAGAGAGCCTGATGTGGGGCTCAATCCCAGGACCCTGGGATCATGACCTGAGCCGAAGGCAGAGGCTTTAACCCACTGAGCCACCCAGGCACCCCAGCTTTCTATTCTTCTAATAAGAGTTTGTCCAGTTACACAAATTGGTTTGCTGACAATAGAGTGATTTATTCATTTATAGCCTTAGCTTTCTGGGCAAGAATTTGCTGAAATAAATAGTTGTCATGCTGACAGAGCTGATCTGAGTTCTCAATCCTGATGATCAAGTTGTGCGGAGGCCAGTGATCTCAATTCCCAACATTGACTACAACCCATGAAAATAAATACTGACATTTGTTTACATTAAATTATCTTTTGTAAGATGAAAAAAAAAACAGAAGTAATTTGAAAGATAATCCTAGCTATGAAAAGTTATTTGCAACAAAGAAAACAAACAAATATTGACTATCGGGTATATATAAAGAACTTTTACAAGTCAGCAAAAAGTATATATATATGTATATACTTATATATATATATGAAGAAATCTTATTGCTTACTAATATATCAGAATTTATTCAACTTCTTTGGTAATCTGGAAAAGACAAACTAAAACAAGTATTAGTCAATCTATAAAATTTTCTTAAATTAAAATTTTATAAAATTTTTATAAATTGTTAAAAACTGATGATAAATATATAGAGAAACATTATGTCTCACATCCAATAGAAGAATTATTTGTTGGCCCCATCACTTTGGAGAGCCAAGACCACTACATAATAAAAATGAACACTACTTTCAAGCAGATATACTGAAATCACTCTTGAGTATATGTATAAGGATATGTATTCAAGATTAATCAGTGAGGAATTCTTTCTAATAATGAAAATTTCAATAAACTAAATGACCTCCAATAAGGCAATGGAAAAATAAAACATGCAGTATTCTGAAATTTGAATATCACACAGTACTTGTAAATCATGAACTTGATCCCTGCTGGATCTTTGGATGACTGCTCTGTGAGAAATTCTTTCCTCTTGCTGAGGCATGTAAAGTAAGTTTCCAATTGGGGAATTCGAGATATGCTTTCTACAGCAAGCTGCCATGTGTGCGAGCTCTCCCTTCAGGGTTTACCAGCTCCAGTATGATTAGGTTTCCTTTATTTATTTTCATAAGACCAATGGGCTAGAATCAAGACTCCAGAAATAAACCCAAGCATATATAGTCAATAAATATCTTACAAGGGAGCAAAGAATACCCAAGGGAGAAAAGACAGTTTCTCCAAAAAAATGTTGTTGGCATAATTGGATATTCACATGTAAAAGGATGAAACTATGGAAAACAGTATGAAGGATCCTCAAAGAGTTAGAAATATGGAACTACTATATGATCTAGCAATTCCACTTCTCGGAATATATCCAAAAAAGAGTAAAAACACTAACTTGAAAAGGTATCTGCACCTCCAAGTTCATTGCAGCATTATTTACCATAGCCAAGATACGGTTTGGAAAACCAAGTGTCCATTGATGGATGAATAGGTAAAGGAGTATATGCAAGGGAACATTTTCAACAATAAAAAGCAGAAAATACTGCCATTTGGGACAATATTGATGGACCCTGAAGGTATTATACTAAATAAAGTAAGTCAGACAGAGAAAGACAAAACTATATGATCTCACTTATATGTGGAATCTAACGACAAAACCAAGCCAACCAACCAAAGAAAAACAAATTCATAGCAAAAGAGAACAGATTTGTAATTCCAGAGGCAGAGGGTACAGGAAGGGAGAACTGGAGGAAGGAAGTCAAAAGATAAAAACTTTCAGGTATTAGACAAATAAGTCCTAGGTACAACATGATGACTATACCTAATACTGCTATATGATATATAAGAAAGTAGCTAGTAGAACAAATCCTAAGAGTTTTCATCACAAGTTTTTTTTTTTTCTTTTCTCTTTTTAAAAATGTGTGTGTGTGTATGTGTGTGTGTGTGTGTGTATGGGAAGATGGATGTTAACTTAACTGACTATGGTAAACATTTCACAATATATATAAATCAAATCATCATACTGTGCCTTAAACGTATACCATGATGTATGTCAACTGTTTTTCAATAAAACTAGAAAAAAAATAAGTAAATATGATGATTTAAGAATTTTTCTTTAAAATATCAATTAAGAAGAGAATCTATTCTGAACTTATATAAACAAAATGACAAGGAAGCATAAATGAGGCTCTTTATAGGACATGTCATGTCAAAATGCTGTGCATGAGCTTACAAAGGCATTGAGTCCAGAGTTAAGGATCCAAATGATTGCTGAAGACACACTGTGGGGTCTTTTTTGCACAAAACTACTTATATTAAATTATCACAGCTTAAAGAAATCATTTGGTTACAATTTTTTTATTGTACTTGCAGCTATAAAATTTTTATCATAGAATTTATTTTATTTTTTAAACCAGGACCTTCAGAGAAGAGTGTTCAGTAATTAGCTCATGGTATTTTCAGAGGCTGGATTGATTCCCAGGTCTTAGTCTTCTCTCCTATGGGAAATTTTGATCATAAAATTCAAAGGCTGACCTTGGTTCTGATTTTATAAGGAATATTATATTCAGCTCGACCTTCACAATCTAGATTGAAATAAGATGAAAGGATTAGTTGAAATTGAACACTATGCTTAGAGTCCAAGAAGAAAGAAAAAAAGTTAAACTTTCAGAGTCATAAATTATACATGAAAAGATATATGCTAATAGTATAATCTTAAGTCACCAGAATTCCTGCATTATCTAAAAGTGTAGGTGTTTGGTTAGCTGAATGATAATAATAGTTTTAAAAAGATAATAACTAGCCTAGATAGAAAAAAAATAATTTCTTAATTTTATAATTTCATGTTGTATAAAATACTTGTAAATTAATTCTCTATATAAATGATAGCTATAATTTCCAGCATGCATTTTAAATCCCATTAAACCTTTTTTGTTCAAATATGAAAGTACTATAAACACTATGTTGTCTTTATAACAAATTTTATAATTGCTGCAAAAGTATTTGTATGAACCTATGTGTTTAAAAAAGATCATTCTGAGAAAAATTTACCAATTACTTCTATTTTTAAAATATCCTTAGTATCACTTGACTGCCTCTTGACTCATTAAGAAGATTTACTTTATTTAGATTAAAAGATTGTCAAACTGTCTCTTATTCACAGTTATAAAACATTTAAAATGCAGATTTCTAAAATATACCATAATTGGAATTTTAGAAGAACCACGAGTCAGAAAAATACAAGTACAGTGTAGTATACCTGGTAGTATTTGCAAACATCTTTCCATTTTACCAAGAAAAAGATAATTTGTTACATCCTGAAGAAGAGACATTTTGTCATCTTTGGACTTCCAGACCAAGGCTGCTGTTGTCTTTCTTGTCCCTTTTACCACTAGCCAGTAGGTTTCATATCTTATCATATTCACTGTCAAAATCACTTCCTTTGAGAAGAATTGTAAGGGTGATATTTGGGTATCACCTCTTATCTCTTGTAGTTGTAGCGTTGTCCATAATCACAGCTCTGTGATGGCAACAGGTGATGCTGAAACATTAAAATCAGCTTTACTTGATCAATTGTTACCAAATGCATTATTTTTCCATTTAAAACATATTCTCCACTTTCAAAGTATTTTGGGATTTGTGAATAGACGCAGATTGATCATGGGAATGGAATAGTGTGACCAGAGGATGACAGTGTTACAAGAATTACACATCCACTCTCCAATGTCCAGATGTAGATGAAGCCAGAATCATGAAAGCCAAGTGTCTGGAGTCCAAATAAACAATGTCAAAGTCAATTTTGCCATGAATGACGCATGGACTTTGATGTATTTGATGACATGCTCTCTAGCTTTTGAAAATGTCTGTCATTGTGACAGGATAATTTAGTGAAATAAGTTGTGTTCTATTTGCTGGTTACTAGGGTTTTTTTCCCTAACTTATTCCAAGAGGAAAAAGATGCACATGTTTTGATTTGCCTCACGGCCTATTCACACCTGAATGAAGAAATTAAAGAAAATTTTCTCCAACCCTCAACCCCCCATTTAGATTTCTCTTATTGAAAGCATATGACTACTCATTAAATCAACCAATATTTAATAAATGCTTACTAAGTTCTCAACTTGATTTAGGGTTCTCAACCTGATTTAGAGCAGTGAAAAGAACACCAAACAAATAAGTTATCAGATAAATGAAAAATAAAAATTTAGGTTGTAAATTTAAAAAATTAAGAGAAAGTTTTCCATATAATATACATCTTTTATTTCATATTAAAATGTTAGTGACAGTGACCATAGTAATTTTTAACATGCATTGCTTATACTGTGTGTCATGCACTGGGCTATATAAATCATACCTATCATCTCTACAATGTTCCTAGTCACCCTGTGATCATTTTAACTTAATAACTGAGACTTTGAGAAGTTATTTGAAAATAAATTTTGGAATCAAATTTCAATTCAAGATCTGCCTGAACTCAGAAACAGTTAAAACTAATCATTGAACTAGGAATATATGTATTCCAGTAGAGCAAAGGGAAAAAATCAATGTTGGTTAAAAAATATAGAATTTCCTCTAATTTTAATGAGTTTTTAGCATGTGTTAAGAAAACATAGGATACTTTCAGAAGGGTGAGGTAAGAGAGATGAGAACTTTAAGTCAGAGTGCAGAAATGGCTTTAGGTGAGGTCAATTTTTAGAGATTTTCTCAAGACTGGGAATGTCCATGTGAGAACAGAGCTATAATTCACTTTCTTGCAGTGTTCCAAGGACATAGAGAGAAACAGGTTTTGTATAATTAAGGAGTCTAGAGCATAGTTATTTTACAAAGTCTGTTTGACCTAAAGATCTAGGTTTGACCCAAAAGTAAAGGAGCCACCTGAAACTCAGGAGGCCTGGAACATTTGGAAACCGGTATACCAGAGACATCTGGTATAGACTCATGACACAGGGGCTTTCCATACATGGACATGACGGCATGAAACTCCTGAAATTTTCACCACCCCGTAAGGGAGGACATTGAATTTTTCATGAGCTTAGTGGAATGGTTTAAATTTTTATTTAAATATATTTTAAGGAAAATATCCGAAAGGTAGTGTTTTCTTGTTCTGCCAAAATGGAAATATGTGTAGGAGGAAGGGATGACATTTTGATGGGATGTCTTTAGCTTCAAATTTGTACCCTAGCTATAAGTACTCAAAACACAAAAGTATTCAACAGCAGTGACTGAATATCTAGTCATGTTAAAACAAACTTTTTTAATGCATAGTAAACATGAGAGAATCTCAGATTAATATCCTAATGTTTTACCAGAGCTGGAGAAAATGTGATTATATTAAATATATAAAGACAATAGAGGACACTGAATCTAGGAATTTTAGATGCAAGAAAATTAATTCTACATAGAACATGTGTGACTTGGTTAATATTGAGTATAGCAATCTTCTGCAAGTTCCACCTTATTAAAAGATTGTCTTCTGATTTTTCTAGTTGCTGAAGGTGTGAAAGGGGAAAAAAAACCCACCTTTCTGAGTAAGGAAAACCATGACAACTTCAGAGGCACCAGGAAACAATGCATAGAAGACTAGTCACAGAAGTTAGAGTCTGAAGACATTTATAACCCCTCAGAAGCCAATTGCTTAGTTGAATAGATCTTGGTACCTTAACAAATGGTTAAGACTCAAAGGTTTGATGCAATGAAACTGATTTTGATGGGGAGCTCTGACCCATAGTAATGTGAACATCTCAGAGTCAGCAGTTTGAAGTTTAGGGAAGTTTATACACCTCTTTTTCTCCTTACTTTAGGGAAAATAGACACTTTCTGGTAACCCACATCCATCAAGAGAGTCCACTCTTAAGAAAGGGATAAATGTAGTTCATAGTAGTGTCAGGGAGACACATTTTGTTTAAGAAATGGAGACAGGCTTACTCTTAGGGGGTCAGGCTTGGTCAGACATGTTTCTTTTTATGCCCCAGGCAGCAAGAACTCAGGAATCTGGGAGGAAAATTCTGTAATACTTCCTGATAATACAGGGGGTAGGCCAAGCCTTATAAACAGTAAACAACATGCTCTCTGCTTCTTAGTTATGAACTAGGAAAGATCCTTGAACTTTATGTAAAATTCTGGGTAGGAGAAAGAGCCCCAAAAGTGATGGTCACTAAATTTCTACCAGCTATTAGAACAAGATCTCAGAACAGACTCCATTTCACTTAGAAAAATAAAATTGATGTGATACTACTCCCTTCAGCTGGCTGTAGGTGACAAAATTCACATTCGCTGCACCACTTAAATTGATATACTGATTTTGTGTTTGAGCTATCCTATAACCCT
This sequence comes from Lutra lutra, assembly GCF_902655055.1. Taxonomy (NCBI): domain Eukaryota; kingdom Metazoa; phylum Chordata; class Mammalia; order Carnivora; family Mustelidae; genus Lutra; species Lutra lutra. Next base: position 89,021,865 of record NC_062278.1, read on the forward strand.
CTATTATATGGCAATGAAAGATTTGTGTTTATAAATGTTTATAAATGTCCTATACAAATGGCATCCAAAATAAAGACAATACATTTGGGAATAATAATAGGATTAAGAAAATGTTAACAATGCAAATTATTTTTAACATGACTTAAGTTACTATTTTCACGTAAGAATTTATGCTGAATGAATTTTTGATAAATTGAATACTTTCATACATAACTACTGGCTGCTTATTCGGCTAGTGGCCAATATTTCAAGAGCCTTAATATACTTAAATCAGTAGATTAAGTTTGGATAATCATTTCCAATAGCTGGAAATGCAGACAAAAGTTATTTCTAATGTCAAATTTAGGGAAAATAGTTAACTTCCCATAATAGAATTATTAAGTGAATTTTTACTACCTATTTGTTAGACTATTACAGAGCCAGGAAAGGCATTTATGAAGAACTTTTAATGGCATAAGAAATTTTTCATTATATATTGAATTAACAAATATATAAATAACATATGTTTTGTTTTTCTAATCACATAAAACCCAGCAAATTAAAAACAAATAAACAAATGTTTCAAATTGAAAAATTGTTTGTTTTGGATCATTTTTTTAAAAGATTTTATTTATTTATTTGACAGACAAAGATCACAAGTAGGCAGAGAAGCAGGCAGAGAGAGAGGAAGAAGCAGGCTCCTGCTGAGCAGAGAGCCCAATGTGGGCCTTGATCCCAGGACCCTGGGATCATGACCTGAGTCAAAGGCAGAGGCTTTAACCCACTGAGCCACCCAGGTGCCCTATTTAACATGAATGATTTTCATCATCTGCTGCATGTTTTCTTCTTCTGCAAAATATTTAACAGTAAATACATGTTTATTTTGTATTTCAAAGTGTATTTATTTAAAAATATGACCATTAGTCATTTCAGGGTACATTTGAAACAATTTGTTTGGTGTAGGATTTTGCAAGTAATTCAAGAATGGAAGGGAATTTAAAGCCTTCTGATTTAATACTAACAAACACAAAATTAATAATGTTTATCATAACAGATATACAATATATATCAAGATTTAGGGTAATTTGTTGATATGGTAAAATATTATTTTAGTCAACAAAACAGACAGCATTGAATCCTTTGCATAGCTATACGTCTATTGAGTTTCTCTAGGAGCTAAACATGAGAGAGACAACAAGAAATGAAAAATCAGGGGTGCCTGGGTGGCTCAGTGGGTTAAGCCGCTGCCTTTGGCTCAGGTCATGATCTCAGGGTCCTGGGATCGAGTCCCACATCGGGCTCTCTGCTCGGCAGGGAGCCTGCTTCTCTCTCTCTCTCTCTCTCTCTCTCTGCCTGCCTCTCTGTCTACTTGTGACCTCTCTCTGTCAAATAAATAAATAAAATCTTAAAAAAAAAAAAAGAAATGAAAAATCAAATATCCACTTATTGGTACCTAGTTGAGGGTGACCTCCAAAGCAGAGGCTCAGTATTGGTCAGAGTCTAAATTTTGGTTCCAAGCCCTCCCAGTGGTCCCTCCTGACCAAAAGTTCCTATCTAGCTACATGAACACATAAAAGCACGTTATACACACAAAAGGAAGCCTTAAAAGGTGAGTTGGTTATTACTGTACATGAAATTACAGTAGGAGGGAGAGTGAGCTACATTTAGGTGACTACATAGAATTTTAAAATAGCCTTAGTGAATGTCATCCTAAGAAAATAACATTCTGATGAGACAGAATATTCAGGAATTAGTGTTTTGTTCTTGTACAGAAAAATTTCTAAAAAATAGTAAAAAACCAGTAGTAGGATTTTTTAAAATTTTATTTTATTTTATTTTTCAGTGTTCCAAAATTCATTGTTTATGCAGCACACCCAGTGCTCCATGCAATATATGTCCTCCATAATACCCACCACCAGATTCCCCCAACACCCCACTTCCTTCCCCTCCAAAATCCTCAGTTTGTTTCTCAGAGTCCACAGTCTCTTATGGTTCATCTCCCCCTGCGATTTCCCCCCAATCACTTCTCCTATCCATCTCTCAATGTCTTCCGTGTTATTCCTTATGCTTCATTTCAATAAAACTTCACTTCAATAAAAACGTATCTTTCAATAATCACTCTCGATGTGAACGACCTAAACACTCACATAAAACGGCATAGGGTTGCAGATTGGATAAAATGAATATTCTCTAAATGTTGTCTAATGTTGTCATGTACAGTGTTGTCTAAAAGAGTCAAATGTGGTCAATGTCCAAATGTTGTCCAAAAGAGACCTATTTGGAACCTAAGGATACATCCAGACTGAAAGTGAAGGGATGGAGAAGTAACTTTCATGCCAATAGGCCTCCAAAGAAAGCTGGGATAGCGATTCCCACGTCAGATAAATTAGATTTTAAATTAAAGACTGTAGCCAGAAATAACAAAGGAGACTACATCATTCTTAAAGGGTCTATCCACCAAGAAGATCTAACAATTGTAAATATTTATGCCCCCAATACGGGAGCAGCCAACTATGTAAGACAACTGATAATCAATATAAAAAGCCATATTGATATGAATACATCAATAGTAGGGGATCTTAACATATCACTCTCAGTAATAGATCATCCAAGCAGAAAATCAATAAAAAAACAAGAGCATTGAATGGCACATTGGACCAGATGGATCTCATAGATATATACAGAACATTCCACCCCAAAACAACAGAATATTCATTCTTCTCGAGCACACATGGAGTTTTCCCCAAAATAGACCACATACTGGGTCATAAATCAGGACTCAACTGATACTAAAAGATTGAGATTATTCCCTGCATGTTCTCAGACCACAATGCTTTGAAACTGGAACTCAACCACAAAAAAAAGTTTGGAAGGAATTTGAACACTTGGAAGCTAAAGACCACCCTGCTTAAGAATGTTTGAATCAAACAGGAAATCAAAGAAGAACTTAAACAATTCATGGAAACCAATGAGAATGAAGACACTTCAGTCCAAAACCTATGGGATATGGCAAAGGTGGTCCTAAGGGGAAAAATACACAGCCATCTAAGTCTCCCTCAAAAAAATTGAAAAATCCAGAATACACCAGCTCTCTTTACACCTTAAAGAACTGGAGAATCAACTACAATTTAAACCAAACCCACACACAAGAAGGGAAATAATTAAGATTAGAGCAGAGATCAATGAGATAGAAACTAGAGACACAGTAGAACACATCAACAAAACTAGAAGCTGGTTTTTTGAAAGAATCTTAAGATTGATAAACCACTGGCCAAACTAATCCAAAAGAAAAGAGAGGGGACCCAAATTAATAAAATTATTAATGAAAGGGAAGAGATCATGACTAACACCAAGAAAATAAAAACAATCATCAGAAATTATTATCAACAGTTATATGCCAATAAGTTAAGCAACCTAGATGAAATGGATGCATTCTTGGAAACCTATAAACTTCTGAAATTGAATCAGGAAGAAACTGACAACCTGAGTAGACTAATATCTAGTAATGAGATTGAAGCAGTGGATCAAAAAACTTCCAAAAAACAAGAGCTGGGGACCTGACAGATTCCCTGGAGAATTCTACCAAAGTTTCAAAGAAGAAATAATACCTATTCTCCTGAAGCTCTTTCAAAAAATAGAAACAGAAGGAAAACTTCCAGACTCTTTCGTATGAAACCAGCATTACCCTGATCCCCAGTGAGCAAAGACCCCATCAAAAAGGAGAATTTCAGACCAATATCACTGATGAATATGGATGTCAAGATTCTCAACAAGATCCTAGCTAATAGGATCCAACAGTACATCCATGACCAGGTGGGATTTATCCATGGGATGAAGAGTAGTTCAACATTTGCAAATCAATTAATGTGATAGAACAAATCAATAAGAGAGAGAGAAGAATCACATGGTCCTCTCAATTGATGCAGAAAAAACATTTGATAAGATACAGCATCTGTTCCTGATTAAAACGATTCAAAATATAGGAATAGAGGGAACTTTCCTCAACTTCTTAAATCTAGCTATGAAAAACCCACAGCGAATATCATTCTCAATGGGGAAAAGCTGAGAAACCTTCCCTCTGAGATCAGGAACACAACAAGGATGTCCACTCGCCACTGTTGTTCAACATAGTACAAGAAGTCCTAGCAACAACAATCAGACAACAAAAATAAATAAAAGGTATTCAAATTGGCAAAGAAGAAGTAGTGGGATATTTTTAGGTAGTTAACCTATACCTGGAATTTCTCTAGGTATTCTCAGTATATATTTTTAATACATTTCATAATACATAATAGCTGATGCCTTAACACTCGACAAATGTGGACTTTGGTACATAACTCACAGTTATTCTTAGAAAATGTTCACTATTGAAACAAATAGCAATATAGCAAGAGACTATAAGGGTATCAATATTCAATTTCAATCAGTATTTCAAAATACTATCAACAGTCATGTCTTAATAAATTGTAGAAAGTTTCTTTTTTTTTAACAACATATATTTGATATGAGAAAGTCTCATATTCGGGGATCTCTTTACCTCATGATCTTCACACAGAGAAAAGAAGCATAAATTAAGCATAAATGAGTGGCTTGCTTAGAGGTTCCAAATTGTGAATGGACAAGATGATACTTTTTTGAACTCTTAATTCACAAATAGGTAATTCCAGTTGTATGTCCATAGCACATCTGTGTTTAAGAGGATGCTCTTTTGCTCTTCTGTTTATTCATTCATCCCCTATTGCTGGAGTGAGTATTGCTGTGCCAACACAGTTTTAAAAGTGTGGATACAGTGCTCAACAGGACAGACAGACTCTCTGCCCATATAGATATTATGATTAAGGATACATTTACCCACTCTACCAAAAATATGTGCCATAAGATAAAAAAGGTCAGGGGGAAATTCTGATAGGATCATCAAACAAATCCTTTCTGAAAAGGGAATATGTAAAGTTTGGATAAGCAGCAATGACAGAGAATTCTGTTCAGTAATCTTCATAGATTGTCCTATTTATCATGAGAACAAGTTAGGCTTTATTATTCCTATTTTCAGAGAAATAAATTCAGTTTACTTTCTCAGGTAACACAGTCCAGTGTAGTGTAGGGAAAAAATACAGACACACGGTAGAGGAAACTGGAGCAGAAAGTTGAACTGGTGTTAAAATAAGTAGACAAGTTAAGACATTTTGTTGGGAGAAATAGGATTTCTTAATGGAATTTTCTGACTTTAGCAACTGGGTGGGTGATAATACTATATTTAAAATGAAAAAGACAAAAAGATTTGGAAGGAATGAAAGCTTTGCTTGACATGTTAATTTTAAATACTTTCAAAACAATCCAGTGGAAATGTCTAAAACAGTTGGATAAAGACTGCTACAACTCAGAGTAAAGTAACAAAGTAAAAAAATATAGTCTTGTGAAGGATCAACATAAGTGATATTACTTGTGGGAGATGAGAGAAACACTGTACATGAGAGCAGCATCCTCAGTGTTCTGAAACAGATCAACTTCGATCTCTTATTAATAGTAACAGATTTTTAGCTACTGTGGGCTATCTTTCTCTGGGACTGGAGAATCCTGCTTGTCCCTTCTCTTGCAGTACTTTTTCAGTGTCCTGTCACTCTACTATCAGTCATGTTGTTTTACATTTGGAGAGGAGGGGGTGAAAATAACTTAAAAAGAAATCCCAGGTACTAGAATATCTGCTAATTAGGCCCCACCATGAATTTTTATATGTATCTGGTTGCATTTGCAAGGAACTTGAACTTAATGGAAATGTATACATAACCAGAAATCATAATCTGTTCTTGTGTATTGATCACCATAGTGGTTAATTAAGAAGTGGATACTTCACATATCACACCACCTGCTCAGGGTCTGACAGTGCTACTATGCTAGCAGAAACTAAAGAGCCAATGAGAAACTGATCAATTTTCTCCCAGAAACAATATCAGATCATGACCCCTCCAAGACATCTAAGACCAGCTACACAACCATTTAAAGGAAGAATATGCCTTTGGAAAACTTAATCAGAATCACTTATCATTATAACCAGAATACAGAGTTACACACCAAACCCAGAGACATTTTCCTAGCTACTTCATCCCTACTTTTGTTCCCTAAAAATTCAGTTACAAATTTAGAGTGAATTGTTGCATTTCCAAACCTACCTTTCAAGGGTGTGTTATTACTTAACTCTTCATCTGCATTAGCACTTATACTAAGGGAATTGTGGCATACAAAGGTAGTCTCTAACTCTTTTTTGTTAATGCCTCTGTGGAACCTAGGACTCTAGTACAAGTGGCATGCTGGGCAGAAAGTTCTTAGTAGAACTAGCAAACTTGCTAATTAAAATGTAAAAATGACCATGTATAATATATTTTAGAATGATTATAGATGAAGAAAACCCATATTTAATTTTTGTATTAATAAATACACAGCAAAATGTATCACAACTTGTCACTGTATTATGATAAAATTAAAATCCTAAAATGATTTCTCAAGTCTTTTGCTTTTTAAATGAATTTTACCCTTCTTTGTGGACTTCATCATTCTCTAGACTTGCTCTTGCATGAAGAATATTTTTCAGTCTCTTTAGCTGCTGCAAAAAGCCTATCCTAGAGTACAGGGTATCTATTTCAGCAGGATTCTCAATAAAAGAAGAATGACATCCACATGGATCCAGAGCTCAGCCTGTTCCATCAGACTGATAATACTCTCCTAGTTTCTCAGTCTGAAATATGTCCTCCTGCTGGTCCTCATTATTATCACCTTCAGTGATGCCTTTTCAAGCTCGTTGTCATACAGCGTGCAGTATCTCAGGGCTGTCAGAAGCATCATTATCATCTCTGTCAATGAGTACACAAGCACCTGACCCCAGAACCTCTCAAAGCTCACTCCCTGCTAGGGATTTTGAGAGGGGAAAAAAAGGTGTGTCTGTATCTCTGCAAATATTTTTCACTCTCTTAAACTATATTCTTCTCTCTCGATACATTAAGAGATAAATAGATATATATTAATGTGTGTGTGTATATATATATCTAATATATGGAATAATGCAATTAAATGAAAGATAATTTTTTTCTGTTATCATTAAGATAATTAGGAATAACATTGTGAAAAAATACATATTCCCCTGACTTTTATTCTTTTTTATTATTTTACAGACATCATACAATTTACAAAAAAGGAATAAAATAAGATAAAATGTACCTTCAGATGCAGACACAATCTACATCTTCTTTACTTTTTAAAGATTTTAAATAAGACATAAAAGGAGAAGACTAACAATGATATTTTTTAAAATAGTAAAATATTACATCTTTAAAAGGTGTAAAATTATAATGTTTTTGTAGCAACACCTGAGCAACAGGGAGGACAAATGTTGATTATGTGTAATTAAATTTACAGACATAGGCATAATAGAAATCTGAAAAAGTAGATGACTTACTGAAATTTCCAGTAATGGCAAAAACATATTATGAGTCTTCTGAGCACCCAACTCAAAGAAACACTGTTTTGGACCATAGGATAGAATGTGAACTGAAAATAACACAATTTTTAGGGAGAAAAATTGTGAAATTTAAAACCTAGAAATTATAATAGATTTTATGAGAGAATTATTTTTATATTAAAACATGAAGTGCCTATATAAAGTTATTGATTTCTAATGATAGAATATTATATATTATATTTAAATAAGTCCATTATCAGGTGAAGAAATATTAAATAAATATGATTGCTGCCTGAAAAAAAAATATTTGAAAGAGTGGGAAACACTTGAAAATGTCAGGGGAATAAAAACCTCTATTAGAAATCTGTGTTAAAAATATTTTATTTTTTGTATTGTTTTGTATGTATGTAGACTTAAGTATACAGATATATATTATATATGTGTTGCAAAGCATAAAATCATGACTATATGGTAGATTATTTCTTATTTCTACTCTCTATATAGGAGACACATTTCTTGCTCTCTATTTAAGAAGTAGAATTATACCTCTCCATAATCAAGGTATAATTCAGTAGTTTTAATAAATAATGTAGTGCATTGCTATATAAAAACAGTTACAAAATAGAAATCTATTATTTGTTTAAAAGTATGTTGTATTCATTATATGAATTCAATTTCATAATATGTACTAAAATATTGATTTTTATAGTATTATATTAGCAGTGATACTAATATCAAGAATGAAAGTAACCACTCATAAAGGAAAAGTTTGATATTGATTAAGAATCATTAAGAACAATCTGCTCTTTTTTTACATTTATGCACTTCCTTAATTTTTCTGAGAAAGCAAGAGGCATGTAGACATATTAAGTTTTCAAGTACATGTAAAGAAGATTTTATAGCAAACCTTTAGAATAAATCATTTATAGTTTTCTTTGAAAATTTTTTTCAAAAGGAATGCCTAGGTGGCTCAGTTGGTTAGCCATCTGCCTTTGGCTCAGTTTATGATCCAGGGTCCTGGGGTCAAGCCCCACATGGGGCTCCCTGCTCTGCAGGGAGCCTGCTTCTCCCTCTCTCTCTGCGTTCCACTTCCCCTACTTGTGCTCTTTCTTATTCTCTCTCTCTCTCTGTCAAGTAAATAAATAAATCTTAAAAGTTCTTTTTTCAAGAAGTGAATTTTGTCTAGACTAATTAAGAAAATGTCACAATTGTGTCAGCTGGCAAATTCCCAGCTTATAAGATAAAGCCACATATAACACACAAATTAAGGTTAAAATTGCACCCATGCTTTTAGCTGAATTCTCAATCAGATTTAGTTTTTTAACAAAGAACTATTACAAAAGTTACAAATGAAGTGATAGTATAAGAAAAATGTATAGAGGGGCACCTGGGTGGCTCAGTGGGTTAAAGCCTCTGCCTTCGGCTCAGGTCATGGTCCCAATGTCCTGGGATCAAGCCCCACGTCCGGCTCTGTGCTCTGCAGGGAGCCTACTTTCACTTCTCTCTCTATCTGTCTGCCTCTCTGCCTACTCGTGATCTCTGTCAAATAAATAAATAAAATCTTAAAAAAAAAAAAAGAAAAATGTATAGAAAATTCTGCAATAATGAGTATTCCTACACATAAAATACACATACATATATGGATATAATATTAATATTATTTAACATAATTACTGTTTGTCAACACAGACACCAAACCTCACAGAATACTGCAAAAAGCAGCCTGTCTTCATCTGTCAGTATGCCCTGGGGCTGTCTCCTTCCCCTAAGGCAACCATCCATACTGGCTTGGTTTTTTGCTGTTTGTGGTTTTGTTTTTTTGCTGTCCATGTTTGGGGGGTGATGTGGAGATAAAGAAGATGTGCCAAACAAAGAAAAATGACTTGTTTTTCATGTTTTAATAGCTTATTTGGAAACATTTTTTTTCTATATTGTATCTCCAAGTTTCTAAGAATGTGAAATAAAAGAAGAAAAACTTTAAGATACACAAATTTCATAAGTTTATATTGGGCTGTATAAGTTATATGCAGTAAAATTAAACAGTCTGTAAAATTATCAGAAGGAAGACTGTGTGTCCTACATTTTCACTGGAGATAAAAGTATGTAATAAAATCTGCAGTAACAAAAAATTTAAAAGTTGGTTACCTGAAGAATGGAAAATGATAGACCTAGAACAATGACACATTAAGGGACAAAACAACAGTTTAGAATACCCCTGAAAAGAAACCTAGGTAAATCTCTTAAACTGCACAAGCAAAATAAGGGCATACCCATTCCTTAACAGATGCTCCCTGCAAGAGATACATAACATTTCCACTTACATCCTGCTGGAGTGAATTTAATAATTTGAGAGACTTAGTTGCAAGAGGGACTGAGTAAAGTTGTCTTTATTTAGGCAGTCATAAATGTGTCTAGCTAAAACATAAAGGTTCTATTAGTAAGTAAAGAGGAGAGAATTGGTAATAGTGAAAACATTTTTCTAAGTTATGATTTTTTATAAAATAATTTTATAAATGATTGTAAACATTTATTGTTGCAAACATTCTTTGCATTTGCCTATTTAATCCAATAGGAATTTATTTTTTTAATTGTGTGAATTTTTTTGACATGACTAATTACTTGTTAGTACCATTTATTGAATGTATCATATATTTGATCATCAAATTTAAATGTCACCCATACTATACATAAAATTCCTATATATAGTTTTCTATTAGAATCTATTTATGAGCTTAGTATTTCTGTTTCTTAAAATGATATTTTCCGATTTTTTATATAAACACAAAAGTTTCATTAAAATGGACTCATTTTGTATTTCAACTTTTTATTTTATAAATTCATATAGAGTGAATTTAAATTTTTTTTTGGTCTACAGTTTCATGAGTTTTAAAATATGTATAGATTTACTTAAAACAACTAGCTTTCACTACCCAATAAACTCTGTACATAGGCACAACGTACCCCTATTCAAACACTTGGCAACCACTGATCTGTTTCCTAATATTTCAGTTTTATTTCTGAGATATTGTATAAATAGAATCACCAAGCAGGTAAGTTAATGTATATAGAGAAACTTTGATATATATACAACATTGTCATTATTATCACTGTTATTATTATTATTATTATTATTATCGAGCAGTTGTACTAGTCAGGGTTCTTCAGAGAAACAGAATTAATAGCAAAACCATATCAAATTATAATATGATTCCTCATGGGATTAAATGATGACTAGGCACACTGGGGAAAGCAATATATGCTTTACTTAGCCTACCAATTCAAATGCTAATCTGTCATCTGGAAACACTGTTACAGATGTACCCAGAAGTAATCTCTAGCCAAATATCTGAGTACCTCATAATAGTGTCAAATTGACACATAAAATTAGCCATCTCAGCAATATTCCTTCGGATAATGTACTATGATTTGTTTATTCACTCACCAAATAACCCAACATTTGCGTTGTTTCAAGTTTGGGGTGATTATGAATAGAGCTCTTATGAATATGTTCCTATAGATTTTTTAAGTGAGTATAAGCTTTCATTTCTCTAGGGTGAAAACTTAGGAATTGGATATCTAAGTCATATGGTAAATGTTATGTTTAATATATTTGATACTCAAAATGTTTTCCAGACTGACTGTAACATTTTGGATTCAGTCAGCAATATTTGAGAATTCCAGATGTTTTGCATCTTTATGAACACAGGGTATTATCTGTATTTTTATTTTTTCCATCATACTAGTTGTTTTGGACTGATTTGTCATCTCTCAAAATTCGTATGTTGAAGCCATAATTCCCACTATGACTATATTTGGAGACAAGGTCTTTAAGGAAGTAATAAGGTTAAATGAGGTCATAAATGTAGGGCTTTTGTCCAGATAGAACTGGTGCCCTTATAAGAAAAGGGAAAGACATAAGAAATGTCTTTCTCTATAAGCACACATAAGAAAGGCCATGTAGGGGGTGCCTGGATGGCTCAGTTGTTAAGCATCTGCCTTTGGCTGAGGTCATGATTCCAGGGCCCTGGAATCGAGCCCCACATGGCATTGGGCTCCTTGCACAGTGGGAGGTCTGCTTCTCCCTCTCTGACTTCCCTTTTTTGTGTTCCCTCTCTTGTTGTGTCTCTCTCTCTGTCAAATAAATAAACAAAATCTTGAAAGAAAGAAAGAAAGAAGGAAAGAGAAAGAAAGAAAGAGAGAGAGAGAAATAAAGGGAGGAAGAAAGGAAGGAAGGAAGAAAGAAAGGCTGGCCATGCAAGGGTGAGGTGAGACTGTAACATCCACAAGCCAGGTAGAGTCCTTACTAGAACCCAAATCAGCTAGCACTTTAATCTGAGACTTCTAGCCTCTACAATGGTTAAGAATATACATTTATGTTGTTTATTTTTTAAAAAGATTTTATTTACTTATTTGACAAACAGAGATCACAAGTAGCAGAGAGGTAGGCACAGAGAGAGGGGGAAGAAGGCTCCCTGCTAAGCAGAGAGCCTGACATGGGGCTTGATCCCAGGACCCTGATATCATGACCTGAGCCAAAGGCAGAGGCTTAACCCACTTAACCAACCAGGTGTCCCAATTTCTGTTGTATAAACTACCTACTCTATAGCGTTGTGTTATGGCAGCCCAGCTGACTAATGCAATTGTAACTAATGAACTCTCATTATAACTTTAATTTGAATTCTCTAACTATTAATGATGTGACCATTTACTCATGGACCTATCTGCTTTCTATACAACGTCTTTAGGAAGCGACTGAATTGTCCCTAATGATGAGAAGCAGTGATTTACTATGCTCTCTTCACCTGCTGTAGCAATACCTATACCAATGTGTTGATATGGAACTATAGAAAGGCTGATGATTTTGATATGTTGAACCTCAATGACTCTAGAAAAATGAAAATTGAAGCACACATTGCATGAACATGAGATAGTGGCAATATGTCTTTTAACCCCAGAGTAATTTACACAATCTTCACACATATTCTGTTATTTATTGTGTCAAAAAGTCCTTAAATGATTTTCAGCCCATTTCCTGGTATATGCTCCCACATTTCTTTGTTTTCCTTTGTGGCAAAATATCTCCAAATATTTCTCTGTACTTGCAGTTTAGAGTTTACCCTTCTCTAATTCTAGGAGTTGAAGAAGGAAGAAGAAGAAGGAGGAGGAGGAGGGGGAGGAGGAGGAGAAGAAGAGAGGAGGAGGAGGAAGAGGAAGAGCAGGAGAAGAAGAAAGAAGAGGAAAAGAAGACGACCCAGCTGAATGTTTTATAAATGAACACCATATTAAACATAAAAAAATTAGTCAGATCAAAAGGAAAGTGATAGGGAAAGATGTATTATGCTTACACTAATTGAAAGAGAGCTTTAGTAACTTTATTATTTCAAACAAAGAACACTTCAGAATAGGAAAACTTACACATATAAAGGAGACATACAAATCACTATGTTGTACACCTTAAACTAATGTGACATTGTATAATTGATTGAATAAATAGATAAAAGAGACATAATGACAAAGGATCAATTCTTTGTATGTAAGACATAACAATCCTAAATATGCATGAACCTAACAACTTCAAAATAGTTGAAGTTATTGAAGTTAAACTGATAGACTTGCAAGAAGAATGAACAAATCCACTATTTTAGTAGGAGACTTTAAGACTCTCCTTTCCAATAGTTCAAACAAGAAGAAAATCAAAAAGGATATAGTTGACCTCAATAGAACTACCAATCAACTTGATCTAATTGACATTTATAGAATGCTCCATCCTGCAACAGTGGAATACACGTGCTTTTCAAACTCACATCAAACATTCACCAAGATACACCACATTCTGGATCATAAAACATAACTTACCTAATATAAAGTTATGGAATTCAGACAAAAATGGAATTAAAGTTGAAAGAAAAAGGATCACATAAAGGTGGGCTTTATAGGAGGTCCACAATAAACTTTTTTATACTTTTGTAAAGGAATTTAACCATGATTTACATCTTGTTTGAGGACTTGCAAATGTTGCCATTTTTATTCTAGGAAAACTGCCAGAAGAACAGTATTCCCAGTATTCCTATAGCTAAACTTAGATATTATTAAAACAGAGGGAAAAATTGGGGTGGGAGATAGAAAGGCAGAGGAAATATGGAGAACAATAAGCAATTGGAAATGTTCTGTAGGTACATGAAGAAGTGGAAATCAAATTAAAAATTCCCCTCAAGTGCTTGATAATTAGTCCAGATGACCTTCGAACAATCCAGGAGCTTGATGCCAGCCCCTTGTGCAGTCAAAAATTTAAGTATAACTTTGGACTCTTCCAAAATTTAACTGCTAATAGCTTACTGTTGCCCAGAATCCTTACTGGTAACAAAAAGTGTTGATTAACACATATTTTGTATGTTAAATTTATTATATACTGTATTCCTAAAATAAAGTAAGCTAGAGAAAAGAAAACGTTATTTTTTTAAAGACTTTATTTATTTATTTGACAGACAGAGATTACAAGTAGGCAGAGAGGCAGTCAGAGAGAGAGGAGGAAAGTAGGCTCCCTGTCGAGCAGAGAGCCCGATGCGGGGCTCAATCCCAGGACCCTGGGATCATGACCTGAGCCGAAAGCAGAGGCTTTTAACCCACTGAGCCACCCAGGAGCCCCAAAAGAAAACATTATTAAGAAAATAAGGAAGAGGGGTTCCTGGGTATCTCAGTTGGTTAAGCATCTGCCTTTGGCTCAGGTCATGATCCCTGGATCCTGGGATCCAACCCTGCATTGCGCTATCTGCTGAGCAGGAGGCCTGCTTCTCCCTCTCCCTCTGTCTGCCACTCTCCCTACTTGTGCTTTCTCTCTCTCTGTCGAATACATAGAATCTTCTTTAAAAAAAAAAAAAAAAAAAAGAATGAAAGAAAAAAAAGTAAAAGAAAGAATAGAAAATACATTTAGAGTATTGTATTTATCAAAAGAAACTTCTGTATAACTGGACCCTTCATTTCAAATTCATGTTTTTTTAGGGTCAGCTGTATACGTAGAGAGATAATTAAAGTGAAAATACTGATAAAAATAACATTTTTAATTAGAAAAAATAAATCACTAACAGAAAGATTCCTGGGATATCCCCAAATATTTTGAGATTAAATAGCACACTTCTAAAAAACAAAAACAAAATACTTCTAAACACAGGGATCAGTAAAGAAATTTCAAAAGAAATTTTAATATATTTTGAAATAAAAATGAAATCACAACTGATCAAAATTTGTGGTATAAAGCAAAAACTGTGCTTAGATGGAAATTTAGAACATTAAATACCTGTATTGGAATATAAGAAAGATAAAAAATAAATTATCTAAGCTCAGGCCCTTACAAACTTGATAAAAAAGATACATTTAAGTCTAAGGTAATTCACCTCCTCTCCTGAAAAGTAATGATGAAAGAGCAGAAACCAAATAAATTGAAAACGGGAAATAATAAAGAAAAATATGAAACGAAAAATGCTTGTTTGAAATAAAAGCGATAAACTCTGCTCAAGCAAACTAAGGAAAATAAATACAATGTCAATAGCAGAAGTTAAAGAGGGTTCATCATTACTGATCATGGATATCAAAAGGATAATAAAGTAATACCCTTAGGAAATCTATGACCTCATATTAAATAACTTAGATAAAATTTACCAGTATTTTGGAAGACTTGAACTACAAAAACTCACCCAAGGAGAACTGATTTATTGAATAGGCCTATATTTATACTAAACATTGAATCAATAATTGATAACCTTCTAACAAAGAAAGTGCCAGGCCCAGACATTTTCAGTGGTGAATTCTAGCAAATTTATGTTCACACAACAACATGCATAAAAATGTTCATAGCAACTTTATTCATCATTGTCCCAAACTGGAAGCAACAAAATATTCTTAAATAGGTGAATGAATGAATAAACCAGTACATACATACAATGTAATATTATTTAGTGATTTTTAACAATGAGCTATCAAGCTACAGAAAGATGTGGAGGAAGCTTATAAATGCATATTGTCTACCAAAAATGCTAGTCTGAAAGTCTACATACTGTGTAACTCCAATTACATGGGACATCTGAACAAGGCAAAATGATAGAAACAAGAAAAAGATTGGTGGTTGCTGGAAGTTCCTAAGGAGAGGGAGCAGAAAACATTTTTAAGTACAGCACAGGAGATTTTTAAGTTGGTGAAACTATTGTGTGATATTTTAATGGTGAATACCTGAAGTTATGCATTTATTTAAACCTATTGAACTCTATAAAGTCCTATACAAAGTTTATGAGGTGAACTTTATTTTAAAGATTTATTCATTGAGAGAGAGAACATGAATGGGAGAGGCAGAGGGAGAGGTAAGAGAATCTCAAGCAGACTCTGCACTAAGTGTGGAGCCCCATGTGGAGTGCAATCCTATCTCCCTGAGATCACAACCTGAGCCAAAACCAAGAGTCTGATGCTTAACCCACTGTGCCACCTAGGTGAACCTATAGTGAACTTTAATATATGCAAATCAAAACAAAGATTTTTTTTTTAAAGATTTCGTGTATTTATTTGACAAATATCACAAGTAGGTGGAGAGGCAGGCAGAGAAAGAGAGAGAGGGAAGCAGGCTCCCTACTGAGCAGAGAGCCTGATACGGGGCTTGATCCCAGGACTCTGGGTTCATGACCTGACCCAAAGGCAGAGGCTTAACCCACTGAGCCACCCAGGCTTTTAGATGACCAGGGGATCCTAAGGTAAAATGCAGACTGTGGCAAAATAATCTAATTGTATTACAAATATATGAAACCACCTAATTTAAGGTATTGCAGACAGGGATAGATCTACACCACTGTGAAATGAGTCTGTTAGACTAAAGAAAAAGGAATTGTACATAAGACTGAGAAGCTGTCATAGCTAAACAGAGCCTGTGGAGACATGACAAATCAATGCAACTTTGTGTCCTGAATGAGATCTGGAATAGCAAAAAGACATTAGATATACTGGGACTGAATGCTGTCATTGATGGATTTCCCTCCATGAATGCAGGAGTTAGCAATAAAACTGGTGCAGACCATGTGGTTGCTATTTTTGAACTAGAATGATTGGAACCTGACCAGTCCTTTGTAAGTAAAGGAAAGTAGTAACTCAGCTTTACAAGAGGAAGATAGGGCATCTAATTTTTGCTTCAAGTATTTAAAATGAACTGTCCAGACTTTAATTGAATATTCACATTCACACATTTAGGAAAGTTCAAATTGGTGAATCCCAGTTTTTAATCAGTAGGGGCATAGAAATACATTAATTTAAAGTACTATAGTTTTCCTACAGTCTGTAAAGATGGCTTAGTAGCAAGGAAACACGTGATCCTGAGTATATTGGTCATGATGTTAACTAGTTTTCATTCACCATTAGTAGCAATTCTACTTGATCACACTGCCAAGTAAAATGGCCAAAACACCAGATGGAATATTTTTCATTTTAGTTTGTATTATGAGAAATATTCCATTTACATTATCACTGAATTTGCTAGTGTTAACAAAATTTATTTCTCCTTTAGATTTAGTATATACCCAAAGTTGAAATGAGAGATTTTAGATTCATTGGCTATTTTACTTCTATTGAAATTTTCTTTCCTATTGTGGTTTAAGTTTAGAGACAATCCATTTTATAATATATGTTAATTCACACTTACCACCTCAATATTTCAATTGAAAACCTCAACTACAATAGCATGAAAGTATCCATTTTTTAAATATTAATATGCCAACAAGCTTATATATGCTCTTGTCTCCCTCATTCTGGCTCACCTACTAATTTCATTTTACATAATGAAATTTAGTTACTTTTAATGCATGCAGCATGCTTTATTTTTCCATTATTAAAAAATTAAAGCCCAAGCAAGTAGCTTTTAAAAACATGGTTGCTTTTTTTAACATTCGACGAAGAGCAAAAGAACATAGAAGTAATTGGAGAGAAGCCTGACATTAATTCTGTAAGCTGTTTTAAGTAACTACATGATGCAAAGGTGCAAAAAATAATTTCATTTTAAGGATGACACAGGTTGGGTGGAATTTTAATAAGTGCTTCATCTTGGAAGATGTATTAATGAAATTTTCTTCCTTGGGAAGTTTCATTTTATTGTTGAAATTAAAATGAATTCATTTAACACAAAATAAATATTTAGCACACATTTTGAAGATAAGCTGAAATTGATTTCAAACTACATTTGAGTATCTTTTACAAAAGGAATTTATTATACAATTTCTTTCCAGTATCTTTTACAAAAGGAATTTATTATACAATTTCTTCCAGAAGCATAAAACTTGAACATAAACTTATTAGCTATTTTACCCTCACATTTTTTTCATTGAGGATTCTGTTTTATACTTAATAAGATAGAAATTATTAATTATTACTATATGGTCAATAAATGTAAAGAATCAGACTACAACAATGATTTCAAAATAAGTATCATATTCTTCAAAACAGTTATTTTGAGAGGATATACACTTAGAGATCTTCAGTTATAGCATTATAATTACACAGTTTTTTTTTTCAAATTTACCTTTTGAACTACAAGATAAATTACACATTTAGAACACTAGTAGTTTTGCAAACAAGCTAGATGCTTCAAAAATAAAACAAACAAACAAACAAAATTCTCTTTAAAACTGATTTCAAAAAAACAATTACTAAAACTTTTGGGCCAGTTTTAAAGGGATCCTTGAATGAGCCACCAAACTCTTAAAGTAAGTACTTAATTAGCACGTGTTTGATTTGAAAATCTAGTCACTTTCATTTTTAATTATGCTTTGCGTTTTCTTTTGTTCTGACAGTGAATTTTGTTTCTTTCCAAAAGAAATGATCAATGATAATAACATATTGTCAATGAAAGGAATGGAATGTGAAATGCTCTCACTGTAGTCTATTACATAAATATGCCATTTCTACAAGAACTGACAATACAGCCTCTGCTGAATGTCATTGTTTATAGGAAAACTGCTCAAAAGATTCAGTCTCACCCTGGGCAGTAGAAGCAATGATTTCTCAGTTATAAAGGTATAGCCAGCAGAAATATGGCTTGGTACTAATAAAACTTTCCTCCCATCTTGAGAGGTGCAAGTGAAGATGATTGTATGTTCAGAATATTCCCATCAATTGGGAAAGACATTTTCACTTGCAGCAAATTATATGGCTTTCCTTATAGCAAGTATTAAAGCTAAGTATGTTTTGTAGTAGTATAGCTAGCTCTTCTTAAGGAGTTTTTTAATTAATAGTTGCTCCAAACTTTATAACCTATTATTTCCTTTTAAAAATATTAAGTCAGTAAACAAGATATTGAACATTACTACATAAAGTGAAATATTTAAGTTACACATCATCTATGAGCCAGACAGCTTATTTATTTCAAATAAAGATGTTTGTATAAAAAGCAATACTTATTCTTGGTTGCACTTTCCCACCAGGTCTGATAAAACATTTGTCTCATTTATTGTTCACCCTACTTCACTAATCCCTTAACTGCTGGCTGCTGACAGATCTTAATTTGGATCCTGGGTTCTTTTTACTGGCTATGTATCTCACTGATTATCAAAAATAATTTAAAATGTGTCTAATGTGCAAGGGAGACCAAAACTTAAAGCAAGTGCATCATTAGCACAGTACTGGACACATTGTAGCCTCTCGATGAATCCTTGTTACTGTTGTTTTCTCTGGACCTTGGGATAAGCAGAAGATGTAGTTGTGTATTATTAATATATTCCTTTTCAATTGAAGTAGTATACCAAGAAGGGGATATTCAGAGAGATAAAAGTTTAAAGAGGATCACAACAAGGACACAATTTCAAAGTACAACTTTTATTATTAACTATCAATTGAACTTTAAAAAAATCCATGGGCGGGCGCCTGGGTGGCTCAGTGGGTTAAGCCACTGCCTTCGGCTCAGGTCATGATCCCAGGGTTCTGGGATCGAGTCCCGCATCGGGCTCTCTGCTCAGCGGGGAGCCTGCTTCCTTTCCCCTCTCTCTGCCTGCCTCTCTGCCTACTTGTGATCTCTGTCTGTCAAATAAATAAACAAAATCTTTAAAAAAAAAAAATCCATGGGCTGTGATAAACTGTATTAAATCAGTATCATTATCATTGTTAAAATCATGACTCTGAGCTCAAATAAAATTATTTAAATTATGTAATAATAAATCCATGACCCCAATGTACTAAAAGTATAAGATTTGTGTTTTTAATTCTAGAAAAAAAAGTTGTGATTTCATTTTTCAACTTTATTTCCTTTTAAAATAAACTATGTATTTTGCCAACACAATTAGGCTAAATTGTCATAACAAAACATCAAAAAGTGAAATTGCTCAACTAAAAGTAGAAGGGTGTTTTTTCTCTGTAATGGAAAAGAAATGGACCACAGAAATAATGGAAGTGTGGTGTAATTATATCTTTTGGTCTTGGGGTTTTTGTTTTTGTTTTTTTAATCCATGGAACCAAGCTCCGCAGATTCCTACTGAGAAATCACAATCCTCAGTCCTCTGAGTTTAATTAGTAACCTACAAAACTATTGTGGTAGATGACTGGTGGGAGATAATGTGTTTGTTCCAATTTCTCCGCCTATGCTTGCAGCACTACTTGGGTTGAGTTTACCACCTACTGCCCCTGTAGCCTCTCTCAGTTTTAGCTCTTATTTGAACTACACTGATGCTAGATACTCAGCCATATGATTTTTTTTTTTTTTTGTCTCTAAGATATGTTGCACTGTATATGTAGCTATTATGTCAGGCTCACAATGGCAATTATCCAATTTGAGACTAGGATTATATCACCCTTTAAATTCATAATATGATTTTGAAATCACTTTCCTCCTATGACTAGATATCATTGATTAAGAAACTCAAGACATCCTTCTTCTCCCAAACTGAAATTCACTCTCTTAGATCCTGCCAACAAAGTTCCTCTGTCCTCAACTGATTCTGTCATCTCTCCATTTTTCATTCTAATGTCTTGCACTGATAAAACTTTCCATGTTACTTCTGTTACGTAAGAGAATTTGCTGGGTCAATTACTAGCTTAGTAATCAATAGTTAGAAAATTACCTTTAACAGTCATGTAACTGCTTCCTAGTCATACTTGGGCAAAGATTTCTGTGACATTGTAATGGGGCTTAACAAAGCCTCCCTGGTCCCCTTGGGATTATTCTAAAAAACATCAGATCATACCACTAAGGTAATTTCTGAAGTGTTAGAAACCAAGTTAAATTCTGGGAAAGTTTATGTTGTTGAAAGCACACATTTCGAAGTCAGATTGATCTGCGTTCAAGTAATAATTCTATTCTTTATGTTATCCATTTAACTAAATTTCAGTCCCCCACACTTAATGAAAATAATAGGATTTATTGTAATATTGCTATAATAATTAAATTAGGTGATTTTTACAATGTGCTTAGCATAATGGCTAGAAGATGTTGGGGCTCAATAAATAGCAGTTGTTATCGCCATCTTATTATTACTCAGTTGTTCAGGGATTGTCCTGTGGAGATATAATATCAGGACTGTTATAGAAATCCTGGTGCTTCTGCATTAAATAATATGGCTTTCTATGAGAATTGGCTTAAATAGCTATATATCACTGAACAGAAAAGAAAAATCTATGGTTTCTAAGGTATAAAATAAAACAATGATTCAGAAATGCACACTTTTAAAACATATAACCGATGAGAGGTTTATCATCTCCTTATGCTGTAATCAGAGTCAGCCACATTTTGACTACATTGCTCTGTTTGAGACCGGCCATTGAAGGAGTCAAAAGCTAAGCATAATTTAAACAGATTATAGCAGAATGGTAAGGCTTATAGATAGATAAAGCTAAAACAAATAAGGCCATGGAACAGGATTCAAAAAAAAAAAAAAAGCAAAGAAAAGAAAAGGAAAAGAAAGAAATGAGGCTGGGTCATATAACAAGATTTTGAGTCTATAAAGTTATATTATTCAATAGATAATAACAAATGATTTTTCTTCCCTTACTTAGACTAGAAGAAAAGAAAGTGGATTAAACTGCATCATGAAGGGCATAAACTATATATAATGAAGGATTCCCTCACAGCTAAAAATGTTAAGCATAAATGTGGGCTACCCAAGGAAAGAAGTCCTTTACAAGGAAAGACATTTTCATCATCTAAGGTAGCTTAAATGTGGTCTTGCCTGAAGGTCGGAAAATGAACTTGACAGCCTCTCAGGGTAGTCCTGTGATTCTTTGAATAAATATTTGAGTAAACATTATAATATTTTTATAGTGGAAAGGTTTTGTGCTTTCAGGAAGGATTACCAGGCATATTTTAACATCGTCTTCACAAATTCACATTTATGATACTCCCCTGAAGATATATTTGCATTCTCTCATAAGTGAGTTTCCTATAGAGACTTTAAATGCAAACTCTGTTCCATATTGCCTTTATCTGGATATGATGCTGAGCTCAGTGGGCATTAGAGTTTTTAAATGAATACGTTTTAGAAGCATTGAGAAATAAACTTTAAATGGCTTATATTGCTCATAAAACCTCTAGCCTTTAGAGTAAAAATACCAGTGCTTTCCCAAGAAATACTGTTTACTGTTCCTTAAACTCTAAAAATAAAATAGAATGTTACAAAGTAGACTTTTTATTGTGAAAGGAGGAAATTTACAAATATGGAATGCGGGAGGAAGGAAAAGCTCTGTGGTAATGGATTGGAATTGCAGGTATCAATGTAAAATTATGAATATATATGTATACATATGTCAGTATATATTTTTATATATTTATATATATTCACACATATCTGGCTGTGTGTGTGTGAAATTCATTGCTTTAGCAGCTGAAATGACCAAAATGCAATGAGACACCAGCAGCAGTAAGCAAATAGTGCTCCTTATAAATGTTAATAATTCTAGTACTAGGATAGGAAAATACAAGATGTACCTAAACATGTGATACTGAAAGTCAGGATGTGCTCAAAAACTGATAGGACTTGAGAACTGCTAAGGTGACCCCAACCAAAAGTGGGTGGGAAAGTCTCAAAGAAGGGAGAACCACCAAGAGAAGCAAGCTAATATTTTACCCATGCTTTTCCAGGAGGATTGGCTGCTGCTCCAAGACACAGAGAGATTGAGAATAGGGACAAAGAACTGAGGTAGAGACTTTAACTAAAAAGCAAAAA
This sequence comes from Lutra lutra, assembly GCF_902655055.1. NCBI lineage: Eukaryota > Metazoa > Chordata > Mammalia > Carnivora > Mustelidae > Lutra > Lutra lutra. Next base: position 89,044,467 of record NC_062278.1, read on the forward strand.
CAAAACAAAAACAAAACAAAACAAACAAACAAACAAAAAACACATGAGCTTTGGCAGTCCTGTGGGTCTGGAGAGACAAAAATTAGAAACTTGCTTGTTTTCAGTGAAAAACATAGAGTGAAAAAAAAGCCTGAACTTGTGTTAATGCCTTCTCAGGACATTTGCCAAATGCTGGAATGGTACATTGCAGTGAAGGAAGGAGCCAAGCAGAAAGACTTTGAAAAGCAGATTTTAATTTTGGCAGTCTTACAGACCTAGGAAAACTAGAACTAGATTTTAAGATTTGCCTGGGGAGGGAGCTGAGATAATAGCTCACCTTCTACCAGTTCACACCTAATGATATTGACAGCCCAAGTCATAATAAAGGAAAGAGTGAACTCTTAGAGGAAAATGAAAAAAATGTCATCCAGAGCCTATACATTTTTTTCAGTAAAAATGCACAGCATTTAATCATAAATAATCACCCATGCAAAGAGGAAGGTCAATGCAATAAATAAGCAAGACCAATAAACACACCCACACATGCAACTGCACAAATACACACTAGAAATAGACATATAGATGGCCCACATACTGAAGTTAATAGACAAAGATTTTAATACAAGGATGATTAGGGTTTTTAAGAAAATACAAGGATACTGGGAATACTGAAGAAGATGTAGAGTTCTTCCAAAGAATGTGACTGTGAATCAAATTAGAATGGAAGGATATGGTAACTGGAATTAAAAATCAATAAATGAGTCTATAAGAAGATTACATGGTATAGAAAGAAGAGTAGTAATAAAATAAAATTAAATAGGAAGTATAAAAACCCCAGCTCTCAGAGGAAACAAAATACTTTTGAAAAGATAAAAAACGCATAAGAGCAGGGCACCTCTGTGGTTCAGCTAGTTAAGCATCTGCCTTCGGGTGAGGTCATGATCCTGGGATCAGGACCCACATCAGGCTCCCTGCTCTGTGAGAAGCCTGCTTCTCCTTCTCCCACTTCCCCAGCTTATGTTCCCTCTCTTGCTGTGTCTCTCTCTGTCAAATTAATAAATAAAATCTTTAAAAAAAATAAAGAAAAGTAAAGGAGTTCTGAGACACAGAAGATCTAGAATATAATTGTGTTCTCACATGGAGGGAGAGAAGGAATTTTGCAGAAGCCACATTTCTCTATCTACCAGCATGTAGGTATGCTTTGTAAAGACTGTTAGTGGTTGTAACAAGATGTGAAACAGAAAACTGCTTTTTCTTTGTTTCTCTACATAAGAGTAATCCTTGAATAACTCACATAGAACTTATCTATATTGACAATCAGGGTTTCCATAAATAGCTTCAGGGCTTTAGTAAAAACAGTATGAGCTGGAGTTTGCGGTAAAATGGAAAAAAAGCCAGATTAATCCAGGCCCAAATTTGTCTAAGTCTATTCATCAATCTGGGCATTGTCTTTGTTTTGTTTTTGTTTTTCATCTTTAATATGGGTTTATAATGTTATCTATTCCATGTAGCTACTGAATTGAGAGAACTGAATGTACATGTAAAAAAATTAACATCTGCTACGTGCTGGATAAACATAGATGTCCTCCTCCAACCACCCTCAAAAGAAAACACAAAAAACCTGATGTTGTCATATCAAAAGTTCCTTCCATTGGCAGATTTGAAATTACTTTTAGCATTAAACATGGTATTAGTTATCCATTAAATAATAAAAAGAAACTATACTGAAAATAAACAAATGTAGATTGAATTTAAAAAAAACTCATTTTTATAGGATAATGTAAACTAATAAAATCAGAAAGGAAAGAATCAGAAAATCACTTAACATCTTTCTTTGTAGTAAAGGATTTAGACAAAAATCACCAACAAAGGATGCCTGGGTGGCTCAGTGGGTTAAATTCTCGGCCTTCAGCTCAGGTCATGATCCCAGGCTCCTGGGATCAAGCCCTGCATAGGGCTCTCTAGGCAGGGAGACTGCTTTCTCCTTTCTCTCTTCCTGCCTGCCTCTCTGCCTACTTGTGATCTCTCTCTCTGTCAAATTAAAAAATAAATTAAAAAGTCTTTAAAAAAATCAACAAATACTGAAATCATTTGGTGAAAAGTTTTGTTTTTTGTTTTTTTTGTTTGTTTGTTTGTTTGGTGGGGGGGGAAATGATACTCAATGAAAGTATCAGAATACAATACACAATACAAACTTGACACAATATAGGCCCTGAAGGAAAGAAAGAAAAATGGCAGTCACAAACAAAAGTCCATGAAGAAGAAGGAAAGGAAATGTATGCAAATAAAGATAACCAGTTTATCACCTTAGCTGATCAAATTTACCTACATAAAAATAGAGCCCCTGATATTATGTGACTCCTAAGAACAGCATACCTATGTAAATTTACTGAGCTGCTGACCAAAAATTCTCCCCTAAATTTGGCTATGATGGAAAGATTGAGGCAAATTCAAATTGAAAGAAATTTTGAAAACAAAACAAAACAAACATACAAACAAACAAAAACCAAAGCAAACAAATCCCAAAACAAAATCTGGTGTGGACCTTAAATAATATCAGTAAAAAGTAGAAGAGTACTTTTTGATTAAAGAGACCAAAAAAAAAAAATTATGGCATTATAAAAATTTGTAACACTTTGTCAGAATGTTTCATAGTTCTTTAAAAAAAAAGATAATATAAAGACATTTTTTGGAGTAAGGAAAATTTGTATATAGGTAATACATTCCTTAATACATGATATGTTTTCAACATTAAATTTTTGAGTGTGAGTGGACACCAATATTAGAAGAATGTGTATATTGTGAGTTTATTTTAGATTACTTACTGCCAGGAGATATGTTCTAAGTTTTTTTATTTAAAGTGATGATATATATAAGCTGTGATAAATATTTGGGAAGTAGTTATAATTTTTAGAGAAAGAAAAAGAGAAAGAGAAAGTAAACAATAGTAAAATATTAACCCTTGATAAATCTATACCCATCATAAAAGTAAATATTCATTGTCCTATTATTTCTAATTTTCTCTGATTTCTAAATTTTTTGAAAGGAAATGTTAAAACTGAAAGAAAAATTTTAAGGAAATGAAATTGCTATGACTCATTAATATCACTCTGTTGCTTATCTTTGATTAATTCTCATTTGTTATTTGTCATCTTCTTTCAGAATTTTAATGTGTGACATCTTAACTATGACATTAGGAAAATGTATTCAAGCCTCAGCTTTTTACAAATTCTGTGATATGAACAATTACATAATCTTTTTGAGTTTCATGTTCCTTTTTAATAAAATGGAATAATGATAGTGCTTATAGGTGTGTTTAGAGGATTAACTGAGTTGACATTTGTAAAACATAGTTTGAGACCATTAGCAACTATTAATAACTGGAAAAAAGAGTGATTAGATTCTTCATATTCACTTTTCTCCTTTCTGGGCAAAGAACTAGACTACATTTCTTTGCCCTTGTAATTGCTTAAAACTTGGATTTTCTAAAATAATAGAACCAAAAATTAGCACCTGTGTAGTATTTCCCCCTTAAAAAAAATATGAGATCTTAAAGGCATTTATAATGGAATTTTGTGTGTGTAAATCGACTGTGGATATGTTTAGACCTTGAGCCAATGAAAACAGAAATTTCTTTTTTTTTTAAGATTTTATTTATTAATTTGAGACAGGGAGATACAGGGAGAGAGAGAGAAAGAGCATGAGCAGGAAGAGAGGCAGAGAGAGAGGGAGAAGCAGACTCACCACTGAGCAGGGAGCCCCAGGTGAAGCTTGATCCCAGATCCAGAGATCTGAGCCACCCAGGTGCCCCAAAATAGAAGTTTAAAGTATATGATTTTATCAACTAAATATAACACTCCTGACTTGGCTTTAGAAGCAGTTTTCAATGTATTTGATTTGTTTGCAAGAGCTGCAATAACAAAGTCCCAACACAATGGGGACTTAATAGAAGTTTTTTCACAGTTCTAGAAGCTAGAAATTAGGGACTGAGGAATCAAAGTTGGTTTCTTATCAGGCCTCTCTTTTTGGTTTATAGATGTCCATTTTCCAATGTTCTCATGTGGTCCTTCCTTTTGTGAGTGTCTGTATTCTAATCTCCTCCTCTTAGAAGCACACCATCTATACTGAATTAGGGAACAACCCTAAAGACCTCATTTTAACTTAATTTCCCTTTTTAAAGACCCTAGTCACATTATAAGGTACTAAAGGCTAGGGCATCAGCATTTCAGTTTGGAAGGGGGGACACAATTCAGCCCATAACATTCCTAAATTTGTCATCTCAATCATGGAAATGTATAGTAGATTGTGATTTTGGAATCAGAAAATGACAAGGGAGGTATGAAACCACTTCCACAACTTGAGAAAAGTATTAGTCAGCTATGTCTTTTGAAATTTCCCCTCTTATTAGGGTGTTAAAGTAAGGGCATAAAGTAAAGGATGGCTGGCTGAGTAATCTGTGGTCTTAAAGAAGTATCTAATGGCTGAAAAGTTGACTAAATTAAAATATTTATGCACTCATTTCAGTCAGCCTTATTAGTATGTACCTGGATGTACTTTGTTCTCATCCACCTGATGAAGGCTTCTCAGAAGTTGAAAGTAATCTGGGACTCTGCAATTCTTCAGGATAATAAGGAAAACTTAATAGATTCCAAACAGAGGCACACAATTATTTACATTTAAATATATAACATAATTTAATTAGGCTATTACAGTGGTCTTCAAAGTCCCTTCCATGAACTTCTGGGTGTCCATAAGATCATTTTAGGAGGTCAACAAAATAAAAAAGTATTTTTTGTAAGAACACAAAAACATTTTTCTGCAGTGAAATCTGCACTGATGTCACAAAAGCAATTTTGAATAAAAATCATGGCACCTTGGCATGAATTAAAACAGTGATGCTAAACTGCACTAGTAATCATTATATTTCTATCACTGTGGATTTACGGTAGAAGAATAAAGGCTTCACTTAACAATGTTCTTGATGATGCAGTACAAATTATTGATTTGAATTTTAAATTTTTGAGTGAGGCTTGGATGGCAATGTATTTCCCCTTTAGGACTGCCTTTACCATATCCCATAGGTTTTGGACTGAAGTGTCTTCATTCTCATTGGTTTCCATGAATTGTTTAAGTTCTTCTTTGATTTCCTGTTTGATCCAAACATTCTTAAGCAGGGAGGTATTTAGCTTCCAGGTGTTTGAATTCCTTCCAAACTTTTTCTTGTGGTTGAGTTTCAGTTTCAAAGCACTGTGGTCTGAGAATATGCAGGGAATAATCTCAATATTTTGGTATCAGTTGAGCCCTGATTTGTGACCCAATATATAGTCTATTCTGGGGAAAACTCCATGTGTGCTCAAGAAGAATGCATATTCTGTTGTTTTAGGGTAGAGTATTCTATATATATCTATGTGGTCCATCTGGTCCAATGTGTCATTCAGTGCTCTTGTTTTTTTATTGATTTTCTGCTTGGATGATCTATTACTGAGAGTGATATGTTAAGATCCCCTACTATTGATGTATTCATATCAATATGACTCTTTAACTTGATTAACAGTTGTCTTATGTAGCTGGCTGTTCCCGTATTGGGGACGTAAATATTTACAGTTGTTAGATCTTCTTGGTGGATATGGTGAAGTTTTAGAATACAGCTGAGGTTTGGTGGGGTAGAGTCTGGAGCTGAGGACCAAGAAAGAATTCTTGAGACATCTTTGGTGCAAAATGGTGGTTTATTAAAGCAAGGGAACAGGACCCGTGTGCAGAAAGAGCTGCTGCCCTGGGGTTGTGGGGGGTGGTGGCAGGTTATGTACCATGGGTTTGGGGAGTAAGGAAAAGGGAAGTTTCAATAGAACTTTCATATGTTAAAGAGGACCCACAAGGTACAGGAGATCATGAGTCCTTGCCATTGTCAAGGTCATTTTTCCCTCTAGCAAGGTATTAACATTAAGATAGGTGGGAGATTCCTAAAGAATGTCACATATCTGCCACCCAGGAGTGGGGTTGGGGGCAGGTTGAAGGGTGTCAGCTTTGCTTTGTCCTCAGCCAGCCTTCTGTTCCCTCATCAGATAGACCCTTTAAGAATGATGTAGTGTCCTTCTTTACTTCTGACTACAGTCTTAGTTTAAATAAATCTAATTTATCTGATATGAGAATTGCTACCCCAGCTTTCTTTTGAGGCCCATTGACATGAAAGATGCTTCTCCAGACTGAATTTTGATCTTAACCCTAAGATAAAAATATTTCTTTGTTTTTCATGTTTTTCAATTTTCTATGCAAAGAAATGAAAATTATTTGTAAGTACTTCTGCTGCCTGTCTAAATATAATGGTTGTTGCTTAGAGAAACACCTGTGTGATGTGGTGGAGGGGCTATTGTTTCAGTTGCAAGCTGAATTAAGTTTTTGTGTTTTTTTTTTTCTTTTATTGAAACCATTTCCCTAGAAAGAACTTCTGCCAGATAAACTATAGCTATCCAGTGCCACTTTCCTAAGGGAGCATGGGAGAAGAATGAGCCACAGGGAGGTCAGCTGTAAGAGAGAGGGAGCAGGGGATGACACCTGGAAGGACTGTTGCCTGGAATAACTCCTCAATCCAGTATTTATTAGATACAAGATAGCAACAAAGGAGAAGAAAAGAAGGTTTATACAATAGCAATAGGTCTAGTAGGTAAATAAGAAGGAATGTTTTAGAGGTAAACAAGTAAACCAGAAAAGGAGTTAGGTGTGTCTGGTCCTGCAGCATGGGTTTGTAGTTGTGCAAGTTCACTTGAAGGGATTACCTTAGCAGGAGGCTTTCTCTGAGGTAGGGGAAACAATGAAAAAGTGAAGCAGGGTGGCATTCCACCCTGAGCAGGCTGATATTCCCAGCTGCTTGGCTTCCAGGACATATAATCATCTTCTCCACCAGAAGCCTGCTGCTAGTACACGTTTTTCTCAAGGTCATCTTTAAGCATGCTTGCATGACCAGTACAACTCCTCATTAATTCAAGTTATATTTTGAGCAGTATATTATTCTGAGGGACAGTTACAATACAGACTTGCCTATTTTATAGACATTGCCCTGAAAGGTAAAGAAATGGACCTGTCTCTTCAAGAAAAACAACTGATAATATTTGTTGTGAATGATAAAATTTTCTTTTAACTGAATATTAGAATTTTGAAGACATACAAATGGCCAACCGACACATGAAAAAATGCCTAACATCACTCATCATCAGGGAAATACAAATCAAAACCACAATGAGATACCATTTCACACCTATCAGAATGGGTAACATTAACACCTGAGGAAACAACAGTTGTCAGTGAGAATGCTGAGAAAATGGAACTCTCTCCCACTGTTGGTAGGAATGCAAACTGGAGCAGCCCCTCTGGAAAACAGTTTGGAGGTTCTTCAAAAAAGCTAAAAATAGAAGTACCCTATGACCCCACAATAATACTACTAGGTATTTACCTAAAGGAATCAAAAATGCTTATATGAAGGGGCACATGCACCCCAGTGTTCAGAGCAGCACTATCAAGAATAGCCAAATTAGGGGCGCCTGGGTGGCTCAGTGGGTTGAGCCACTGCCTTCGGCTCAGATCATGATCTCAGGGTCCTGGGATCGAGTCCCACATTGGGCTCTCTGCTCGGCGGGAAGCCTGCTTCCCTCTCTCTCTCTCTCTCTCTGCCTTCCTCTCCATCTACTTGTGATCTCTCTCTGTCAAATAAATAAATAAAATCTTAAAAAAAAAAAAAAGAATAGCCAAATTATGGAAAGAGGCTAAATGTCCGTCAACTGATGAATGGATAAAGAAGAAGTGCTCCGTGTGTGTGTGTGTGTGTGTGTGTGTATGACCACACACATATGCAATGGAATATTATTCAGCTATCAAAAAGAATGAAATCTTCCCATTTGCAACAGCATGTGTACAACTAGAGGGTATTATCCTAAGTGAAATAAGTTGTCAGAGAAAGACAAATACCATATGATTTCACTCATATGGGGAGTTCAAGAAACAAAACAGATGCACATAAGGAAAGGGAAGGAAATTTTTAGATAAAAAAGGAAGGAAAAATGAAAATAAAATGGAGAGGGAGGCAAACTACAAGAGACTCTTAAATATAGACAAAAAACTGAGGGTTGCTGGAGGGGAGGTGGATGATAGCATGGGCTAAATGGGAAATGGGCATTAAGCAGAGCACTCATTGTGATGAGCACTGGGTGTTATATGTAAGTGATGTATCACTAAATTCTACTCCTGAAACAAATACTACACTATATGTTAACTTGAATTTAAATTTTAAAAAAGAAGAATTTTGAAAAAAATCTATCACTGAAAACATTACAGCGTGCCAATGAAAGCTTTGTTGATAAAACTGGTAGTAATTTGACAAATGCATTATTTGGCATTATATAAAGTTACATATTAGTACTTGGTATTTCTTCATACCGCAATGAAGAAATATTTCTTCAATGACTTTAGTGTTATAACATCACAAATGCATAGACATGCAGTCAAAGGGAAAAACAGATCAATGGATTATAATAGAAGAAAGTACAAAAGTTTATTGATATTATTTCAGATTCTATATGCAACTAATCTTTTTTTAATTTAAATTCAATTAACCAACATATAGTACATCATTAGTTTCAGATGTAGAGTTCAATAATTCATTGATTGTGTATAACATTCAGGGCTCATCCATATGCAAGTAATCTTAAAGAAAGTACTGTTTGTCAAAATTTGGTGTGGTATCAAATATGTATATCCCCATGTTTCTTGTAAGGCTGGATTTTCTTCATGTGCTTCAACCAACTCCACATATCACAATTGCCTGTATGCAAAATAAATATGAGAATTCAGATATCTTATAGTGTCTAGTCTTTAAGAGATTTGCAAAAATATAAAACGATGTGACTATTCTCTAATTATTTTGATTTAGGGATAACATATAATGATTTTATTTTTATTTTGAAACAAATTAATAAATATTTTTAAATTCCCTATTTTATTTCTAACATGTTAAACACAGATAAAGTACACATAAAAAAGAAAAATCTCTCTAGGTTTGTCAATATTTTTTAATAATATAAGAAAGATCCTAAGAACTAAAAGTTTGAGTACTTCTGTCTATCAGAACAAAATTATAGGATATACAATGAATAATATGTGTTAATGTATTTGATACACTACCTGTTATGGAGTTCATTTATGGAGCAAAATTTTAATATAGTAGGATAATGATCTTTCAGTCCCATCTCTGACTGTGAGTATAACCTGCCTTAGGAAAAAATTATAAGAAACTCAGCTAGAAATATAACATTTTGATATCAGAAACATAATTACCTGTGTTTCAAAATTTTAGAGATTTCCTTTCTCTTTATTCAGTTCACCTTAATCACTGCCTATATTTCTCAAATTCAAGTGTCACTGTCATCAAAAGAAGCCATCTTCTCATCCTGGACTTTTACAATAGCTTTGTGATTATCAATCTTCATTCACTCTTCCCTCACCTGATCCCCAGACACCAGAGTGAACCTTAGTAAGATAATTTTTATTTCACCACTTCCCTTCTTAAAGCTTTCCAAAAAAGGTGTTTTGTTTTGTTTTGTTTTGTTTTATATATATATATTTGATTGTTTCAGTGAAAGCAAACAGATCTCTCTTACAAAAATGGTTTACTTACTCCTGTCTCATCTAGACCTTCCCAACATCTCTACCTTCTCCTCATCATATCCAAACTTAATCACTCTGTTCCAGCTACTCTGACTTCTTTTTGTTTCTTCTAAAAACCAAGAGGGCACCCGGGTGGCTCAGTGGGTTAAACCTCTGCCTTCAGCTCAGGTCATGATCTCAGGGTCCTGGGATTGAAGCCTGCATCAGGCTCTGTGCTCAACAAGGAGCCTGCTTCCCCCCTCTCTCTGCCTACTTGAGACCTCTGTCTCTCTGTCAAATAAATAGATAAGATTAAGAAATAAATAAACAAGATAATTCCTCACTCAGAGTCTTATCCTGGAGACCTAGTCCCCAGATATTCTCATGGTTACATTTATCTCATTTTAGCATATGTGAACCACTGTAATGGGGTTCATATATTAGTAACTGTTACCATATATGTACTGTATGTTGTATGTTGTTTATGTGTGTGTATACCTGTATACACAGGTGTATGCCCATACACACCCAGTCACTCACACACACCCATATATTGGAGCTCCTTCTATCTGGCAGTTCTGCCTCCTCAGCCTATAACTTCTGCCATATAGAAGGAGAAGAGGAGAGTGAAATCAATACAACTCTTTTGTTCAGATTCTTGTTATGGGTTCTGCAGCCTGATAATTCTTTTGTATTAATGATTAGTTATGATATAAAGTATCAAAAATGTATTATTTGCCAAAATGCAAATATAAACTATTGCATTACAACAACATTTAACTCAAGTCTTTTATTTTGTAGTTAAAGAAAGGAGCAGAAAATTAATATAACAATTGAAGTCACATAGTGAGAGAAAGCTGAGCTGCATTAACCATTTCAAATAGCTGAGAACTATAGGATATTAAATTGAAAGAATATTATTACTTGCCCTAAATTGCCATTTTCCTGACTGCTTCAATATTTTCTATTCAAATATTTTGAATATAAAATGAAACAAAAAAGGATACTATGGCCTTAAAATGAAAATGCTAATAAGAGTAATTTTAATGGTGGTTAGTTTTCTGAAATAGAGTATTTCAAACTTTTACCCCTTCAATTGTCAAAGAGAAAATGAGGAATGATTGCAATTGCATATTTCGTTTGAATGGGAATGAGAGGATTTGATGAAGCACAATATGAAACTGCTCCAATCTTCAAGAAATTTTGTCAAGCAAGCAAAACATTTATCATTTGTAAAATCCTCTATTTAAAAAAAATCAAGCTCTACTTTGTAGTTCAGAGAATACCCCTAATCTGCTCTTCTATACCCACAGAAAGTCTTGGGCTTAGGAATCTTGGTCTAGCAGTCTATTCCTCACTTGTAGTTGCTTAAGCATCTACTGGTCTTCAGGTAGCTTTTAAATTTTTAGAAACTTAATTTGTCAACTTAGAAATGATAATATTGAGAAAGAAAAACTATAATTATAAACATGATGGAATTGTGGTTATTACATGGATTCAATTACATTGTTTTATAGATCCATTTACTTATTTAAAATTTGCAAGAGAGTCATGTTTGTACTTTCTATTTATGAAGAACACATAAAATTGTCTAAGTTATGATTATATTTAGAAAGCCAGCTGCCTCCTTATAAATATATTATGATATTTTATTGGTTACTATAAGCATTATGATATTATTTCATATTTAGTTTGATAATATGGATCACATAAGACAAAAATAGTCTAATGTCAAATGAAAACTAAAATAAAATGTTTATTATAGTAAAAATATCATTCCACTGACAATAAAATGGAATCCAATTTTATTTTTAGAAAACAAAATGACTACCATTTTAATTAAGAGATGATTATCTGGTTATTAGTGCTGCCTAGGAATTCTACAAATATGCTGGGGGCTTATCACTGTAATAACCTTAATTATTATCTTTGGAATCTGTACAAATTATCTGTTTTAGCTCAGCTGATGAAAACATGGAAATATTCTTATAGTGATAAGTTGCAAATTCAGTACAAAAAAATAAAAGCGGCAAATCAGACATTTAAAAGCAATTTTAGTGACTTACTAAATAACTTTGAGATTGCTGAGCATCACCCATGAATTTTTTTTCCATTTCTATGGTTTTAAAGTTTTACTACAGATTTGCATTATGGACAGATATTAAATCTGGGAGCCATAGCAGCTACCAGCTGCTGTTGATATTCTGTGCAATTAGGAGGCAAAGGAGTATGCGAATGTGATACTCTGGGGAAGAAAGTTTCTGCATTGGAAAACCAGTTTTAAACTGAAGTTACATGTAGTTTTCACTGATTTAAACTTAATGAAAATCATTTTTGTGAAAGGTGTGAAAGTTTTGTTGTCATTATTTGCCTTGGCTTGCACTTTTATCTTATTGATTTATTTTTTATTGAGGTATAATTGACATATAACATTGTATTAGTTTTGTGTGTTTAATATAAGAATTCAATATTTGTATACACTCTGAAATAATTACCTACAATAATCTAGTTAACCTCTGCTACTACTCAAATTTCCAAAAAATTTTTCTTGTGATGAGAAGTATTGGATTTACTGTCTGGCACTTTCAAGTATACACTACAATATGATTAACTACAGTCACCGTGCTATACATTACATCCTAATGGTTCATTAATCTTATAGTTGGAAGTTGGTATTTCTTGCCTCCTTCACATCTTTCACCCCTCCACAACCTTGCACCTTTCTGTCCTCTATGTCTATGAGTTTTGCTTCTTTGTTTTGTTTTTTAGATTCCACATACAAGTGAAATCATACGGTATTTGGCTTTCTGTGTCTGACTTCTCATTTACCACAATATCCTCTAGTTCCCAGATTGAGGGAATGTCCATATGAGTATAATTTCATTTCCCTATAGACCCTTGGATCCCATAGACATGAGCCCTGTTGTTTTTCAAAACTAGGTATTTTGGGAGCTTGTCTCTTTGTTCCAGGTGTTAAGGGTTGAGGTGTCTGATGTGGGACATGAATCCTCACTTCTCAGGGAGCAGCTTCTGCTTTAGGACATCCCTGCCAATTGTGGATTGCCACACAGGGGTGGGACTTTTCTGGAGACGAGGGGATCACCAGACAGCATCTCTGCCTTCTCTCCCCATTTTAATGTGGCCCTTTTATCCTTTGTTGTGGGTGAGATGCCCAGCTAGTTTTCAGGTCTTTTCCTGAGGGAGTAATTCCATATGTAACTCTATATTTGGTATGTCTATGGGAGGAAGTAGCACATGATTTTCCTACACCAACATTTTGGACCACACCAGCCCAGGAAAGTTTCAGTTGGGTTTTCTCTGAATAAGAAAACTTAAAAATCAAATTGTCAGCCTTTCACTTTTGCTAAACCCTTTATTATCATTCCACTTTCCTTTCTTCATAGATTCTCTAGGATGTGTCAAGATTCTTTCCAGGTTTATTTCCAAAGTGCATGGAACTTTCAAAACACATTTTTAAAAAGTTGTTGTTTATTAATATTTTAAGAAATGTGTGTTGTTTTTACTGAACTGCATGAAAAAATAATAGCAAATAACCCCAAATTAATTATATTAGTATACTCTTAAAAATACTTTAAGCTGGTGATAAATGTCCTTTTAAAATGTTTCCTTGGGGTGTCTGGGTGGCTCAGTGGCTTAAAGCCTCTGCCTTGGGCTGGGGTCATAATCCCAGGGTCCTGGGATCAAGCCCCGCATTGGGCTCTCTGTTCATCAGAGAGCCTGTTTCACTTCCTCTCTCAGCCTGCCTCTCTGCCTACTTGTGATCTCTGTCAAATAAACAAACAAAATCTTTTAAAAATAAATAAGTAAATAAAATAAAATGATTCCTTTGGTTTATATTTAGACACTCTGAAAATCACAAGTTGTAGATTTTACATAGTATGCAAAAAATTCAGTGATACATACGTGTTAGTAATTTTGCTGATTACTAAGATTTCCCCCTTTCCCCTAAAAAATGGAAATTCCAGACCATCTATAGTGTTGCATCTTATTTTGAATCTTAATTCAGCAGACATGTTTTAGACAAAGGAAATATAGTTAAGCTATAAGTGGAGTGAGTAACACTCCTTGATCTTAATTTTTCTTAATTTTTGTAATTATTTTGATTCAATGTTATAAATGACTTTCTTCCAAATTGGCACTGAAATGCTGCCCAACTGATTTAGTAATATAGGTATATTGTCTGTGAGTGTTTGATACACTGTATTTCAAACACATTCATTTAAATGTGCTATAGTTGTTTAGACTGCTAGAGGGATAAGGGTGAATAAACCAAGACAGAAACTAATGTCTACCTAAGCAGGAGATGGAGAACAGAAGATGCCAAAAATACATAACTGTCTTAAGTAGGCAGATATCATTTCGGTGAAGAAATCAGGAAATTTTTCATGGTATATTATTTCTGTCATAAATGATAGTGATATAATGCATGGAATTAGAATCCTTTCTCCTAAAGATCTGAAAGGAAACAGATTTCATTCTGAAAAACTAGAATGCCATGGGATGAGGTAGGATTTAGACTTACAGAAACTGGTGGTGAGGAAATGTCAGAGAACGGTCTGAAGGAAAGCATAGTAACAGGAAAACATCCCTGGAGAAGACATTTCAGAAGTAATGATTTTTATACATCAGGAAGGTCAGTGAGAATTGTTACATTATATTCTTCTCAAGATAATAATATTGACATGCTTTTGTTTCAGTTTTTAATTTTAATTCAAGTTCTTATGTTTTCCCTTGGTGTTTTTTGTTAATGGTTTTATTTTTTTGGAGAAGTAAGGTAGATTAGTCTGCACATTTTCTGAAGCAAGATTTCCTGAGATTTTAATTCCACATCTGGATACATTTCTTAAACTCTGTGCCTTATGTATAAAATTGTGAATGACGAAGGGTCCACTTGATAGAATTGTAAGGGAGATACAGTGGGTTGATATATTAAAAGGCCTTAAAACACAACCCTGCATACTATAAGTCTTATTTAAGTTTTTGAGTATCAAAATAGCATTTAGTTAGGTTGTGTAGTGTGAACTAATACATATGTATCAGTATAAAATGAAAAATTCTCTAGTGGAAGAAGTTAAGGAAAAAGTTAACATGAAGTAAAAATCCATCGTGGCAAGTGCTTCAAGAAGAATACCTCCAAAAAAACATAAAAAATATATTACCTGCAAAAATTTGTTTTGTTAAGTGTTTTTAGTTTAGACTTTCTGATTTTGTATAAGAAATTACCATTTTAAATATTCTAGTTTTCCAACAAAACACAATTACTTTGTAATATTCCAGTAGCATTTTTGAATAGACTGATGTAAAATTAGAAAGATTAAAAAAAAAAACAAAATAAATCAATAAGGATACAATTATCAGATTGCTGATGAAACAAACTCATGAGACTCAGTTGAATTTCAGCTACTACTCTGAAATTTAACTGGCTAGCATGTTTTTATAATGCATGAGCTTATTACTATATTTTTAAAATAGACATTAAATAGTAACTTGATAAATAATATTTCTTATATTTTTCTGAGCAGGAAAATAATGCAGTTTATATATAAAAAAAAAACCTCTGGCTTCTGTAACTTTGAAAAATATATGATAGATGATGGTGGGTTAAATTACTGGAAAAAATTATAAAATTGTGCATGCTTAAGAAATTTAATGAATATATCAGTATTTGAAATTCAGGAATCTCTAACTTCCTATATAGTCAGTTTTACCTATCATTTACAGTTCCATGTTTGGCTCAAATGAAATTATAGCTAGGAAGATATTCAAGAGGTTGTTAAAAGATGTATATTTAGAAACGATTTTGATAGTTAAGAGTTGTCAGATTGTGTAAAACATTGTAAAGGAAAGGTGACTAAAAAACAAATAAAAAACCTGGCAGGTAAAAAACTACCCATGTTCAGCAAAATATTATTCTGCAACTTAAGTCTGATTTCAGTAATAATGAACAAATGCATATTATTTCAGTTTGTTCTTTCCTTTTTTGATGCCTGGAAATCAGAAAAGGGAATTCTCAAGCCTAGTAATGATTGCATAAAATATTTAAATATTTCTTAAGAAAAGCCCATTGCATTAACATTTCTCATCTGTTAAAGATTTATGTTAATAACTGGTTGATCCTCACAAAGGACCATAATAAATTCAAGAAAAACCAATATTGAAAACTTTTTCTCACTATGACATAGTATAAATGATACAATAAATGTATAAATGATACAAATGGTGCTACACTGGCATTTATACAATTTCAAAATGAGTAATAAATCATGCAGCAACCCAGGGAAAGTATCAGTCATGATGTGCCATGTATGTTTATATTACCAGAAATTAAGTTGTTTTAAATGCTATGTGTTATAAGATGAATTAGAAATAACCATATTATCACTATAGAAAAGCAGTGTTTTAATAAAGAAACTATACATTTTAATAAAAATATATGATGTACTTAGACCTATGTTGAGTTAGAGAAAAAAAACTGGTAAAGAGAGTAGAGCAGATTGACCATGAATATGTGCTTAACAGATGCAAATTTGATGTGCTTAACTTTTACTATTTTTCAAAGAAAAATAGTGTAACACCTACTGTGTGGTAATTCTTTTATTTATCTCTTTAAAAAATTCTAGGGAAGGGGCGCCTGGGTGGCTCAGTGGGTTAAGCCGCTGCCTTCGGCTCAGGTCATGATCTCAGAGTCCTGGGATCGAGGCCCGCGTCGGGCTCTCTGCTCAGCAGGGAGCCTGCTTCCCTCTCTCTCTCTCTCTGCCTGCCTCTCCGTCTACTTGTGATCTCTCTCTGTCAAATAAATAAATAAAATCTTTAAAAAAAAAAAAAATTCTAGGGAGGGGCGCCTGGGTGGCTCAGTGGGTTGGAGCCTCTGCCTTCGGCTTGGGTCCTGGTCCCAGGGTCCTGGGATGGAACCCCACGTCGGGCTCTCTCCTCCACGGGGAGCCTGCTTCCTCCCCTCTCTCTCTGCCTGACTCTCTGCCTACTTGTGATCTCTCTTTCTGTTGGGTGAATAAATAAAATCTTTAAAAAAAAAAATTCTAGGGACACTTGAGTGGCTCCTTTTCAGTGCTTTACATTAATGTACACAACTGATTGTTGTAACAAGCTTAGGTAGTATATATTCTAAACAACCCTAATTTAAAGATGAGAAGACACATTTAAAAAAATAAAAATAAACTTTTCCACAATCACACAGCTAAAAATTACAGAGCCGGTTCCACTAATGGCAAAATAATTTGTAACAAATTAACCTTCTTGCAGAAAACATTACCAACTCGTAGAGAAATATTTAAAAATCCTATTTAAAAGTATTGATGAGTAACCAAAGGCAGGCAGACAAAAGAGAGAATATGACTCTCAAACTAAAAAATTTAGACCAGGTGAGATCTTCATTTGTACAGCTTTTCCTTGAAGGCACTTCTCAGTTCCTATTGGGTAGATCACAAACAGAAAGTTACAGTCTAATTGGCCTGAGAAATATGGGACACTAAGAAAAACTAGAAAATGAAGGACATCAGAGAGCCAAATAGATATGCCAAAAAGTATTCATATGAATTCCCTTAGTTCTTTGACTCCAGAACTTCAGACAAGATTCCAAGGAACAGAAGGAGAAAAACACAAATGGAGAGCCAAAAAACCTGAGCAGATATGTCAGCTGCTGCCCAATGCAGTCTAGAGCTCAGTCTTGACAATGTAGAGAAATTTGACTAATATGTAGAACTTTCCATTTCTTTTCCAGGAGGATATACGCTATGACTAAGATATTATCCTTTGGAGTAAGGACAAATTCTAAATAAGGTCACAATAGAAAGTATAAAACCAAGTATCCACAAATTCAAGATAGTCTTCTGGTTATTTCACTGCCCATTGCCGAAAACTCAACATTCTTCAGATATAGATTACAAAATCTAGAGTATCATATTAAAGGATGCCATCTAGCATACAATTAAAAATTAATGGAGATAAGAATAAAGAGAAAATCAATCAAGAATCAAAAGAAAAGTTTAGTCTAAGAAAACAGACCCACAAATTAAACAAGTGTTACAAAACTGTAAAATAAGTCTAATAGTCTAAAAGAAAAAGTAGGAAATGATGGGAAAAAACAGGAAAATTTCATGTAAGTTTAGAAAAGTGTAAGAGGGAATCAAATGGAAATATTAGAACTGAAAAATAAAATACATGGAAAAAAATTCACTAGATGAGATTAAAAGCATATTGGACATGCCAGGGCACCTGCGTGGCTTGGTTGGTTGAGTGTTCCACTCTTGATTTCAGCTCAGGTCATGATCTTGGGGTTGTGAGATTGAGCTCTCCATCAGGTTTGCACTAGATGAGAAGCCTCCTTAGGATTCTCTCTCAACTCACCCTCAGGATCCCTCTCCCACTCAAAAATAAATAAATAAACAAATAAAAAATTAATAATTAATTTAAGAAAAAGCACATTGGACATCCTATGAGAAAGGATTAGTAAACTGAAAGTCAGGTTAATTGAAATCATCAAAGTTGAAGTCAAAGAGCTCTAATGATCAGTGGGACAGTCTAACACACATGTAATTTCAATCTCAAAAAGGGAAAAGTGAGGAAATGGGATAGAAGAAATATATTTGAAAAAATATGGCTGAAAAATTTCCAAATTTAATAAAAAAGACCAGCCTATAGAAGTAATAATACTAATATATTCTAAAGGAGTTTTGGGACCCTCTGTGATTTTTTATTATTAACAGAAGTGCTGCTTGCCTTCATTCCAGACTATTTCTTCAAGGATGTTTGCATAGTGAACAACCTTGAAAAATAGGGGGAAAGAGGCGGGAGGGTCGTTCTCCAGAGCAAAGGGCAGGGTTTTGTTGTTGTTGTTGTTGTTGTTGTTGTTTGGGTTTTTGGTTTTTATTTTTTCATTGCCCATAAAGATAATGTCCTCCTGCAATGCAAAGGACAGATGGGTTTATTGCCCATTATAAAAGATTCAGATTCCTGGGTGCCTGGGTGGCTCAGTGGGTTACACCTCTGCCTTCGGCTCAGGTCATGATCTCAGGGTCCTGGGATCAAGTCCCGCATGGGCACTCTGCTCAGCAGGGAGACTGCTTCCTTCTCTCTCTCTCTCTCTCTCTCTCTTTCTCTCTGCCTGCCTCTCTGCCTACTTGTGATCTCTCTCTGTCAAATAAATAAATAAAATCTTAAAAAAAAAAAATTCAGATTCCTGAAGTTCAGGGTTTGTCTTCTGTACCAGAAACTATTGGCATACAAGCATTTCCCTATTCTTTATAATTAGCACACTGGAAACTAGCACAAAGGCTAGTAAATGGTTACTGAGCTTTGCTCTGAGTCAGAAAGTCTTTTGTTTCTGATTGTGGAAGGCTAATGTGTTAGAAGTGTGGCAAAATTTTAGACTCTTTGCAGAGAGAGGGAGGGGGAACAGAGAAGGGAGGAGGAAGGAAGGAAAAGAAAAGAGGAATAAAATTCACAACAGATATCATTAATGTTGAAACTAAGAAGGACTGAGCACCACATAGTCAAATACCTTTACTCAGATTAAGACTTGATGCTTATTAATTGCAAGTCAGAGTACTATGTTTACTTTTAGGTGCTTTGTTTTGGGAAGCTATGAAAAAAGAATGGGACCTAAATCAAAAGGACTTGAAGGCCTGGATGTGTGTACTTTGGAGAAGAGAAGAAAGAGAAGAGACATAAGAAAGGCCAATAAATGTACAAGGTCCATACTGCCAGTAGGAATGGTAATAGAAAATATTCTGTCCCCCTGGATAAGAGTAGGATAAACAAGTTGGAAACTAAAGACATACCTGAGTTTATCGTAGACCTTTTTGATAAATAAGGCTGCTCATCGATGGAATAAACTGTCCTGGAATATAACAAGTTCCTTTTGCTAGCAGGATGGCCATTTGTCAGCCAAAATTCTACCCTGAAGTCTGAGACTACACTCATGCATGAATGGTTAAACATAATACCACCATGCCAGCATCTGTAAAGCCGATAAGTTTAAGAAAGTGATCTCTGAGTCACTTGCAGATATCTCTAAACCATTCTATGGATTTCCAGAGACATAGGTGATAATTAAAAATAGACTTGAGATGTCAATTTACTGGGTCAGTAAAATTAGAATGTAGACACTAAGCTTATATATCAGAAATAGAAATGATTTTAAAAAGATGTTATCTTCTCTCTTTATTAATTAAGCTGGTTTTACTCTTTAAAAATAGGTAAAATAATTATGAACTCAGTATTTTTCCATTATTTATTACACTTTGAAGGAGTTTTGTGGTACAACAGTTATCTGAACTAAACTATGTATTGGACAATAGCACACAGGAGTTAGGACATGACCATAGATGAAGGGAGGGATGAGAATGAGAAGTTTTGACTGCTAAGTATGATTTCCACTGAGAGAATGATGGTATTGGAATATTAACTGTGGCATGAGGCATTCCAGGGAATGGATTTCTGAGTGAAAAGTTGGAAAGAAAATTGACCTCTCATCTTTTATTCCTCTAATCTCATGAAAGAAACAGAATTGATGTGAAACCAATTTGTTGGCTTGATTTTTGTGATAACTCTGTTAATGTAGGATTCTATCAGGAAAATCCTTTCACTGCAGCCAAGAAAGACAGAGAAGTAAAACATGATTATTCTAACCCTCCTTTGTATAATAATCTTAAAATATGAACAGTTAAAATAATATTGTTTGTATTGCAAGAGACTTGTCCATAGAAAAATGCTAATTCAGACAGTATTGGAGAGTTTTTTGATTATTTGTTTCATGACTTCCATTTTATTATTGTTATTTTAAATCTAACATGCCATGTTAATTATATTCAGAGGAAGGCATTTGAATATTCTCAGCATGAGTTTATATTACTAAAAATAAATATCACTTTAAATTACAACAATGTTTGACAGTCTATACCCATCAGCAGAATAAAGAACAGAAAAAGGTCTTACAAAACCTGTTTTGTTACAAAGTTAAATGTACCCTGAATTTAAGAGCTTTAGAAATAGAAAATTAGATTTCTTTAAGCCAGTAAAGTTGTGACCTCTCTATAGATAAATTGAGAAATAATGCATCCTTGTAAATAATTTCCTACAAAATGATCTATTACATTCTATCTAAAATTCTTGGGCATAGCCATCTTTGGCATTAGCCACAGGAACTATAGGTAAATATACACACACACACACACACAGAAATGTAAATGATATTTCTTCATTAAAGGCATTTCTAAAATCCATAAAAATAAAAGATAAGTTCAATAACTTTAAAAATAAGAAGGGAGAGCAAATATAGAAGAAGCCAAGCAATGGGAAAATATTAAATTGAAAGTTTAATCAACTTGAGAAATGTCAGCACATGTTGTCAAAGCTGCCTGCTCCAAACAGCACTGGGGAGATTGTGCTACGAGATGGCAATGTGGTATCTCTCAAGCTAGAGGATCGGAGCAAACAGCATAAAATCCTAATAAATGGGTTATTTCAACCATGAAAGAAACATAAAATAGATGTCATTCTGACATACAGTCTTTCAACAAATAAAATAGTTACTAAATGTCTACCATATGCCAAGAAATGTTCTCAATGTTGGGCATAAAATAAGGAACAAGCAGACAAATTCTCCAGTTTTGTGGATCCTACATTCTATTGAGTAGGTCAAAATCATAAGCAAAATAAATAAATAAGCATATTTACATAACAAATCACCATCTAGATAAGTGCTCTCAAAATGCTTAAAGCAGGATAAGGAAATAGATCATGATAAGGGAATCAAAGAAGGCGTCTTTGGGACAGCAACTTCTGAGCAGAGATAGAAAAGAAGTGAATGAGTAATCATGTAGATCCATGTGGGAGGAGTATTTCAGTCAATGAGAATGGGAGGATACCAAAGTGGGAGTAAATGTTTTAGAAGGATCATGGATAGCAGGGAAAGAGCTCCCATATTTCCTTAACCATAAGGAATGTGTTAGCGGATGAAATTGAAGAGAAAGCTACATGTGGTGGACCACACAGGACCTTCTATTCTATGGGAAGCAATGGGAATGCTGTTCTAAATTATTGGGAAAACATTGGAGGCTTAAGTAACTCTGTGTGAGGAGGAGGGCCTGAATGAATTTACATTTTAAAATGATCACTAGATGCAGGATAATAATGAGGAAGAAAGGGTTCATTAAGAGGCTGTGATATTAGTTCACAGGAGGTATGATGGAGGATTGGTCTAAGACGAAGGTAATAAAAAATGGTCCAATTCTGGAATTAAATATGAAATAACTATGACAGGGTTTGATGATACTTTGCATATGCACTATAAAGGAAAGGAGTCCCAGTTTTTTAGATCTGAAAACATTGGTCAGGGCAATTACTAATCAATAAATACTAGGAGAAGCAAATTTGGAAGAGGAGACCATGATTTTTGGTTTTGGGCATATTAGGTGTGAGTTACCTATGATATATTCAAGAGGAGATAGAAAACAGTAACTTTGAAATGTGAGTGAAATGACATGGTTGAAAATATCAGTTTGAGAGTCATCAGAATGGATATGGTACTTAAGGTCATGTAGGTGGATGGGATCCTCTAAGAAGTGAATTAAAATAAGAAAGAGAAGCGGTCAGAGAGCACACTGTTCCCTGGGGCATCCAGTGTTTGGGTGGTCAGGAAAATAAGATCATTCCAGCAAAGGTGACTCAGAAGAAATAGCTAGTGAAGTAGGAAGAAAACTAGGGGAGTCTGGTTTCACCAGAAGCAGAAGTAGAGAAATCCTTGCAAAAAGGAAGTGATTGATGACACCAAGTCATTCTGAAAGATTGGAAAGAAAATATTTAATCAGACAACCAAAAATCATGTGTGATATTCATATCACAAATTGATTTAGAAAAATTATAGGTGTGAAGGGCTGGAAAGAGAAGAAATGAATAGAAAACAGCCTTCACTCTCTATAAGAAAGCCCATTCTCAGATCAACTCAAAAGAGTGGGTGAATCATTGAAGCATCCTCTACTCAAATGACTATAGCCATTCTTCCTGAACTCTGTGCTAGGCTAAATATTCTGATATGCTCAGATTCCCAGGTTCATTCAATGGATATTCAGACTCAAATCATATCAAACGTTAAACATTTTTCCAGATGCATTGTCAGACCATTTCAGAAATAATGATTCGATAGAATAGAAATAGAATCACATGCAAAGCTCTAAATTTACAGGTTCTTAGACTCCACCAAAATAGATTTGACTTCAACTGGCCTGCAAATAGAGGCAGGCATTGGTAATTTTCACAAATTTCTGAATAACTCCTTTAGAGTCACTGTTGTGAATCATGAGTAAGAACAAAAAAGTGAGGGAGGGACGAGAACGAAATTTATTAAACGTGTGTGTCTAGCATTGTGCTAGTTGCTTTATATATTTACATTCAACTCTACATAAGAAAACACCCAGGACATTTTTGAGAGTTTAAGCAACTCTTCTCAAAACCTGAGGGCCTCCGAAGCCCATAAAACCTGAAAATATCTGATGCTATAATTTCTATCTTGCATTTTAACCTGGGTTCACATCTTCACTTTCATTATTTCTGTTTGTACTAAACTTCACAGCAGTCTTCCTCCTCTTTTTTCTTTTGGCCTGAAGCACAGATAAATCCTTTAGTCCATATGCCAGATACACATGTGGTGAAGGCTTTATGAGGAATATTTTACTAAATTAAAATAAACAAACAAAAAATACGACATTGTATTTGTACCAAGCTGCTCTTGCTTTGCTGCTGGCAGATATTTTTAAATGCCCAAGTTGTAATATAAAAACAGCCATTTGAAACCAACTATTCAATTAAACTCCTTTTCTTGAGAAATATCAACATCCATTGTCTTTTAAAACTCAGCTGGTTATGAACAAAAGATGGTTAAAATTAGACTAAAATCTTCTGCAATGCTCTTCTCTCTAATTTTCAAACCTTTGGCTGTAAGGCTGCTGATATAATACCTCACTGAATTCACAGTACAATGTTGAAGACTATTTGCAAAAATGCTGTTTTTACAATGAATAAATATTTTTCAGTAAAGTCAAGGGCTAAAAGGAAGCAAGGTAAAACTAGGAGGGATATTGAAACAATAAATACATCCTATTAATTCCAGTACTCTTGCTTGAAGAGTGTAACCTGTTTCGCGCTAAGCTTTTCAGCAGCCAATGCAAACAGTAGAATGTTATCATTTTGTTTATTTATAATGCACTTAAGATAAAAGCAAACCAGATGTTCCATATACACCTAGTCCTAAGATGAGAGAGAAATTTGTCCCAAGATTTCATGTAGTGAACACTTCTGTAATGTAATAAACAGTTTAAATTGAATTGTTAAAGTAGGTTCAAAAATGCATTTATAGGTTTCTTTCTGGTAAAGTAGGCTGATGGCACCAAGCCCAAGAAATTCAGTAAAACTGACTCTTAGGGAGACTAAAACAATAGAGAAAATAATCTATTTTTTTCTTAATTGAATTCTAAATTTAGTCCTCATATTATAGTAGTGTTGAATGTCAGAATAACCATGATTAAATGCCATCTGCATCTCAGTTAAAACATGGAATTCCAAGGCTAGACTTATAAATACACGCTCTGTGAACCAATGAGAACAATCGCAGGAGCACTGTTAAAAATAACTCAAACTATTTATAATTGTATTTGCTTTCAGAATCATTTCATTATTCCAGCTAGCAAGAGAAAAAATATCCCTTACCTGTTTTAGATAGTTCTTGGCCAAGGCCCATGTAACAAAGGACAGATTAACAAGAGAAAGGCATACAAATTCACTATGTATTAAGTTTCATAGGACAAGGGAGCCCTCATTAGGAAATGAAGAGGTTGAACCAGGAAGTCTTTATGCAAAGCTTGATCTTAAATCTCCAATTTAAACATAGCATCAATTAATACCGGAATTCTGTGAGACTTGCAAAGTGTTAATCAGAGTAAAAAATATAAGCCTGAAATATTCAGCAAGGTGCCATATTTTGAAATGATGTGTCTTGAACCCCATCACACATATTAAATATTTCAGCCCATTTTACTAAGATTGGTTTTCCATATACACTATGGAGTCATTTCCCAGTAGCATTAATGTAGGTTTTGGGGGGCGGGGGGGGGGTGGAGTGTATGGAAACACCAAAATAATGAATTTAAAAATTAAATATTTAAATGTTTTCAAAGGTATTAAAATTTCACAAACTCATAAATGTACAATGTTTTCTGTTGTGCACTGCATAGTAGGGAATTCATAGACATTAGAATAAAAAGTATAAAAATAATAAGATAATTAAAATATATAATGTAAAATACACATTTTAAATAATTTTAGACTTTCATAAATATTTGAAATTTTTACAACTTGATATATCTGTTATTCTGTATTTTCTTTAGGTTGCCTTTATGGGCTCCATGTTACACCTGTGAGTTCTGATATATGAGGGCATCAGAGATATCATTCATAAGTTGAAATTAAATATTTTATTTTGTTATCTATTCAATGTTAATTGGCTATAAAATCTGCATTATAAGAACTAAGTAAGTACCTAGATTTGCAATCCGAAAATAAAGTTATAAAATTTTTACTCAGCATAATTATACAGTTATTTGTATTATTTTGTCTTTTATTATATCTTTGAGGGAGGTAACATCCCAATTCAAGTGACCAATTATAGGATGTAATTACTCTGAAGATGAAGAAACCAAAATAACAATTTGCTAATATCTTTCTCTACTATTTTATTTTCCTAAATGTTTAAATATGTGATAGTGGTAGGTTATGTTAGAAATACATTTAAGCTTTTTACCACTTCTATTTTACCTGAGATGAGTTTTTAAATTAGAATGTTTTCCAAGTACTTAATTGTGATTTAATATAAATAGCTTCAAACAATATACTTTAGATGTATAGACTCTTTAAATACTAAAAGATATTTAGATTCAGATTTTCCTCATATGCAAAGATAGTTTTTAAATAATAATAACTCAATGAAATTACCAATTTTCTTTTTTTCTTTGGCCAAGTACTGTACTCAAAATTAACTTAAAAATTGTTTCAGAGAACTTTTCTAAGAAAATATACTTTCTGCACAAAAGAACAGGAATGTGTCTACTGATCCATGACAATGCATGTCCAATTATGTCTGTGCTCTCCAATTTAAACATAGCATCAGTTAAGACCAGAATTCTGTGAGACTTGCAAAGCGTTAATCAGAGTAACTCTGGCAGAACTCGAAGTTAGCCTGGAGTAGGCAACAAACTAAATTACTACCCTTGTTTCAAATATTGGATTCCCAAAAGTGAAAATTGAAAAGCAAGAAAAAAACATATTAATGCTAACAAAAGGCAGACTGTTAAAAGGACAGGACAAAAATAAACTAATTGTTCTTCTTGTCTAAAAGAAAAAATGTGTTAAGAAAAATGCAGAGAGACAGTCATCAGACAACAATGAGCATAGACTTAAAAATAAGAACATGTTTAGAAAATATTGAAGGTTTAGACAAATATTAAACAAATATTATCTATGTACTTACTGAAGGGAAAAATTCAAGAAACAAGTAATACAGAATAAAATTTAAAACTGTTAATTTTGTGTCTTGAATTAAGGATTCCAAACACTGGAAAATTTACACAGCATATTGGTAAAATATGTGTATGTATGGTTGTATGTGTGTGTATATATATATTTACATGTATAAGTTATATATATATTATATTTATATATATTTATATAAGATTTATAAAATCTTTATATTTTCCCCTTAAAAATTATAGACCTTAAACTGTTTTATGAAATTCATGTATTCAAAATTAACAAAGATTTGAAAAGTAATGTAATAATGTAGGTGAAACATAATAGATGTTTCCAAGATAAAATTAATGAAATTGCTTTAAGTTTTTTCCCTATTCATCTAAATCACCATGACTGGCTCATTGCCTTTAAGATTAAACTACACTGGTAAACACAGAGAGGCAACTCCATTATAAATGAATTGAATGGGTAGAAAACTAAAGTATAAATGATCTGGGCATTTTCTTTTCTTTTCTTTTTTTTTTTTTTAAGGATTTTATTTTATTTATTTGACAGAAAGATCACAAATAGGCAGAGAGGCAGGCAGAGAGAGCATGGGAGAATCAGGCTCCCTGCTAAGCAGGGAGCCTGATGCAGGGCTTGATTCCAGGACCCTGAGATCATGACCTGAGCCTAAGGCAAAGGCTTCACCCACTGAGCCATCCAGGCGCCCTATCTAGGCCATTTTCCCAGGATTTTCTAAACTTTTAAAATCCAAATTCTACGTGATTTATTTAATAGTTTGTGATATTTGGTATAAAATTTCACTTGAATTCTGGATTAGCTAAAATGAGGTATTATAGATATTATCATTTAACAGGATAAGAAAAGAGAATAGAAATATCCATGGTCATTAATACCATGATTAATACACTACTGGAATGTCATATGGGCCTAAACAATAAGGATTCACATAGCCGTAGAGAAATTTCTTGGGCCAGTAATTTTCAGAGTCTTCCTAGATGAATATATGTGATTTCTAACACCAGAGTCCCCAAAGGTCTTGGCTTCTCAATATCTGAACCACTATAGCTGAGAAAATGTCTTATTGCTGATTATATTCCAAACTGTCAGTCACTGTCTAGTACCCACTTTGCAGCAGAAATAACTTGACCTCCATTCTCAGGAAAATTGTCACTGAGATTAAATAAACCTCTCTGTAGCACGTGAAGTCATCTATTGGAAGATAATCTACTTTTTTTTTTTCAACTTTCATTTTCCTCAATAATAATTGTCAAGCAGTCATTGGGAATAAATACAGTTTGTAGTCTAAGTTTCTAAGATAACCTGGCTCTAGCAATAAAGACCCTGTACATTCACCTGCTTTTTTTCTTTCTTTTTTTTAAGATTTACTTATTTTTATTTTGGGAGAAAGAGAGCACAAGCAGGAGGGATAGAGGGAGAAGGCGAGAGAGAATTTCAGGCAGACTGCACTCAGTACAGAGTCCGATGTGGGGATGGATCCCAGCACCCTGAAATCATTACCTGTGCTGAAACCAAAAGTCGGGTGCTTAACAGACTGCACCACCCAGGAACTCCTATTCAGCTGCTTTTCTAAAAGTAAGATTTTTTCTTTTTTTAAGGTGTTATTTATTTATTTGACAGAGAGAGATCGCAGGTAGGCAGAGAGAGGGAGAAGGAAGCAGGCTCCCTGCGGAGCAGAGAGCCAGATGCGGGACTCCATCCCAGGACTCTGGGATCATGACCTGAGCCGAAGGCAGAGGCTTTAATTTAACCCACTGAGCCACCCAGGTGCCCCTAAAAGTAAGATTTAATTAATGTTTCACATTTAACATAATTATCTACACTGTCCTGTGGTATAAAATGTTCTCACTCAGAAAGAAGCAGAAAATAGAACATTATAATTACAAATTTATTTTACCATATCTTTGCTGGTTTATCTAACTAAAAAATTATTGCTGTGACTTGCATATCCTGAAAAATTATGCCTTAGATAAAATCTTTCTGCAAAGAAAATGTCAATCCAAAGATTTCATATTTGGAAAATACATTTAATAAAGCATTATTCCAAGAGATCAAATTAAGAGTTTCATAATTTTATTAAGATGCACAAAATACCTCACCTGAATACGAAGAGTGATAGATGTTGAGGTGAGAGAAAGTAGAGGGTTTAGTGTCTTTTTCCTAATAGTTATCTTTGAATTAGGTTATTTATAATAGCATCAAAAAGTTACTTAAATAATGAGTGTACTTGTTGTGATGAGCCCTGGGTGCTGTATGGTGTATGGAAGTGTTGAATCACTACATTATACACCGGAAGCTGATATTACACTGTATTTAGCTAACTGGAATTTAAATAAAAACTTAAAAATAAAAAAAATAAATATGTATTAGTACTATAAACTAATTATCATAAGTGTAGTAATTCACAAAGAGAAAATGAATGTGTTTTGCAATATATCAGTGTCTAATGGAGCTAGAATTATTGTTTTTAAATCACACTACATTCTGAAAGCTCAATGTTAAAAAGCGAAGTAAATCTAAATTTAAGAATAATGCATGATCTTAAAGTCTTTCTTTAGGTGTCATGTCCAGCAATAGCATTGATCTCTGCTGACTCAGCAGGTGTTATGACCAGAGAACTTTAGCCCACGGAAAACCTCCATCCAAGCCACTATAGCCACTTCCTTTATAAACCCTGGAAAAGGATAGGGTGACTGGGAAAAGAAGCTGACTTATAATCGAAGGATAGACATCTTTCCCTATCTTTTCTATTAAACTAAAAATCTCTGAAGTTTTATAAAATCTGTACTTGCTCTTTGCCTAGCCATGTGGAGTTTCACAATATGCATGTATGCACAGCTTAGTGTTCTACAAAGATTGAAGGTGACTCCTGTGCAGATTTCTGAGCTTTTTATCTGAAAGCTTCCTCCTCTCCTATTCTCTTATTCACAAATTCCAATACCCCAGCTTGCTTGAACTATGACCTCTGTCTCTCTAATGTGTTAGCATATGCCTAAAAATGCTCACAGGCACAAAAGCAGGGAAATGACAAGGCTGACTTTGTTTCTTTTCTGTAAAGAATTAAAGGTCACTGTTGGTATATATATATATATATAGATAGATAGATAGATAGATACAGATATATCTATATATATCTGTATCTGTATCTACCTATATATATCTATATCTGATATCTACCTATATTATATCATATATATATGTGTATATATGTATATATATATGCACATGTTAGGCATTGTGTCTAGAAGAAGAAGTCCCCCGAAATCACAAATTTTACACATTTTTTATTTACACATTTACACATTTTTTATTCCCATTGACACATGCATCAGTCATATTTCTACAGTGATAAAGATTATTAATTTTATGTAGCATAATACTTTATACTACAATTGCACTTATTCACCTTTATAAAGAAATATAGATAATGCCAAGACCTGTAAATTATTTACATCCAATACAATTCATTAAAACCTCAAATGTTTAAATACTTTCCCCTGGGGCGTGCTTCAAAAACAAAAGAAAACCATGTTGAACAGTTATGGATGCCACAAAATATACAATAACTCAAAATAAAGCTGAAGAAAAGGTTGAATTTGAACCTGGATGAATATTTATATGACATGTATGTAAATATACCCACACATCACCAATTTTCAAATCATCTTCCAAGTCTTACCATCCACCAAAATCTTATCCACTACCTATGAAACAATGTGAATCTGTATCTTTTGCCCTCTCTGTCCTGGAAAAATTAATGATCAGGTGAACTATTTAAAGTTCTATCCCTTGGAATAATTTCCTTTCACCATTGTCCTTTAATGCCACCCATGATAAGGCTTGTAATAGAACTACATGTGAACTAGACACAAATGACTTTCTCAAGTCATTTGGTCACAGGGAAATCCATTCAAAGCCATTAGTCCTGGCTGAGACAGAAGAGTCTATTCTGCAGCAGAAGAGATCACAGCAGCAGAATCACTTGCTTGTGCAGTTCATGCATGTGTTCAGGTCCTGCTTGAGGTCAGTTTTGTATATGTAGTCTGCTCCCCTCACCCAGCCCTGCCCGTATCTGTGGTTTCATTCTCTGTGGTTTTAGTTACCAGCATTCAACTGCAGTCCAGAAGCAGATGATCCTCCCTTTGACCTATCATCAGAAGGTCAATACCAGGGGCGCCTGTGTGGCTCAGTGGGTTAAGCCTCTGACTTCGGCTCAGGTCATGATCTCAGGGTCCTGGGATCGAGTCCTGCATCGGCCTCTCTGCTCAGTGGGGAGCCTGCTTCTCCCTCTCTCTCTCTGCCTGCTTCTCTGCCTACTTGTGATCTCTCTCTGTCAAATAAATAAATAAAATCAAGGAAAAAAAAAAGAAGGTCAATCCCAACCTATCGCTATGTCACAGTGCCTACATGGCTCACCTCACTCATCTCATCACATAGGTATTTCATCATTTCACATCATCGCAACAGGAAGAAAAGTGGCATAGCACATAAAGATATTTTGAGAAACACTTTGTTCATTTGATTTTTATTACAGTATATTGTTTTAATTGCTTTATTTTACTACTAGTTATTATTGACAATTCCCTACTGTGCCTAATATATAAATTAAACTTTACCATAGGTATGTACATATAGGAAGAGACATAATATACATAGGGTTGGTACCATCTGCCATTTCATGAATCTATCTGGGCTTTTGGAATGTCTCCTACAACAGATAAGGGAGTCTACTTTATGTTACTTGCATTTGATGATGGAATGTTGCTGTGCATAATATTTATGATTTTGTGGGTCAGGTAACACCTAGTACATTTTCACTTGTTCTCATTTAATAACATTTTACCAGTCCATGGTCAGGAATTCAGTCTTTACTAGAGCTCAGTGGCAAGCCAGAATCTGTTTCACAAAAGGAGAACATTTCTCTACAGAGAAAGCTTATGCCCTGGAATTGTAAAAGGGATTGCAACATAACTCACATATAGGGACTAACGGAGGAAAAGTTTAATGCCATGTGATTTAGGGATCTGGCATTATCTGAAATGGCATTATCTGAAATTGTATGTGATTGTAATGCTAAATTATGCACATTGTAGTTAGTGTCTTGTCCTGTAAGCACTACAATGTTTAGAAAGCAAATAGATACAAAGCAGTGTTTTATCATCTCACTAAAGAGATGGAGAGAATTGTGCCATTAATTGCAACC
The DNA here is from genome assembly GCF_902655055.1 of Lutra lutra. Taxonomy (NCBI): domain Eukaryota; kingdom Metazoa; phylum Chordata; class Mammalia; order Carnivora; family Mustelidae; genus Lutra; species Lutra lutra. The sequence continues at coordinate 89,075,863 of NC_062278.1, forward strand.
TGAGCATATATTAACACAATTAAGTTATAAAAATGAACATATTTGTAAAAACCAGAAGTTCCTTTGGAATAAATAAAGAGATTGATGTTATTTGAACACAACCTTTGTGATGTAAGGTTATGTTATGCAAATTTCCATAATAGTCCATCCAGCAAATTATCACTAAGAATACAAAATAATATTCACAGATTAAATTAGGAAATGATAAAATTTCAAAACATAAATTTCATTTTGGTACAGTAGGCAGTACCTACCAGGATTATTATAAAGTAATAATAATTAAAATACTTTAATATTGATGTAACGGAGGGAGAACAGATGACTAGACCACATTATGGAGCTCAGAAGCAGATCTTTGAATGTATGGGATAGTCAGAGCAGACATAGAGCACTAAAATGAGATAATAAATCTGTGACATTTATTGAAGCTTGCTTTATTCCTTAATATGTGTTTACTGTTTTTAATCATTCAGTATGTCCGTTGGAAGGATGGTGAAAGCAACTGATGAGTGAAGAATTTTTGCCAAGTAGATTAAGATCATTAATTGTGTTGGCCAGTCAATAACTGGGTGAGTGCATTGAAATCACCACAAAGGTGGGGGGATTGTCAATATTTTCCCTGTAGATAAATTAAATTTTGCTGTATTCCCATTAAGGTTTCTTTGTTAAGTTTGTTCTAACATCTTGATGAATTAAACCTCTTATCACCATTGTGTAATATCTCTTTCTCCATACTGTTTTTTTTTCAAGTTTTTAAATTTTATTTAATGGGTACAGATAAATGTATATTGTGGTGAGTGTTTGCCTGATACAACTTTTAATATTTCTTTATTTTTAACATATATGTGTTCTTATGCTCTAAGTTATTCTCATAAACTACGTGTAAGTTTTAAAAAATATTCACATGTAGGAATATATAGATACAATATGAAAAATCTGTGACTTTTAAAACATTCTTAAAACAAAGAATCCATAATTTTTAAAAAAGTTTTTATTTATTTATTTTGGGGAGGGAGAGAACACATGTAGAGGGGCAGAGAGGAGGAAAGAGGCAGAGGGGGAGGAAGAAGCAGACTTGGAGTTTTCCGTGTGGAGCCAGATGCCAGGCTCTATCCCAAGACCCTGAGACCATAACCTGAGCCAAAACTAAGAGTCAGGTGCTCAACTCACTGAGTCACCCAGACGCCCCAAAGCCTCCATAATTTCATATAACCCTTACAAGACAAAGGCTTTGGAGCCATTCATTTCACTCTAACAGTTGAGAAAACTAAGGCATAGGGAGATTAACTTGCTTAAAGATGCATGGTTTAGAAGTTGGTGAAAATATTTGACCCACAGGTTTCAGAAATGCTTTACACACACACACACACACACACATATACATAAATGAACCAAAAGTTTTTGTCCCTACCTACAGAGATTAAACGTAATTCCACATCAGCATTTGCATTTTTATGTAGTGGTATTAATATAGTAAAAATTTAAAATTTATTCATATATTTTAACATTTTTCATATTATTACAGTCATCTTAGGGACAAAGTAGAGAGAAATTATTTGTGATTGTAAGAAATAATATAAATGTTAACAAGGGAAGGAGTAGATTACAGAATTCAGAAGATAATAGTGAAGAAGGAAAGATGCAGGAAAACTAAGCAATATTTTTGTAATATGAGCTTTTGCAAAAAAAAAAAAAAGGAGGGTATTTTATTCAGGTCACATTGACCCTGAGATAATATGAGAAATTACTTATATTGGAAATAATTTAAAAATAGTTGTTAAAATGTGTGAGAAAGTGATTTTATTATTGTGAAATAAATGGTAATTTTATTGGTAAAATTAATACAAATATTATATATACAAAGCTAAAGTTATGTTAGTAAACTCATAATTAACTGACTCGTTAATCATTTGCAGCATCTTTTTATATAAACTTTGTTCTTATTTTACAGAAGAAATCTTTGTAAAATATGTCATAAAAATTACATTGAAAGATATTATATAGCCATAATTTCACATTCTTATATGAGAGATAGAGGAAACAGTATTTATTTTTATTTTTTTAAACTTTTTATTCGAATTCCTGTTAGTTAACATACAGTTTAATATTAGTTTCAGGTGTACAATGTAGTGATTCAGCACTTCCATTCATCACCCAGTGCTCATCATAACAAGTGCACTCTTTAATCCCTGTCACCTATTTCATCCATCCACTCAACCCACTCCCCTGGTAAACATCAGTTTATTCTCTATACCTAGGAGTCTGTTTCTTGGTTTGCCTCTCTCTCTCTGAAGAAACTGTTTTTCAAAGAAAAATGATTTGGAGAGGTCTTTCAAAGTTGCATAATGTCTAGATAAATATTTTAGGATGGTCCTTACACTTTTATGTAAAGTTAAGACTCAATTACAAATCTGTGAATAACAATACCAAAACAATAAAATAAAAAATTATATACCAAGCTTTCACTGATTGCTGAGATATGTGAATAGTCCAACAACTTTGTATCATTTAATGTCACTTTCATATACAGTCTGCAAGTCACTCTTATCATGCTTAATAATAGAGTCAGAGAAAGGCTTAAGACTTAGACCAAAGTAAGACCGTGTTTAATGTGGCAGACTTGAAAACTTGTGCTCTTCATCATAGCCGGGCATTGTCTCTATTTTTAATTAATTAATTAATTAGTAATACCAGGTCTTCATACTCAGACTGAGATCTCAACATTGTCTCAGGTGTTCAAAATCTCCAGCCTTCCTGGGTCTCTAGCTGACAGAGCTCAGATCATAGGACTTCTCAGAGTTTATAATTATGTGAGCTAATACATTCTAATAAATCTCTTGATATATGTGTGTGTGTGTGTGTGTGTATGTGTGTGTGTTATACATCTACATCTATCTATATGTATCTGTATGCATGACCCTATCATCTATATCTCCTATAGTTTCTGCTCCTCTGGAGCACCCTAATGCATGTTCTTTGGTAATTTAGTCTATCAGGGCACCTATATACATAACAGTTGCAACATGGATATAAATAACTATTGCAGATATTCGTCATTTTTTTCCCCCTGTATCATCACTTCCTTGCCCACGTGCACTCAAGTGCTGCTTTCTTTAAAAAAAAAAAAAAAATTCTTCCTTGCTCAGTTGTTTGTTTTATTTTGCAAAAACAAAGAATAAAGATAATGGTTAATTACTGAGAGAATAGTGTAACTGGGAGAACAGTCTGTAGTTTCCAAGGAGCAACATAGCTGAAATGAAACAGTGTGCATGTTTGTGTGCATGTTGTGTCTGAGAGAGAAGTGTAGAGGAAAGACATTTAGTTAGAGCCATAAATGAAAAGTGGAGGCAAGATATATAAAACAACCATAGAAGTTGAATTTAATGAAAATTTTGGAGAAAGATCCAGAAAGATTTTTGAGAGCAGCTGCTTGCAGGAAAGATGTTTGTTGCTGATATATATGTCAGAGAGCTGTTTAAATTTATTTAGAGATTTTTCTATGCAGTTACTTTCTCCACTTTCTCAATCCAAGGTCAAATGATTGTCATTTTGCATTTCAATTATATCAGTGTTATGTTTCTATGTCAGATTGCATAAATATTAGGTCTCAAAAATACATTGGGTCATCTAGTTTACTGCAGTTACATAATTGCAATAAAATATTGTAAATCTGAGGTAAGGTATGAACAAGTTGAGGTATGAACAAGTTGAGAAGAATCACCATTATGGAGAACTGTTACAGAGGAAAGTGTCCAGCATGCAGCTTCTGCACAGGTTTCCTACTGAGTTGTTCATCCCCTTCTTAACATTGCAAGAGTCTTTTCTTTTTCAGAGACTCTCTCTTTGGGATAAAAGTTATGAATTTCCCAATATTTTGTGGGAAATGGTATTACTACACAAATTTATCATTTTAACCTTGTCAAATATCCTTATCTTTTCTTGCTTTTTTAAAAAAATTTTCCATTCAGGTTTTTCCTTTAGTTGGTCAATACTCTGCCTCAAGTGTTTATATTTGTATTGGAGTTTCATGAAATGTGTAGATAAAGTTGGAGTGAATTGATATTTTATAAAAATTAATCTTTAAATCCATGACCATCATAGTCCTTTCTAATTGTGCCAGAATTTTATGTCCTTTGAGACTATAATAAAGCTCCTTTCATATAACCAATCTTCCATATTGCTTGATAAAGTTACTTATTTATAGCAACTTCTGTATTTTTGGAACTTTTAAAATTTTTAAAGATTTTATTTGAGAGGGAAACAGAGAGCACGCATGAGCAGGGGAAGGGAGAAGCAGACACCCTGCTAAGCAGGGAGCCAAACATGGGGCTCAGTCCCAGGACCTGGAGCTCATGACCTGAGCTGAAGGCAAATGCCCAACAGAATGAGCCAACCAGGTGTCCCTGGAAGTAGATTTTTAAAATATATTTCTGCTAGCACTGTATAGGATGAGTTGTAGGTGTCACAGATTGGAAGTCAGGAAACTAGTTATTTACTGAAGTGGCCAAGGAGAGAAACAGCCAGAGAATGAATGAAAGGGATTATGTAGACTTAAAAGGTAAGTTAATAGTTGCTGTTAGGTGAAATTGTGGGCAAAGAACATAGTGTTGTGCAAACTGTAGAGCACACACTCAAGGATGGTGCACATTCAAGGGCATGGTGGTGGGAGCTTAGCCCTGAGGCTAATCCTTCAGCATCTCTTATAAGTCCATGGACTACGCAAAAATCATTGCATTTTCTGATTATATGACTTAGTAGTCTTCTATTGCTTACATCTGAGAACTTGACATGTATCCACAAAAACAAAGGGAAAAAAAAAAAAAGATTGGGATGGGTTCCTGGACTAATTACATAGTAAAGAGACTAAATTCTGAATGAAATTGTATCTTATATCCTTGACTTTTTAGTATATCTGATTTGATCCTACATATATCAAGCTCAGAAAATATAAATATAACTCATGACCTTATCTCTCAAACCTGTTCCTTGGCAGTGTTCTCATTCTATATCCTTACTGTGCAGCCTAGTTAAAGTTTTCTTTTTCTAAGGTTGTTAAAATAACATCTCATGTTACCTTTCTGCTTCAAGATTTTGTATCTCAAATCTATCTTCTACATTACTTACAAGCAAAATTACCTCAAGAAATAAATTTAATCATTTCTCTCCTGAAATCTCTTCAGTAGCTCACTGTCTTCTGTCTGTGGGATGAGGATCAATCTCTTCCGCAAAGGATAAAAGGCTTACCCTGCATACCCACCTTGTCTCAAGCAAACCCATGCTTTGTCCTTTAGTTTCTACGTCTCAAGTCTGGTTGTGGTTTGCTATACATACTTCACTATGTTACAGATTTGAACCTTTATTCATGCTGCCCTCTTTTTAGATTAACCTTCCTTTTTCTTTTGGCTAGCTTTAACAGATGACATTAGGGACATTTCTCTCAGGTAGATGATCTCTAGATGGGACTAAGTACCTATGGTAATCTCCCCATACCACCCTATACAATCTTCTATCATTAATCCCACATTTTATTATGTATTTTTTCCATATGTACAATACTGATTTCTGATTTTGAATCAGAATACTGATTCAAAAATTCGAATGTTTCTAAGGGCAAGAACTGAATCTCATTCACGTTGGGTCCCTAGTGTCCGTGAATCTTAACATTATATGACACATAATAATACTTAAGAGATGATGATTCTGGGGCACCTGGGTGGCTCAGCAAGTTAAACGTCTGATTCCTGATTTTGGCTCAGGTCATGATCTCACAGTAAGGAGATTAAGCCACACATGGGGCTCCATGCTCAGTGTGGAGTCTGCTTGAGATTCTCTCTCCCTCTCCCCCAAACCCACTCATGTACACACATGCACTCTCTCTCTAAATAAGTAAATAAAATATTATTTAAAAAAAAATGATTCTGTCATTTCAGGCAATGTAGCAGACTGAAATATGAAGATGAAATTGGATAACATTTTTGAAAGCATTTTATAAACTCCAAAATATCATCTGTGCTTTAGTTATTGTTATGGTCATAGAGTACTTTTAGCTGGGAGGATGTTAGGATTAAGACATGCATATTTTTAGGGGTTGGCTATATTACACAATGCAGGAATAAACTTAGTGATTTTACCTATAAAATAATGTGTAGTACAATTTTATGAAATCTGGTGACTTAACATAGTTATACAATATATGTTACATTTTAAATGTGATTTTTTTTTTTAGCTTTCCTTTTTTTAGCTTTAGAAAGAAATATCATTGCAGGATGAGTTATTGCTTGTTTTTGTCAGTGCCCTGTGACATTTCCATTCAGTATAACAATATTGGAGAGTTTTATTAGAGTTCCACATGAAATAACTATGATGCCTAAAGTATTAAATTTATCAGATTTATAACAGTTTTTGGAAATATATAATCTGTTGTGTGTGTAAATGCAAGACACCAAAATATAACATCTCTTATTTCATATTATATTGTCCTTGTTTTAGGTAAGAAGTATTGTAAAATCATCTTCAGACCCATTTTTATTAATTGACCGAATTTATTTATAATGTTGTTTATGGCATTTTGATACTCTTGATTGTCAGTTTATGTTTGAATCTCTCAGATACAAATACAAATAAGTATACTTTAATGTAGGGAATTAAAAGATACAAATTACTTTTTAGATAATTTTGAGAAAACTGTGTTACTATATATCCTCTAATTTCATAATAAATAAAGGCATAACTATCTAAAAATGTGTTTAGTATAACTGCATTATATAATCTATTGCATCATAGGAAATTTCACTTCCGAAAAATAAATATGAATTTTCTCCGTTATTGCAGAAATATATATTCACTTCATTTATATTAGTATGTAATAGACAAGTAACTGTAAAATTTCAATTTTCATTTAAAAGTATTTATATGTGGTATTGTGTGTATTTTGTCACATATTCAATATTAAAAATAGAAATTTTAAATTTTCCAAGGAGTAAATATTTACCTGTACACATGCATAGCTACTTAAGAGTATGAGTGAAAATACTTCTCTCCATGTATGTATATGTGCTTGACATATATTCAGTGTATAATAACAGATGGCATTTTAAACAGATATAAAGCACAGTAGGCCTAATTCCTCTCTGGAATTGCTTGTATTCTGAAGTTCTCTGACCTTGAATAGTACAAGTCTTTCTATTGCTTCACTTAGTTTCCACCCCTTTTTCTTCTTTCAATTTTCTTTAGAACCAAGGTCAGACCTTCTATATCAGTTCCCTACAGAGTATGAAATGGCTTATGAAAAAGTACAGAGGCTATTTGGGGTTAGAGATACAGCTTAAAGGGAAACATCTAAAGACAAAATGTTGGAAAGGCCCAAAGGTTTCATGTGCAACCCTTAAAGGAAAAAAAAAAAATAAAGTTCACACAGATACTAAAACTATATATGAATTGATTTCAACTTTGATGGAAAGTCCTTTCAAAGTCTAACAGGAGAATTATAAGTAATTGCCATTTTAAGAGAGTTCTTGCTTACTGTTACGTCAAAACTATTACTTTTTTTACATTATGTAACATTTCTGCCTATAATATCCCTTATGGCTTTAGCTGTTTGTGTCCAAAATCTGTTTAAACAACCCATATAGAGTCAATGATAATTCAATTTCTGAACTTTTATGATTTTTATATGTGAATAAATAAGGGAATAAGAAGCAAATCACAATGTTCCTGCTCCTGACACCTAAATCTAAAATGAAACATGTTTAAAATACACACACATCCACTTATACAGTACAGTTTTATAGTTGCATAGTTTGCAAGGGTGAAATTAATGATATGAGAAAAGTAGAAATCGAACAGGATGTCATCTAACATGGAAAAAATATATAACCAAATATATCAGTTTCTTAGAGCTGCCATAACAAAGTACCACAAAATGTGTGGCTTAAAACAATACAAATTTATTCTGTCACAATTCTGGAGGACAGAAGTCTGAAATCAAGGTGTCAGCAGGGCTTTTCATAAATGGCTTTTATTATGTTGAAGTAATTTCCTTCTCTTTCTTGTTTGTTGACTTTTTTTTAACCGCAAGATTTTTGAGTTTTGTCAAATATATTTTTCTGCATCAAGATTACCATACACCTTTTTTTATTTTTATTTTTTCCTCATTCTGTTAATGTGATATATCACATTGATTTTCAAATGTTGAAACATCCTTGCATTCCAGAAATAAATCCCACTTGGTCATGGCATATAGTCCATTTAATGTATTGTTGAACTGGTTTGCTAATATTTTGTTGAGGATTTTTGCTTCATTATTAATCAGTGATATTGGTCTGTAATATTTTTTCTTGTAGTATCTTTGCTGGGCTTTAATATTAGGATAATGCTGGCCTCAGAAATGAATTTGGAAATATTCCCTCCTTTTCAAGCTTTCAGACAAGTTTGAGAAGGATTTGTCTTAATTCTTTATATGTTTGGTAGAATTCTCCAGTGAAGCCACCTGGTCTTAGTATTTTTTGTTGGGAGGTTTTGATTTCTAATGTAATGTCCTGTTTAACTGTATGTCTGTTCAGATTTTTTTTTCTTCATGAGTCAGTCTTGGTAGGCTGCACGTTTCTATGAATGTATCCATTTCTTCTAGGTTATCCAATGTGTTGGCATTGAGTATTAGAATTCTTTTTATTTCTGTAGCATCAGCTGTAATATCTCTTCTTTCACTTAAGATTTTTCTGTTTAAATTTTCTCTTTTTCTGCTTTAGTATATAGTTAAGGCTTTGTCAATTTTGTTGATCCTTTCAAAAAACCAGCTCTTAGCTTTGTTTATTTTTTTCTATTCTAATCTTTATTTTTTTCCTTCTGCTAACTTTGGGCATAGTTTCCCCCAGCCCAACCCCCAAAGGTCCTATAAGTTTAAAGTTAGGCTGTTGCTTTGAGATCTTTCTTTTCCAAGTTCAGACATTTACCGTTATAAACTTCTCTCTTATTAATGCTATCACTGCATCCTAAGTTTTGGCATGGTGTAGTTTGGCATGGTGTAGTTCCTCTGTCTCAAAATCTTTTCTAATTTCCAGTGCAATTTCTTTTTCCACCCCTTGATTACTCAAGAGCATATTGTTTAATTTCCACATATACGTGAATTTTACAGTTTTTCTTTTGTTATTGATTCTCCTTTCAAGGCTTCTTTGAAACAGTTATTTTAAGGGTTTTGTTTGTATGTTTGTTTTGGCAGTTAATTCATAGGTCTCCATTTATTTAAGGTCGGTTTCTGGAGATTTATTTATTTTTTTCCTTTTTATTGGTTCACCTTTTGCTCTTTTCCACATGACTTTCTTTCTTTCCTTTTTTTTTTTTTTTTTTTTCTTCCTGGGATTGGTCATTTGAAAAAAGAAAAAAGAAAAAAAATCCACCCATCCCCAGCCTTTACAGACTGCTTTCCTATAAGGGAAGATCTTTACCAATAAGCTTGGGTAGAGGTTTCAGGGGCTTCTCACACCCTTCCAGGGGCATGTGGTTTCTGTAGGCTTCTCTTTATAGTTCACCACTTGGAGAGGTTCACGGTTGTTTTTTCAGGAGCTCATACTGTCTCGCGGTCTGGTGTCTGCAGTACAGCAGTATTTGGCCCTGCTCCAAGCCCCTGCTCTCAGGACTGTGGCATCCGAGGTCGGAGGTCAGCCGTTAGCCAACTGCCTCCAGGCAGCTTCCACCGGCGTTCTAGGTCTGGCGCGTCCGCCTCAGAAAAGCTGGAACGTTCGGCCCGATCGATCCTGCTCTTCCCTTTCCCTCCTGCGGAACAAGCCACCAGTTGCATGTTTCCTCCAATTGCTCTGAGCTGTGCCACCTCAAGGTAAGGACTCTCTTGGGTAAAATGCAACAGCTTTTTTTCTTTCATCCCTTTCAACAGGACTTTTCTTTGTTTTCCCTTTGCCCGAGGTACTGGGATTTCTTCACTGGTTCCTGGGGTTCTCATAAAGGCTTTTGGGATCTTGTCCTGTTCAGTTTCTTGGTGGAGGAAAACGTGGGGGCTTCCTGATTCCGCCGTCTTCCTGGTTTGGCTCAGGCTGGCTCAGGCTTTGTTTCTTTTGAGGCCTCTCTCCACCGTTTGCGGATTCCTGTCTTCTCGCTGTGTCCTCGCGGTTCTCCCTGTGTCTGTTGTGTATCCTGATCGCGTCTTAGTAAGGCCGTTAGCCATACTGGTTTGGGGTATACCCATATGGCTTTGTTTTGCCTTAATTACGTCTTTAAAGGCTTGATCTCCAAATAGTCACATCTGAAGATATGCGTAGTTAGAGCTTCAGCAGAGGGACTCTGGGGGAACACAATTCAGCCCAGAACAGAGTCTGAAAAAAATTTTGGAACAATACATTTTTTTTTTAAAGATTTTATTTATTTATTTGACAGAGAGAAATCACAAGTAGGCAGAGAGGCAGGCAGAGAGAGAGGAGGAAGCAGGCTCCCCGCTGAGCGGAAAGCCCGATGTGGGGCTTGAACCCAGGACCTGGGATCATGACCTGAGCCGAAGGCAGCGGCTTAACCTACTGAGCCACCCAGGCACCCCGGAACAATACATTTTTGATAAATGTAGAAATAAGGGGGCCGTAAAACGCATCATTAGTTTTTAAGAAAACTAATGACATTAGTATTTTACGGGGACTAACATAATACAATAAAATTTTTCTTAAAATGTTGAAAAAAATGAAAATAAAAAAGCCCCCCTCAAAAGAAATAAGGGGACCCGTCACTTTAAAGTTAGTAATTATTAATAATAAAAACTAGACTTCTGAAACAAATGAGAATAAAAATAAAATACTTTAAAAAGAAGATCACATATTTGAGTTAATGTTAAAAAATGCATTAAGAACAGTTTTAATGCATGAGAAATTTCTGAGCTGTATAGTACTGAAAAATAACAGTAAAACAAGGACATTGATAAACAAGAAAAGCTATCTGGCAATGAAAACTCAAGGGCCTGCTATTTTGTTTTTTAACATTTGACCCAGGAAGAAGTAGCTCTGTAAATTTCAAAATATCTATTTGCTTTTCTTGACTACCTTCAATCTATAATTGATAGAGTATGAACTTTGAACAACAAATGTAATAGAGATCCTTCTCATTATTTTTAACAGAATTTCTCCTTAAATAAAGTTTTATTGAATACTTATAAGAAGAGCAAAGAGAATGTAAACGTTTTATACAACACGTGTTTTGATATTTATATGCTCCAGTTTTTTTTAAACATAATCTTTATACAATAAATGATTCAAGAAAGTTTCAATGTTAAATGTAAGGCAAAATAAAAAAAGTAAACATTTTTAGGAAAAAATGAAAAGTGACTTGGATCAGTTAAAGTAGTAATGTTTTTGGATCTTCAGGGAAATCTGAATAAAACACAAGTGGTATTCCTGAAAACTGGGGTCAGAAAAATCCTTGGTGACACAAAAGCATAAACTTCAATATAGCCTCTAGCCCACTGTGATTCAGCAACTTATTCTGAAAAATAGATAGACTTGATTGTGACTGCTGAATATCATTGCTGGGCTTGTTGAGTTTTAATCAGTAATATTCCCGTCTTATGGGAAGAACACAAAATAGAAGAAATGATTTTAGGGTAGACATTTGAACTCTTGTACTTCTTCAGTCCAGAGTTGGATAACATTAATATCAGTGCCCACTTTGTTCGATGATTATGAGAAAAGAAATTTGAGTTTTAGTTTGAGAGACTCATTTTCGCTGCTGCATATTGAAAGTAGTCACTCATCTTCAAATAGCAGCTGCTGACATCTAAAGAAGAATTTGGAAAATTCTATTTAGAAACCAATCTGCTTTCACATAACTTATGTAAGTTGTTTACCTCATTCTTTATTGCAGAGGATATCTGCATAAAAAAAGAATCCTTATTTCTCCAGAATTCATCTGTGATCGCTGTTTTGCCACCTGTAATGGTAATTTTCTCTCTGTGGAATCAAAACTGATAGCTTTGGAAAGACTGGGACTTGCAAAAATGCTTTCTTTCTACACAGATAATATATACTATTTCATCATAGCTACTTCCAAGCTCTTCTTCATATTAGTACTTCCAGGACACTGTTATAAGATTTATCAATAAAATCTGAGGCATTTTTACATCTTTATTTATAAAGATATAAAAGATATCAAAGATAACAACATTCACTTGTGATAGTTTATGCTCATTGTAACTGATGTCCATGACAGACTATTTTATTTTTTAAAAAATATTAAAAAATATTTGCCATATATCATCTCCTTTGATTTCTCAGCAACTTTCAAATATAGGTATTACTTTCATTACTGGTGAAAAGATTGAGGCATTAACATTCGAATCTTGACTTTTGGATAATAAAGCTCAGAATCTCAGATATTCCCTCTTCAGGCATTATAGTTAGAAAGTAAAGGAAAATGTAATTTTCCATAATTTAAAAAAGTGAAAGCAAAAACGAAACAAATAAAAAACCCACCAAAAGCCAAAAAAACAGAACTCTAGTGATTTTTTAACATTGCTTGCACTTTCCTTGAGGGAGGAGACTGTTTTACGTTTACTATTGTATCTTCAGCATCAAGCATGCTATCTTTGAATAAGTATGTATGTATATGTATGTGTGCATGGATTTATTTATAGATTATGTGTTCTAGTTTTTTAGAGTGCTTAGAACTATCATGTTTTTATGTAATAAAGAATGAAATGTTTTTTTATAATAAACAATAAAAGTTTAAGTTTTCCTATGAATAATATTCTTTATTCCAAATTGAATAAAATAATATTGGGAAATAGAAACTAAGCTGAAAATATACCAAAAACTGTGAAAATTGGGGCTCATGAATTTCCAAAAGTAATTAAATCTTACCCAAATGCTGCATTGGAGTCTTGTTTTGTGTATTCCGTTAGGCAGCTTCAAGAAAACTATAGCTGTGCAATCATAACTCCCTTTTATTTTATTTTTTAACATCTGTAATGGAGATATTCTAAAAAGCACAGAATGGGTGCATTAATTTAATTTCTGAAATTTAAAAAAAGTGGGAATTAATCACAGCCCCTACAACACAACTTGGATGGTGTGAGCACAAAGAACCAAACACAACAGAGCAGGTGTGGAGTGATTTCATTTAAATGGCCAGAGGGTCTTAGAAGTCCCCCTGGGATAGTGACTGAAACAAGGGGCACTTCTGTACCTCTAATGATCTATTTCTTGATCTGGGACAAGTTTTATTGTTGCACTAATTTTTTGAAAATTACTTGTGCATTACATTTGGGATTTGTGGATGTATATGTTGCACATCAGTAAATATGTGGTATATAAGAATATGTAAAATTTAAAATATTTTCATAGCACTACATTTGTATGCATTTTTGAAAGTTTGAATAAATACCATGACAAGGATGAATATATTTATCAACTCTTTCTCTTAAATCTCTGCAGCATATGTCCATGGCGCTCTCATTTATCCCATTTACCTTTTTTACCCACTCTCTAGGGTAATAAATAATAGTATAAAACTAAAGTAAATATATTTATTTGTAAATGTATTATTTATAATGTTAGCTTCTAATTCTTGATTAAAAGGAGAGTAATGAATATTTTTCTTTACTTTAGTTGGTTTTCCTTTTGTGGTCTTGATCTAAACTCTGAAAAGTAGAATATAAAGGAGCACAGGTATATAAAAGGAAAAAATAGAATTACTTTTTTCTTTTATTGTTTTATTTATGATGTAACATGCCAAGGAGGAGTGAAGTTTAAACTTAAACATTTGGTTTTACATTTTCTTGCAAATGCATTATTTTATTGTTCTTCTTTGTTATTGTCTATTTATATTATGGCTAGTCTATTTGGCTACATTTGAATGCACTGAACTTGATGCACATCATTATAAAAATGTCAGACATATTTATGAGCTGAATCTTCCCACATTAAGCTATTTTTCAGCTTTCAGTGTTAAAGAAAACAAAAATCTAAATTTGTGGCTTAAATTTAAAAGTTACATAAATACCTGGATTTTTGTGTGTGTGTGTGTGTGTGTGTGTGTGTGAAACATCTGAACCTACACTGATACAGTTGCAAAATTTGTTTAATCTTAATGGTGAACTTTTCCCTGTTAATGTTGTACCATGTGTCCATCATAGCCCTGATCCCATGCACCCAATACCTATTTATTAACCTAATATTTCCTTTTACTCATTTATGTCACCTCCCTACCTTAAGCATTTGTCATCATATAATGTCATAGACTTAGAGTTATTTATGTTAGTTTGTGAGGGCTACCACAAACTATACCACAAACTGAGTGAGTTAGACAACATAAATTTATTTTCTTAGAGTTCTGGAAGCTAGAAATTAATAATAAAGGTGCTGTCAAATCCTGTTTCTGGCGGGGTTTCTCTTCCTGGCTTGTAGAAGGCGACTGCGTGTATGTATGTGTGCATGGGGTGAGGTGTGTAGGTGTGTTTATAGTTATAGATAATTACTTAGGCATGACTTTCTCAGGTGCCATGGAATTACTTTTCTAATGATTGCCTTTGCTCTCAAATGTTTGCATACATATTTTTTGTGTTATTTTTATAGGTTATGTGCTGCTTCCTTTTTCCAGGAGAGTTGTTTATAGAATATTTATGGGTAGATGCCTACAGGAGCATTTAGACGCTATGTGAGATATTCAGAGTCATTGTAGGAAATTTTCTAAAGAAAAAGGGGTTTGAGCATGACTTCAGTTTTACCTTTAGAACTCTCAACAAAGCATTCAGAGATAGGTGGCACGTTCACAATAAAAAAATGCCTCTATTGCTTCAATCAACTACTAAGACTCATATCACTTTCTGAAGATATGGTTTGATTAAGATATTATATGTTGAACTCTGAATCCTGGAGTATTTAAAGCCAAAATATTCCTTTCCCTCAGGTGCAAGCAAGGGATTTTGCTTTGTACTCCTGCAGGTGCCAGTTAATTTTGGTATATGTGCCTTAGATTTTGATATCTGTAGCTAACTATGGGTTCTTCTCTACTCTTCATCCTAAATTTACTTCTGTACTGTTTTTATTGCTTTGGGAAATCTTTCTATATATTTTATAGTTTTGAGTTTTATCTGTTAGATTTTAAATTGCCCATACTTTTTTTTTTTTTGGCCATACTGAAAAATATTTTTTTGGTTTCTTATCCCCTGTTGTTTTTAGGTTTTGTTTTATTGTTGTTTCATTTTGTCTAGAAGAAAAAGCACATGGAATGCAATTTCTGGTTTCAGTTATTTTTCAATATTTCTCACTCATTTTTTTTACTATAGTTTCTCTAGTCATCTTTGGATTAGAAAATTTTGTTCACTCACTAGCAGTTCCTTCTGGAGAAGATTATAATTACAACAATATTTTCAAGTGTTGTCATATAGAAATATATTTATCTGTTACCTTTGTGTTTGAATATAAGGTTGCAAGGATTTTGAAATCTTGAACCTTTATTTTTTTCCCTTGAGGACAAGATAGATCTTGCTCTAATATCTCTATACAGTGTGTAGCACTATAAAGATGTTCTCCTGAGATTATTGCTGTGTTCTATTCAAGACCATATCTTTTAATAGATTATGTGTCCCATTTTAATCACAATACCCTTGATAGTCCAGAAAAAATCAAATGTACAGTTACATATGGGATACATTTTTTTAAATTTATTTATTTGACAGAGAGAGATCACAAGTAGGCAGAGAGGCAGGCAGAGAGAGAGAGGAAGGGAAGCAGGCTCCCTGCTGAGCAGAAAGCCCGATGCGGGGCTCGATCCCAGGACCCCGGGATCATGACCTGAGCCGAAGGCAGAGGCTTAACCCACTGAGCCACCCAGGCGCCCCTGGGATACATTTTTGAAAGCAGAGCTTTATAGAATTTATTGCCAATAACAACAAATTCCAAAAATCAACTCTAAAAGCCATATTATTTTAAACTATGTCATTAACATTAATGGTGCTTAGCATTCATCATGTATATTTTTCAGGAATTTTGCAAGCTTACTAGTTAGTGAGACACTATTAAAATTTAAAAAACCTTAATATTATATTAATAACAAAAAAAGTTTCTCAAAGCCAGTCACTTCTGAGTATTTACATTTACTTTGATCCATGCTCTTTAAGTTGTGTCTGTGTTGTGGAGATGCTGTAACTACTATGTCTCTCCTTGTAACCATGTATTCAGTGGTAGCTTGATCAGTCCCTGTGGCAGTATTTGCATCTGAAAATAGGTAAAAATCAAGTCTTGATTTACTTTGTTGTTTTTGTGTTGACTTATATGAGGCAGAATATGTTAATAATATAGATCAAACCCACAAGTGTATTGTATTTGTAGCCTGTGTTGTGCATAGCACAGACCACTGAGGAAATAATCTCCCAGGATATAAAATGGGTTATCTGATTTAGGAAAGAATCACTGACACATCACTGACAAATAACTGAAGTTTCTGCATACTTCAGAATGAAACTGAAACTTAATGAATACAATTTGTACGATGGTGGGAAAGTTACAGTAGATCATATATTAGTTTTAATGGCAATAACTTCATTGGGGAAGGAATTTCTGGATTGAATAGCAATTCCATTTGTCATGGATGAACTACAACTATAGATTGGCTAAGAATACAAGAGCTCATTGGAAATCTAACAGACTTCTTGTGAGAATCAATTTGCACTTGAAATTTACCATAAAGAATATGACATTTTATTATTTCTCATAATCCTTTTTATTAATGTAACTCCTATTACATTTTTCTATGTAAACACATATACATGTTTTCTCCAGGGAGCCATTTATAAGACATTCATCAACTCATCATTGTGTACATTGTAACAAGATGGCCACATGTACATCAAACTTTGCAGAGCATGGTGGCAGTGAACATGCTATAGAATTATTTGGTATAACCCTGCCACAAATCCCCAAATGCAGCTGTCCTCATTTGCTGCAGTGAGGCTGATGATTCACACAGGAATATGAACACAAGAATTTAGTTCTTGGGGTGCCTGAGTGGCTCAGTGGGTTAAAGCCTCTGTTTTCGGCTCAGGTCATGATCCCAGGGTCATGGGATTGAGCCCCCCATCAGGCTCTCTGCTCAGCGGGGAGCCTGCTTCCTCCTCTCTCTCTGCCTGCTTCTCTGCCTACTTGTGATCTCTGTCAAATAAATAAAATCTTAAAAAAAAAAGAATTTAGTTCTCTGAACTTCTAAGAATTTCAGAAAATACAAGAGAAAGGTAATATATCTTTTAAATTTTTTAAAAGATTTTATTTATTTTAGAGAGAGAGCATGAGTTAGGGGGAGGGTCAGAGGAAGAGGAACGGAGAGAGAATCTCAAACAGTGCAAAGTTCAGCAGGGGGCTCCATCTCAGGATTCTGACATCATGACCCTGAGATCATGACCTGAGCCAAAACAGAGTCAGAATGCTTAACTGACTGAACCACCCAGGTGCCTCAGAAGGGAAATATCATTGTCTTAATTGCCTTACTACATTACACTAATAAGCTTAGTAGTATTTAGTTTCTTTCTGCATTCACTAATCTACCATCCAAATTAATGATTTTTAAGGTTTTTCGAAAGTAGAGGTGGTCCACATTTCATTTAATGGTTGCTCCATTAAAGAAGAGGTATTTTCTTTTCTTTTCTTTTCGTTTTTTAAAGATTTTATTTATTTATTTGACAGAGATCACAGGTAGGCAGAGAGGCAGGCATTGAAAGAGAGAGGAGGAAGCAGGCTCCCCACGGAGCAGAGAGCCTGATGCGGGACTTGATCCCAAGACCCTGGGATCATGACCTGAGCCAAAGGCAGAGGCTTAACCAACTGAGCCACCCAGGCGACCGAAGAAGAAGTATTTTCATAAGAACTAAATAAATGTATTTATCAAGAGGACCATGCTCCTTACTCAAAAGCTATTGTTTCCTTGATGTAGATCAGGAGAGGAAACAAGTTGTTATATTTTCTAGTCTCACTGGTATTGTTAGCAAGTAATGTTAAGGACTTAAATGAGGGAAACTTGTTACCTTTATGACCAAAAATTAGGAAAGGATTGAAGACTAATCTCTTGGTGTGTGTGATGCTTATAACATATTATTTATAACAGGAATGATAAATCAATGAAATAAAAAAGACATAAAATGTCTTATTGATATTTCCTTTAGCCATAAATGTCATCTTAAATAGAGTTTACATAGTCAGATATTAATGGAGTAACAAATATGAAAAACAGTAGTCTACTTTGGCTGGCACCAATTCCAATTGATTATCATATTCTGTACCACAACCTCCTGATCAAATAAAAATTCAACAGTTTTAGATGTTTTCCTATAAATAGATTATGGAGATTAAACAAAACTGGAAAATGTGATCAACACACCTTCCTAAAGATATAAAGAATGGAATAGAGAATTTAGAAATATTCATTTTCTCTCATCCTCAACAGAAAAGTACTTCATGTTTTCAAACACTTAGTAGATGGACTCCTGCCTACTGCTACACCTTGATATTCCACAGCCACCAGAATATCAGTGCGATCTTTTAAAGTAATTTGTTGTCAACACATCCAAGTCTTAAAAAACATACGATTCGGAAAGAATATTCAAATACATTTCTGTTTCAACTGTATGAGAAAACAGGTGTATTTGGTGTTTTGAAAGACTGCAGTTACTCACACGATGTTTTTGCTGTGTTCTTCTGTGTGCTTGTTTTATATTTTAACAGTTTATGTTTCAAGAGTTAGCATTGTTGGCATGCTTTTTCATTTTTTCTGTTATTTAAAATGAAGTGGTGGAATATATCTGAAATACCTCTATATAAAAGGTGAAAAGTAAAACACATTGATGTACCAAAATTACATAGGACATATCAAACCCCAGCAAAAATAGGTCTTATAAAAAAAAAAAAAAACCCACAACATTCTGTGAAAGGCAGTTAATCTAGTTGTTTTTCCATTTTTGAATCATCACCAATTTAGGCAATATATTTTTTAAGACTCGTTGAAGGGATTTTTTCATGAATGAGTAAGATACTCTTTGTGGATGACAGAACTCATGCCATAGAATGAAAATTATGTAGAGGTAAATTTGATCAGAACAGACTGTAAGAGTTTTAGAAATAGATTTCATTTTATACATTTGTTTACTTCTTAGTAAGGTAGTGGTGAGAAACTTAGCCAGAACAATGTCAGGCTTTAGTTAGTTTGGAAATTCTCTTCTCCTTGTATTGCTAAACTATGATTTCTGCCCTGTATTCAATGGGGTTTTTAAACCTGTGCTTGTCCATCACAATCTCATTTTTTCCTGTGTTATAAAAATTACAGAGACATTTCTCTATGTATTTCTGTGATTGCTAGTGTTTCATCTTTTAAATAGAAGGATCACTATCCATATTTGATTAAGGCACTTTTGCTTTCTTTCCTGTATGTTTTGTAAAATTGCCTCCTCTTAGATGTTAGGTATTGCTCTGTAAATTTTGTCTCTTTTAGATTGTGTCTTTTTGATACTTGTCTGTCTTCCTGTTCTAAGGTGAATAAAGATTTTCTGATCTACATTGTTTCACCAATGATAAATACTATGTTTTGTATCACCTGGTGTAAGAAGAGAAACTTTATCACTGATAGCTGAGAATAGATTAAACGATGGGTAGATAAAAAGTGTCTATATGTATTTATTAATATTATTTATTTCCTGATATCTATTAATAATCCCTTTAATTATTTAATTATTCCTTTTGGCTATATGATCTCACTGTTTGGATCTTAGGATTTCTCCTGTTTAAATACTACGTGACCGTTGCATTATAAAATATGCAATTTGCCATAACATAACATGCTTGACTTTTTTTATTTTACCCGAGTTACATACTGAGTGCATGGTGATAACGGGTAGGAGGTTAAAAAACTCAAATTTAAAACTCAGTGAAACATGTCCTTACTTAGAATTAATTACTCAATTATAGAGTGGTATAACACTTACTACAGATGTCGAAGATATTTAATTAGATACATCATCAGAAGAACTTGAGATAAATTCCTGTAATGAGTAATTATGCCACAGTTAAAAATCTCTGATAGGTTCTTTCCATAGTTTGGCTATTGTAGACATTGCTGCTATAAACATTCGGGTGCACGTGCCCCTTCGGATCACTATGTTTGTATCTTTAGGGTAAATACCCAGCAGTGCAATTGCTGGGTCATAGGGTAGTTGATCTCCCTGATATGAGGGAGAGGAGATGCAACATGGGGGGTCGAGGGGGTAGGAGAAGAGTAAATGAAACAAGATGGGATTGGGAGGGAGACAAACCATAAGTGACTCTTAATCTCACAAAACAAACTGAGGGTTGATGGGGGGAGGGGGTTGGGAGAGGGGGTGGGGTTATGGATATCGGGGAGGGTATGTGCTATGGTGAGTGTTGTGAAGTGTGTAAACCTGGCGATTCGCAGACCTGTACCCCTGGGGATAAAAATATATGTTTATAAAGCTGTAAAAAAAAAAAAAAAAAAAAAAAAAAAAGAAAAAAAAAAAAAAGAAAGAAAGGATGAATCCACAAGTTTTGTAGCAACATGGACGGGACTGGAAGAGATTATGCTGAGTGAAATAAGTCAAGCAGAGAGAGTCAATTATCATATGGTTTCACTTATTTGTGGAGCATAACAAATAGCATGGAGGACAAGGGGAGATGGAGAGGAGAAGGGAGTTGAGGGAAATTGGAAGGGGAGGTGAACCATGAGAGACTATGGACTCTGAAAAACGATCTGAGAATTTTGAAGGGGTGGGGGGTGGGAGGTTGGGGGCACCAGGTGGTGGGTATTGTAGAGGGCACGGATTGCATGGAGCACTGGGTGTGGTGCAAAAATAATGAATACTGTTATGCTTAAAAAAAAAAAAAAAATTAAAAAAAAAAAAATCTCTGATAGGGAAGTATTAAACGAAATCCTCAAAATCATCGTTTTCTGTATTGACTTAAACTGAAGACTGAGAATTAGCTGTAGATGCTGCTACCTTTCTTAATAATACAACCCTAATGGGTTGCTGTTCACAAGGGTCACAACAACTATTTATTACTTGAATGATGTCTAGTTACATTTTGTTTAATCAGCATTGAGGAACATTAGTGTTAATGCAAAAATAGCCACCGCCCACCTATTTCTGTTCATAATGTGGGACTTATGAGAAAAATAGCTATGATTTATTAATCTTTTATGCTATATCATGGAAAGTTTAAGTAAAATATCCATTCTAATCAAATTTAGCATAGTAGTTAATGCTAAACAATTAGCCGTATTAAAGAAGCTGCACCACTACTAAGATAGTTTCCTTTTATCTATTTTTGCTAAGATTGTTTTTTAATCATGTTGTGTGGATATTGAATTTTTGTTAAGCAACTCTTTTGCTAACACTGGAATAACCCGATGGCATTTTTTCTTTAATTTGTAAAGATGGTGAATTATATTAGTCAGTTTTCTAATATTAAAATAACACTGCAACCTGGAAATTTTTCACATGGTTTCCTCAAATCTTATTATATATGCTGGATTAGTTGGCTCATTTTGTTAAAGATATTTATATTGATATTTTATCAGAGATTGATACTTTTCTCCCAGAATTTTTTCTCACTTTCTTCTTATTACATACAGAAACCACTTAATGTACTGCTCTCCCCACATTTTGCCCAATCTGATGTAGTTTTAATGGTTCATTTGTCTACTTATCCTGAAGATAGTAGTCATCAGGAGAATTTTAACCAGGCAAATTTTAATTTGGCAAACTGTGGAAGGAGTTACCCAAAACTCCCAAACTGTGGGAGGAGTTACTCAAATGATTAGAAGCAGGTTCTATTAAAGACCACCCTACTGGATGTCATAGCTCCTTTCAGCTGAGGGAGACAACAAATATCCCATCCCAAAGCAACCTAGACCCAGTTCCACCTTGGAACTTGACCACTCCCCTACCTTGAGAGAGCATCTTTGCTTTAATAAACTGCTTTGTGCTTGCTACTTCTCTTCTGACTGTCTTTATTCAAGCATGGATCACCACATAAATCTTTCCTTGGAGAATCCAAGGACTAAGACCTCCATTTACACAATGCAGACTTTCTCACTGGTACCATCTTTTGGTGCCTTGACACTGATGGCTTTGTGTCCAGCTCAGGTCTCAATCATTCCCCTTCAAGGACTTGGAACTCTGCCTTCCACTGCTTATATCTAGCTTATACCTAACAGTTTCATTATGTTTTACAGTTATCCTATTTTATATTAATTTGAATTGATGTCTTTAATCATTTAAAAACATCAGCCAATATATCTCCAAATATTTGCTACTCATTCATTAATATTTTATGTTTTATTTTGGGATTTCAGTTAATCTTTTAATGAATATATTCATTCTTTTGTTTGTAACTCTTGCTTTCTCCTTTATCTTTCATTCAGTTTTTACTTAGTACATTCCAAGTAATTTTGTATCTTCACTAATATTCTCTTAGATGTGTAATCTGGTTTTGCACATACAAATTCAGTTTATGATTTTTGTTATTGTTTTATTTCTAGAGATAGTCCAAATATTTTGTCACTATTGATAGTTTCCTGTTCATTCACAATATACATTTCAAACTCATCTTTATTTTTATAAGCATACTAAGTCTAATTGTTTTATAATCTGTGTCAAATGATATCAGAAGTTTTACAGTTCTGTCATCATTTTTGTGATGATATTCTTTCATTTTAATTTACATCCTTGTATGTCAGGTTATCTTTGACAATGTACTAGTTATTATAATTGAAACATAATTTTTAAATAATATGAGACTCAGGTTGCATTTACTTTTATTCAGAGAATGTTTGCTTTTGTTCCTTTAAGATAATTAGGAATACTTGAATTTAAAGTCAAGCTTTGAGGTAACATTGGCCATCCTGCTGATGTGAATATCAGGGGAAAATTCCTCAAAAAAGCTATCCTTCTTCTGTTCTCTCCATCCCTGGGTTTGTAGGATTTTATGTTCTCATCGCAGTTTTGAAGGAGTGTGCTTTACTATATTCGTATAACTTCAAGGACCCTATTCTTTCTTTTCTAATCTCCTTGCATTGATGAGACTATCAGAATGACTTTGAAGTTGCCAGGAATGGCAAATGCACTCAAAGCAAAAGTAGTAAATGCCTCATTTAATTCTCTGTGTTCATTTTCCCTTCATTATTGGCTAAAGAGTCTCTTAATATCTTTCATCTTCTTAATATGTTGAAAAAATATTAAGAATAAGCATTTCACTAAGTACTCTTACATTTTCATTATAGAGGTTTTTTTGTGTTTTTTGTTGTTGTTGTTGTTTTGTTTTTTCTTCCTGAATCACCTAGCTCACTATTATTGGAAACCAGAAAATTTATAGCATATTTATTCTGAGTTTTTAAAATGTTTATTGCTCTCTATAATCTTTTTAAGAGTAAGTATTACATTTTAAAAATGTAGGAAGTGTTGGTTTGTATGTCCATATAAAGGACCCTGTTTGATTTCTCAGTTTGAACTTCTTCTGAAATATACGTACATACATTAAAATTGTATTTGGTTTATTAAATCTTAAAATCCCAAATTTCAGTGTTATAAACCATAAAAAGATTTATTTTCATTTAAGTTAAAAAAATCTGGTTATCAGCAGTGTAGAGCTCTTATACTGCCAACGATATTAAAACAGGGTTATCTATCTTCCATTTGATGCTTTCTATAACCGCATAATATTTATTCACAGAATCAGGATATAGGAAGTTTGCTAGAGTTCCTGCCATCAGGTGGGCTTATTAGAAATACAGCATAATAGACCTTGGAAGAATAAAATGGCAGTATTTGTCTCCACTCCTATACCCTCCATGAAAGTCTGTCCCATAAGCACTGGCTTGAACTTTGTCACATGGTCTGTGGCAACTGTGAGGGATACTAATAAACAGTCATTAACTGGGTTCATTGTCATCCTCAATAATATAGGGCTTCTGTTAGAAAAGAGAAAAGGGAGACTGGCTGTCAGATAGGTGACTGGGCATCTGCTACCAGTGGTCTAATGAAAAGTTTTTGCTTTCCCTAAATTGATCTTAGTTGTGGTGAAACAATTTTACCGTTTTGAAGTATATTATTTATTTATGCTTGTTATATAAAATATTTTGAACTGTTTATAGAAAAACATTTATGAGTAATTAGAGACACATGTCAATCAATGTTGTGAGTGAGCAAATTTCCCCACTACTAAGTGCACTCATGCACTAATGATTACAGATTAAAAAATTGCAAAATCAGAAAATCATGTTTAAGATGAAAATCATATAACCAATTAAGGCTTTTCACCAAAAGTTCCAATTCAAAATGACTTGCTTTGGCTGGCAATGAGTAGAATTTCATTAGAAACAAATCAGATATTTCACCTCTGCATTATTCTGATATGAAACTTTTCTTTTCCATTAATGATAATATTTCCAAAATGCATCATGGAGTCCTGACAATTTAAAAGGCATTACGTGAGAAAACATCATTCTGCAACTGAAAAAGCATAATTGTTGTCTCGACTGTGGTGACATTCTCATCAATGAGGTAATGGTCTGAGTCACCAAAATGTTGTTCTTCCTATTTGTATCATTTATACTTGCTTTCTAAAAAAAAAAAAAAAAAAATCAATGAGACTCAGAAACATCTTAAAAGTATCATCTGTCTCCTTAACTCCTCTATATTTGTTTTTGATCTAGTAATGCATCTTAAATGAACATTAAGAGAGGTATAAAAAATTAAATCGACTCAGATTGCAACTCTGAGGAAATAATAAGCATTCTGGCAGAATTGATCTAATCTTTTGATGAAGTCATGTATTCTTTTTTGAAAATGTTTTTTTCTTTTTTTTCCCCCTCAGTTTTATTGAGATATGATTGACATACAACATGATGTAAGTTTAAGATGTGTCTTCACTGAAGAATGTTTGCCACTCAGTTTAGTTAACATCATCACCTTATGTAGTAACAAATATGTTTTTCTCTTGTGATAAGGACTTTTAAGATCTACACTCCTAGCAACTTTTCAAATATACAGTATAGTATTATTAACTTATTTATCTTATAACTGTAAGCTTGTAACTTTTGACCCATTTTGCCTATGTCTCACCTCCCTCTAGTAATCACCAATCTATTCACTTTATCTTTTTTTAGTTTGTTTTTGTTTTTGATTCCACATATAAGTGGGGTCATAACAGTATTTGTCTTTGTCTAACTTATTTTACTAAGCACAGTGCTCTCAATATCCATCTATGTCACAGATGGTAGGGTTTCCTTTTTATGACTGAATAAATATTCTGTTGTGGTGTGTGTGTGCACGTGCGTGTGTATATATGTATGAGATATATGTAGCTCTCTCTCTCTCTCTCTCTCTATATATATATATATATAACTTACATTTTTTCATTATTCATTCATCTGTTGATGGACACTTAGATCCTTTGTATGTCTTGACAATTGTAAATAATGTTGTATTGAGCATGGGAGTCAGATATTTCTTCAATATAGTGATTTCATTTTCTTTGGATATATATACCTAGAAGTAGAAGTGCTAGAGCATATGAAAGTTTCTAATTTTTGAGGTGCCTACATTCTGACTGCATAGTGACTGCCCTAATTTACATTCCCACCAACAGTATCCAAAGTTCCCTTTTCTCCACATCCTCACCAATAATTTTTATCTCGTATCTTTTTGATAATAGCTATTCCAACAGGCATTAGTTAAGACTGCTTTGTGGTTTTGATTTGCATTTCCCTGATAATTAGTGATGTTGTATACCTTTTTGTAATAGTTATTGACCATTTTAATATCTTTCAAAAATGTCTGTTCAGGTTCCTTGTCCAGTTTTTAATTGGAACATATTTTTTTTGCCACTAAATTATGTAAGTTCCTTATATATTTTGGATATTAACTCCTTTTCAGATAACATGGTTTGCAGATATTTTCTCTTATTTGATAGATTGCGTGTCCCCCCTTTTTTTTTTTATTGTTTCTTTTGCTATGCAGAAGAGTCCATGTTCTATATTGGGTAAATCTAAGACACGTTACAAGACTCCCCTGCAATAAAAACAATAGCACAGGTGTGGTGATTGCAATTTCTAAGCCTCATAGATAGGAAATACACCATCAGTTATTGATGCCTCATTGAGAATTATAAAATAAATAATTTAACAACAGATGACATTAGGAAATAACCAAACATATGTAAATGGGTTGACCAGGTCAGTGCTAGAGGTGGTATTTGGAGGAGGCTAAACTGGTCAGGAGAAACATGGGTATACATTCAAGAAGCTATAAGAGATGATAAAGCAACGAGGTATCTCTAAAGCAGAGTTTGAATGTCATTTCAAGTTTCACTAGATCATCTGAGTATTTATATCTTGCTTTGGACTTGAGATCTTGAAGAAAACAGTGGGAGATGGCACTTCAGTGATTCAAAGCACCTGGATAACTCAGGATTATTTTTTTCAAAAAAATGTGTCTTTATTCTTTTGAATTTAACAGGGACACATAGTAATCTAGTTATTCTGATAACTAGAATGTCTCATCTCTCCCTGGCTTTATTTGCTATGTCAAAAAGACTCTTTAAAAAATAAAAAAAAAAAAATCTGTGCAAGTTTTAGCTCTTTTCCTCAGTGAAGAATTGATTTCCAGTGATCATTTGTGTGTAACTATGAATCCTACCCAGAGAGCATTTGGTGGTCTCTCTGTATCTGATCTCAGAGAAACTAAATTATTCTTTGACCACATAAAATGACCAAGCATTGTAAACTAGGCTTACATTCAGTCTTTGCGGTTTCTCTGTGGAATATCCCAGTTTAGCAAGTGAGCAAGTGAACTTCAGAAATATTAAGTAACTTGATCATGGTCACATGGCTGGTAATTGTGAGGAACTTGGACCCAAACATAGTCCAAAAGACTCTAGAGTTTATCCTCCTATACTAGATTAAAAAAGAAAAAGTCTTTTAGTGCCCAGAGATCATTTGCTTTAATTAGTATCGTCTTACTTGTGGTCAAACCCATTCTGACCACATGTTTTAAAACATGTGGTAGGGTAAGAGGAGAAAGAGAAGGAAGTGGAGGAGGGAGAGAGAGCACACATGAAAGTCCATTATAAGTAGATATGATTTTACTGTTTGGCCCAATCCTCATAAAACCAGATTGGTAAATTACTTATCCTATATACAAGATTTTACATCATGTGGTATCTTTGAAGACGAACAATTCAAAGGATAATGAAGTTAAAGATGTGGGAAATTACCCTGTAGGCATGTACAAGAATTCTCAGAAAAGCTCAAAAACGTTGAGGTAATGGCTTCTTGATGCTTTTAGCTGTGCCATGGTTCACCTCAGATAACTGAAAGAGAAAACACTGTTTTGGATATCTTTGTTGGAAACATTTTTTTTTTTAAGATTATATTTATTTATTTGACAGAGATCACAAGTAGGCAGAGAGGCAGGCAGAGAGAGGAAAAGAAGCAGGTTCCCTGCTGAGCAGAGAGCCTGATGCGGGGCTCGATCCCAGGACCCTGGGATCATGACCTGAGCCGAAGGCAGAGACTTAACCCACTAAGCCACCCAGGCGCCCCTGTTGGAAACATTTTAATTATTACGATTTTTTTAAATTTTTACTTATTTTCTTTAATGTTAACACACATGGAATATATATAAATTATGCATATTTATATTTATGTATAACTTCTATACATGCACTTTATGCATATAACTTATGTATATGCATATAATGTATATGTGTGTATATTTCTCACTTTCTTCATTTTGGATTTCCTAACAGTCCTTAGCACAAATCTTACTATAATGAAAATGAGTAAATATACATAAAAATATGAAACAAAGCATAGCACAAAATGATGATGGTAATGATGATCTGTGTCTGTTAGTGGCAATCTGGTGATGATAATGTGAAGAATAGATTGGAATGAGCAAATAGGGAGTTGGAGAGAAAAGTTAGGAGGCATTGCAGTAATCCAGATATTATATGTTATCCAAATAAAAGTAGAGAGTTCTGCGAAGATGTGGATGCTAGAGTTAATACCAAGTTAATACCATATAGGCAGAATGTGGTTTAGAGGACACAGAGTTTTTAATCTGATATTTTGGTTTAGAAAATTATTGATGGATGAACTAGAAAAGAGAGCTTTTTGTTATAATCTGGTGTGATCTGGTTTGTAGTCTGTAATTTTAGTGGGACCTAGAGAAGAAACTACTAATCCCAGCCAAGTAGATGAGCAGCATGTGGTAGGGGTTGGTAAAAAGGCTGCAATTAATTTGATCCATTGGGTGTCTGTGGCACTCAATTTCATTCTGTATTATGATATTTAAGATCTGAAGGCACTCTATAATGGTAAGGAGAAAAGTCTATCTTTTTTGTTCTTTAGAAAGATTAAATTAATTTTGTCATTATAATATCAAAGGATATTAGTTTTGACACAGAAACAAAATGACATTTCAATCATATTTCATTTCTCACAACCTTTAAGTGGCTCACCTTTTGCTTTCCAAAGTAATTTTTTTATATTCGCTTATTATTCAGTGGTCTACAACACCTACTTCTCTCCCCGCACACTTATATTCATACAGTGTAGTCAGTTATACTTTACTGCCTGTGCTCATTTATGCTTGCTTCCCTCAATAATTATGAGAACATGATTTTATTTATTCCCTTGTTTTTCTTTACTCTTTGAGATTATTAATTGTTTGATACATAGAAAACTATCGAGAGATAGATTTTAAAAATCTGAGACTACTCAGTCAACTGTTTAAGTGCAAGAAAAAGAATATTAATATTGAAACTGTATGTAGATCATGCTTATCTTCCATATACACACACCATATTGAGGGTAACAGGACTAAAGTTTTATTGATACCTTTGTCCCTATAACACCAACCATAGAACTTTATCACCATATATTTTTGAGCTACATGTAAAAATATCCAAGCAAAAAAGAATGGTCATTAAAAATTTTTCACCTTATTTTATTTTTTTTTAAGATTTTATTTATTTATTTGACATACAGAGGTCACAAGTAGGCAGAGAGGTAGGCAGAGAGAGAGAGAGAAAGGGAAGCAGGTCCCCTGCTGAGCAGAGAGCCCAGTGCGGGGCTTGATCCCAGGACCCCGAGATCATGACCTGAGCCGAAGGCAGAGGCTTAAAAACCCACTGAGGCACCCAGGCGCCCCAAAATTTCATTTTAGAAACTAAAAATAAGCTGTGTATATTTTATAAAAATAATACTTGTATTTTTGTTTTCTAAGCTTAAGCATTTTTTTACAACTTATTATACATTGCATTTCAAATGCTAGTAGGTGAGAGGAATATTTAATAATAGCTCTTTGATTGAGAGTGAGATAAAAGTACTTCAGCAACCAAGGAAAATAATTCCACATTTTTTCATTTAAAGTTTTAAACCACATCATGCTCTAAAAATGGGGAAGTAATGTCAAATGTTATAAATGCAGTTGTTAGGAAAAGCAAATTTGGGGAATGAAGAAAGAAATAAGGGTATGACATGTTAGCAGGAAATATTCTTTATAATGAAGACTTACTTAACCTTATTCAACTAATGTACTTTTGTCTAATGGAGAGATAAAATGATTAATAAATTTAAGATAGGATTCACCGATTGCGATGGACTAGTCTTCTTAGGACCAATAACCACAGGAAATCAAGGTATATGTAAGCAATCTCCCTAGGATAGGCATGGAATTAATTGTATATTGGTTTGGTTATTATTTGAAACAGCACTCTTCCCATTTTAGAAGTTCATGTTACTATTATTTATTTTTCTTTGTCTTTTTTATCCCCTGCCATGTTATTCTTTTCTGCAGGGCATAGCCTCTGGAAGGGGTTAAAGGAGGAGCTTGTAATTATTATACTACCCATACCTTCCACAATGCATGGAGGTATTTTTCTTTTTCTTTTTGTTTTAACTCAGAATGGCAACCGCAAGACCAATGAAAAATAATGGAATCTGGGCACCTGGCTGGCTCAGTTGGAGGAGCACAAGACTCTTGTTCTGGGTGTCATGAGTTTGAGCCCCATGTTGGGTGCAGAGATTACCTAAATAAATAAACTTAAAAAATAATGGAATCTGCTTAAGGGAATGGAGAATAATCACATATTACCATTCATTACAAGAACAGTCCCAAACTATTTTTTTAATAGTAGGTTTCTTTAGAAATGCCCTGTCTTTTGTTATGAGTGACTCTTTCTCTCCCTTCTGTGATGACAGTTGGAAGTTGTTGCCTTGTGCTGATGTGGTGAAGGTTGGGATGTTGCAAATCCACTCACAGGAACAATTGACTGGTGGACTAGGCTCTTGATTATAAGATTAAGCCTGGCCCTCTCCCCCCATAATCCTCTATTTTCTGGAGACTATAGATATTTCATATTTGCTAGTTTTTCAGAGCTTTATTTTTCACCAAGAGAAGGAGTTGGCAGGGGAGAGTAGACAGGGATCAGCCCTGTATAGCCCCTTGAGCTGAGGCCAATGCCTGGAATGAAATATCAGTTAATCACAGGCAGAGTTCTACAGAGGTCCACCCCTGCTGCAAATTCCAGTTCTGGAGAATGGCAGGTATATGGCTTTAGTCTAGCTCAATTTCTCATTGAATAAATAAATAAGTAAATATATAACTAGCTTGAACTGAGTACAGTTAATATATTCATGGTGCTTTCTTTATAGATTTTACTCCTTACATGTGGTAGAAAAGAATCATTTATCAAAGCATAAACACACTGAACCAGCATAATCTGGAAATACATATATTTTTAAGTAGGCTCAATGCCCAACATGGGGCTTAAACTCACAACCCTGAGATCAGAAGTGGCATACTCCACCAACTGAGCCAGCCAGGCACCCCTGAAAATACATTTTTTAGTAAGAAACCAATACATATACATATATAATACTGTGTGTACATGTGTGTATATATACACACACTAAAATTTAAGCAGCAATTTTTGAGGTATTTTTAAATTTTATCTATTACATTCTTGCGTACTGTCAGATATATTTTATAGAGTGAGGGATTCATATTTATTTACTTAGGTTTTACAAGAAGCAGTTATGTAAATGGATCACAGATCTGATAATTACTGTCAACACATATTTGAAAACTGTCACTTTAACAATATCATATCAAATTATGAGCTACATCAAAGGATTACAAAATATTATTACTATAAAAATACATTTTAGGAATACTGTGTATAATCTAAAATTAAGAATCTTGCTATTGAATTTATTCAACTAAAATATATACAATGGTAATATGAAATTAAGTTCATCACAGAATGTTTTCCATTGACAGATTCTGTTTACATTAGGAATTCCTTCAGCTATTAAGTCAGGAAAACAACATTAGTTAAGTGCATTTATGGTTCTTGAGGTCAGATTTATAGAATCCAGTACTCAATGAAATAGGGAATTTAACTCAAAGATGGTGATGATGATAACTTTTGTGCTGCTTGCCTTAACGTGTTGATTTTTCATTTTCCTTTACTTACCCACATGTACAGAAAGTGACTTGTTCATCTTCTGATGTTAAAGTCAAGGTCATGAATGGCAGAAATAGGGAGGGAAAGCTCTCCAGTTTTCTGTTACCTTTTTTATCCCATTTATTAAAGGCTGATAGCTAAATTTTGTTTTAGAAGCCCCCTGGTTCTTGTTTACCAGAATTCAGTCAAATGTCTATACTTGCCTGCAAGGGAGGCTGAGTTGACAAATATCTGGCATTTTAGTTTCTGTAATAGGAGCCTGGTAGGGGAAAAGTGGATTTATCTTTATAAGCAAAAATTTATGCCCTAATTCCCACATTTGTTTATATGAGTCTGCCCTTGAGGTAAATATAAAAGGATTATAAGCATATTAAAGAAGAAAATATAACTTCATTTTCCTGTATGCTATCTGGAATAGTGCTGTATTTTGTCAAAAGCAGATGTAATGGAACTTAGATAGCCCAGAGCTATTATCTTTCAAATCTTTGTGTCAATTTCCCAATTCGATATCTCATAATTACCATAAGTGCAGAATTTTCAAAAAGTGGGAATCAGTATATTCTGGACCTTCCTCACCTCCCCTTCCCCCTCATACACACATCTCTGATTATCATCCACCAGAACTCCTTTGGTAAATGGCATCAACATCCATCCAGTTTCTAAAACAGAAATAGATTCTTAAAATCTTCCTTTTCCTCACCTTGCCTGCATTCAATCACATATCAGATTTTATTGGCTTATCTTCAAAGATAGTCTAACAAGTCTAAGCAGGGTGCCCATTGGGATTAGACCCAGGACTAAACCACCAGAGCGAGGTCTAGAGTAAAGGATTAAGGTGGTATCATGAACAGTGAGCCAGGATGTCGTTTCCAAAAACCTCTCACATACCACACACAAAAACCATCACTACTAAATAACCTCCATGAGTAGAGGTTATTTACCACCAGAAGGAACTATGAACAGCATCAGTAGCAGCAAGAACTTTGTTGCATTAAAGTGATGTGTATAAGCCACAATGAAGGTAGGCAGTAAGAAGGCATCTTTGGTTCCATTCTGTTATCAGTGTTGTTCAGTAATATCTTTGGAAACTAACAACTGCTTGTCCAGGCACTGTATAAACAACTCTGCTAAATATTTCTTACGCTAAGGTTAAAGTTTTTGCAGCTTGTTTTGACAAAGAAAAATGTGTACTTTTAAAAAGGCAAACCTTAAGGAAAAAATAAGCTTTGGAAATTGCTTGATGTCAGGAGAAACTCAAGAGTTATTTTAGATGGTTGATTTTTTGTCAGTTTATTGGGAAGGACATTATGGGACTTACATAAAATTGGATTTTTTAGAAAACTTTGGTGGATTCATTTCTGTGTATCACAGGTAGCAGACTCAGAAATATCAGGATAAAATAATCAGAGAATTTCAGTAGATGATTAAAAAACAAATTATTGACAGGAATATCAATCCTGTATAAGGCATTGAAAACTTGGTGATAATTTTTAACCAATTATGAAATAAATAGTTTGGTATGAGATTTTGTGGATAATACATTAATAGTACTTTAAATGTTATAATAGAATTATGATTTTACTTCACTGGGATTATTCAGATGGAGTGCCGAAGATATAAATCAAAGCCAAAGCAAGCAAATTGCAAAAATATAATATTTCATAAATGCATATCCAGTGAGGTACTGGTAATTATTTAAAAATAAGCACTTAGAAAAATAAATAGATAGAAGAGAACATTTCTAAAAGCACTTTATGCTGACTCTGATACTTCACTGTACATAGTTATTTGTAGGTGGAACATACCTAAAAATTTATACATAAACACATTGTTTATCATAGCTCAATAAGGAAAGTGGAAATAATTCCAGATATTTCCAGCAGAAAGATAGAGAAATAAGTACTTACAAATTTAGCAAGCACTAGAGAAACATAAGTTAAGAAATGATATTACTCCCAAATCAGAAAACTTGAGGAGATTAGTGATGAACCCAGAGCTGTCTATATGTCTCAAGCCAGAGACGAGGAAGGGAAACATGAAGTCTAAGAAAATGTGGTTATCCAAGGTTAGTCTGCAACCAGTGTCTTCCAGATATTACCTAAGCACTTCTTAATAGTAGACTGTGGAGCAGATTCTACTGCCAGAGCTGTACTGGAAAGGACTGCAGAAAATATATTTCACAGTCTTTCCATCATCTGAATATAGTTGGGGGTGGGTGTATATGATAATACCAGCATGACAGTGTGCTATAACTGGTAGAAAATCACATCATATTTAAGTTTATGTCCTAAAGATCTGTTACAATACATCATTTTATATTCTATGGAGCTAATTATTTTTTTTATAAATTGCCCTATAAGATAACTTATATATGTTTGGAGTTATGACATGATACAAAATAGCAAATCAAGTGCATAAAAAAGCATGAAGGTGTACATTTCCTTAAAAAGTGTAGCTTCTTAATATTATAATTGTGAGTTTAAAATACCATAAACCTCAGACTTGAAGTAGGATCCATGGGTAGGAAAATATAATACGTTATATTGGACTCTAGAAGCATGAATGTATCCTTTTCTTTTAAGCTTCATTGAGGTATAATTGACAAATAAAATTTTAATATATGTAAGTGTACAATGTGATGATTTAATATATGTACACATTGTGAACATTGTGAAAGGATTCCCACCATTAAGGTAATTAACCTATCGCCTCACATCTTTACCTTTTTTGGAGGGTGGGTGAGAATATTTAAGTTCTCAGCAAATTTCTACTATATAATACAGTATTATCAACTATAGCCATGTTATACGTTAGACACACAGACCATATTCATCTTAGAAATGGAAGTTTGTACATTTTTGCCAGCCTCACCCTATCCCCCCCGCCGGCCCCCGCCAGCCCGTGGCAAACACCACTGTATTTTCTGTTCCCAGAAGTTTGACTTTATTTTTTGGTTTTACAGAAAAGTGATACCAAAACGTATTTGTCTTTCAGTGTCTGTCTTATTTTATTTAGCCCAATGCCTTTCAGGTTCATGCATGTTATCACAATTGGCAAGATTTTCTTGTTTTTAAGTCTGATATTCCATTGTATATATGTACTGCATTTTCTTGATCCATTCATTTGTTGACAGACACAAGTTGTTTCCATACCTTGGATACTGTGAAAAATGTTTCAGTGAACATGGGGATGTAGATATCTTTTCAAGATAATGATTTTATAAAGGAGCAGGGCTCTGGGGCACTGTGCTGATTTGCCCCTCATTTTTTTGTAGTTTCTTTGTTCCGGGTTGCGATCTCTGCTAGTCCAAAGTTAACCCATTTTTGATGGCAAAATACTGGCAGGTTTTTTTGTAAGGTTATTTTTAACAGAAGGAAACCCCAAACCGTCTCCCCAGTGAGTGAGGCAGACGTGAATGACCATGGTTTCGGGAGAGCAATGGACAGCCAGATCTTGACCTACCAGTACGGGATCCCGACCTCTCTCCAGAAGACAGGCCAGCAGTGGGACTTCCCCAATGCCTGGGCCCCCCTGCAGGACCTGGTCATCAGAGGTCTGGCCAAGTCTCCTTCACCTCGGGCCCAGGAAGTGGCTTTCCAGCTGGCTCAGAATTGGATCCGAACCAACTTTGAGGTGTACTCCCAAAAGTCAGCCATGTTTGAGAAGGAGGGCTTTGGCTGGACCAATGGAGTGGTCCTGATGCTCCTGGACCGCTACGGTGACCGGCTGACCTCGGGGACCCAGACAGCTTTCCTGGAGCCCCACTGCCTCACAGCTGCCCTTCTGCTCAGCCTCCTGCTCAGCCTCCTACCGCAGTGATGGGCCTCCCTGCCCCGTCTGCCTCATTAAACTTCTGTGTGAGTCCCTAAAAAAAAAAAAAAAAAGATAATGATTTTGTTTCCTTTGTTTTATTGATTTATTATTTGTTATTATTTTTAGAGAGATGGCTTGTGTGGGCAGGGGTAGGAGGGGCAGAGAGAGAGAGGGAGAGAGAGAATCTTTTTTTTTAATTTTTTTATTTTTTTATAAACATATAATGTATTATTAGCCCCAGGGGTACAGGTCTGTGAATCGCCAGGTTTACACACTTCACAGCGCTCACCATAGCACATACCCTCCCCAATGTCCATAACCCAACCACCCTCTCCCTCCCCCCACCCCCCCAGCCACCCTCAGTTTGTTTTGTGACATTAAGAGTCAGAGAGAGAGAATCTTAAGCAGGCTCCACCCTGGGCATAGGGCTCCATCTCATGACCCTGAGATCATGACCTGGTTGGAAATCTAGAGTGGGATGCTTAACTGACTGAGCCACCAAGGTGCCCCATCTGTGTTTCCTTTGGAAATAAATTTCTTCTGAAGTGGAATTTCTGGGTCATATGGAAGTTCTATTTTTAATTTCTTGATGACCCCCTGTACTGTTTTCCATGGGTAGTGCACCAGTTCATATACCCACCAACAGTGCATGAAGATTCACTTTATTCCACATTCTCAACAACACTTAATTTTTTCTTGTCTTTTTGATTAATGGTTACTCTACCAGGTAGGAGATGATATCTCATTGTGGTTTTCATTTGTATTTCCCTGATGATTAGTGATTTTGAGCAGTTTTTCATACTTACTGGCCATTTGTATATCTTCTTTGAAAAACATCTGTTCAGGCTCTTTGCATTTATTTATTGGATTATTTGCATGTGTCTGCTTTTGAGTTGTATGAGTCACTTGTATTTTTTGGATATTAACCACTTATAAAGTATTCGTATGTGGCCTGCAAATATTTTTTAATTCCACTGCATAGGTTGCCTTTTCATTGTGTTGATGGTTTCCTTTGCTGTAAGTTTTGCAGATTGATGTAGTTCCCCAGTTTATTTTTGCTTTTGTTCCTTTGATTTTGGTATCAAATAAAAAAAAAAATCATTGCCAAGATTAAAGTCAAGGAATTTATCTCCTATGTACTCTCCTAGGAGTTTTCTGATTGAAGGTCTTGCCTTCAAACTTTTAATTCACTTTCCGTTGATTTTCTTTTCTTTCTTTCTTTCTTTTTTTTTTTTTTTTTTTTTTGTATAGTATATGGTAGGACTCTAGTTTCATTTTTTTGCATATGTATAGCTAGTTTTCCCAACATGATTTATTGAGGAGACTATCCTATCCCTAGAGTATATTTGTGCTCCTTTGGTGTAAATTAATTGATCATATATGCATTCATTTATTTCTAGGCTGTGTATTCTGTTCCACTGATTTATATATCTGTTTTTATGCCTGTGCCTGACTGTTTTGATTATTATAGCTTTGTAATATAAAAATAAGAAATGTAATGCCTCCAGCTTTTTTCTACTTTGTCAAGATGACTTTGGCTATTTGGGTTCTTCTGTGATTCTATAACAATTCATTTAATTTTTTTTCTCTGAAAAATGTTTTTAGAATTTTGATAGGGATTGCATTGAAACTATACTTTTTTTTTTCTTTAAATATCTTTGTTTTTTAAATTTAATTTAAGAAGTTGTATATAACAAGTTGTATATAACACCCAGTGCTCATGACATCACATGTCCTCCTTGATGTCTATCACCCAGTTATATCATCTTCCCTCCTCCCTCTTCTCCAGCAACCCTCAGTTTATTTCTTATGGTTAAGAGTTTATTATGGTTTGTCTCTCTGATTTCATCTCGTTTTATTTTTCCCTCCCTTCCTCTATTTTGTTTCTTAAATTCCACATATGAGTGAAATCATATGAAAGGTGTCTTTCTCTGATTGACTTATTTCACTTAGTATAATACCCTCTAGTTCCATCTACACTGTAGCAAATGACAAGTTTTTTTTTTTTTTTTTTTTTTTTTTTTTGACAGAAAGAGCCCAGATAACCATTGACAGATGAATGGATAGTGGTATATATACAATGTAGATCATTTTAAATAGTGTGAACATTTTAACATATTTATTCTTCTAATCTGTGAACATGGAATATATTTCCATTTATTTATGTCATCTTCAATTTCTTTCATCTGTGTCATAATTTTCAGTTTACACATCTATCATGTCTTTGAGCTAATTCCTAAATATTTTATTTTATTTGATGCCATTGTAAATGGGATTATTTTCTTGATTTCTCTGACAGTTCATTATTAGTATATAGAAATACAACTGATTTTTATATATTGGTTTTGTATCATGAAAATTTACCAAAATTGTTCTTTAGTTTTAACAGTTTTATGGTGGAATCCTTAAGGGTATCCCTGTATATAAAATCATGTCATTTGAAAATTGGGACAATTTTATTTCTTCCTTTCTAATGTGGATATATTTTACTTCTTTTTCTTTCCTAATTGCTCTGGGTAGGACTACCAGTATTATGCTGAATAAAATTGGCAAGAGTGGGCATCCTTCTTTTATTCCTGATCTTAGGGGGAAAGCTTTTAGCACATCAACACTGATGTGTTGATGTGTTAGCTGTGGGCTCCTCTTATTAGCCTATTTTTATGTTGAGGTACATTCCCTCTATACCTAGTTTGTTGGGAGCTTTTGTCATGAAAGGATGTTGAATTTTGTCAATTTTTTTTGCATTTATTGAGATGGTAGTATGATTTTTATCCTTTTTGTTATTGTGATGTATTACATTTACTGGTTTGTGAAAGACATCCCAGGAATAAATCCCAATTGATCATGATGTACCATCTTCTTAATGTACTACTGAATTTGGTATGTTACTATCTTGTTGAGGAATTTTGCATCTGCGTTCATCAGAGATACTGGCTTGTAGTGTTCTTTTCTTGTATCGTCTTTGTATGGCTTTGGTATCAGTAATGCTAGTGTTACTAGGATTCTTCTACTTTTTTGGAAAAGTTGTAGAAGAATTGGTATTTAAATATTTGGTAGGAAAAATAAGTGTTTGGCAGACTTCACCAATGAAACCATTTGGTTTGGGGGATTTTGTTATTATTGGGAAGTTTTTAATTACTGATTCAATCTGCTTTCTGGTACTTGGTCTATTCCGATGTCCTGTTCATTAATTGTAATCTCTCCTCTTTCATTTCTGATTTTATGTGAAGCTCTCTCATGTGCTTGCATGTCTCTCTTTCTCTCATAGTCTGTGTGAAAGTTTGTCAATTTTGTTTATTTTTTTCAAAAACATCTCTTAGGGGCGCCTGG
The DNA here is from genome assembly GCF_902655055.1 of Lutra lutra. Taxonomy (NCBI): domain Eukaryota; kingdom Metazoa; phylum Chordata; class Mammalia; order Carnivora; family Mustelidae; genus Lutra; species Lutra lutra. The sequence goes on from NC_062278.1 coordinate 89,114,523, forward strand.
GTGGCTCAGCGGGTTAAAGCCTCTGCCTTCGGCTCAGGTTATGATCCCAGGGTCCTGGGATAGAGCCCTACATCGGGCTCTCTGCTCAGCAGGGAGCCTGTTTCCTCCCTCAGTCTCTCTCTCTCTCTCTCTCTCTGCCTGCCTCTCTGCCTACTTGTAATCTCTGTCAAATAAATAAAATCTTAAAAAAAAAACAAAAACAAAACAAAAAAAAACATCTCTTAGTTTCATTAATTTTTTTTCCTTTGGTCTTATAGTCTCTCATTTACTTCTGCTCTGATCTTTATTTCCTTCCTTCTACAAACTTTTGGTTTAGTTTTTCTTTTTCTAGTTCATTAAGAAGTATAATTAGGTTGTTAATTAAAGTTCTTTTTTTCTTTTTTTTAATGTGGGTGTTTTGTGCTATAATCTTATTTCGTGGAACTTCTTTTGCCTCACCCCATAAGTTTTGACATGTTGTGCTTCCATTTTTTTTTTTTTTTGTCTTAAGATATTTTCTGATTTTTCTGTTTTGATTTCTTTGCTCCACTTACTGTTCAGGAACATGTTCAACCTCTACATATTTGTGAATTTTCTAGTTTTTTCTTGTAGTTGATTTCTAGTTTTATATCATTATGATTGGAAAGATGCTTGTCAGTCTTCTTAAACTAAGACTTTTTTGGCTATCTAACCTAGAGAACATTACATGTGCACTTGGGAAGACTGTATATTCTGATGTTTGGTGGAATATTTTGTATATGTCTGTTAGGTCCACCTGGTCTAATGTGTAGTTTAGTCCAGCGTTTTCATATTGTTTTTCTGTCTTGATGATCTATCCACTGTTGTAAGTGGGGCCCCCTGTGGTTATTGTACTGCTGTCTATTTTTCCCTGTTATTACTATGTTGCTATCTACTGTATTGCTGTTTTCGCTTTAGATATTTAGGTGTTTCAGTGTTGGATGCATAAATATTTAGTTGTTCTTTACTCTGGATAACTTGACTTCTTTATCATTATACAATGACTTTGTCTCCCATTATAGTTTTTGGATTAAAGTCTGTTTTGTTTAATATAGGTATAGCTACATGTGCTTTCTTTTGGTTTTTGTTTGCATGCAGCTGCTTCTTTGCTGTAGTCCTCTGGAACATGTGAATACAAACCCCATTGGTTTTCAGAGCTAGTTAATGCTGAGGTCCATTCCTCAGGTGTATGTCTTAAAAGGTGGAGTGCTAGATATGTTGTCCAAACCTTGCATTCCTCAGAAGTGGGATCTGGGGATTCTCTCCTGATTATAGAACACCATGCCAGGGGTCAGTTTATGGTAAGATTTTGTCTCTGCCTTTCTTATCCATTTCAATGTGGGTATTTTTTTCAGTATTGTGCTGTATTGGAATCACTTAGGTAGTTTCTGAATTTCCTTCAAAGGGGATTGCTCTATGTGTAACTTACATTCAGCGTGTTCATGGGTTAAGGAAAATTCAGAAGCCTGCTCTATCAGCGTCTTGGTCTGGAGTCAGAGAAAAACCTTCTTTTCTGAACTTACCCTTCTGTAAATTATAGTATAAATTGAAAGGGGCTGGTCAAATTTTATTTAGTTGAAAGCTTGAATTTTCTTGAGATTTTCAAGTTTTATATTAGGAATACAACAGCATTGTAATATAAGGGTAAAATTACTGTAATTTGCAGGATACACAGACTTTATCTGCTGTCATAGATTTCAAAGGGGAGATGAAAGACAGTTGACCATAACTTTGAAAAGCATTTATTATTGCGGCATGGAGGATTGTATAGTTCTTAAGTTAGCTGAGCTGAATTGAACAATGAAAGGAGTTACATGTTTGTTCTTTTTACTAGTATCAAAGGAGTAGTATGCTGTAAAATAAAACCTTACTTTGCGTAAATCAATGTGTGAGCAGAAGTTCTACACATCTATTAAAGTAATGTTTACACAACTCCTTTTTAGGGGAAGTACATCACTTCTGGGCTCCTTTTAAAGTACAAAGCAATCTGTAAAAACATCAAATCTCAGTATATTTTTAATTATCCATTATTAGATTTATATATGTCATACACACACACACATAAAATAGTGACTTGCAAGACTTGCAAAACATGCATTCTTTTTTTAAGTATATCAAAATAAAAATGGAAAATATTAGTGTATTATGCTCATAGGTACTATTTTTAATAGATCATTTTAAAGCCATAAATTGAAAATGTGTGTGTGTGTATGTGTGTGTCTGTTTGTATTGCTTGAACTTAGATCCCTGTCTCCTAATTTCAATACTCTTTGGCACTACTCTTCTCCTAAAATCCATAGTTTTGAGTAATTTAGATTTCTCAGAAAAAGGAAGGTGTAAAGATCTATAGAGAATACCTGATGAGGTAGATAAAAACTAGCTAAGTTGAGGAAATTTTATATATATATATGTGTGTGTGTGTGTGTGTGTGTGTGTGTGTATACTTATACACACACATATATAATTTATAATCATATATATAATTTCTATAATATATACTGTATATTTATATATAATCTAAAAAAGTAATATATACATATTATTTTTTTTTAGAATGTAAACTACCAGTACAGGTTCAGTAATGAAAAAAATAATTTCCAGAAACGACCTTCATGTTTCAACTACATTTAATTTTTTCTCCTCTCCTTTCCTTCCTCCTCCTCTCCTCCCCTTCTCTTCTCTCCCTTCCCCTTCCCACCTCTCCCCTCCTCTCTTTTCCTCCTCCTCTCCTTTCCTCTTTTTTTTTTTTTTTTTTTAAGCAGGCTCAATACCCAGTGTGGAGCCCAACATAGGGCTTGATCTTAAGACCCTAAGATCAAGATCTGAACTGAGATCAGGAGTTGGATGCTTATCCAACTGAGTCACCCAGGCCCCCCCAATTACCTCAGTTTTGGTACCAGTTTTGAAATTTTTTCTTTGGAAAAAAAGAAAGAAAAGGAGACTGCTATTGGTTGTGTCATAAAATGAGGCAAGAGACTGTCTTCCTTAACAATTAGTATCTGGTGGAAAACACTTTTTTTTTTTTAAGATTTTATTTATTTATTTGACAGACAGAGATCATAGGTAGACAAGAGAGGCAGGCAGAGAGAGGGGGGAAGTAGGCTCCCTGCTGAGCAGAGAGCCAGATTCGGGGCTTGATCCCAGGACCTTGGGATCATGACCTGAGTCAAAGGCAGAGGCTTTAACCCACTGAGCCACCCACGTGCCCCTGGAATACACTTTTGATTCCAGACTGAGCCAGTTCTCAATTTATTTTCTCTCAGCTATAGATGGACTCTATTTCGTACTCTCTGATAATGGAGGTAGGCCCTGTTAATATTTCTCCTTTGCCAATTGATATATATGTTATTCTTTATCAGTAATGAGCTGAAGTGTCACTGGAGGATGAAGGGATATTTTTTCCTGGTTCTGGTGTACTTTTCTTTTTTTCTTTTTTTAAATATTTTATTTATTTATTAGAGAGAGAGAAAAAGGGAGAGAGAATCTGAAACAGACCACACTGAGCTCAGAACCTGATGTGGAGCTCCATTCCATGGCAACGAGATCATGACATGAGCCGAAACCAAGAGTCAGATTCTTTACTGACTGAGCCACCCAGGTACACTTCTGGTGTACTTTTCTTACCATAGTTTAGCAGTGTGTGCATTTTAATTAGTACTCAGCTCCTGCCAAGGGAGCAGATTCTCCAGCATTCAGCTCTTGTAGTGCGATAGCCAGTAGTGCCCAGCTGCCAGCAGCTTCACAGGTGAGTGCCTCCAGCAAGGTACCTCTCAATGATAACTACTCTTTCCAACTAGGGTGGTCTTCCCAGGCATTCTGAAGTATGGAAATTCCCTCTGGATCACTTCCCCTGAGACCTCAGAGGATGAATTCCCAGCTGTTTCAGCAGCATGACACCTCCGTGAATTTTCTTCCACCCAGTGAGCCATGCCCACACACTCTCCAATAAGAATGTAATCGCTATTTATTGTTTCTTCAATCATTACCTGTTTTATATATTCACTGCTTCGGCAAAATCTTCATTCAACTCGTTAGGGTTGTTGACCTGTTATAGTGACTGAAACATTTATTCTTGAAAGTTTTGAGTCCTCATTTCTCTGCCTTTTTTGATTGTTACTGTTCTTCATTAACCTTCACTTTTAGGCATGGAAGTTTTAAGAAACACTCCAGTGATTCTTCCGGATGTTGGATATGGATTTCCTTGCCACCACTGTCTGTAGCAACTCAGTTCCCCCTAACTTTACCCCTAGAGCACTTCCTTTCTCTGCTTGTTGGTGAAATTAAAGAGCTAAAAATGACCAACCTTCACTCTTATTTTCCAATTCAGTGGGACCACTGAAGCATTCCTTTACTGGGACCTTCGATCTCCGAACCAGCAGAGCTCCAGTTTAGTTGAACAGAAAGAAAAATACCTGCAAGTATGTTTTTTGGCATTGTAAGAGGAGATACTCCCACTTCTACCTCTTGATTCCCACACCCGTGTACTCTTGGTATGGGGGGAGACAATACCAAATGATGGTTTTAACTCAAAACACATCATAGCAGCTGCAAGCCAAGATCACATTCTTTCAGAGTGTTGTCTCCCAATTAGCCTGAAACTAAGTCTTTAATAAACAGTTCCATCTTTCAATTAAGTATATGGAAATCTACATTGTTGTGGTCATATGTAGTCTTCATCTCTCGTCACCATATTCATAGACTCATTGAGCAGGCATTGGAGTGGCCAGGAAAAAGACTCACTGACATCCACAGAGTAAGTAATTTTGTTCATCTGCATATGATGAACCTTTTCTACGGTGGATCCTACTTGTTGGGCAATCACCTGGGACACAAACATCTTCAAAGTGTGTATCTGTTCTGAAAGTTCTATGCCGATACTTCTTCCCCAGATTTCCTTATCACTGATCTTCCAATTATGTTCCATCCATCCAAACCAGACCATACCTGAAATCAGTGTAAATTTGTATTTATGGCCATTTGTCACTTTATACATAGGAGACACCAAATGGTACTACTGAAAGTTCTGTTCATTGGAAGGATTTTTCTTCACCACTGTCTTTCACAGTCACCTTTGAGAGTTTGTATAACTGTGTCTGTCCTCTTCAGATAGTACCAGCATTTCATGCATACCCATTTATAAACCGTGCTCAAGATTGTTTTTCCCCTGCAGTCAACTGGTCATGAACATACCCCAGCAGTACATAAGCATGAAATGAAGAAAAGAGTTATTATTGAAGGAGTCCTAGCCACCTGTTCATGCAACTTCAAACCTACTCATGCTCAGTATTTTACAGTAGTCTAAGTAGTTGAGACAATGTCAGATTCATGATGAGCCCCTCAGACTACATGGTCACCTGATGCCCTGCCTCCTTGGCAGCATATTCAGAGGGAAAATGGTGTTAGATTTTGTTTTGGGGTTCACTAACCAAAACATTGGCCATGTTTTATCAAAGTGATAAGAACATTGTTTTGGTGAATTTTTTATAATAGTAGGTTATAATATGTAATGGCTTTTGAGTATTTTTACTGTATGATTTTAGCACACCAGCATAACTTTTACTTATTTTGAAAAGATAAAAAATTAAATGATTTTGAAAAACTCCTCCAAGAGAGCTTACGTTTTTAATAAAAATTCCCCCCGATGTTTGATTAGCATAGAGTAAGGTTATAAAACTTTCCCTCTCTTTATTAAATCAGTCTGGAGATCATCAACTTTCTAAAGTTGCCCATATTATCAAAGCAAGTTTAAGAGTAAATTTGGTGAATGCATCAATATATATTTTAAATAACTCATAATTTTGTTATTAACTTGGGAAGATGGATTTTCCTACAGATTAAACCTGTTATTATATTAGTCTATAATCTAAGAATAGTTATTTATACTCTGAGTAATTTTTTTTTTAAAGATTTTATTTATTTATTTGTCATAGAGAGAGAAGCGAGAGTGAGCACAGGCAGACAGAGTGGCAGGCAGAGGTAGAGGGAGAAGCAGGCTCCCTGCCAAGCAAGGAGCCCGATGTGGGACTCCATCCCAGGACGCTCGGATCATGACCTGAGCCGAAGGCAGCTGCTTAACCAACTGAGCCACCCAGGCGTCCCGTGAGTAATTTTAATACATAGGTATTATGGACTTGTTTAGTTACTGATTATTATATAATGAATAGTAATTTATTATCTAAATAACTTCACTTATATCATTGTGTAGATTGAAATTTTCAATATTTTAAAGATTCATTTATTTGCGAGAAAGGTGGGGAGTGGCAGGGGGAGAGAGGGAGAGAGAGTCTTAGGAGGACTCCATACTGAGCATAGAGCCTGATGCAGGGCTCAATCTCATGGCCTTAAGATCACAACCTGAACCAAAACTAAGAGTTGGACTTAACTGACTGTGCTACCCAGGTGCCCCGGTATTTTCAATATTTCAAAGAATAAAATACATCTAACAGAATCATTAAGTTTTTTCACAAATCTTAATGAAGAATTCCAAATAGACCATATAGTTGTGGGTTCATTTCTGGGTTTGCTATTCTGTTACATTTATCTATGTTTTTTTTTTTTTAAAGATTTTATTTATTTATTTGACAGACAGAGATCACAAGTAGGCAGAGAGGCAGACAGAGAGAGAGGTGGAAGCAGGCTCCCCGCAGAGCAGAGAGCCCGATGCGGGGCTCGATCCCAGGACACCGGGACCATGACCTGAGCCGAAGGCAGAGACTTTAACCCACTGAGCCACCCAGGTGCCCCTATGTGTTTGTTTTTGTGCCAGTATCATACTGTTTTGATCACCACAGCTTTGTAATATAATTTGAAGTCTGGAATTGTGATGCCTCCAGCTTTGCTTTTCTTTTGCAAGGTTGCTTTGTTCAGGGTCTTCTATGTTTCCATACAAATTTTAGGATTGTTTGTTCTAGTTCTGTGAAAAATGCTCTCGGTGTTTTGTTGGGAAATATAAAGCAAAACTGCAGTGAAATATCACTTCACACCTGTCAGAATGACAAAAATCAACAACACAAGAAACAACAGGTGTTGGCGAGGATGTGGACAAATAGGAACCCTCTTGCACTATCGGTGGGAATAAAAACTGGTGTAGCCACTCTGGAGAACAGTATGGAGGTTCTTCAAAAAGTTAAAAATAGGGGTGCCTGGGTGGCTCAGTGGGTTAAGCCTCTGCCTTCGGCTTAGGTCATGGTCTTGGGGTCCTGGGATCAAGTCCCGCATCGGGCTCTCTGCTCAGCAGGGAGCCTGTTTCCTCCTTTCTCTCTCTCTGCCTGCCTCTCTGCCTACTTGTGATCTCTGTCTGTCAAATAAATAAATAAAATCTTAAAAAAAATATAGAAATACCCGGATCCAGCAACTGCACTACTAGGTACTTACCCAAAGAATACAAAAATACTAATTCAAAGGGATACATGCACCCTGATGTTTACAGCAGCATTGTCAACAATAACCAAATTATGGAAACAGCCCAAGTGTCCATCAACTGATGAATTGATAAAGAAGTGTGAAGTGTGTGTGTATGTATATGTGTGTGTACGTGTGTGTATGTATATGTATTCATATATATATTCATATATATATATATATACACATATATATATATATATATATATATTACTTAGCCATCCAAAAGTATGAAATCTTGCCTTTTGCAAGGACATGGATGGAGCTAGAGTGTATTATGCTAAGTGAAGTAAGTCATTCAGAGAAAGACAAATACCATATAATTTCAATCAGAAACAGAACAAATAAGCAAAGGGAAGGAAAGAGAGAGCAAGGCAAACCAAGAAATAGACTCTTAACTACAGAGAACAAACTGATGGCACAGTGGGGTGAGGAGATGGGTTAAATAAGTGAGGGAGATTAAGGAGTGCAATTGTAGTGATGAACACCGGGTTTTGTATGGAAGTGTTGAATATTGTTTTGTATCTATACCTGAAGCTAATATCATACTGGATGTTAACTAAATGGAATTTAAATAAAAACTTTAAAAAATCAAAATACAAAATCCATGAAACAGTCTGATACAAATTATGCTCTGTAGCATAATAAATGTATTGGCATAAGCAGATCCACAAAATGAAGTGCAAATATCTCAAATATAATGGGATTAAGAGAGACACTTTAGTAGTCTCACGACAAAATGGTTGTGCCTTGAGTTCCTAAGCCCTGTGGAGTTTATCACAGAATGAGTTAAGAGGGCTGGCTCAGGTGTAGAGTTTTACACTATTGGGGAAAAGAGATGCCTCTCTCTCCAGACTTGGTCCTTCCTAGTTTTGATTCAAAACTCTTCTCTGTTGAAAGTATATTTTGTCAACTTCAAGAAAGGATACTTGTATTGACTCTTTTCTTTTAGAAATATTTTAATACTACATTGTACCTAGTAGGGGAAAATTTGCTAAGTACTAGGTGTAGAACTGGACACCAGTTTTAGATAAGAAAGGATAGTTGTGCCAACAATTAGGTCATGTAGGTCATACACCACCAATCTGATATGGCTTCAGCAGCCCAACTTCAGGAGCTCAGGATACTTGAGTAATAACTATTAAGAGTGGAAAGCAGAGAAGATATGTGCCAAATAAAATATTTATTTCCCTATTGTAGATTTTTCATATCATTCATAAATATTTTATACAGTCTAAAATATTCCCAACTACCAGAAGTATTATGATCCACCAGTTATATATGAACTCCTGTAGATCAGAATTAGACCTGTTAGCTATTCTGATTTCTTAGGTCTCATTGTATCTATCAGTAGACAATTAGGTGGCTTGTGCTATTATTATCTACATCTACAAGGTGCATTTGTGGTATCATGTTTCCTGGAATGAGACCCCATAGACCTGGCTCTATAGCTGCATGCTTCCTACTAGTGTGAAGAAAGGTTATATATAAAGCCATCCCCCAAAAAACTCACACAGATGAATTTTTTGGAAAAACATCAAGTGTCTTGTACTCCCTAGAACCCGGCATCTACATTTCTCACTGTGTATTAGCCAAGAGAGCCTTATGTCTAGTATCTGCTCCTCCCAATGCTTATGCAAGCAGTTATACTGTCTTACTAGAACCTATAATCCTGAAAGCACACCATTATAACTGATTTGAAGCCTTAAAGTATTACAGCAAGCTGGCCAGGCAATCTCTTTTTATTCAGAGGTTTGAATTCCATTTTTAGATTGAGCCTGGGCAGAAACAAGTCTGCTTCTAATTCTCCAGCGTTTTAAAAATTCATGATACGGGGCGCCTGGGTGGCTCAGTCGCTTAAACGTCTGCCTTTGGCTAAGGTCATCATCCCAGGGTCCTGGGATCAAGCCCTGCGTCTGGCTCCTTGCTCAATGAGTAGCCTGTTTCTCCCTCCCTTGCCGTCTCCTGCTGTGCATTCTCTCTCTCTCTCTTTCTCTCTCTGTGTCAAATAAATAAACTAAAAATCTTAAAAAAAAATGACACATGCCAAAGCACACATTCTGGTTTTATAAGTGTCATATTTTTTATAGGCACAGCAACCATACTTCTAAAAGATAACTTAAGGAAAAAAATCAATATAAACATAAGAATGCAAAAGATAGTGGACATTATCTGTGATAATAAAAAACTACATAAAATCTAAATATATGGGATGAGTAAATGTATCTATTTTTATGGTATACAGCTCAGTGGAAAAATGCTCAGCAATACATTTTTATTATGAAGATAAAAATATTAAAAATTGCTTTTAATGTTTTAAGGAAATAATTAGCCTTACTCTTCTTTCAAACTATATCATCTTGCATATGCACATAGACAAAGATTTATTTGAATTATATACAAATAAACATGAGTATAATATACAAATAAAATTCTGTATGAATTTTGTTATATCATCTTTTTTTTCTTAATGAAATGTATTGCTATTAGGATAAAAATTTTTAAAAAATTACTAAAGAAACCAGGTAGAAATATTGGAGTTGTAATTTACCATTAATTATAGTCAAGTTACAATTCATGGTAAATTACTTGTGTTTAAGGACTCAGGTTGATTAAAAAGCAGCATGTGAAATAGTTTCTTAGCCCAGCATTGGTCAAGATAATTAATTTAGTTCTGTGGACTTGAGCATATTCATTCACTACTTTGTGTGTCACTTTTCTCAAAAGTAAAATAAGTCCTCCATTCTATTATAGAACATATATATTTGAATATGCATGATGTATATTTGTGTGTGTGTCTATATATACATATATATATGTATATATATATATAGTGTGTGTGTGTGTGCATATACACACATTTATGTATTAGTGAATTTGCTATTCAGTCTTTATTGTTTCACAATCTCCTTGCGAGGTATGAAAAATATATTTATATATGAAACTACTGAAAAATAATATAAAGTTGCATTTAAAGCATTTCAAGATTGATTTTCTATTAGTGTGCTGCATGCAGTCTCAAGAAGCAGATATTCCTGTAATGTAGAATAAATAGATTAAAGTCAGTGCATCCATTCACTCAAAAGCCATTTGTCCACCAACTGCCTTCCAGTCACTTTGCTTAAAACAGGAGATACAAGCATTAGTAAGACATGATCTCTGTCTTTGATAAGCTTACTGTGTGATGAAGGAAGGCAAATAAAAAGAAAGTCCTTGTCTGTGAAGTACAGAAATATGGAAGAGGCACAAACAGATGCTATGGGAGACCAGGGCATTAACTAGGGCTTGAGGGAAAGAAAGATTTCAAATTAGAGTATAAGAATAAAAACAGTCAGGAATTACAAAGCACTCAAAATAATTTCTTTAATCCTTTATGATTTTTTGGTAAAATATGCATTCCCCAAATCGATAAAAATGCATGTCACATTAAAACTTTAACATTATCCTGGAAGAAATGGATGCATTCCTAGAGACATATAAACTACCACAACTGAACCAGGAAGAAATAGAAAACCTGAACAGACCCATAAGCAGTAAGGAGATTGAAACAGTCATCAAAATTCTCCAAACAAACAAGAACCCAGGGCCGGATGGCTTCCCAGGGGAATTCTACCAAACATTTAAAGAAGAATTAGTTCCTATTCTCCTGAAACTGTTCCAAAAAAACAGAAATGGAAGGAACACTTCCAAACTCATTTTATGAGGCCAGCATCACTTTGATCCCAAAACTAGACAAGGATCCCATCAAAAAAGAGAATTGCTGACCAATATCCTTGATAAACACAGATGTGAAAATTCTCACCAAGATACTAGCCAATAGGATCCAACAGTACATTAAAAGGATTATACAACATGACCAAGTGGGATTTATTCCAGGGCTGCAAGGTTGGTTCAACATCTGCAAATCAATCAGTGTGATACAATACATTAATAAAAGAAAGAACAAGAATCATATGATACTCTCCATAGATGCTGAAAAAGCATTTAACAAAGTACAGCATCCCTTCCTGATCAAAACTCTTCAAAGTGTAGGGATAGCAGGCACATACCTCAATATTATCAAAGCCATCTATGAAAAACCCACCGCAAATATCATTCTCAATGGAGAAAAACAGAGAGCTTTTCCGCTAAGGTCAGGAACATGGCAGGGATGTCATTATCACACAGTTATTCAACATAGTACTAGAAGTCCTAGCCTCAGCAATCAGACAACAAAAAGAAATTAAAGGCATCCAAATCAGCAACGAAGTCGTCAAACTGTCACTCTTTGCAGACGATATGATACTTTATGTGAAAAACCCAAAAGACTCCACTCCAAATCTGCTAGAAATTATACAGGAATTCAGTAAAGTGTCAGGATATAAAATCAATTCACAGAAATCAGTTGCATTTCTTTACACCAACAACAAAACAGAAGAAAGAGAAATTAAGGAGTCAGTCCCATTTACAGTTGCACCCAAAACCATAAGATACCTAGGAATAAACCTAACCAAAGAGGCAAAGAATCTATACTCAGAAAACTATAAAGTACTCATGAAAGAAATTGAGGAAGACACAAAGAAATGGAAAAATGTTCCATGCTCCTGGATTGGAAGAACAAATATTGTGAAAATGTCTATGCTACCTAAAGCAATCTACACATTTAATGCAATCCCTATCAAAATCCCATCCATTTTTTCAAAGAAATGGAACAAAGAATCCTAAAATTTATATGGAACAAGAAAAGACCTCGAATAGCCAGAGGAATGTTGAAAAGGAAAGCCAAAGTTGGTGGCACCACAATGCCAGACTTCAAGTTCTATTACAAAGCTGTCATCGTCAAGACAGCATGGTACTGGCACAAAAACAGACATATAGATCAATGGAACAGAGTAGAGAGCCCAGAAATCGACCCTCATCTCTATGGTCAACTAATCTTCGACAAAGCAGGAAAGAATGCCCAATGGAAAAAAGACAGCCTCTTCAATAAACGGTGTTGGGAAAATTGGACAGTCACATGCAGAAAAAACTGGACCATTTCCTTACACCACACACAAAAATAGACTCAACATGGTTGAAGGACCTCAATGTGAGAAAGGAATCCATCAAAATCCTTGAGGAGAACACAGTCAGCAACTTCTTTGTCCTCAGCTGCAGCAAGTTCTTCCTAGGAACATTGTCAAAGGCAAGGGAAGCAAGGGCAAAAATGAACTATTGGGACTTCATCAAGATCAAAAGCTTTTGCACAGCAAAGGAAACAGTCAACAAAACCAAAAGACTACTGACAGAATGGAAGAAATATTCACAAAATAGCCATATCAGATAAAGGGCTAGTATGCAAAATCTATAAAGAGCTTATCAAATCAACACCCAAAGAACAAAGAATCCAATCAAGAAATGGGCAGAAGATAAGAACAGACATTTCTGCAAAGAAGACATCCAGATGGCCAACAGACACATGAAAAAGTGCTCCATGTCACTGGGGATCAGGGAAATACAAATCAAAACCACAATGAGATACCACCTCATACCAGTCAGAATGGCTAAAATCAACAAGTCAGGAAAGGACAGCTGCTGGTGCGATGCAGAGAAAGGGGAACCCTCCTACACTGTTGGTGGGAATGCAAGCTGGTGCAACCACTCTGGAAAACAGCATGGAGGTTCCTCAAAATGTTGAAAATAGAGCTACCCTATGACCCAGCAATTGCACTCTGAGTATTTACCCTAAAGATACAAATGTAGTCATCCGAAGGGGCACGTGCACCCGAATGTTTATAGCAGCAATGTCCACAATAGCCAAACTGTGGAAAGAACCTAGATGTCCATCAACAGATGAATGGATAAAGAAGATGTGGTACACACACACACACACACACACACACACACACAATGGAATACTATGCAGCCATCAAAAGAAATGAAATCTTGCCATTTGCGATGACATGTATGGAACTAGAGGGTATTATGCTTAGCAAAATAAGTCAGTTGGAGAAAGACAGCTATCTTATGATCTCCCTGATATGAAGAAGTGGAGATGCAACATGGGAGGTTTGAGGGGTAGGAAAAGAATAAGATGGGATTGGGAAGGAGACAAACCATAAGAGACTTAATCTCACAAAACAAACTGAGGGTTGCTGGGCGGAGGGGGGTAGGGAGAGGGTGGTGGGATTATGGACATTGGGGAGGGTATGTGCTATGGTTAGTGCTGTGAAGTGTGTAAACCTGGCGATTCACAGACCTGTACCCCTGGGGCTAATAATACATTATATGTTTATTAAAAAATATTTTAAAAAAAACCTTTAACATTGTCAAAATACAATATAAAAATTCGCTTCAAAGGATATATTTTAATAAGAAAATTCAGTTGTTTAGGAAGTCATTACACTGTCATGAGGGGAAAAAAAAAAGACCTTAGTAGTTTTTGTTTGCTTGCCTGTTTGTTTGTTTTAAGTAGAATCCATGCCAGTATGGGGCTTGAACTCACAACCCTGAGATCAGGAGTCACATGCTCTACTGACTGAGCCAGCCAAAGACCTGATTTTTAAAAAAATGGCAAATAAGGTAAAGAGGGATGCTGAGAGTTTTTTATTTCAATAAAACAGTGAGATTTGGGGAGCACATAGTTATCTCTTCCTCCTAGGTTCAGTGTTTTAAAATGTTTGGGATTGTATCTCAAAGGATGTTCAGATGTTGAGCTGTTCCCAGGTCAACATTTGTATTAGCTTAGGCTACTATAACAAAATTCCAGACTGAGTGCTTAAACAGAGAAATCTATTTTCTCACAGTCTGTGGGGCTGGAAGTCAAAGATAAAGGTGTCAGATTTGGTTTGTCCTGAGACTTCTCCTTGGCTTGCAGAGAAGTGCCTTCTCCCTCTGCCCTCATGTGACTTTTCTCTGTGTGTATGAACCCCTGATGTCTTCCTTTGTTGTCCAAATTTCCTCATCTTATAAGGACACCAGTCAGATTGGATTGGGCCCACTCCAATGCCCTTTTCTTAACTGAATCTCCTTTATAAAGACCCTTTTTCCAAATTGTCACATTCTGGTACTTGGAGGTAGGGCTTCAACATATAAATTTGAGGGAGACACAGTTCAGCCCATAACAACACTGAAATATGAAAGCTCCATCAGAAGCAAGGCTGTGGGTTAAGATGCAGGGTCCAGACAGAGTTGAGAAAGGATTCTTGGCAGCATGTCTGAGAGAGAGGATTTTTTTTATTTTTAAGCAACAAATAAGGTTTATTTGTAACACATCCTAGTCCCCATCATGTCAGCATAACATAGGAGCTGCAAGTCTTATTTTGTTCAAAGAAGTATCTCATGCCTTCCAAGACAGCAAGCACATGTCTACCACAGACTTGTGCCTAATGCCAGACTAAATACACAAGTAGGCAAGCTCAGAGTGAAGTTGGCCCCAGACCTCAGCACATTTTGCCCTTCCCCCACAGCCCTTCCAGATTCCTAACTGCAACCTTCTACCTCTCCATTTCCAACCAAACCAACTCCGAGCCTCTGAGCCGCCAGGGGCCTTCATTACATGATCTTCTTTCTTCCTACTTTTTAAAGATATTCTTCATGATAAATTATTTCTCTATCACCTATCAATGTATCAATCAATTTAATTTTTTTAAAAAGATTTTATTTATTTATTTGACAGAGATCACAAGTAGGTAGAGAGGCAGGCAGAGAGAGAGGGGGAAGCAGGCTCCCTGGACCTGGGATCATGACCCAAGCCGAAGGCAGAGGCTTTAACCCCCTGGGCCACCCAGGGACCCCAGTCAATTTAATTTTTAATAATTCTTCTTTTCCACTTACTTTGTTTTTAAATTCTAAATCTGTGCTGCTTTATCTCTTGGTTTTGCCTGCTTAGAACTAATATTGAAACAAACAAACTTTTAATTCCTATATATACAAAGCTTGTATCATAGCTTAGTGCCAAGTTTTTTGTTTTACTTTTAAAAATTAGTGAATGGAAAAATGGTAGTCAATCATTGTTATTTAATTTGCCAAGTTTCAAAAACGAGATTAGTATATATTGAATACTGGAAATGTGTTCATAATGCGTTTAAAATGTGTTTTTGCTCTGGAATTGCAGTGTTTACGAGTAAAATATCTTGGATTTTATTTAAATTTCTTTATAATAGAAAATATTACAGATGATAAATCCTTAGTTGTATAGTTCCTGATTATGCTAGATTACTTGTATTTATCTTTTATCTATATTTTCCCAGGTTTTAAGAAATGGGAGTGAAGTTAGTGAGATAATTGTGAAAGTATGACACCTACCATAATCTGTAAAATATGCATCCAGTTTCCTAAAAGTGTTATTCACATCGCCTTCAAAGATTTATTCTTGGTGGGATGTGTTGAAAAAAGAGGTAGAATGTAAACCCTTAGTCAGCCTTTTTCACTGACAACATGCAATAAAGCTAGAAGGAGAAAGCCTTTCTGAGGCTTTCATTCTATAAGGGGTGATGCTTATCAAACTTGTTCCCAGTTTTCATCATATTGTAATTGAAATTGAAATTTGGGGAAGGCATTTTCAGTTGCTATCTCCGCCTTTAAAACTACTTGGAGGAATATTTACTTTGAGAATTTATTCAGATATTTTTATGAGATGATGTTCAAACATGCATGCATAATAGAATATTAACTACATACAGTTTGATGCATAGTCTATTCAAAATTTGTAATTCTGTTAGGGTCCACCCATCAGCACTTTTTTTTTTCTTTTTAATGTCTTTTATGTCTCCTTTTCAAGAAGTCTGCTGGAGACATTTTCTTATACTAGATCACTCAATCCCAATTTAAGTACCGACAAGGTTTAATTTTCTCTTTTCCTAGGTCAGACTCCTAATAGAGGAACCCTTTGTCTCCCTTGCTAATGAATAATGCCAAAGACACCCTTCTGTGGAACAGTCTACTTTTGTTGCTCAGACTTGTGCTCAGCTTTATTTATTTAGTTTCTATGGTGGGGATGATTTTGTTGACTCCTAGATTTTTGCAAGGAAAAGTATCCCTAAAACTGATTCTGAACTCAAAAAACTTTTCTGTTGCATAGAATTTTATAAAAGTAGTCCTAATTCCTGCTTACACTGTTACACAGCTTTTGACTACAGTCTCCCAGCACTTCACAATTTAATAAATACATTCTTTCTAATCCTACAGGGGTTGTAGACACCACAGGACACATAGCTAATTCATACTTCTTTTGATATTTCTAGGAACCAGAAGGAATATGTGTGCTGTTTTCACTTATTCCCAGTCCATTTTCATCAGTCCTTTTTGGAAAGAGAGAAAATCAATTTTTCTATAAGCTAGTCAAATTAAAACTACTTATCTTTTGAAGAGTGCAGTGAAATCCCTTGAGATTCCCAGACAAGAGTACAAGATATTTAGAATAGTTCCTTTTAGCAATGGAAATTAATTGATCTATTGTGGGAAAGTAAAGCAGCATGTAACTCATAATTTCTGGCCATATTCAGTTAATGGGTAAAAATTATACAAAAAATATAGTCACATTTATTTTCTACTTCTTGTCTAAATATGCAATACTAAATATACTAACAACTGTTTTGGAATTCAATGTTTATAAATTCTGCTATGAGGGCAGTTAAGGTATTGGATTAATGACAAAAGTTGTGGCACAAAAAGCAAAAGAAATACTGTTAATACACAGACAAGCAATATTGCTGATTTTATTTATCAGATAGACAAAAGCATGTATTAGGTGTGGACTCAACTTTTACATTTTTATGAGAAGTAGAAATAAACATTTTAGCCCACTGGAAATGGGATTCGAGGTGATGGTATAAGAGATGGCTACTAGTCAGTCTAGGCCTTTCCCTATGCTTTAAAACATTTACCATAAATAAATAAAACAATAAAAAAGAAATAAAGACACTCCAAGTGCTTAGTAATGAAATATAAAGTGAATATAGAGGATAAATGCTCAGGACGCGTAATTTTGGAGTGAGTATTTAGGGTTTTATGTCCGAAGAAGATTTCATTATTGTTCAGAATGTTTGCACCCTTTCCCGGTGGGCTCCTCCCTAAGCCAGGGGTGTAATTCCTATCCCATTGATGTCAGTCTTGCCTGTTTGATGTGATTTGTTCAATAGCGGTGTGATGTGCAGCTCTTCTAAGCAGAAGCTTTAGAGATCAGATAAGCACTGATTGTTCAGCCAGAGTCCCAGAATGAAGACAGAGCAGAGCTTTAGATAAAAGATGTGTATCCTGAGCAAGCAATAAACACTGACTTTTGTTAGGTCACTGAGATTTTACAGTATTGTTCTCCCAACATGATAGAGACTAAGCTGACTATTGTAATCAGGGAAGGATTTAGTTCCTTTTCTCTTGTGTGTCAACATTTCATTCATGATCTTTATACTTTTTAGTAACATTGTTCTTTCCCGTGGTTTTACATATGTGTCCTGAAAGTCTTAACTTCACATCTCCATCTCAGACATTTCCTTTCCTCCACCTTAAACTGTCCTTTAGATTGTATCATAGATGTCTTCACTGTGTGCAGGGGGAGTTCTTAATTGTCCTCAACTTACCAAACTCCTTCCCCATTCTCATCACAGGAAATGGCACTGAATCTTTTAAGGTAAAATTGGAGATTCATCATCCATTCTCCCTTTCTTTTATCTAACATGTAAATTGTCAACACATGCTAAAATGTTATCTTGAAAATATTTTGAAAATCCATTGGCTTCTTTTTATATCCACGGCTACAGCTCCAATCCAATCCTCAACACCTTTGACCAATACTTCGGTGACAGTGTCTTCCTTTTTTCTGTCCTTGTTTCACTCTAGTTTGATTTCCACAGTGAAGCTAAAGTGAACTGCCTAAATATATATGTTAGATCAAAACATTTCCTCCTATTTTTTTTTCACTTTTATCCTTAAAAGCTTAAAACTCCAAACGTCTCTCCCTGCCCCCAAAGTGCGCATTAACCAGTGAGATGTGGTCCTTGGCAGCCTCTAGCCCCATTTTTGTCCCTATAGCCACATTATCTTTCTTGTAGTTACTAGAGCAGGCCACCTGAGTCCCAACTCAGGTCTGTGCAAGCTCTTTTCAATTTGAGAAGAATTTCTTCCTGATATATATATCAGGTATATATATATATACCTGATAGACTTTCTGATTCTCAGGGTTTCAATCTAAATAGCACACTCTCAGAGAGATTTTCAGTGACTTTCCTAACTGAAGTAACTCTTGCCCCCTATTTTTCCTTATCCTATTGGAATTTTGGGTATGAATCTCTGCTCTCAGTATTTCTTCCTTGTAGCTAATATAATTAGTTAATTTAGATTATTTCTTTCATTACATTTTGGATGGGAGGGCTCTGTTTCCCCTTACTCATCCCCCAAGACTGAATGTACATACAGTAATTGTACCAATATTAGAGATCATTACATAGAAAAACAATATGATGTAGAGTCAGATGATTGTGAAAATAAATATAATGTTGCTTGGGAAATTATCAGTTATTTATATTACTTTCTTGGTGACACAAAAGCAAATTTTTTAAGATTTTGTTTTTTAGAGCAATTTAAGGCTCACAACAAAATTGAGAGGAAGATACAGAGATTTTCCATATACCCTCTATCGCCACACATACATAGCTTCTTCATAGTCAGCATCACTCACCAGATGCGTACATTTGTTACCAAAGGGTGAACCTCCATTGATACATCATGATCACCTAAAGCCTGTAGTTCATTTTAGGTTTCACTTATGTTATACATTCTGTGGGTTTGAATGAATGTTTAAGGACATATACCCATCATTATAACATCATACAGAGTATTTTAACTACCTCAAAATTCTCTGTGCTCTGCCTGTTCATCTCATCCTTGCCCCCACCCTTGACAACTACTGATCTTTTACTGTCACTGCAGTTTTGCCTTTTCTATCCTTGGGTCATAGAGTATGTAGCCTTTTCATATTGGCTCCTTTCACTTAGTAACATGCATTTATGGGTCTTCTTTGTGTTTTCATGACAATATAACTCATTTCTTTTAAGAGATGAAAGATTCCGTTTTCTTTACATAAACGTATCAAAGTTTATCTAACCATTAACTACTGAAAGATATCTTGGTTGCTTCCAGGTTTTGGCAATTGTGACTAAAGCTTATATAAACATCCATGTGCAGGTTTTGTATGATTACTGGATTGTATGATAAGAATATTTTGAGTATTTTTAGAAAATACAAAATTGTCTTCCAAATGAATGAGAGTTCCCATTGCTCCACATTCTTCCCAGCATTTGGTGTCATCAGTGTTCGGGATTTTGGCCATTCTAGTGTGTTAGTGGTATCTGTTTGTTGTTTTAATTTGCATTTCTTTGAATACATATGAAGCACAGCATCGACTCATATGCTTATTTGCCATTTGTATATCTGCTGTGGTGAAGTGTCTGTTAAAGTCTTTAGTCCATTTCTTAATAGGATTGTTTCTGTACTGTTGAGCCTCAAAGGTTCTTTGTGTGTTTTCATGACTGTCCTTTATCAGTTGTGTATTTTGCTAACATTTTCTCTCAGTATATAGCCTGTCTGTTCATTCTCTTGACATTGTCAAGAGAAGAAGTTTTTAATGTTTTAATTTTAATGAAATCCAAATTATCAGTATTTCTTCTATGAGTTACACCTTTAGTTTTGTGTCAAAAAAGGCATCCCCAATTGGAGGGCCTCAGGATTTTCTCCTAGGTCACTTCTAGGAATTTATAGTTTTGTATTTTACATTTAGGTCTCTGATTCATTTTTAGTTGATTTTTGTGAATGGTATAAGGTCTTTGTCTAGATTAATCCTTTTTCTTGTAGATGTCCAGTCATTCTATCACCATTTGTAAAAAAGATTGTCTTTGTTCCATTGTACTGCCTTTGTTCTTTTCTCAAATATCATTGACTATACTTATGAGGATCTATATCTGGGCTGTCTAATCTGTTTCATTGATCTATTTGTGTATTTTCTTGCCTCTACTACACTGTATTGATTACTGTAGCTTCCTAGTAAGTCTTGAAGTTGGGTTACATCAGTCTTCCAGCTTGTTGTTCTTCTTTGAATAGTGTTGGCTGTTGTAGGTCCTTAGCTTATAAACTTTAAAATCAGTTTTTCGATATCTATAAAATAACCTTCTGGGATTTTGACTGGGATTGCGTTTGAATGGAGCTGTTCTTGGCTATTTTAGGATGTACTCTGTTAAAATTCAACAAGCTGGATCTTCAAGATTTGTGCATGCTTTCTCTTATGTATATTTTAATATGTATATTTTAATTAAAAGTTTTCCTAATGCCTTCTTATATTGTTGTATTTAATTGATTAGTTTAAAAAGTTAATTTTTTCCTACTCATGTTGTCAGCTTGTGAGAAATGACAGATCAGATATAGAAAATAAAAGAAGTTAACTTTTACTTTTATCATTAATTTGTAATTTTATAGCCATAT
The DNA here is from genome assembly GCF_902655055.1 of Lutra lutra. NCBI lineage: Eukaryota > Metazoa > Chordata > Mammalia > Carnivora > Mustelidae > Lutra > Lutra lutra. Next base: position 89,135,352 of record NC_062278.1, read on the forward strand.
GTGTGCATATTCCTGCATAACTGAGGAATAATAATTTTTATTTTAAAAATAATTTTGTGTTGAGTCTAAATTTTTCATAAAATAGTATGTATATGATAGAACTAAAACCCTGGATACAAGATAGGCACTTAATAAATGCTATTTCCCTTCCTCTTTGTTATTTTTTTTAACTTGCGTTTGTTTGTTTGTTTGTTTGTTTAAAATAGGTTTTATTATCTTAGAGCAGTTTTAAGTTCCCAGCAAAACTGAGGGGGAAATTAGAGTTTGTTGTTGTTTAAAGAATTTGAGGTTGCTCAGATTTCTATTAAAACTCCATTCCTAAATTTTTATCTCTGCAATTTCGATGAAAACATTATCAAATGGTTTTCAGACCATTAAAATCCCCCCTTGTATAACAGAAAAAAGGAACATTCTCTCTAATTGTGTTGGTACCAAGGTTCTGTTAATCAGCAGGTTTGCCTAGATAACTCCACCAGAGGAAGCAGTTGTGGTGTAACAACTGGGTCACCTTCTTAACAGCTTTATTATGCAGTGGTTCGTGTATTTTCTTGTTGACAGATTTAGAGCACTTTGTGAGAGCAGTAATTGTACTGGGACTACAGCTGTCAGGCTTCCTTAGTAAAAAAAGTAGAATGAGGTTGCTATAATACTTTTAACGGTTAAAAGGCAAATGAAGCAGCCTGTGTAGTTTCATTAAGGAATTACACTGTCTCTAACACTGGAACTAATTAAAATTGTTTTGAATAGACAATAGTGAATTGCTGTGCAGCACCTTCCAGTATAAGTTAGCAGATTCCTCACGGAAATGTTCTTTTGGATAACCAATACCAGAGGGATGCTGTGAACACAACAAATAAAGATGCTGCAAAATGAATCATTTAGGTGTATTTAATTCAATGAAATTCATCGTTCAAATAAAACAGGGTGACTATTTCTAATCCCTTAGTAAAGGACCTAACGGGAAGGTAAACTTGGTATTACATGTCTATGTCTTTCTTACTATTGTATATTGTAAGTTGGTCCTTCTTGTTACATAAACATCATGTGCATGGAGGTAGAATGACTCTTCCTACACAAATTTAGTTAGCCACGTTTTGTGATTGAATAACTCCTTATTTTGTACTAAAATTCTTTCTCACCTAATCACCAAGAATTCGTCTTTCTCTCACTTAAGGAAAATCTGATACTTTAAATTCAACATTTCATTGTAAATGCCTACTTCTTTAGGAGGGGAGAGCTTTGGTCAAATGTGCTAAAGTGCAAATGTTTAAGATCATATTATTTTCTGAAGGGATACTGATATAGAGAAAGTTATGTATCCTCTAAAAGTGAGGGGGAGACTGCAGCAATGGCAGGTACAGCAGAGGTAGAACAACAAATATTAACAACTTTCTAAAAATTGACATCATAATATTTAATTTAAGATGCAATAGAGATCCAGTAATAGATATCATTTTTTTTAAGATTTTATTTATTTATTTGACACACAGAGATGACAAGTAGGCAGAGAGGCAGGCAGAGGGAGAGAGGAGGAAGCAGGCTCCCCACAGAGCAGAGAGCCCGATGTGGGTTCAATCCCAGGACCCTGGGGATCATGACCTGAGCCGAAGGCAGAGGCTTTAACCCACTGAGCCACCCAGGCGCCCTAAGATCATTTCTTGAGAATATACTAAAAGTATTGCAATGTCTGGAGTCACTATTATTTTCTTCTGAGAGAGAGAGAGGGAGAGAGTGAGTGCTCACATGATATAGGGAGCAGTAATCCCAAGCAGGCTGCACAACCAGTGCAGAGCCTGATGCAGGGCTTAATTTCAAGACCCTGTGATCATGACCTGGTCAAAATCAAGGGTTGGGCACTCACCTGACTGAGCCACCCCAGCATTCCTAGAGTCATTATTTTTAAATAATATATCATTGGATAATCTTCAGAGTGAAACATCTTTTAAAGGAATGTAATGGGAACATGATATTCTGTAAGATTTATTATAAATACACTTAAAAATAAAAAATTCAACACAAATTTATAATTTGAATAATAAGGCTTATGTAATATTGAAACACTCAATCATTTAGTTGATGCATGTGAGATGTACTTTTTATACTGCTGTATTTTTTGCATTTTTAATATCCTTTCACATTTAAGATTCTTTGAAAACACCAGGAATGTTGGATATTTCTCCAGTGTTGGATTATGAAATATTATATTATTTAAATTATTAGAATAATGTAAGGCCTAACAACTTTTCAAGTGCTTTCTTATATATCTCAGAAATCTAGTATTATTAAAGTAATCTAATTTTCATTTAAATTTTTTTCAGTCTTATATTTTCTAACATAAGAATGTAGTGGAAAAATGAGTTTCTGGTAAACTTAGCTCATTAAAGAGAGACCACTATATCTTCAAGGTGATTATGGATAGAGGCTTGAATAAACATGAGTTTTTGAATACATATTGAGTCACTGCTATATTTTGTAGACCAGTTGGATGTCTGGCTTAGTTAGATAAAAAGTATTAGCCAATTATACTCTAAAAATATGTTTTTTTCTTATATTATTTAATATATCTCTGTGAGAGATATTTTTTATATCTCTATATAAAATTATAAAGCTTGCTTGAGTATTAGTACAGGAACATTCTTAGAAACATGTTGTGATGAAATTGAAAAAAAAGAAGAGGAAAGTTTCTTAGTATCTCTATAATTATTGACATTTATCTGAGTCATCTGAGGAAGACAGAAAAACAGATTTGGAGGAATAATTTCAATTCTGGAAGTGAGAAAATACTACAAATAACTATCAAAATTAATATCTGATTGGTAACTGACATATAATTTTGCACACTTAACCTATAGCTTACTGCTATACAGCAATTAACGTTAAAAATTTATCCCAAATATACTATTGATTATGGCTCATGATAAAGGGATGCAAACATAATTTAATCTAAATGTCATTTAATATAAGTGAATATATCAATATTGATTTCACTGGGAATTTGTAACAATGTACACATTTAAAAATAATTTAACCATAGTTTTGTTCTGCTAAAAAAACAGTGAGGAACCTTCTTCTTCCCAAAATGAAATAACAGAATGAGTGTTTTCCCTCTTGTTCAAAACAAGCAAAAAGTAAAACAGACAAAATAAAATAATAGGTCTTTAAGACACTGGAATCAGGAGGTGAAGGAGGTTAATTCATGAAAGAACAAAAAGACAAGGTGATCCTTACAATTAACCTAGCTTAGTGCCCTGGGAGAACTTATGCATGTGTCTGGTGTACTGAGGGGGAACTGAGCCCAGTTGACAAACCTCAAAATCAGCAAGACAAAGGCAGCCTATCTCTCAGTATCTTTGAGAGTTGTTGGGAGAGAAAATACCAGTGAAACAGAGAAGAACACTTCTTCTTTTCCTTTTTTTTTCCCCACTGAATAATAACTTATTTTATAGTTTCCACAGATGAAAATATCATTTGAAGAAAATGAGAAGCCCACTTCTTAAATATTCAACATTCCCTTTAAGACCAGGAATAAGAAAAGAATGTCCAGGTCTACCTCTTCTATTTATCTTTGTATTGAAGGGTGCAGCCAATACTATCAGTGAAGAAAAAGAAATAGAATGCTTTCATATTGGAAAGGTAGAAAAAATGTCTTTATTCACAGATGACATGACAGCCTACATAGAAAAAAAACCATAAAAGAGTACTAGAACCAGTAAGCGAGTTTAGCAAGTTTGTGGAATACATAACCCATATATATATTAAAAAAAAAAACATTTTATTTCTATATACTAGTAATGAACACTAAGAAATTGAAATTAAAAATACTATTTTTTCCTAGCATCAAAAAATGTGAAATATTTAGGGATAAATCTGACAAAAGTGGGAAAGATGTACCTATACATCCAAATCTCCAAAACAGTGTGAAAGAAATTAAAAATTAAATGGGGGCACCTGGATAGCTCAGTTGGTTAAGTGCCCTACTCTTGGTTTTGGCTCAGGTCATGATCTCATGAGTTGTGGGGTTGAACCTCATTTTGGCCTTTGTGCTCAGCATGGGGTCTGCTTGAGATTCTTTCCTTCTGCACCTCCCCCATGCATATGTGCTCTCTCTCTCAAATAGATAAATCTTAAACAACAACAACAACAAAACTAAGTGGAGTCACTTACTCTGTTCTTGGTTAGACTAAGTATTATTAAGATGTCAGTTCATCCATCTTAATTTTTATATTAAGATATTAGCAATCAAAATCAAATCAATTTTTGCAAAACTGAACTGATTCTAAAATTCATAAATAAATGCAAAACCAAGACTGTTGAAAAAGAACACATTAGGCAGATTAACACTAAAGGTTTATTATAATTAAAACCATCTCATATTGGGGTGAAGATGGAAAGTAAATCAATACAACAGAACAGAGTTGAGAAATAGACCCACATATATAGGTAGTGGATTTTTCACAAATTGCCAAGGCAGTTCAGTCTTTTCAACAGCTGGTGTTGGAACAATTGAATATCCATACTCAAATAAGGGAACTTCCATCTATACCTCACACAATATATAAAAATTAACTCAAAATGGATCCTAAAACTATCACCCACAATGACAAACTACCAAAAGAAAACATGGGGGTGGGATCTTTGTGGCTTTGGTTAAAGTGAGGATACCTTGGATACAACAGACCAATGAAACAAAAAATGAAAAATTGGGCATAATGAAAATGAAAAATTTTATCTCTTCAAAAGATACTTTTAAGAGAATCAGAAGTAAGGCAATGTACTATGGAAGATTATTTGCAAAGTGTATACTTGATTTAAGGGTTATATATACAAAATATGAAGAATTATTAAACTAAATAAAAGGGTATGGGGAGAAAACCACCACATACAGATGAGCAATGTATTTTAACAAGAACTTCACCATAGGAAATACATGTATGTCAAATAAGCTGAAGATTAGATGCTCAACATTATTATGCAGTAGGAAAATAAAAGCTAAAACTATAATGAAATATCTTTATACACATATTAGAATGGCTAAAATTAAAATGGTGGATCATACCAAGTGTTGACAATTCTCATACATTTTTGGTGGTAGGAGTGTTAGCTCATACAAACACTTCAGAAAAAAATTGGGGTGCCTGGGCACAGTTTTGGGCACAGTTTTAAGTATCTGCCTCTGGGCTTCAGCTCAGGTCATGATCTCCAAGTTTGGGTTGTGGGATTAAGCCCTGAATCTGGCTCCAGAGTTTGCTTAAGTTTCGCTCCCCCTTTGGCCTTCCCCCTTGCAACTAGGTATACTTACCCTCTCTCTAAAATAAGTAATAAATCTTTAAAAAAAAAAAAAGGCAGTTTCTTAAAACAGTAAACATGTCAATTATATGATCAAGCCATTCCACTCTAAGGTGTTTGCCCAAGAAAAAAGAAAGTTTATATCCTTATAAATATTTGTTCATGAATGTTCATAGCAGTTTTATTTGTAAGGACCTAAAACTTAAGTGAATGGAGACAAATTGTGGTGTATCCATACAATGGAATACTCAGTAATAAAGAGAAGTGAACTTTTGATACACACAGCAGAATGGACAAATATGAAAAAAAATATTAAACTAAGTGAAAGGAGTTAGACAAAAGTGTACATATTACATTACAAATGCAATCTATAGTGACAGAGAGCAAAACAGTTGTTGCTTGAGAAAGAGCAGAGTGGCAGGAGGCAGTGATTATAAAGGAGCATGAGGAAACTTGGAGATGATAAGAAATGGGCTCAGTACTGTGATTTTGAAGATGGTTTCCCTGGTGTGTGCATATGTCAAAACTTAACAAATTGTATGCTTGAAATATGTGAAGTCTGTTATGGTTAATTATACCTCAGTAAATCTGTTAAATACACTGATAAGCAAGAGAAGAAGGGGAAACATTTACTTCTACAAGAGGGGTAACTGCTGATTTCAGTTACTTACTCATATTGAGGGTCTTTACAGTGTCAAGAGATATTAATCTATCCTTACATTGTTAAATAGTTTCATCTGGTAACTGCATGAATACAGGATTTCATCAGGTGACATTTCATCAGTTTATTTATATAGTATAAAAATATATTTAAGGGGCGCCTGGGTGGCTCAGTGGGTTAAGCCGCTGCCTTCGGCTCAGGTCATGATCCCAGGTCCTGGGTTCGAGCCCCACATCGGGCTTTCTGCTCAGCAGGGAGCCTGCTTCCTCCTCTCTCTCTGCCTGCCTCTCTGCCTACTTGTGATTTCTCTCTGTCAAATAAATAAAATCTTTAAAAAATATATATATATTTAAAATAATTTCAGAAATGTTGATTGAAGTATCTTATTAAAATTTAATGATTGCTATGATAATCAAGACAGTGTGCTGTTGATAAAAAAATAGACAAAAGTGATTAATGGAAGAGGACAGAGAGCCCAGAAATAGACTTACATAAATATTATCAACTGTTCTTTGACAAAGGAGCAAAGGTGATACAATGGAACAAAGATTATCTTTCAACAAATGGTGCTAGAACAATTGGATATGCAAAAACAAACAAATCTGGACAGAGGTTTACACCCTTCAGAAAAACAAACTAAAAATGGGTCACCAACCTACATGTAGAATGCAAAACTATAAAACTCCTAGAGTAATGTAGAAGAAAACCTAGGTGACCTTGCGTATGGCTATGGCTTTGTGATAAAACACCAAGGGCCAAATCCATGAAAGGAATAATTAATAAGCTGGACTTCATTAAAGTTAAAAACTTTTGCTGTGTGAAAGACAATGTCAAGAAAATCAGAAGACAAGCTATAGATTTGGAGAAAATAATTTCATTTCATATCTGCTGAAGAACTGTTATCCTAATATGGAAAGAACTTGGGTACCTGGGTGGCTCAGTTGGTTAAGTGTCTGCTTTCAGCTCAGTTCATGGTCCTGAGGTCCTGGAATTGAGTCCGGCATAGGGCTCCCTGCTCAGCAGGAGGCCTGCCTCTCCATCTCCCTCTGCTGCTCCCCCTGCTTGTGCTCTCTGTCTCTTTCTCTCTGTCAGATAAATAAATAAAATCTTAAAGACAAAACCAAAAAGAAATATAGAAAGAACTCTTAAAACTCAGTGATGGACATGACACTTTATATGGAAAACCCAAAAGACTCCACCCCCAAACTACTAGAACTCATTCAGTAATGTGGCAGGATACAAAATCAATGTACAGAAATCAGTGGCTTTCTTATCACTAATAATGAAAATACAGAAAGGGAAAATAGAGAATCAATTCCATTTACCATTGCACCAAGAATGATAAGATACCTGGGAATAAACCTAACCAAAGAGGTAAAGGATCTGTACTGAAGGAACTATAGAAAACTCATGAAAGAAATTGAAGAAGACACAAGATAGAAGACCATTCCATGCTCATGGATTGGAAGAATAAACATTGTTAAAATTGTCCATACTGCCTAGAGCAATCTATACTTTTAATGCCATCCCGATCAAAATTCCACCGGCATTTTTCAAAGAGCTAGAGCAAACTATCCTAAAATTTGTGTGGAACCAGAAGAGACCCCGAATTGTTAAGGCATGTTGAAAAAGAAAAAAAAGAAAAAAAAAACTGGGGGCATCACGTTGTCTGATTTCAAACGTTACTTACAAAGCTGTGATCACCAAGACAGCATTGTCCTGGCACAAAAATAGACACATAGACCAGTGGAACAGAGTAGAGGGCCCAGATGCAGACCCTCAAGTCTGTGGTCAAATAATCTTAGACAAAGCAGGAAAATATAAACAGTGGAAAAAGACAGTCTCTTCAATAAATTGTGCTGTGAAAATTGGACAGCTATGTGTAGAAGAATGAAACTTGACCATTCTTTTACACTGTACACAAAGATAAAGTCAAAATGGATAAAAGACCTCAATGTGAGGCAGGAATTTATCAAAATCCTAGAGGAGAACATAGGTAGTAACCTCTTCAACATTGGCCATAGCAACTTCTTTCAAGATACATCTCCATAGGTAAAGGAAACAAATGTGAAAATGAACTTTTGGGACTTCATCAAGATCAAAATCTTCTGCACAGCAAAGGAAGCAATCAACAAAACAAAGAGGCAACCCCCGGAATGGGAGAAGATATTCGCAAATGACAAAGGGCTGATATCCAAGATCTGTAAAGAACTCCTCAAACTCAACACACACAAAACAGATAATCACATCAAAAAATGGGCAGAAGACATGAACAGTCACTTCTCCAAAGAAGAGATACAAATGGCTAATAGACACATGAAAAAATGTTCATCATCATTAGCCATCAGGGAGATTCAAGTCAAAACCACATAGAGATACCACCTTACACCAGTTAGAATGGCCAAAATCAACAAGATAGTAAACAAAAAGTGTTGGAGAGGATGTGGAGAAAGGGGAACCCTCTTACGCTTATGTTGGTGGGAATGCAAATTGGTACAGCCACTTCGGAAAACAGTGTGGAGATTCCTTAAGAAATTAGAAATAGAGCTACCCTATGACCCTGCAATTATACTACTGGGTATTTACCCCAAAGGTACAGATGTAGTGAAAGGAAGGGCCATCTGTACCCCAATGTTCATACCAGCAGTGGCCACAGTCACCAAACCGTGGAGAGAACCACAAGATGCCCTTCAATGGATGAATGGATAAAGATATGGTCCATATATACAATGGAGTATTATGCCTCCATCAGAAAGGATGGATACCGAACTTTTGAATCAACATGGATGAGACTTTTTTTTTAAGATGTTATTTATTTGACAGAGAGAGAGACAGGGAGAGAAGGAACACAAGCAGGGGCAGTGAGAGAGGGAGAAGCTGGCTTCCCACTGAGCAGGGAGCCTGAAAAGGGGCTCCATTCCAGGACCTTGGGATTATGGCCTGAGCTGAAGGTGATGCTTAATGACTGAGCCAGCCAAGAGCCCAACAACTAGACATATTGTTATCGTAAAATCCAGCAATTACTCCTCTTGGTGTTTACCCAAATTGTTGAAAACAAAAACCTCACATGTAAACGTGCTCACAGGTAAACTAGCTTTATTAATAATGGCCAAAACTTGGAAGGCACCCAGATGTCCTTCAGTAGGTTAATGGATAAATAAACTGTGGTACCTAAAGAAAATAGAGTATTACTCAGCACTAAAAAGAAATGAGCTTATCAAGCTATGAAAACACGTGAAGGAACCTTAAATGCATGTGACTAAATGAAAGAAGTTAATAGGAAAAGGCAACATACTGTACGATTTCAACTGTATGACATCCTAGAAAAGGCAAAACTATGGCAACAGTAAGATTAGGGTGCCTGGGTGACTCGGTTAAGCGTCTGCCTTCAGGTAATGATCCTAGGGTCCTGGGATCCAGTCCCGCAGTGGGCTCTCTGCTTGGCAGGGAGTCTGCCTCTCCCTCTATCTCTCCACCCTTCTTGTGCTTATACTCTCTCTCTCTCTCTCTCTCAAATAAATAAATAAATAATCTTAAAAAAAGAAAAAGAAAAACAAAACAAACAAACAAATGAAACCAAAACAAAAAACAGAAGAGGGGCGCCTGGGTGGCTCAGTGGTTAAGCATCTGCCTTCGGCCCAGGTCATGATCTCAGGGTCCTGGAATCGAGCCCCATATTGGGATCTCTGCACAGCAGAGAGCCTGCCCCCTGCCCTGGCTGCTTGTGATCTCTGTCAAATCAATAAAATCTTAAAAAAAAATAAGATTAATGGCTGCTAGGGGGTTAGGTAGAAGGAGGGATGGAAAGGTGGAATGCAGAGGTTTTTTAGGTCAGTGAAAATATTTTGTATGATACTGTAATGGTAGATATGTATCATTATACATTTGTCTAAACCCAAAGAATGTACAACACCAAAAGTGAACCCTAATGTAAAACTATGGACTTAGGGTGATAATGATGTGTCAGTATGGGTTCATCTCTTGTAACAAATGTACCATTCTGGGGGAGGAAGTTAATAATGGGGAAGGCTACCTGGGTGAGTGTGGAGGTATATATTATACCTCTGATACCATCTTCTTAATTTTACTGTGAACCTAAAACTGCTGTAAAGAGCAATGTCTATTAAAAACCCAATGATTGGGGCACCTGGGTGGCTCAGTGGGTTAAAGCCTCTGCCTTTGGCTCAGGTCTTGATCCCAGGATCCTGATTGAGCCCCACATCAGGTTCTCTGCTCTGCAGGGAGCCTGCTTTCTCCTCTCTCTCTGCTGCCTCTCTGCCTACTTGTGATCTCTCTCTGTCAAATAAATAAATCAAATCTTAAAAACAAAAAAACAAAAAACTAATGATTGTTCAGGTGGGTCTTCTTTCTTAATTTCTATAAACATTTTTGTCCTCCAATAGATTTTATAATCTAAAAATACATTGATAAAACATTAAACATAACACTGTGTGCCTACTATTGTGTTAAAAGGTTTTCTGCACATTGAGTATGTGCAAAATATGAAATTTTATGTAAACAGGCAAGGAAATATTAACCAATAATTTATGCCTTAAATCAATACTGTTTTAGTTCTTAGTTTTGCTTAATAAAAATTTAGAACTTACATTAGTAAATATATATGTTTATATAATGAGCATTTTTTGTCTTGCCTATATATCAAGAGTTTTTTAGTGTTATATTTTAATTGTTTATATTTTATTTTAAAAATATCATTTAGAATTACCTTGTGTTTAAAAATGAATGTATTATGGAAAAGAAACATTTTCATTTATTCTTGATGATGGAAGTATACATTTTCCAAAGTCTCTGGAAGTTTTTACTGGTGTTAACTGGTAGGACAATACTGGCATTATCTACTTCAATATGACAGTCATACCTTGTGATAATATGCTGTATACATATGTGTGGGTATAAACGTAAATAACAATTAACTATTTATTGGTGTATGTTTTGTAATAGCAATCCATTTTGTAATGCAATTGACTGTTTTATAGCTAAGGATAGAAAAAAAAGATACAAAATGTCAAAATATGCTAACATTTATTATAAAACAAAAAGCGCATACACGCATGATGTGTAAGTATGTAGAAATATATAAATTAAGATAGTGATTGTGATTCCTTGTGAAGAGATAAACTATAACACTGTGGGAATTAGAGGAGGGGGGAATTATCTTTAAATCCATATCCCTTTTTACACATTGACATTTTTTGCCATATATATGTATTTCCTAATAAGCATCCTATGACTTACAAATCATTAGAGGGACATTAAAACATTAAAAAAAAAAAAAGAAGAGGGGGAAGGAAGTAAAGAAACCCAGAGGCAAAAAAAATAAAAGACCACCAAGAATTGCTATTCTAAAAATATTTCTCTGTAGCACTTTGGTCAGCAAGTTCACTCATCATCAAGGATAAGTCAGTTTTCAGAAGCTGTAGACAACTATTCAAGTCAAAAGTCTGAATCACTCCAGTAGGAAATACAGCAAAAAATAAACATGCTTGTGTCTCCTTGGGATTTATGTCCGTCTGAGTGAAGGAAACACACACAGCCCTGCGCTCTTGATCTCAGGGGCCAGAATAACCTCCCTGTGCTGGGATTGAAGTGCTCTTAAATAACCAGTTGAAAATTGATAGTTCATTCCTTTGAAAGCACTGAATCCATTCAAAAGTTACACTGCAATTTTCAATTTTACCATGGAGGAAAACTTTTCAACGGAGTTTAATGTTATTTAAGTTCACATACTTTTATACTAGGTGTGAAAATACATCCAAAATAATATGACCAAGCAGGACTGATAAGCATATTCTCATAAAGTGTCTTCATCATTAATTTTATTTGACCTTGGACATATTATTTACTTTGTTCATGTCTGCAGATGTTAATTGTGCATGGATCATCATTATCCATCCATAGCCAATAATTGCACCTACCTTCCCCATGAGCCCAAAGGATTAGTGATAGCCTAAAAAATAAGGCAGGGATTAAAAAAATACCTTACCAGTAGTTTAAGTCTATCAGGGTGGCTTATTCTACTCTCTCAAACCTACCACCATCTTATCTACCGAAACATGATGCATAAGTTGAATCTTGGTAAAAGAGAAAAACAGTTTTCAATAAAAGCTAACTCTATCCTTTGGGAATCATTTTACCTTTTTCAGTCAGTTTTTGCTAGGCCTAGTGAAAATTAAGTACTCCCTTCTTGGGGAAAGCCATACTTGAATATTTTATGATCATAATGAACCAAACCACACATACAAAGCTAGAAACAGGCCCAAAGTGTTTCATTGTCTCTCGGGTCCCCCCCGTTCAACATGATGCACAGATGTTATCTGCTCTGTTTCTTTTTTTTCTTTTTCTTTTTTCTTTAAAGATTTTATTTATTTATTTGAGCAATAGAGAGAGAGAGCGAGCGAGCGCACAGGAGTCGGGGGCAGAGGCAGAGGGAAAAGCAAACTCCGCATTGAGAAGGGAGACTATTGCAGAGCTTGATTCCAGGACCCTGAGATCATGACCTGAGGTGAAGGCAGATGCTTAACTGACTGAGCCACCCGGGTGCCCCTCCTGTCTTCTTCTTAAAGGAGGAATGTTCAATCATGAATAGCCAAGGGCCTGATTCCCAGTGCACCTCAGATGGCAAAGTGAGCATTAACAGAAAGAATGGTCCACTCTCCACCAATTAGATTCATCTTGAATAAAAAAAAAAGCTGTCTTATCACTTGTATTTTATCCCTTGTTACACAAATTTTTGGTTAATTGAAATAACCAGTCACAGTTCCTTTATCTCACTTGACATGTTGTTGTTTCTGTTATTATTATTTTAGATATATGAAAATTTACTCTTAATTTCTAAACTGATTATGATTATGAAGTTTACAGATACTCCACTTTTTTTTTCCTTTTTAGCTGATACCTTAGGAATAGACACATAAAATTTGGTTTATTCTTTTTTTTTTTTCAAAGATTTTATTTATTTATTTGACAGAGAGAGATCACAAGTAGGCAGAGAGGCAGGCAGAGAGAGAGGAAGGGAAGCAGGCTCCCTGCTGAGTTTTCTCTGCTGAGCAGAGAGCCCGATGCGGAACTCGATCCCAGGACCCTGAAGGGAGACTATTGCAGAGCTTGATTCCAGGACCCTGAGATCATGACCTGAGCCAAAGGCAGAGGCTTTAACCCACTGAGCCACCCAGGCGCCCTGGTTTATTCTTTTTAGAAACAATAATTACTGTGTTTTAATTCCATCTTACCTCAGAATAAGGTATATTTAGTACTGGGTTAGGCCAGAGGTTTAGGACTCCTCATTTCATTTATAAAACACAATTCCATGGGGTGAGTTAGTACAACCACCTGTGGTTGTATGAATACATGAGATAATGGAACAATGTCTGGAACAAATGGTAATTGTACCACAAATGGAAGCACTGAGAAGATGGATTGGTTATTTGCTCTAGTAACTATGATCTCTAACTTAAAGAGACATTGAAGAATTAGAGACAGGTACTCCTGTCTCTAAAAGTGTATTATACCCATAAGTGTACCTCTAAATAATGCAGGAGTGATATCAACATTTATTATTTACTACTGCCATATTTAGGTTTGAGTTTTTGTGCATTAATAAGGTATGGCCTTGTTGCAGAGATACCACAGCAAATTTTTTTTAAGAATCACAATGTGATCTACTCCATTGATTAGTACTCATGTACTTCTCATAACAAAGAAAACTGATTTTTATAGCCAGATGGAGGGTGGAGAAAATAAATCATATGGTGGTACACTCTCAAACAGAGCTTTCAAGTCTAGACAATTGCTAGCAAGAATGCAAGGCAACAGGAACGGTAATTCTTTTTTGGCGGGAATGCAAAATGCAGATGCTTACAAGCCCTTCAGAAGACTGAGTTTTTCTTACAGCGTCACCTGCAGTGCGCCTCTATAATCCAGCAGGCACACTCCCAGGTATTTACCCACTTGATTTAAAAACACCTCCACACGGAAACCTCCATGCGGATGTTTTAGCAGTTTTATTCATAATTTAAAAAAAAATGTAATAATTCAAGGCATCCATCAGGATCAATGGATTAACAGTTTTTGCTATACCCGTGCAATGGAATACTATTCAGAAAAAAAAAAAAAAATGTGGTAAACTGTAATCCATGCAGAGACATGTTTGGATCTTAAGTGAAAGAAACCAGTCAGAAAAAGGTACCTATGAAATGATTCCATTTATAGGACACTGTAGAAAATGCAAATCTGTTGAGAACTAAATTGATCTGTGACTGCCAGGGATTCAACGCAAGCAATATTGAGAGTTGAGTATGTGAAAGGGGAGTTTTTTTTAAATCAGTGAAACTATTCTGTATGGTTCTATAATGGTGCATACATGACACTATACATTTGTCAGTACCTATAGAATTTTACAGCATAAAGACTGGACGTTAATTTATGAAAAATTTTAAAGTCAGGAAGTTTAAATGGAAGGAATTTAGGATGGAATTTAAAGCGTGACAGTTAAGTCTAACTGCATTAAAATGATGGAGGTACACACACTGATGGTGTGGTTGAGAAGAGTGTTGACTCAAGAAACTATAGAATTGAGTGGAGTCTGTAAGTCTAAAGATGAAAGGAATTGAACATAAACATTCAAATTCACAAGGCATTTCCCATGGGATTATGAGTTAACAATTCTCAAAGTACTCTACATCTATACCGGTAATGAGCAATTAAATGAATGAATGGCAAATACTAGGGTCTACTTTTCTCACTGGTAGAATGAGAGGTTATAGATAGGCAAGGAAAAAAAGGCTAAAATTATCAATATAGTAATGGATTAGAGTTGAAGGAAGTAGTATGAATTAATATTTAGTTTAATATACATGATCATTACATATAGACATTTATAAGTATGTGTGCAGACATGGCATGGTCTATACACATATATTTCCTTCCTTTGACAACAAAGAACTGATAGATGCAGTAACACCTGCATCAGAAGCAGTGAGTGTGGCTTGCTCTCAGATACTGATTTTTATTACCATTTTTCGGTAAAAGGAGTTATGGCTCCTTGGAGAAATGGCTGATTCTAGGAAAGGCCAGGGAATAGACATGATGAATCTGAGTATCCTATAGTGCAGGAAAGTATGGAGGTCCCCAGTAAAAGCAAAAAATTAAAATAAAAAAGCTCAATCACAGTTATGGGGATTCATGAGGATCTATTAATGGGACATAGAAACAAACTGAAGGAACTCTCAGTTGCCAAAGCTAAAGCAATCTGAGCAAAAAATAAAGTATATTATAATTGATATATAATTGCATATAAAATAAATGTCCATGAATCTGTGCATGTGTAAATACATGATTGAGTAAATAAGTGGGAGAGAATAGACAACCTCACACAGCAGAATTCCAAATAACATATATTTTTACCTGGCCCTTTAACTAGGGGAATATAACTCCTCGTTCCTGGATTGTGGGCTGCACATAATGACTTTCTTCCAAAGACTGCATTATGTGTATTTGAGTGAAAAAGTGACTTACAGTGGGTAAGCCTGGCAAATACTACCTCAGCCGGATGTTTAAGGTCAATATCAATAATCTAATTTATGTTGATATTATATATACCCTTGATGGGGTGAGAATGGAATTTTAGCTCTGAGGTCTTTCTCCCAGTTTCAGTTTTCTTTCTCTTCCCTCCTCTTCCCTTTCCTTTGCAAACATTCATTCTATATCCATACCCCATTCTTTGTACTCTAGAACCCCAGAGGCAACCATTTAAACTTACTTGAGTCTCTTTTTGTCTGCCTACATGTAACTTTTTGTATTGCATACATGTAATTTTAAACTTACATGAATGGTATTGTTTTATATATCTTATTCTGTTTCTCATTTTTCTCTGTTAAGAACTGTGATTTTCTGATATACTTATGTTTCTATGGCTGCTATAATCTGTTGTGTAAATCTCCACTGAGTGCATCCCTGTGTTTCTCGTATTCATTCTTAACTACTGATGTACATTGATATGGGTTCTAGTATTGTACCACCGTACATAATGCTGCAGTGGATATCCTGTACATGAATTCTTACAAAAATTGATTTGTTAAGTATCTTTTGGGTGTTTAATAGAAGTGTAATTGTTCAATTGTACATTGGCCATCTACTTTATTCTCTAAAATAGGACACATTGGTGAGTGAAAGAGTGAAAGTAAACTTCCATTTCACGGTCATCCTGGTAATAAGATATGAGGGCTTCAGGTGAGACCAGAGCAATCTCCTAAGGCTCTGTGCTTGGGGTTTAGTGATCTGTGGTTGCCATCTTGAAATCCATAATGATTTGATCTTTGAATTTATGATTTGTCAGGTCTGTTGGAAAATGAAGCATGTGTAGGAGTCTGAGGGAGGGGTATGAGGAATGGCTTGAAGCTTCAGTTCATTTGTCATCCTACAGTCCACCATCTTTCCACCTCCTTAAGTTGGGTTCTTGGTAGTCTTCTCCCCACATCCATTCCCACCACCCTACCTACTCATGTTCCTTTGGCTTAGCCTGACTTTGTATACCAGCCCTGCACCAAGACAACTGCCACTCTCCTCCAGAGCAGCAACCAGATTGCACCAGTAAGGAAGGAGAGGCCAAGTACTGCAGTTGCCTGTCCCCAGTGGGGGCCTGGACTCTGGCACAAAAGAAGATGGCAGTCTCAGAGCAGGTAGTTTTCACTGTCCCAGGCTGCCAGTGTCCCAGTTTTGGTGAATGACTCTACTGGGGCCAGCCTCTCACTCACCCCCACCCAGCTAAGGAGAGCTTCCTGGTAAAAAAGATCACATTCCCTTTAGACTTACCAGCCTCGTGGGTTAAGGGTGGCTTGCCAGTAGGAAAAGAAGATGGATTTCTCTGCCCTAAAGCCATAGTAGGATGTATCATTCTAACTGCTGGCAGGAGGGGAACCTCTCAGAGGATTCTCTCTGTATGTCTGGCTCTCCCTTGCTTAGTGTTGTATTTCATTTTTTTACCTTCATGTTTGAGATATTTGTATGATTTTTCTTGTTCAATTTTCTTGTTTCAATTTATTAAAGTGGGAATTACATCAATCTATGTTTTCTGATGTCAAATATTCCTTGCATGCCTTGGATAAAATTCAATTTATCAACAGTATTTTAAGAACATTAAAAGCATTCAGCATAAGGCTTATATAAAAATCTAATTCAGATGGATAATAAATAAATAAATAAAGCACTTTGGGTAAAGAATATGTAGCTAAACATAATAAAACTCAGCAAAAAGAAAAACTGAAATTTTAAATGATGGAATAGAGCAAGTGAAATGCACTTCAAATGCAGGATGGTTAAAGGTCAAAAATTTACTACCAATTATATTAATAGGGCAATAGAAAAAGGTAAGACATCAAATAATTACATAGAAATAAAGTTAGTATACGATAAAAAGAAGAGTTAATTCACAACCCTGCTTCAAATTCTCATTAAAATGGTAAGATAATTCTTTAATATGTTCTAATATAGTAGTAATCAACAGCCATTCTCAAATGTAATTGTTAAACATTAAAGTCATTATCATTAAAATTCAGAAGAAGATGATATACAGGGACATTTTGCTGTGTTCAAAGCAATGCAATAAAAACAAGATAGAAATGTAAAAATTATCTACTCTAATAAGGTGATGATATTTTAATCGTATATAGGTTTAATTTTATAACAATAAAAATCTAAGCAAGTCAACTAGAAAAAATTATTATTATTAATAAGAGTGTTCAGTAAGAAAGCATATTCACAAACCATTAACTTTATTTGGAAATAAAACTGCAAGAACTTATTCTGAACAAGTGTGAAACAGCCCACAAAATGGTGAATAATATATCTAGTTTCTGGTTACAATACAGTACAGTGGAATAATATATCTAGTTTCTGGCTAGATGAAACAATATTTTAATAATTTTAAAGCTGATGAATACTTTGCTACAAACTCAGAAAAGACAATACAACAAATTAAATAGAATAGCGTTGAAAGAGTAACATGAAAAAATCGGAAACTGTAGTTAGAGAGAAATTTTGTGTGGTAGATTGTTGTGTATGTAGATTGTGGATTATTGTGAAGAAAATACTATCTAGCCATGGTTTTTGTCTGTTAAATTAACTTGTGTAATGATGGTATGTCATCTCTATAGAAAAGGTAGATTTGTCAATTGATGACTTATATAATTTGCTAACTTTTGGAAACAAAAAATAGCATACTAATTATCTCACACATTATACCAAAATAAGTTTTAAACTAATTAAAATTTTCTGTGTATAGCTGTAAGATAAAGGTTGTTTTTGCTTTTTATTAATGTAGATGTCTATATAATCTTTTTTTTAATGATACTAATATCTGAAACCATATATGCTAAAAATGCCATATTTGATTGTATTAGTTCCCCAAAACATACAAAATTGATGTCAAAATAACATGGAGATAAATCATATTTTGATATAAATATTTATTAGTCTCTAATACATAACAATATATTATAAGAGAATCAGAAGGGAGGTATACTCCAAATTAGATTAGATAGGGAGTTTCAACAGAAAACTTGTTAAATTAATATAAAACACTATACCAAGTCCGGCATCACAAGAAATTAGAAATACACAAAATAAAATAATTAGTGGCCATATTATACATGGATTATTACATGAAAAAGAATAATTATGCTAGAAATTGTGAAACAGTTCTTCTCTATGTCAGTTTTGTGAGTAGAAATAGGCACATGATTTCTGCTGCCTTACCAATATGTTGACCAAAAACCAAACACACAAACAAAACAAAATAAACTTTAAAATGTTCCTTTCTGTTGACCCAGTAATGCTCCTTCTAAAATTTTATCTCAGGTAAGCTCTTAAGGATATTAGTCATGATTAAGCTACTGGAATTTTATTACAGTGTTGTTTTTATTAGCAGAAATTTGACATCACACAACAACAGTGAGACCATAAGCCATGCCATATCACTTTGGTGAAAAGTGTGAATTCATTAAAATGAGAATATCAATACCATTGAATGAAAATAAAAGATGTTGGTAAATATTTTGGGCAGTATGGTCCCACTTAATGTAAAATATATTTTATCAGTTGGAAAGGTTATTGGAATTAATTTTAAAAACAGGGAAGATTTGCCTGAACAAAGAAGGGTTTATTTTATTCACTTAGCAAGGATGTGGTTGTTTGTGCTTCCTCCAGAGTATTAAGGTGGATAATCACCACAGGCATTGGTTGCTTCATTTTTTCTGCTCTACCTTCTTTAGTGTGTGAAAATCTTTTATCATGCCTATATTCCTGAGATGGTTTCTAAAGCCACAGGTAATATGTCCACTTTCAAGAGGAATAAGAGAGAACAGGGCACTTTTATCCACATACTTTCCTTGTATAAAAAAAGCAAAACTATTCCAGAATCTCTAAGCAGAATTCTACCCACATGTCATTGACTGAAACTTTAGCAATATACTCTTAGAAATATTTCTCATGCTAATTCACTTATATCAACTGGTCTTGAGCTCAAAATTTCTATATTGATTCTTCAATTTTTTTCTCTTTTAATTTATCAAAAAATTTATTTTTCCAAAACTTGTTTCGCACTTATTAACTCATCCGCAGGTGTCTCAATTTCTTACTTGGTGGTTTAGCATCCACTCAGTAAGTTGTCATTTTATTAAATATTTTTGTGAAAATGGACTTCAAAAGTAAAATAATTGTTAAATTTCACATCATTGTCATAGAAGGTAAACAGAGTAGATAATATTTATATAAAGCTAATCAGAGTTGGTATAGAAAGTTTACAATATTCAAAATCATCATAAATAACAATGATAACAGCGAGATGATTTACCTACTATTTAAAAATATGTTATATATCCTAATGTGCAGAACACAAAATAATTACATCTTTATAACTGGCAATATTTTAGAGAATATATGGTAATCAAAATTCCAGTTAATATGCAATTATTGAGCAATTATTAAGAGCGAGGTACTATGATAGATGCAACAGGTTTACTTACTATGTAGACATATATATACCCACACATACATAAATATAAGAAATAGAGTCATTGTCTCAACTTCATAAACTTTATGAATTATTACAAAACATTAGTATTATAGATTGTCTTCATCATGGCTTACATTCCCAGACATTAGAAACTGTGAAGCATCAGTGAGATTTATTTCCTAGCTAGTTTCCTGGCATAGCAGATGAACCCTTTATAAATGAGCTGCCACTAGCAGAAGTTAAATACAGAGCCTACACAGCCCTGTTCCATACCCATTTCTCACCCATCTCTTCTAAAGTCTAACATTCTACATTCCATCTCCTTTCTCTGCATTTTTGTTTTCACTGTGGGTAACTACCCATTACAAAAAGAAATCATTATAGGCTTTCTATCATATGCAGTCTGTCCCACTGTTTACCTGGTCTAGTATGATGCTATATGGTTGACTGCCCCTCAACCAGTGTTTTTAGAGTCTTTCAGTAGAATACATCATGCCTGTCTGTGTTCTATCCTGTTTTGTCCCATGTGTAAGTGAGTAGGTGTACCTTGTCTATGGAGCATTCCTTTGCAAACCTAAAATGCTCCTACTAATAATGGACTCAATAACAAGTTTTTAAAATTTTGCCTGGTACTGTCTTTTGCCAGCATAAATAGAACATAAGAAATTTCACATATGCACTAAGAAACCAAGAAATATAAAATAGATATAAATAAAATAATGAATATATAAATAAAATATATTGGTATAGTTCATCTAATCTCACAATAAGTAAGAATTATGAGTATATGAAAAATTGGTAATTAAAAATTATTCTCTTTATAATTTAATCAGATAGAATGCCATATAAAGCATGTAGAATAATGTGGCATGTCTTTTTTTTTTAAGATTTTATTTATTTATTTGACTGGCAGAGATCACAAGTAGGCAGAGAGGCAGGCGGGCAGTGGGGGGAAGCAGGCTCCCTGCTGAGCAGAGAGCCCAATGCGGGGCTCGATCCCAGGACCCTGGGATCATGACCTGAGCCAAAGGCAGAGGCTTTAACCCACTGAGCCTCCCAGGTGCTCCTAATGTGGCATGTCTTAAGTCTACTCCTTCATGCATTTATGGAAAGGATAGCTGTGGTTTTCATTAGTACATCTCTAGATACCCATATATAAAATAATGCCAATAAGAATGCCAGCTTGAAATAAGCCAGAAAAGAATCGCAGTATCTTAACATTATTGTGTACTATCATACATTTTTTTTAAAATTTACTACTTCTTGCCAGTTTACAATGTATGTCACTTTAACCTATGGAATTAGCAGGCCTGTGATATGGAGTTATTTTTGAAGTAAACATATTCTTTTGAACAGCATGAATCTTATCACAGTTTTTTTTTTTTTTTCTCTTTGGAAATATTGTTTTGCAATGAATACATACACCAAAGCAGCATATTGAAGGAACTACACTATATGAACTAAGATCTTCTCTAGTGTGTTAGAGAAGTATTTAGCAATCAAAATATAGTATTTGATAAATGCTAATACTACATAAGTAATTCTGTGCCTTGTATAAGATGAGACTGGATTGTGGATTGGGTTGCTTCAGATAGCACCCATTATGTTTGCATTTTATTGAGGTTTTAATTCAACACAAGCTCTACTATCAATCACATAAGGTGTTTTCCAATTTACAATCAGAGCAGTCTCTTGGGAAACTTTCAAAATTATACATTTCAGCAATGGTTAATTTATACCACATAGGATCCAAAATGTTTCTTTTTCATCCTAAGTCAATTTCATTCCTTTTTGAAGGACCTAATTTACTATATTCCCTGATAAATTGAGCAATTAAAAAAGTTAGCTATCGAGTACATGAAAGATTGTCTGGAAAACATTCATCACTATTTCTCAGAGTGAATAAAAGAATGTCTATTGTGACCTTACAATATATTAATTTAAAGATTAAAATACATTTTCTAGAGGTACTAAGAAGTAGTAATAAATTGTGAAAAGGAAAATTGTAAGATTTCTATAAAGAATTCATATGTGTAGTCCCATTCAACTTCAGCAAAGAGCATGATAGAAAAATGCAGTGTAAATGAGCACCATCAATAGCATTAATTACCTGCTGCCTCTGCAGATGTGTATATTACAGACAGCAGGCCAGACGGGTTTTACTAAAGCATGACGAGCCCCTGAATCATACAGCCATGAAGGCAAGCTGTATCATGGAACCAGTTAGAGCTGACTTTATCACTGAGATGGACATGCTACCAGATTAAAATGCAAATCATGTCACCAATGCTGCATTGCTAGACAACAGTATACCCCAAATAGCATAGATACTCTATGGACAGAGAAGCAAAATCTCCAGCCTATGGAAAGCTTCATACATTTTGGAAATACATGCAAAGAATAATACTGCTGATGGGTTACATGCTTACATAACTACTCAGTTTCTATTTTACTTTTTTTTTAAGGTTTTATTTATTTATTTGACAGAGATCACAAGTAGGCAGAGAGGCAGGCAGAGAGAGAGGAGGAATTAGGCTCCCCGCTGAGCAGAGAGCCTGATGTGGGGCTCAATCCCAGGACCCTGGGATCATGACCTGAGCTGAAGGCAGAGGCTTTAACCCCCTGAGCCACCCAAGCACCTCTCATTTTCTACTTTATGTCACTATAAGTCTCTATATCTAACATATTTCTTAAATACGTTTGCAACAATCTTGCTGATTTATTTGCTACCCAAATCAACCATTTTTGTGAAATTCAGTACCACTACAAAGAGGTGATACACTGTATTAATTTAGAGATCTATATCATATTTAGTTAGTAAATACATTTAACAATGTCAAAATTAAAAAGTATATATGTTCTTTTTTGCAAAAACATAATAAGCATACAAAATCAAATATAAAAAACATGAAATACTACATTTTGGAAAGCTACAAAGAAGATGGGTGATTGGTTACTGCATGAGGAGAACAAGAGTGATATCTGTGTCAGCCTCCACTGGAAAATGGAGTAATAACGTTACCTAACACAAGGAGTTGTTGGAAGAATTAAAGGAGAACATGTATAAAATCCTCAAAACAGTGGCATGTATTTATAGCCATATAAGTGTTTGTTGATATTATTACTAGTAAAGATTGCATAAAAAGTAGTTAAAAACAAGGTTCCTCTTTTTTTTGTTTTTCCCTGCCCAGGAAAGCAACTGCACCACATGGTGTAATAGGACATAATCTTTCTATGGAGAATAAACTAGAAAGACTAATGAAAACTTTAGTTTCATTAAGAGAAAGATGCCTTTATGAAAATATGGGGATAAAATGGAAGTCTGCACACTGAACATGAGGTCCTTAGCTATATCAAGTACTGGCTTCCTGGATGCTAGCAAGGATTTTTATACCGCCTAGACAGAAAATTAGGTAATGTCTCCCTAATTAAAATGACTCTTCAAATAGGGAAGGTCCAGTAAAACTCACGCTTGGAGAAGCTTGACTGATTGACAAATCATTATCGGCTTTATGACACAACAGTGAATCCCACTAAAAGTCAGATCCTTCACCCCTTTACCCAAAACAGACATGCGGGTTCCAAACAACATCTCTTGCCTAACTCATACGTAAGAATGGAGAGCTAAGGATGAACAGGTATTTGTAGGAATTCCCAACACAAGAAAGGGAGGTTGTATTAATTTTCTGAAGGCTACAATAAAGCTGTCAAATAAACTACCTAAAAACTTAAGGGAAAAATGAAGCATATTTCTCCATCTATCTGAGGATTGGGTGAACTCCTCCTGATCTAAACTGGAGCTGTGTGGACTTAGTTCCAGATTGTGGATTGAGTACAGGTCTGCTCTGTTATCTTTCATTCTTCTAGATCAGCAGGCTACCCTGCTCTTATCCCTATTCTTATCTTGGAAATAGAAGTATAAGAGGAGCAGGACAGATAAAGCCTTTTAAGATCCAGGCTCAGAAATGGCACATTGTCGCTACTACCCGCATTTTACTGGCAAAAAAGTCACTAAGCTAAGTTGTGATGAACACTGGGTGTTATATGTATGCAATGAATCACTAAATTGTACACCTGAAACCAATTTTACCATATACCTTAACTAAAATTTAAATTAAAGAGTGAATTAAAAAAGATTAAAATTAGTAAATGGGAGCATTAGCTTAGCTAGTTTCAATTTACATCATACTAATTAAACAGGATTTGTTTCTCATATACTCATACCTCATAATATGTACTTAATACAGCTGTGCGCCATTTTATTTTTGTTGAATTTATACTCAGCCTTTGCATTTTTGTACATGAATATTATAATACAATAAAGCCATGATAAATTAAGGCACTATACTGTCAGTGCATTTTTGTATGTATTACTCTTTATCAGCAGTTAATAATTGCTTCACTTTATTGATTGCTTATTTTATCTACGTATGTATCACTGTTTTATACCACCATTCTATCAGATCTGTAAAACTCTAACTATAAGGTAGACACATTGTATAATCAACTAGCCATTGAAGATGGCTCAAATTGAAAAAGAAATAAAAGATAATAGGCATGGTATTTAGAAATACGGGTTTAGGTAGTAGAGGAGTCAGACAAAAACAGATTCCTCAGAAGGAAGAGAACTGGGGATGAGGAGGGATGGAGCCATAGAATGCTCTTTGGAATTGTACATTATATGCTAGTATCTGGCTATTTAAACCATATACAAGTATTACCTGTGAAAGTTATCATATAATTTAAAAACACATGAATTGATGGAAATAAAATTACTTAAATCAGTACATTTAAGGGGAAAATTATCAGTCACAGAGATCAGAATATAGACAACAAGCAGAAAAGAATAGTAGGTTGCTTTTATTTGTAACTCATCAGGAAAGGAGAAAGAGAGGCACACATGTGCAGCGTAACCAAACTGATGAGGGACCGCCCAACATGGAACTGAGCACTCTTGCTGGTCTTGGCAAGTCCACATTATGACAGTGATATTATATGTGGCTTCTCCCACTGAATTTTGAAAAACAGAAATAGATACCATGGGTATTAAGTGATGATTATGCGTATCCACAGTTTTTAACCTGCTTTACCGATTGATATTTACTAAGAAAGAAACTATTGTTTTTGTCCTTTCTATAAATTGGCCAAGACTGGTGATATTGTAGCACTGGGATGCTTATAGTACATTCTCTCACTTACTATCACCCAGGCACATTGAGTCTTCCCTAAGGGGAGAGTAGATACCCATGAGTCATTTAATTATGTTTTCTTTTCTCTTAATAACAATATTATTTTTATGATCTTGTTTCCCTTTCCCACTTTCATTTCCTTTTCCTTAATTTCTTTTACTATTTTCTGTGTCTTGTCACGACACATATGAATCTATGTATCATTTTTAGGATAAAGACCTGAAGTAAATTACATATACTCCCCTTTTCTCTATTGAGTATATCTGCTTTTTTTTTTTTTTTCAATTCTTAAACAACTCAACCAATTTAATTTCCTTTATTAAGAGAAAAAAATCCTACTGATTTATCTTTGTGAAAGAAGAATGAAATATCATAGAGTTCTCTAAGAGTAGGTTTTTTTTTAATTAAGGGAGTTTATTTTTAGAACAGTTTTGATTTACAGAAATATTGAGCAGATAATAGTTCTCATATATCATCTGTACTCTCTCACATAGTTTCCCCTGTTACCAGTGTCTTACATTAGTTTTATAAACCAGTATTGGTATATTATTAGTGAAAGTTCATAGTTTACATTAAGGATCACTCTTTGTATCGTATAGTTCTATGGGTTTTGACAAATGCATAACATCTTTTAACTGCACCACTACAGTATCCTACGGAATAGTTTCACCAACCTAAAATTCCCCCATGTTGTAGCTATTTTGACCATCCCTTCAATTCCTCCCTCAAATTCTTAACAAAATGATCTTTTTACTATCTGTGTAGCTTTGCCTTTTCTAGAATGCCATATTGTTGGAATAGCACATTAAGGAGCTTTCTCTGACCAGCTTCTTTTACATAACAGTGTATATCTGGGCGTGCCTGGGTGGCTTAGTCTTCTTTTAAGAGTCTGCCTTTGGTTCAGGTACTGATCCCAGGGTCCTAGGATTGAGTCCCACATCAGGCAGGGGAGTCTGCTTCTCCCTCTGCCTTTCCCCTTGGCTTGTGCTCTCTCGAGTGTGCACTCTCTCTCTCAAATAAATAAATAAAATCTTAAAAACAAACAAAAAACAGTATGCATCTGAGATTCTTCCATATCTTTTTGCAGCTTGATAGCTCATGCCTTTTTAATGCTGGGTAGTTCATTGTATGGATGTACTGCAGGGTTGTTTTTGTTTGTTTTATTTTTTTTAAATTTTTTTTTTTTTTTTTTACCTATTGAAGAACAACATGGTTGCTTTTAGTTTGAGTCAATTATGCATAAAACTTCTGTTTACTCATGTGCAGAATTTTGTGTGGTCATAAGTTTTCAATTCAATTAGGTAAATACCTAATAGTGTGATTACATTTAGGCTTATAAAAGAAATTTCTAAAGTGCCTCCAAAGGGTTTGTACAATTTATATTCTACCAGCAATGAATGAGTGTTTTACTACTCCATATCATAGCAGTATTTGGTATGGTCAGTATTTTCGATTTTAGCCATTATGGTAGTGCAATGGTATCTTATTGTTTTAATTTGAAGATCCCTAGTGGCATATGGGTTGAATACCTTTTCAAATGCTTATTTGCCATCTTTATATTCCTTTTAGTGAGATGTCCGTTCAGATGTTTTGCCCATTATTTAATTATTTATTGCCCATTATTTTTTTTTTTTAAGTTAAGATTAAAGAGTTCTTTATATATTTTGGATACATTTGCATTGAGATTTTTCAGAGAAACCAAACCAACCAATAGTGTATATGAGGAGAAGTATAGTAGGAATTGGCTTATGTAGTTATAAAGGCCAAGACATAATCCATTGTCTACAAACTGGGTAAATAGGAAAGCTGTTGCTACAATTCTGTCCACATCTGAAGGCCCGAGAACGTGTAAGTCCTGGTCTGAGCCTGAAGATAGGAGAACCAGGATGGCGGTGTCTAAGGCAAGAAGAACATTGATGTTCTCAAGCAGAAACTCAAGCAGAGAGAGAATTCGTACTTTCTCTGCCTTTTGCTCTGTTTAGGCCCTCATAGATGTGATGCCTGCTGCATTGGTGAGGGCAGTCTTCTTTACTCAATATATTGACACAAATTCTAATCTCTTTCAGAAACCCTCTCACAGTCATATGCAGAAATAATGTTTTACTAGCTATTAGGGAATCCTTCAGCTCTGTCATGTTGACACATAATGTTAACCATCACAAAGTCCCTTTATTATTATTTATTTATTTATTTATTTATTTATTTTTTACCAAGTCCTTTATCAGATATATGTTCAGCAAATATTTTCTGCCAGCCTTGGCTTGTGTATTCATTCTCTAATCAGTGTCTTATCACAGCTGTGATTCTCTGTATTTGCTGATATCTATAGTTTTGAGGGTGGAGTTTGCCGTGTGACATCAATTCTCTGAATGATCCAAGCATAGTTGTTGATTTTCAGTTTGTTCAGCATTTTGTTGTTTCTATGACAATATGAATGATGACTTCCAAGCTTTTTACTTATCATAACTAAAACCAGAAGGTGGTATATATTTTCACATTTTTTCAAGACTACTTTTATTTTTTAAAGTCTTTATTTAAATTCCATTTAGTTAACATACTGTGTTTTATTAGTTTCAAATATACAATATAGAGAGCCAACACTTCCACACAGTGCCCGGTGCTCGTCTCAAGTGCACTCCTTAACCCCTATCACTTGTTTCACCCATACCCCAACCTTTTTTAAAGGCAGACTTTTTAATCCAAGACCACTTAGAATCCACTCCTGAAATAAAGTAGTAAAAACTGTAAGAAAATGTATATTTTGCAGTAAAAGTCAAAGGAGCAGTATTTTTCTGTTCTGTTATGTTTACAGTGAAAGACTTACAGAAGAATTGAACACATCGTGCATAGTTTCCACATACTCATGTCCCCACCGCACGCACACAGTCTCCCCCAACCACCAATTTTCTGCAGGGGTGTGACACATTCCTTACAATGAACTAACACTGACTCATCCTTAGCAATGAAAGTTCATAGTTTTCATTAGGGTTAACTCTTGGTGTTAGGTACTCTATGGGTTTGGACAAACGTATGGTGACAAATATCCACTGTCATATTATCATATAGAATAGTTTTACTGCCCTAAAAATCACATGTGCTCCACTTATTCCTCAGTCCCTGGACTCTCTAAATCATTGGAAACAATTTGACTTTTCACTGTATCCATAGATTTGCTCTCACAGAATGTCACATAATTGGAATCAGAGTATGTAGTCTTTTCAGATTGGTTTCTTTCTTTCTTTTTTAAAGGTCTTATTTATTTATTTGAGAGAGAGCAAGAGTGAGGGAGAGAGAGAGAGAATGAATGAGCAGGGGAGAGAGGCAGATAGAGGAGGAGAAGCAGACTCTTCACTGATCAGGGAGCCCAATGCTGGCTTAGATCCATGCCCTGAGCTAAGGGTAGATGCTTAACCTACTGAGACACCCAGGTGTCCCAGACTGGTTTCTTTAACATAGTAATATGTATTTAAGTGTCCTCTATTCCTTTTCATGGCTAAATAGCTCATTTGTTATTATCACTTATTATTTCATTGTCTGGATATATCACAGTTTATTCATTCACCTACTGAAGGACATTTTGGTTGCTTCATAGTTTCAGCAATTATTAATAAAACTGCCATAAACATTAGTGAGAAGGTGTCTGTGAGGACGTACATTTTGAGCTCATTTGGGTAAATACCAAGGAACACAATTTCTGGATCGTATAGTAAGAGGATGTTTAATTTTGCAAAAAATATATAAATTTTCTTTAAAAGATGTCTACTATTTTACATTCCCACTATCAGTGAGTAAGAACTCTTTTTGCTCCACAAACTAACTAGCATTTAATGTTGTTAGCATTTTGTATTTTAGCCATTTTAATAGGTATATAGCAGCATCTTGTTGTTTTGATTTTCATTTTTCCTGAAGACGATGTGGAGTATTTTTCATATGCCTATTTTCCATCTGCATATCTTTTGGTGAGGTTTCTGTTCTGATCTTTTGCCCATTCCTTAAGTCTTTTTCTGTTGCTATACGTTTTCTTTGAAGTCTTCTGTGTATGTTTTAGATACCAGTCACTTTGAGATAAATGTTTTGCAAATCTGTTCTTCCTATCTGTGACTTGTGTTTTTTGTCTCTTAACTGTTTTTCACAGATGAAATGCTTTATATTTTAATAAAGTCTAGCTTAAGAGATTTTTTTGCTCATGCATCATACTTTTGGTGTAGATTATCTAGAAATGTATCACCATAACCAAGATCATCTGTTTTCTTCTGTATCATCTTCTAGGAGTTTTATAGTTCTGGATTTTACATTTAAGTCTGATTTGAATTAATTTTTGTGGCAAGTATAAGTTCTATATTTATTTTTTGTTTCCAAATGGATGTCTGGCTCTTCCAGCATGATTTGTTGAAAAAACCTTTCCTGTGTTCCATTATCTTTGATGCTTTGTCAGAGATCGATTGACTGTATTGGTATGGATCTATTTCTGGGTTCTCTGTTTTGCTCCATTGATCTATTTGTCTCTTACTCAGCCAGTAATACAGTGTTTTACCGTAGCTGTATAGTAAGCCTTGAACTGTAAACACTATTGCTATAGTATGTAAAGTAGCAAAAGACTAACCAAAAAAAAAAAAAAGTGTAACTCAATTAGAGATTATTTGAGTGAACTGTGATATTTTAACTACTTGAAATATTGTAACTTCAAAACTTAATGAGGCATATCTTCATATACATTTAAAATTGAGGGGTCCCTGGGTGGCTCAGTGGGTTAAAGCCTCTGCCTTTGGCTCAGGTCATGATCCCAGGGTCCTGGGATCAAGCCAGGCATCCGGCTCTCTGCTCAGCAGGGAGCTTGCTTCCTCCCCTCTCTCTCTACTTGCCCTCTGCCTACTTGTGGTTTCTGTCTGTCAAATAAACAAATAAAATCTTTAAAAAATAAATAAATAAATAAAATTGAGTGCTCTTCAGGTTGTTCTGTTTAGTGAAAAAAAATCAAAGTGAAACACTGAGAAGGAATGGAAAAGAGCATGGGCATTGGAAAACGTGATGGAGATAAAAGATGCTTGGGTGCATATTGTATACTAAGACCTACAAACACTACTCCTTTAGATTTCAGTTTTTTTTTTTCTTTGTTGGTTAATATTACTAGTATTTTTCAATCAATGTGATTTTCTCTCCAGCATCCTATTTCTTTCTTAGATAATAGATAATTCTGTATTACCCATCTTCTTGTTGACAAGTCCTTGTTGGGGAACACTGTTCTCTAGTGTGACAAACCAATCCAATAGATTCTTTTCATTGAGTCAACAGAAGTACAATTTATTGTGTAGAAATTCTCCCAACATTCTCTGTTTGATAATATACAACTTTCCTCCCATTTTTCTCTGTAACTTTAATGGATTCTAGATTGCCTAAGTGAATATTTGTTACTTTTACAGGCAAAAATATATGCTTTAAAATTTATTAAAAGCAATTATTATTCCCCAGTAGCAACCAGGAGTCCCATCTTTGTTGCTTACCATTTTCTAGTAAAAAGGATCATAACACATTAAAGAAACAGCTGATTCTAGGGCTCAGACAGGAAAAATTCAAGATGAGTCAAGTGTTATGAATGTCAGAAAGTAAGGAAGCAATAAAAACAAAACACTAGGAGCATGTAACATGATGTAGAAACCTATTAAAAAGCTCCCATTAACCAAAGCTGAAACAATTTGAGCAAGAAAACAAAACAAAACAAAACAAATAGTATTAGATTATAAACCAAAGTATAAAATAAAATATCTATGAGTCCACAGTGATGTAAATAAAAGATTGAATAAATAAAATAAATAAATATCAAGAGACAATTCTTATAGAAAAACTCCAAATTCTTTCTCTCCTTGAGTCTCGGCTATACTTAGTGGCTTACCTCCATAGAGCAGATTATGTAAAGAGAAAATGAAAAGGTAGAGTTAAATTAGAAAAACCAGGCAAACAGGACTTTGACCAGGTAATCAAGGTTTAGATAATGAGTGGAAAACTTGTATGCCCTGATACGATGTGAAGAGAGATGTACTTCTCTGTGAAGTTCTCCAAAACCCATAACTCCATCTAACCATGAGATAAACTGCAGACAAACTGAATTAAGAGACATTGTACGAAATGCTTTATCATTACTCTTCAAAACTATCATGAAACAGAAAGTGGGAGAAACTGTTAATATTGAAGATTGAGAAGACATGAGAACTAAACATAATGTGGTATCTTGGGTAAGATCCGGAAGCAGAAATATAACATTTGGGGAAAACTAGTGAAATCTAAGTAAAGTATCGATTTTAGTTAATATCAATATACTGATACTGGTTCCTTTCTTGTGACACATATGCCATCCTAGTGTAAGATGTTAACAGTTGGGGAAACTGGGTGAGGGTTATACAGAAACTCACTATACCATCTCTGCAACTTCTCTCTAAATCTAAACTTTTGTAAAATTAAGGGTTATTAAAAATAATCACTTCCTTAAATTTTTCTCTTGCAAGCAATTGTCACTTACATACAATATGTGCTATCTATTAATACTGTTTAGTTTTTTATTTACTATACCAAATAGGGCATGTATTAACCCTAATGCATTAGTTTTCCATTGTTACCTGGCAATTTACTCCAAACGTAGCCTCTTAGAACAATGCCCATTTGTTAGCACACAGTTCTTTAGGTCAAAGTCCAGCAGAGCGTGGGATTCTCTGCTCAATGTTTCACTGGACTGAAATCAAGGTGGGGATAGGACTTTGGTCCTACCTGGGGCTCATTCAAGGTCACTGGTTGTCAGAGGAATTTGGTTTCTTGCAGTTGCAAGATTGAGGTCTCCCTTTTGCATGCTGGCCATCATCTTGGGCCAACCTAAGCTTCTAGGTGTTGCCCATAACATGATGGCCTTTATCTTCAAGTCAGAAATGGCATGTCCAGTACCTTGCAGTATTTATTCATCTCTGGCTTTCTCCCCTGCTGCTTCCTGGAAAAACCTCTGCTTTTCAAGGTCTCATGTAATTATATTTGTTCCCTCCTCACCAAAAATTTGGGAAAATCTTTCTATTTTTTAAAATCAACAGATGAGTAACATTGATTACATCTGCAAATCCCTTTTGCCATGTAAAGTAACAGATTCATGGACTTGAAGGTTCGTGATATTCTCAATCCTCAGGTTTAGGGTGGAAAATATTGGGGGGGCATTTATCAATCTAATGTATTGTTGGTTTGATTATTAAACATACTTTGCTTCATAGTTGCCATTTGGAATTTTTGTAGGTGATGAGAAAAAATTAAATAACATGAATATTGGCACTAGGACTTGTGCTAATTTTTGCTTATATTTTAATTTAATCCTAAGATATTGTGTTGTGAATATTTTAGTTATAAGGAACTGGAGTTTGATATTGTTATTTTCTTTGGTTCTTAGGGTAATATATACCCTGGTTTCTCTGAATGGAAAGATTTTGCAAACTAATATGTAACGGGAATCAAAGTTTATTTTCCAGTGAGCAAAAGAAAAACATTATTACACAAATTCAGTGGAATATATGAGAATAATATATATTTATTTTTATTCAGGAAGGAGTCAATAAACAATTTTACTTCCTATAAACATATTTTGGTGAACTGTATTAAATAATAACATACATATAAAAAAGTGTAAAATTGTGTCTATTTCACAAAATGAACAGTCTTTAAGGGGTATCCACAACAAAAAATAGGACATAAATACTAACTCAGAATCTCTCTCATCTTTTTCACAGACAAAACGCATCTCATAAGCTAATCAAAATCTTGATTATGATACCATTGATTAGTTGTGTTGAATTTTGGACATTATATAAATAAATTCATTCTGTATTTGCTCTTTCATATATTGTGTTTGTCACTCAAAATAGTATCTCGGAGATTCATACATATCGTTGATAAAGAGTTCATTCTCATTGCTGGTATGTATTTTACTGTATACATACACTATATTTATAGCATATTTACTCCACACTAATTGGATACTTGAATTGTTTCAAATTTTTGGCTATTCTAAATAAGATATTGTGATAATTCTTGTAGACAACTTTTCACAAATATATGTAAGTGTTTCTCTTAGAAGATCTACAATAGGAATTACAAGATAAAGTATGATGCTCAGTTTTAGTAAATAGTATCAAATAATTTTGCAATGTAGCTGTAGGCTATAACCATTTATACCTTCATCAGTAATGGATGAGACATTTGCTCCCATCCTTGCTGTTAGTTAATTAATTCACTCATACATTCATTTGCTATTTTAACCATTGTAATGTGTGTATGTGTGTGGTGTTGTTGCATTGGTTTAAATACACATTTAACATATTCACAAAATTTATTAAAACTTATAGAAAATTTGTTGCTACATTTCTGTGAATTGCAAGTAAGCTGTGCTCAAGGGTTATTAAATACATCTGCTCATAAAAAAATACACATTTAGTTGATGGTTAATCAAATTGAACACTTTTAAATAATTTTATTGACTGTTTATGTATCATCTGGTGATTT
Source organism: Lutra lutra (assembly GCF_902655055.1). Taxonomy (NCBI): domain Eukaryota; kingdom Metazoa; phylum Chordata; class Mammalia; order Carnivora; family Mustelidae; genus Lutra; species Lutra lutra. The sequence continues at coordinate 89,169,043 of NC_062278.1, forward strand.
TTTCAATTTAAGCTATTTTTGGCCCATTTTTATTTCCTTATTAGTGGTTTATAAAATCTCCTCTTATATTCTAGATGTGAGTTTGGATTAAGCATTCAGAATATTTTCTCCTATTCTATAGATTGCCTTTTCACTCTCTTAGTAGTCCTTTTTGCAATTACATGTTTATTTGCATATTGTCCAATTTATGCATATTTATTTTCCTTTCTGGCTTGCTCTTTCTTTGATCCTATTTTTAAATAAATCTTTGCTTACTAAAATGTCAGGATGATATTCTGTATTTTATTTAAAAGCCCTACTGTTTATCCTTTCACATATCTGTATTGTATCTGGAATTAACTTTGAGTTACACTGTGAAATAGAAATAGGGTCAATATTGTGACTTTTGTATTTGAATATAGAAATAACACAGCACTATTGTTGAAATGACCATTCTTTCTTCACCAGACTGCAAGGTTATCTTTTCCATAAATTATTTGATTACATATGTGTGGGTCAGTTTTTTTAATCTCTTCTGTTCAAAGTGTGTTTTAAATGACACAGCTTTATTATTCTTTCTGAGTGTGGAAGTTGTATGTATATAATAATAATAATGTAACTCTTATACTCAATATTAACTATTTTAATATTTGCCTCTAGTCAGTAAAACAGAAAGGTATACACTTAAACACACATGCCTTTTATCTCTAAATCATCTCCAAGCTTTAAACGAATACTAATTCAGCACACCCTGATTTTTTTTCATTAATATATTTGTATTTTTCTAATTCCTTATTTTAGCCTAACTTTGATTTGAAAAGAAAAAAGTATTAGATGTTTTAAATAAGTGATCTCCTTAGCTTTTTACTTTATCTGTAATGGAACCTTGATTAGGAACTCTAATCCAAGGAAATTCTATGTGAGTGAACATAAGCATTTAAAAGTATGTCAACAAGGTTGCAAAACCTTAGCATAGGAACTACAAATTGGATGGACTTTAGGAATGAAGACACTAAGCTATGCTCATACAGAAAGTCCTATAATTACGAAGCAGGATTTCTCAACAGTGGCACCATTGGTATTTTGAGCTGAATGATTTTTTGCTGTGGGAGACAGTCTTGTACATGTGGGGTATTTAGCAGAATCCTTGGCTACACTCTAGATGCCAATAGCACTCCTCAGTTATGACAAACAAAGATGGTTCCAGATGTTGCTAGATATACCCTGGGTGGGGGGGGCGCGGTTTGTTCTAGGTTGAAAAGCTCTGTTACAGGTAAAGAGTACAAATACAAGCTTATGTAATTGGTCTTTCTTCTGCATGTATTCCTATGGACCAGTTGAAGCCTGCAAGTGGACAATTCAAAAAGACATCTCTGAGGTTTTCTGGGAGGGAAGGAAGTGAGGCCAACATTCCATTCTTTTCAGATTTAGAGGATGTCTTTGATAAATTCATCATGCTCTGACTTTATAATATGACAAAAAGATATGGCAGAACTGGAAAGGGTATTGATGGTATTTAACAGTGGTATATACTACAGAATACATTTTGTGACTAAGTGCATTTCTGATGCTAGAATTCCATATCCTGCCACATTTAAAATTATGTTAAAAGCCTGTGTCAAAAGTATGAGCTAATTGGTAAAGCTGGACAAGAGAGTCACACTAATCCATACCAAATAAGGATGACAAGCTGTTTAAACATTTGTAGTCCACTCTTTACTTAGATCTAGAAACTTAAGTGGAGAGATGTATGAATTTATTTATGGTGAAGTTAGGAAATAAGGAAAAATAAAGCATTTCTACTTCGCATAATCTTTACCCTTTATCTTTTCTAAAGTTGCTTTATCTCCATAAAAGCTTAAGAGATTTCAAGTCAAACTCCCATCTGTTTTGTAATCCTTACCATGATTTAGTCAGCTACTGTATTTGGACTTCTCTAGTCATTAAACTAATGACCTGTTCTGGATTTGCTGACACATTTTGGCTTCAACTTCAATGCCTTTATACTTTCCCAGATTTTATTATAAACTGGCTGAATAGTATAAAGTTGGTTTTGGAGGAGGTGGATGTATGCATATGGCTTGGTTTAATGACCTAAACCAATCTGAACTTCACAAAGATGGAACATTGCGATTTTGTTACCTTGAATATCCCCTACAAACTACTGTAGTGCCAATTTAACTAGGAATAGGTTTATTTCCTCTTGCTTCAGTTGCATTATCCTCTTTACTGCTATATTTGTAATTAAATCCTTTATTTGGTCCCTATTATAGAGGTTCTAGTTGAAAATTCTTTTACCATTCAGCTCTTCTTTCTTGGCTCAGTCTCATATATATCAAGTTTATAGATAGCTACATGTATAAAGATCAATTGTCTTTCTATACCAATTTCACTATCGTTTGCCATATTTTATTTGTTTGTTTTTTTCTTTTTTCTTTCTTTTTTCTTTTTCTTTCTTTCTTTTTTTTTTTTTTTTGGCAGTAAGAGTAGGGATTTAGTGTTAAATTTATGTGGACCAAATTGTGTATTTTTTTTAGAACTCTGAGCAATCTCTGAAATATGTTTTTGGTTTTCATTTGTTTGTTTTCTAATCACATCCTTGATCTACTTGAACGATGAGGTCATTTCTCCCCATTTACATGGCTTTCACAATGCTCATGTTCCCAATTGCATAGCTTAGGGGAAACTTCAGAAAGCTGTGTGATTTTCATTAATTATTACTCTGCTGAACTGAGCTCTGTGTCCTCTCTCAGGCTGCAGTAAGCTTTAGGCATACAGCATCCCAATTCTTGCTGAATACCTTTGTCTAAACTAGAGCAGTGGATCTCTAAATGAAATAGTAGTTCCGGATACAAACTATTGTAAACACCTAAGGGCCCAGTGCCACTCTAGAACTCATGGGTTAGCAAAAATAATACCTACTGTCCTCTCCCCAAATCTGAAATATTTGCATCTCAGAGAAGAAAGAAATAGAGCATCATCTCTACCTTCTCCTTTTGTGTGTCTGGTGGTGGTTTGAAGGTAGTGTTTTTTCCCTTTTATCTGAATTCTGAATCACATTGAAAAGTGGGAAAAATGTGATATTTAACATAAGACTTTATTTTTTTTCTAACATGTGTTAAGAAAATGAACATGGGCAAATACTTAAATAGCAATTTCCTCAGCAATACCACTGAGGCATAATGGTTAATATAATTAACTGCTTGAACATTGTTAACTAAGTGTTTGAAAAAAAATTTTAAAAACACTTTTATATGATTTTGTTTTTCCCTGATACTATAGTTCATATGCACATTAACTGAATAGGTTGCTGAACCTTCACCAGCATTCAGTCTCAATCCTCATATGAACAAAAATCACATATGTGTTGCATTATCATTCCTTCCCTTTTTCAACACAGATAATTTAAAAACAGGTATTTTAAGTATAGCTGACTTATTTGTCCTTTTGAGCCTTTCAGTATACTTTGAACACACAGACTATACGTGAAAATTAAAATAACTGCAGTATTTCTTTTAATGATGTGATGGAGGATTTTATCAAGGTTGCCAAGGGTGGCCTTATCTTCTGATTCTGATTTGACTGACACAGATAGAAAACTGCTTCAAAACACTTAAGGTTTTTAAGATCTGTGGAAATTCAACTTTGAGGCAATTATGCAATAGAAATGCCAGACTATAGATCATTTAACCTTGAGGAAATTTGATTATATTCTAATGCCATTTCTTATTTGCATAATGGAAGAAGTATTACAGTTTTGAATTGCACAATGATATAGACATATGTTCATTATGGAATGCTTCTGAAATCAGTGCCAGAGATTGGGTATAAGTTATTTATATTTTAAAAAACTGTTCATGTATACTGTTGAACCAGAATTTGGAAAATTAAAGTGTGTCTTTCATCATTCTCTTTTTGTCATCAGCAAATTTATGTTATTGAAATCCTTTTAGAAATCCTTACCTAGTTTTTTTGACATACTGATACAACTTACTTTACATATTTTATATCTACTTATAATGCTGCTCTTTGTCTATGTTATACTAAAATACCTGCCTGGATAGGAAATATGTTTGATATTATGTATTGTAAACAGTAAAAGCATTCTGCTTAGTGAATGAATGTTATATTGTTCCCTCAGATTTATCTCAAAATAATGAAATGCATTTTCTTTTGTCTTTATTTTCTTTCTCTTTCTTTCTTTCTCTTACAAAAATTATTTCAGGTATACATTTAAGTATAGAAACAAGGACATATTTATGGTCCTTTCTTGTTTTATGAGCACTAATGTGTTAATAGGTAAAAAATAAAAGTTCAACAAATTGAGGTTTTGGTAATATTTTATGATTTTTATATTTATATTTCACTAAAATTAAGAATGTTGCTTTGTTCTTAAATTACTACAAGTACTCAAAATTAACAATAGCAATGTCTCTTGAATTTTAAGGGATCTTTTAAGAACGCGGAATTAGGTTTGTATAGTTCAGTCCAAGAAAGAAGAGAATACATGTTCAGGTTACTTCACAGTGTTGTAGGCAAGTGGCCTACCATATTTAAATAACCTACTGTAGGACTTGTAGTTAGTAAATATCAACCATTTTTATTCCCCATTTGGAATTTTGCTCAATGAAACAAAAGGTTAAATTATAAGATATTGTATATTGGTGGAAGCTGCACTTGCTCAGCTTCCCTGTGATCTTCTGTAATGATCCAGTTTGTTTTTAATGCATCATACATTAGTCTAGTACCTATAATGTTTTTAGAAGCTAAAATTTTCTTTTTTATACATGAGGAGAGAAAGGACATGCTGTAAATAATAACACAGTGATCTTCCTTACTATGTAAAGTGGTAGAGTGATGGAATAATCCTAAACTAAACTAAACTAAATTGGGAAATAATATGCTTTCTTTTACCTCCCTTAATCACATGACTAGCTATTCCATAAATGGAAGAAGTTTTCAAACTACAATTAGAAACCCTTAGTGAAACAATAGTACCACCTCATTATGGAGCAGATAGTTTTTTTTGAACTAGTACTTTTCTGAACAAGTACTTTCTTGGCCATATATAATATGGTTTTTGATTTGGGGGGAAATGTTCAGATTCTAGCATAGTGCTTGGTATGTAGTGCTCAGTGCATTTTTACTGAAAGTATCCACTAAGTATACATTCTTGTTTCTGACTTTAAATTATATTTTTTGAGCACAACCCAAGAATTGTCACACTCTGTTAGGAAATTCAGTTTGGGATATGGAATGTTTGAGCAGAACTGACAGTTCAAAAGGGGTGCCAGAAAAATCTCATGGAAAACACTATTGTAAAATTTTGTATTTGAAAGGGGACTCTGGAGAGTAATGGTAGAAATTAGACACCATGATCTCTACAGCACTAGGGGTTTCATTTTGCTACATGCTCATTGTGCCTTAAGACAGGTAAATTTTGATACCTTGAATTTACCTAATTTTGATAAATAAAGGTGATGAAGACTTTACAATGATAAAAAAATTTGAAAAGAAGAAATAATTGTTTCTTTTCAATTCTTAATTTGGAATATTCATATTTTACATAAGAATATGTACATATAGAAGGTACCCAACACAGGATTTCTCAGATAAAATTAAATATTGTTTGCCTATTTTCAGTTTTAATTTATAAGTAACATTTTAGAATTATTATTTGATAGTGGATATCATGTTTTATGCTTTCTTCTTTTTCCCCATCTGTACATATAGTCTGTGACTAGACATGCCTTCATTAAGACCTAACTTATGCCCAGGGAAAGGTCAAAATGAAGGTGTCTCAGTATTGCCTTATGGTTGAATTGACCCCATTGTCATTCCATACCCATAAGTGTCCAATAAATTGCCATATTTAGAAATATGTAGATATGGAGTACTCAATTGTGTTGGCATCTTCACAGCTGTTCCCCTTCTTTTTGACAGATTCACTGCCTTTTAGCCAAGTCACAATGAGACAGATTCAAGAGCTATTAATTGTGCAATATTTTCATTATCTTAGGAATGTGAGTGGGGTCAGCATCAAAGGACATGATTTCAACTTTATATTCTCATTTCTAAAAACCATATAAATAGCCAAAGCCAAACAAAACATTTCTCCTCAGGAATGTATCCATATTCTGAGAGGACAAGTTTTAACTCATAAATTTTCAACTCACATTCTCACTTAGAAAACTGAGGTATGGAGCTATTAATCCTATTATTAATAATTAATAGTCTGCAGTGCTAAGTATCCAATTTTTAAAGCAGGCTAATCAATAGAAAGAACAGCATTTAGCATTGGCACCTACTGTTAAATAAAGAATCAACATATTGCAGTTTTTATTCTTGATAGTTTTTTTTTTTAAAGATTTTTATTTATTTATTTGACAGACAGAGATCACAAGTAGGCAGAGAGGCAGGCAGAGAGAGAGGAAGGGAAGCAGGCTTCTGCTGAGCAGCGAGCCCAATGTGGGGCTCGATCCCAGGACCCTGAGATCATGACCTGAGCCGAAGGCAGAGGCTTTAACCCACTGAGCCACCCAGGCGCCCCTCTTGATAGTTTTCAATGGAGTATTTTCGTCTGGTTAAAGAAGGTTACTTTTCCCTGGTTAAAAAAAAAAAAAAAAAGTTTTGCTAAACAGGAAACTAGTAGAAATTGTTTTGTACACTCATATGACCTCATTTGCCACTACTTTCTCATGTGGATCCAACTCCCAAAAGTGTAATTTTGGAATTAATATAGTATCCTTCCATTGGTAATATGGGTATTTAATCATTTTGATATAATATCAGAGGATGTAAGTAGTGGTTTTCTTAATTATATTTTTATTTTTAGTCTGCACCCCACATGGACATGTGTTTCTTTAGTCCTGTAAAGTGGTGATATAAAATGAATCTTACTACGATCACCTATTGAGGAATACTGTCTCAAATGAAATGGACTCTTATTGATTCCAAATCTCTATTCTGTATATCCTCCTGAAAATAGATTCTGCTGTTGCACTCTCAGAGGAACATAGGAGAGCTTCTTGAGTTTTTCTGAATTTCTGTTCAATAAGGTTAGGCAAAGAGGAGGGTCATAGCCTAAATTTCAGTAGCCTGAATCCAGCAACTCAGTTTAAAGAAACAGGCCTGCACTGACGACCTTTAGTCAGCCCTGGATGAGTTTTCAGAGATTTATTTGTCCCTTGAGCAGCAGGAATTCAGGTTACATCTATGCCTCCTTGTTTTATACATCCCGAATAAGTAATTTATCTGTTAATAGCATAATCAGTGCAAGTTAAAAAAAAAAAAAAGATTCTTTAGTTGCACATATGTGAATTTTCTCTAGAACATCATATCCCCAGGCATGTGAAATAGGTATAGAGTAACATTATATAATCCATGTGCTTTTGAGAGTTAATTTAGTAGAAGTCCTAAATTTACCATGAGTGGCTGTAGAGAATCAATTGACAAACTAAATCCTGATTTTAACGTCTTAAATAGAATGTTAATGATTCCTCTTATTACTACCAACATAAAAGTTTAAAGTAAGAAATAATTTCATTTTATATACTTTACTATTATCAAATGCATACTAAAATCTCAAGAGTTTAAATTATATACTTAATCAGAAAAATTCATAGTACTAAGTTCAAACAAAATTGTCTTCATTCAGTAAATTTTAATTGAGGATTGAACTCTATACTTGGCCCAAAAGATGGATATATGTTTATCTGTGTATATATACTGTAACAATGTTTTTAAAACTAATCACATGAGGATCTCTTTTAAAAATGCAAATTTAGGGCGCCTGGGTGGCTCAGTGGGTTAAGCCTCTGTCTTCGGCTCAGGTCATGATCTCAGGGTCCTGGGATCGAGTCCCTCATCGGGCTCTCTGCTCAGCAGGGAGCCTGCTTCCTCCTGTCTCTCTGCCTGCCTCTCTATTTGCTATCTCTGTCAAATAAATAAATAAATACTTAAAATAAATAAATAAATAAATAACAATGCAAATTTAAACTTGTGAGTTCTAGAGTGGAGTGGAGCAGGAGATTTCTGTATTTGGTATAAAGTTCCAGAGTGGTCCACCAAAACCCTCCTTGTGTATCAAATCCCTAGAGGCCCAGTAGTTCATTTGATAACACAGAGGTCTTAACAAATTAATGAGTGGTAAATATTATTATAGAGTTGAGAATTCACTTTTAAGAATATATCGAAGACTGGGACACCAAATTTTCTGCTAGTGTTAGGGAAGGTTTCATTATGGTGATAACATATAAACTGAGTCTGAGAGGATGTAGAATTGTGCTAATTGGATTATTAATTATTAATTATGACACATTTCTGGCAGAAGGAATAATATATAAAGACAATGACTCATGAAACAGTCTGGGACAATGTCACATTCAATGTGGTAAGTACATATTTATGTGGGAACCAGTGTACTAGAAAGATGTTGGGAGAGTACGTTGGCCCAAATTGTAAGGGTCAAATTAACAAAATGGGCTGTATACATTATAATCTGCATAAAAAAGGAAGTTTGTCTTTATGTAAACAGATAATAGAGTAAAATTACTGCTTTCTTTTTGAGAAAATAATTCTGAAAGGCATATTCAGGATGCGTTAAGGTAGATGGTCTTATAGCAATGAAACAAGATAGAATACCCTTAAAAATAGTTCAAAAGAGAAGATAATAGTCCACATTAAGGCAGAAGTGTCAGGAATGGAGAAGAATAGCCCATTTTAACAGATATTACTGGGTTTTATTAATAGTAACTGGTGACTGATATGGCATGAGAATTAGAGAGAGGGAACAATAAATTATGATACCAAATTTTCTGTATAAGGAGACAGGATTGAATGATGACAGCATAAAAAGTTATAACCTGTCAAATTTTTGTTCTTATTAAAATACAGCTACCGATAAACTCAGTGAAGTGTTAAATAATAATTATCAATTCACACATATTACAAATCTTTTTAACATCATGATCAAAATATTTTTGTGTCTAAAAGTAGAAATGATTTCCATAGTTTTCAGAATTGTAAACAAGCACATTTTCTCAGTGTGGTAATTAAATAAGAGAATATTTCAAATTTTTGTTGTTTTATCTTATGCGTTACTTCCCAATTATTTTTTCCTGGGCCTTAGTTAGTTTTCTTTTCAATGGGGAAAAAAAAAGTTTCTGATATAATTGGATCATTTCCACTTTTACTGGACTCTAACTGCATGTTCAAGCAATGAGAGTGAAAACATTATCAAAAAGTTAGCATACTTAGGTGTAGGCATATGGAGGATAAGGGAATTTATGGGCTTTGTAGGTAAAAACAAATAAGAAAACATTATAAAATTTAATGTTAGAATTCTACTATATATGTCATTTTATTTCTTTAGGAAAGGACAAGTTTTGTAAATCTTCATTACATATTATCTGAACTCAGCCTTTTACATTGCTATAGTTTATTGGAATGTAAAAAGCAAAGTATTTTGCACAAAAAATGAGTTTAAATATAAAGCATTCCTTTCAGTAGTATTCTTCAATATTTACAATAGCTAGCAGCATGACTTTCGGAAACTTGAGCATACAATAGTAATTTGTCATTTTTCTCCAAGTTCATTGACATTGTCAAGGCATATTTAACTCAGCAGGAGAATTTAAATTTCATACTTGGTGATTTCATGAAGTATTCTTCTTACCCTGAGGTTTCAGCTAAAAACTCCCTTTTCATTTCTTTCAATAAATTACCATCTATTCATATCTCATGGCTTCATTAGAATGTTCAGATGCAAATAATCAAAACACCACCTGCTTTCAAACTATGTTTATATAAAAGTTTACTTCTAATTTGTAATTTCGATAATGGCTGAAGAAACATTTATGAATATAATCTCTGTAGGCAAGCAGAATTAGGAAGTTTGGTCAGAATTCTGTGTGGTATAACACTATCTGTTCTATAAGTTGGCTTGGATTTAAATTGGTTGTATTGTATTAGGCTATTATTACCACTGGAGAAGAATGAAACAAGGTAAAACAAAATGGAATAATCATATTTTAATTTCAATAACTAAAAACCAAAAGTGATTCTTTAGTCAGAATTGTGTGCTCCTAATAGTTTTGCTTTAAGTCTATTTGATGGAGAATACCACCTCAAACCAAGTACATACTATCTTGAACTGTCAACCCCCTCTACTTACCCAGCCCCAAACTGGATGCCCCCTACATTCTTATGAATTATGATACAGTTTTCCAGTTCACGTAGGTAGTGTGTCTTTCATTATGTCTTTTCTTTAGTGCTCACGATGTTAATTTCACTTGTTAAATCTACACACTAGTCATATGCTATGCTAAGTGTATATTTATTGTCCTGCAGGAGGAATCAAAGGGAAAAAATGAAAAGAAAAAAAACTAGATCTGATAACAAATTTAGTAATTATTGTTTCAGTAGGTGTTATCATGCTAATAGAATGTTAGGTACATTTTGTAGAGGAGAAAACCACACTTTAGTTATTTACCTTCCCTATCAAGGCACAAAACAGGTACATGCCAGAGATGAAATTTGAACCATTTCTTTTCACTGTATTACATTGTTTAGTCCATTGTGTTTAAATTGTAAGAATTTGCTACCTTATTATATCTTGTTTTATTACACATGACTCTGAGATTCTCTTCCCTTTTTATTTGTACTTCACGGACCCAGGTCAGAGTACTGATACTGACACAGTTTGCTTCCACTCCAGGATAGTCTCCCTACTTCCACTCTCATCCATCCTTCCACTCTGCTTTCCACTGCTGGCTAGAATCCTTCATGTCTAAAATTTGCACTCACTTAGTATAATGCCATAAAGCATGAAATTTGATGTTTGATTTCCAAGGCCTTCCTTAATTTTACCCTACTGCTTATTAAATACCTTTCCCCATTCTAATACTGTCAGATATTGATATATATTTTTTTTGCTATTAGCAAGCCACTATGACTAGTGTGAATTTTGTATCGAACTCCAACCTTGAATCCTCCTATTTTAATCTCCATCTTTACAATCCCATCCATTTCACAAAGCACAAATTAATTACTTACATAGATGTCATTTTACCTATTGCTTCCTATATATTCAACTTTCTTATTTATAAACATGATATGGTATTACTGTAAGTTCTGTTTATTTTCCTGAAATTAGCTATAGTTTATTGAGTGCTTTAACATGTGTCAGGAATCTTGACAACTTTGAATACTATATTTTTTTAATCCTCACAGTAAGCTTACTTAACAGGAAAAAAAAAAAGCAGCTTCCTCAGTGTTGCATAATTACTAAATACTAAGTTTTATTAGATAAAGCTTTTTGTTCCATTGTGATTGATAGAAAAATTATTTTTTTTTCTCTACACTTTCTCTCTCAAAGTCATTATAAAAATAATAAGATTCATAGTCTTCACACCTTCTTCCAACCACTATTTTTAGTCATTTCATTGTGGTCACAGAGAAGATAGAGTTAATCATAAAGGAAATGGAAGCCAGTCACTGGTAAATATTTTAGGGATGCTTGGTTATGTGGATTTATGAAGACAGACTTATAAAAGGAAACATTTATTCTTAGAAAAAGAAATCACACCTGGTTTTTAAGAAACTTAATTTATGATACTATGACACATAGCTCACATGATTAAATCTTGTCCTAACTGAGCATTCATCAGAATTTAAGAATAAATCCATAGTTTCAAATATTTATTAATCAGGTTCTCTCTTTTATGAGGGAACGGAGGTGAAGATGAATTGGAATTTAGTATGTGGCCTAAGAATAAAATCAAGAAAAATTTAACTCATTTGGATAGCAAATTTTTAAAAAAATCACCAATATCACTTCTGTAGTAAAATGGCTACAAAATCTTTCGGTCACCACAGCTAAATAAAAATAAAAACCTCAATGTCTGTCCCCTGAGACAGGATTTGGCAAACTGCGGCCTGCAAACTGAAGATAAAGTGGAACATCTATATAGGGCAAAAAGCAAAGGAAAATAATCTCTACCAGATTTCCTCTTTTGGTTTAATAGACATAGCATCTTAAATTTTTAAAGATTAAAACAAAAACAAAAACAAAAACAAAAAAACCTTTGGTAACTTTCAAGCTTTTAATGTCTTAAGTAGGTTCAAAATCTGATGTGACATCTAGTTTAAATTTCTGTACTCCTTTGAGACTGCATTTCTAGTTCAAAATAATAATCAAAGGGAATGAGACCAATGAGATTTTGTTCAAAAATCTTCTATGTGGAAGAACTGAAAAAATCATTTAATGTTCAAAAGTAAGCAGTTATTTTAAAATGTGTCCTCTAAGGCTTTTAGTGTTGATGATGAGAGACTCTTGGTCTAACATTGAGCAGCAATAAGCCTAGAAGAAGGAAGATTTCCCAAAGTAACAGTGTTTTCAATTAATTATGAGAAAGATTAAGCTGCCCAGCCAAGTAAAAAAATAAAATAGCAATACTAGTTTTACATTTGATGGTCTTTCTTGGGTGTTTGTTTGATTTTATGCAGATAGTCTTCTTAAATTATAATATCATAGAAAATTGGTTATATATTAAGACTTTCTATAGTTGTGTGCACTTAGATTAGGTATAAATCTAGAAACTGTAGCATCAAATTTGTATATTTTACAAGGAAAATAAGCCTCATTGATTTATGTGTCTGGAAGTTCAGTAAATTTATTGCACTAAGTCTATTTTATAAGAAAACACTTTCATTTAGAGATTGTTATTTATGACCTCAAAAAAATACTTACAATACTTTGGTTTTGGAGTTATGGCAGGAATGAAACAAAAAACTGCACCGCTGTTGCTTTCCCCATCTTTAAATGTACAACAACATGACCTTTCTTTTGTCTCTTTGAACCAGTGTTTTTAAGTCCACAAATACTCATGTTTACAACAGTGTATCAGATTTATTTATTTATTTATTAGTTACTATATACATTGCATTTATATTAGTTCTTTCTGTAATCTGCTAAGATTTACCTGTGGATGGGTTGTTAATTTGATAGTACTTCCAGCCATGCATAAATATCTTTGTTTTGTCATCCCACACTTTATTATTCAAACATGAATCAAGCTCTTTGAAATTAACGTGATTTTAACAAAATAAGTATTACATTGAATGACACGAAATTGCCTGTAGTAATTTGGTCTTTGGTCTACCTGAAAATTTCATGATTATGCCTAATATATATGTATCAAATTTGTTTAACTTTCATTCAGAAACTTAAAAGATTAAGGTTATTAGTGCACCTGGGCAGCTCAGTCAGTCGAGTGTCTGCCTTTTGTTCTGGTCATGATCTCAGGTCCTGGGATAGAGCACTGCCTGCATTGGGCTCCCTGCTCAGCAGGCATTCTGCTTCTCCTTCCTCTTCTGTTCCTCCCCCTGCTCATGCCCTCTCTCTATATGTTTCTCTCTCAAATAAATAAAATTTTTTAAGAAATTAAGATTATTTCTGAAGTCTAGATGATCCAGAAAAAAGCTGCTTGCAATGTCAGTGTTCATATGATTTATACATAAAATATTCACATTAATGGGCAAGTGTGAAATAGGAAAACCAAAGTCTATTTTATGTTTTTTTTTCTACTTCTATCATTATTAGAACATTCAATCAACTAATATTTAAAGCATCTGCTAAAATTAAGACAAGGCTAAATTATTTCATGGATACTAACACTCAGAAATACATTGTTTTGCTTTTCAAAAAACCCTGAGGTCTGAAATGGACAAGACAGCTATCTAGAGCTAGCCAGAAAGAGCTACCCACTTGCCAGTATATTTGGTGGAGACATTGAAATATTAGGAAACACAGGGAAACTGAATAGCAGGTGAAAGTCAGTGGTAGAGACTTTAATGTATAAAATCAAATTTAAGGGGATTATTTGCTTTTAAATAATAATTGCTAAATAAAGAGACTTAAGGTTCTAAAATGAAAGTTAGATAAATACACTTGTGTATTTCAGGAAACTCAGATTTGAGAAATGTCACAGCTATGCATACAATATATTTCATATCAAGCTGTGTATACTGTTTCATGATTAGAGGATGTTTACTCGTGCTGGTGAACACCAACGCAATTTTTAAAATAGTCTTTCTCACTTTAAAAGTAGTTTTGGCTCACTACAGGCTATCTAGAAAACATGGAAAATAAAATAACCCATCAGAAGCTGGACCATATTTTCCTTGTCTGTTTTCTCAGACTTTTGTATCTGAAATAGGGATCTTCCTTTAGTGATTTATTTTTTCTCTAAGACTCATTGAGAGACTCTAATTACTATCTGCTCAACTCTATTAAACACACTATGTAGGGAGACAAACTTTGAATACAAGTAGAAATAAAACTTTTTTTCTGACCAGCATGTACTATGACATTCTCTTTTATTTTTGTTTATTTTAAACCAATTATTTACATTATCCAAGAGATCAATGTAACATGATTTCTTGGAAATCCTTTTTTTAGTGGGGAAAAAATAAAAACAATATTCTGTGGAGATTTTTTAATTCATAAACTGATGACTTCTTTACATTTCCCTCGTCACCATCAGCCAAAATATATAAATAAAAAAAAAAAAAGATACCTCATACCAGTTCAGATAAGGAAGTTGAACACATATGTCTGCATATCTTCATTGCAAAATTTCATTAAAATTACAGAAAAATAAATAGTTCAATTACGAAATATGTAGTACTACTGAAATCAAGAAGAATGCGTAATTGGTTGTTCCAAGAGAAACAGGATTTGTCTAACCTCCAAGTTTCTTCAGCAGATATTAACTACAAAAGAAATAATAAGGGGAGGAGTCAAGATGGCGGAGAAGTAGCAGGCTGAGGCTGCATCAGGTAGCAGGAGATCAGCTAGATAGCTTATCTAAACATTGCAAACACCTACAAATCCAACGGGAGATCAAAGAGAAGAAGAACAGCAATTCTAGAAACAGAAAATCAACCACTTTCTAAAAGGTAGGACTGGCGGAGAAGTGAATCCAAAGCGACAGGAAGATAGACCGCGGTGGGAGGGGCCGGCTCCCAGCAAGCGACGGAGCACAAAATTGGGACTTTTAAAAGTCTGTTCCACTGAGGGACATCACTCCAGAGGCTAAACCGGGGTGAAGCCCACGCGAGGTCAGCGTGGCCCCAGGTCCCACAGGGTCACAGAAGGATTGGGGGTGTCTGAGTGTCACAGAGCTGGCAGGTATTAAAACGGGGAAGCCGGCTACAGAGACAAAGCCGAGGAGTGAGCTCTCAGCTCGGGGTTACCTTGAAACAGTCGCAGCCTGGGTGAGCTTGGAGCGTGGCCAGAGGCCAGGGAGACGGGAGTCATTGGGCGCTATTCTCTGAGGGCGCACTGAGGAGTGGGGCCCCGAACTCTCGGCTCCTCTGGGCTGGAGACTGGGAGGCCACCATTTTCATTCCCGTCCTCTGGAACTCTATGGAAAGCATTCAGGGAACAAAAGCTTCCCAAAGCGAACCCCAGCGGATTACCCAGCCCGGCCCCTCGTAAGGGCGGTGAAATCCACCTGGGGCAAAGACACTTGAGAATCACTATAACAGGCCCCTCCCCCAGAAGATCAACAAGAAATTAGCCAGGACCAAATTCACTTACCAAGGAGTGCAGGTTCAAGACCAAGGAGAGCAACGGAATTCCAGAGGAGGAGAAAGCAAAGCACTGAACTCATGGCTTTCTCCCCATGATTCATTAGTCTTGCAGTTAATTTAATTTGTTGTGTTTTTTTTTTTTTCAATTTTTTTCTTCTGCTTAATATTTTTTTAACTTTTACCCTTTTCTTTTTAAACATTCTTTAACTAGTTTATCTAATATATATATATATTTTCCTTTTTATATTTTTTCTTTATTCGCTTTCTTTTTTTAATTGTTTCCTTTTTTTTTTTTTCCTGAATGTCTTTTTATCCCCCTCCCCCCCCACCACAATTTGAGGTCTCTTCTGATTTGGTTAAAGCATATTTTCCTTCGGGCGCCTGGGTGGCTCAGTGGGTTAAGCCGCTGCCTTCGGCTCAGGTCATGATCTCAGGGTCCTGGGATCGAGTCCCGCATCGGGCTCTCTGCTCAGCAAGAAGCCTGCTTCCCTCTCTCTCTCTGCCTGCCTCTCCGTCTACTTGTGATCTCTCTCTGTCAAATAAATAAATAAAATCTTAAAAAAAAAAAAAAAAAAAAAAAAAAAAAAAAAAAAAAAAAGCATATTTTCCTGGGGTCATTGCCTCCCTTTTAGTATTTTACTTGCTCCTTCATATACTCTTATCTGGACAAAATGACAAGGCGAAAAAATTCACCACACAAAAAAAGAAAAAGGCAGTACTGAAGGCTAGGGACCTAATCAATATAGACACTGGGAATATGTCAGATATAGAGTTCAGTATGATGATTCTCAGGATTCTAACTGGGCTTGAAAAAGTACTGGAAGATATTAGAGAAACCCTCTCGGGAGATATAAAAGCCCTTTCTAGAGAAATAAAAGAAATAAAATCTAACAAAGTTGAAATAAAAAAAGCTATTAATGAGATGCAATAAAAAATGGAGGCTCTAACTGATAGGATAAATGAGGCAGAAGAAAGAATTAGTGATATAGAAGACCAAATGACAGAGAATAAAGAAGCTGAGCAAAAGAGGGACAAACAGCTACTGGACCACGAGGGGAGAATTTCGAGAGATAAGTGACACCATAAGACGAAACGACATTAGAATAATTGGGATTCCAGAAGAAGAAGAAAGAGAGAGGGGAGCAGAAGATATATTGGAGAGAATTATTGGAGAGAATTTCCCTAATATGGCAAGGGGAACCAGCATCAAAATCCAGGAGGCACAGAGAACCCCCCTCAAAATTAGCAAGAATAGGTCCACACCCCGTCACCTAATACTAAAATTTGCAAGTCTTAGTGACAAAGAGAAAATCCTGAAAGCAGCCCGGGAAAAGAAGTCTGTAACATACAATGGTAAAAATATTAGATTGGCAGCAGACTTATCCACAGAGACCTGGTAGGCCAGAAAGAACTGGCATGATATATTCGGAGCACTAAATGAGAAAAACATGCAAGCAAGAATACTATATCCAACTAGGCTGTCATTGAAAATAGAAGGAGAGATAAAAAGCTTCCAGGAGAAACAAAAACTGAAAGAAATTGCAAACACCAAACCAGCTCTACAAGAAATATTGAAAGGGGTCCTCTAAGCAAAGAGAGACCCTAAAAGCAGTAGATCAGAAAGGAACAGAGACAATATACAGTAACAATCACCTTACAGGCAATACAATGGCACTAAATTCATATCTCTCAATACTTACCCTGAATGTTAATGGGCTAAATGCCCCAATCAAAAGACACAGGATATCAGAATGGATAAAAAACAAAACCCATCTATATGTTGCCTACAAGAAACTCATTTCAGACCCGAAGACACCTCCAGATTTAAAGTGAGGGGGTAGAAAAGAATTTACCATGCTAATGGACATCAGAAGAAAGCAGGGGTGGCAATCCTTACATCAGATCAATTAGATTTTAAGCCAAAGACTATAATAAGAGATGAGGAAGGACACTATATCATACTCAAAGGGTCTGTCCAACAAGAAGATTTAACAATTTTAAATATCTATGCCCCTAACGTGGGAGCAGCCAACTATATAAACCAATTAATAATAAAATCAAAGAAACACATCAACAATAATACAATAATAGTAGGGGACTTTAACACTCCCCTCACTGAAATGGACAGATCATCCAAGCAAAAGATCAACAAGGAAATAAAGGCCTTAAATGACACACTGGACCAGATGGTCATCACAGATATATTCAGAACATTTATCCCAAATCAACAGAATACACATTCTTCTCTGGTGCACATGGAACATTCTTCAGAATAGGTCACATCCTGGGTCATAAATCAGCTCTCAACTGGTATCAAAAGATTGGGATTATTCCCTGCATATTTTCAGACCACAATGCTCTGAAGCTAGAACTCAATCACAAGAGAAAATTTGGAAAGAACCCAAGTACATGGAGACTAAACAGCATGCTTCTAAAGAATGAATGGGTCAATAAGGAAATTAAAGAAGAATTGAAAAAATTCATGGAAACAAATGATAATGAAAACACAACAGTTCGGGACGCCTGGGTGGCTCAGTTGGTTAAGCGGCTGCCTTCGGCTCAGGTCATGATCCTGGGTTCCTGGGATCAAGTCCCACATCGGGCTCCTTGCTCGGTGGTGAGCCTTCTTCTCCCTCTGCCTCTGCCTGCCACTCTATCTGCCTGTGCTCACTCTCACTCGCTCTCTCTCTCTGACAAATAAAATCTTTCAAAAAAAAAAAAAAAAAACACAACGGTTCAAAATCTGTGGGACACAACAAAGGCACTCCTGAGAGGAAAATATATAGTGGTACAAGTCTTTCTCAAGAAACAAGAAAGGTCTCAGGTACACAACCTAAACCTACACCTAAAGGAGCTGGAGAAAGAACAAGAAAGAAACCCTAAACCCAGCAGGAGAAGAGAAATCATAAAGATCAGAGCAGAAATCAATGAAATAGAAACCAAAAAAAAACAAAAAACAAAAAACAAAAAACAATAGAACAAATCAATGAAACTAGGAGCTGGTTCTTTGAAAGAATTAATAAGATTGATAAACCCCTGGCCAGACTTATCAAAAAGAAGAGAGAAAGGACCCAAATAAATAAAATCATGAATGAAAGAGGAGAGATCACAACTAACACCACAGAAATACAAACAATTATAAGAACATACTATGAGCAACTCTATGCCAACAAATTTGACAATCTGGAAGAAATGGATGCATTCCTAGAGATATATAAACTACACAACTGAACCAGGAAGAAATAGAAAGCCTGAAGAGACCCATAACCAGTAAGGAGATTCAAACAGTCATCAAAAATCTCCAAACAAACAAAAGCCCAGGGCCAGACGGCTTCCCAGCGGAATTCTACCAAACATTTAAAGAAGAATTAATTCCTATTCTCCTGAAACTGTTCCAAAAAATAGAAATGGAAGGAAAACTTCTAAACTCATTTTATGAGTTCAGCATCACCTTGATCCTAAAACCAGACAAGGATCCCATCAAAAAAGAGAACTACAGACCAATATCCTTGATGAACACAGATGCAAAAATTCTCACCAAAACACTAGCCAATAGGATTCAACAGTACATAAAAAGGATTATTCACCATGACCAAGTGGGATTTATTCCAGGGCTGCAAGGTTGGTTCAACATCCGCAAATCAATCAATGTGATACAACACATTAATAAAAGAAAGAACAAGAATCATATGATACTCTCCATAGATGCTGAAAAAGCATTTGACAAAGTCCAGCATCCCTTCCTGATCAAAACTCTTCAAAGTGTAGGGATAGAGGGCACATACCTCAATATTATCAAAGCCATGTATGAAAAACCCACCGCAAATATCATTCTCAATGGAGAAAAACTGAAAGCTTTTCCGCTAAGGTCAGGACCACGGCAGGGATGTCCATCATCACCACTGCTATTCAACATAATACTAGAAGTCCTAGCCTCAGCAATCAGACAAGAAAAGGAAATTAAAGGCATCCAAATCGGCAAAGAAGAAGTCAAACTATCACTCTTCTCAGATGATATGGTACTATATGTGGAAAACCCAAAAGACTCCACTCCAAAACTGCTAGAACTTGTACAGGAATTCAGTAAAGGGTCAGGATATATAATCAATACACAGAAATCAGTTGCATTTCTCTACACCAACAAGACAGAAGAAAGAGAAATTAAGGAGTCAATCCCATTTACAATTGCACCCAAAACAATAAGATACCTAGGAATAAACCTAACCAAAGAGGCTAAGAATCTATACTCAGAAAACTATAAAATACTCATGAAAGAAACTGAGGAAGACACAAAGAAATGGAAAAATGTTCCATGCTCTTGGATTGGAAGAATAAATATTGTGAAAATGTCTATGCTACCTAAACCAATCTACACATTTATTGCAATTCCTATCAAAATCCCATCCATTTTTTTAAAGAAATGGAACAAATAATCCTAAAATTTATATGGAACCAGAAAAGACCTCGAATAGCCAAAGGAATATTGAAAAAGAAAGCCAAAGTTGGTGGCATCACAATTCCATACATCAAGTTCTATTACAAAGCTGTCATCATCAAGACAGCATGGTACTGGCACAAAAACAGACACAGAGATCAATGGAACAGAATAGAGAGCGCAGAAATAGACCCTCAACTCTATGGTCAACTAATCTTTGACAAAGCAGGAAAGAATTTCCAATGGAAAAAAGACAGCCTCTTCAATAAATGGTGTTGGGAAAATTGGACAGCCACATGTAGAAAATGGAAAGTGGACCATTTCCTTACACCTCACAGAAAAATAGACTCAAAATGGATGAAGGACCTCAATGTGAGAAAGGAATCCATCAAAATCCTTGAGGAGAACACAGGCAGCAACCTCTTCGACCTCAGCTGCAGCAACATCTTCCTAGGAACATCGCCAAAGGCAAGGGAAGCAAGGGCAAAAATGAACTATTGGGATTTTATCAAGATCAAAAGCTTTTGCACAGCAAAGGAAGCAGTTAACAAAACCAAGAGACAACTGACAGAATGGGAGAAGATATTTGCAAACGACATACCAGATAAAGGGCTAGTATCCAAAATCTATAAAGAGCTTATCAAACTCAACACCCAAAGAACAAATAATCCAATCAAGAAATGGGCAGAAGACATGAACAGACATTTCTGCAAAGAAGATATCCAGATCGCCAACAGACACATGAAGTAGTGCTCCATATCACTCGGCATCAGGGAAATACAAATCAAAACCACAACGAGATATCACCTCACACCAGTCAGAATGGCTAAAATTAACAAGTCAGGAAATGACAGATGCTGGCGAGGATGCGGAGAAAGGGGAACCCTCCTACACTGTGGTGGGAATGCAAGCTGGTGCAACCACTCTGGAAAACAGCATGGATTTTCCTCAAAATGTTGAAAATAGAATTACCCTACGACCCAGCAATTGTACTACTGGGTATTTACCCTAAAGATACAAACGTAGTGATCCGAAGGGGCACGTGCACCCGAATGTTTATAGCAGCAATGTCTACAATATCCAAACTATGGAAAGAACCTAGATGTCCATCAACAGATGAATGGATAAAGAAGATGTGGTATATATACACAGTTGAATACTATGCAGTGTTCAAAAGAAATGGAATCTAGCCTTTTGCGACGACATGGATGGAACTAGAGGGTATAATGCTTAGCAAAATATGTCCATCGGAGAAAGACAACTATCATATGATCTCCCTGATATGAGGAAGTGGAGATGCAACATGGGGGGTTAAGTGGGTAGGAGAAGAGTAAATGAAACAAGATGGGATTGGGAGGGAGACAAACCGTAAGTGACTCTTAATCTCACAAAACAAACTGTGAGGGTTTCTGGGGGGAGGGGGGGAGGAGGTTTGGGAGAGGGGGGTGGGGATATGTACATTGGGGAGGGTATGTGCTATAGCGAGTGCTGTGAAGTGTGTAAACCTGGCGATTCACAGACCTGTACCCCTGGGGATAAAAATACATTATATGTTTATAAAAAATTTAAAAAAATAAAAAATTTAAAAAATAATAATACTCTTCCTGGGGCAAACTCATAATTCATCACCTTAACCTAATGATCAAATTTAATATTATCAATACTGACATATCAACATTGTGGACCTCTTGATATGATGCACTAAGGAAGACAAAAATCACTCTTGTGCTATTATTATGAACATGCCTAAATTTATTCCAATCATAAGTAGATATCAGACAAATATAAGTTGAGGGACATTTTACAAATAACTTACCAGGACTTGTGAAAAATATCAAAGTGGTGAAAGGCAAGGAAAAGAATATGGAATTGTTGCAGTCTGGAAGAGATTAAACAGAAATAACAACTAATTGCAGTGTCGGATCCTGATCACTGTCTTAGAATGGGAAAAGAACATTAAAGGGAAAAAAAATCAGTAAAGATTTTCTGTTCTCAGATTCCATTTAATTTTAAAAACAGTAACTATCTTATTTTGTCAGAGTGAAAAAGGTGAGTTTCATATGTATTATATAATATAAACATGCATATATATGCATATATATATATAATTTCTTCCATTGTAATATTTCATTACTTTAAAAATTGTTGTTTTTTTGTACCAGTACCATACTCTCTTAATGACTACAGCTTTGTAATATAGCTTGAAGACCTGAATTTTGAGGCTTTAAGCTTTGCTTTTCTTTTTTCAAGGTTGCTTTGGCTTTTTGGGGTCTTTTGTGGTTCCATACACATTTCAAGATTGTTTGTTCTAGGGATGCCTGGGTGGCTCAGTTGGTTAAGCAGCTGCCTTTGGCTCAGGTCATGATCCCAGCGTCCTGGGATCGAGTCCCACATCGGGCTCCTTGCTTGGCAGCGAGCCTGCTTCTCCCTCTGCCTCTGCCTGCCGCTCTGTCTGCCTGTGCTCACTCTCGCTTCTCTCTATATGACAAATAAATAAATAAAATCTTATAAAAAAAAAAGATTGTTTGTTCTAGCTCTCTGAAAAATGCTGGTGGTATTTTGATAGGTATTGAATTAAATGTGTAGATTGCTTTGGGAAGCATGGACATTAACAATGTTTTTTCTTTCAATCCATGAGCATGGAATGTTTTTCCATTTCTTGATGTCATTTTCAATTTCTTTTATAAGTCTTTTGCAGTTTTCAGAGTATGAATGTTTACCTCTTTGGTTAGGTTTATTCTTAGGTATTGTACCATTTTAGGTACAATTGTAACTGGGATTGATTCCCTTCTGCTGCTTCATTATTGGTGTATTAAAATGCAACATATTTCTTTTTTTTAATTAACATATAATGTGTTATTTGTTTCAGGGGTAAAGGTCTGTGAATCATCTGTCTTATACAATTCACAGCACTCAGCATAGCACATAACCTTTCCCAGTGTCTATCACCCAGCCACCCCCTCAGAAACCCTCAGTTTGTTTCCTGAGATTAAGAATCTCTTATGGTTTGTCTCCCTTCCCAGTCCCATCTTGTTTCATCCCCCCCCCCCAACACTGCTTCTTAAATTCCTCATATCAGAGAGATCACATGATAATTTTCTTTCTCTGATTGACTTATTTTGCTTAGCATAATACCCTCTAGTTCCATCCACATTGTTGCAAATGGCAAGATTTCAGTTTTTTGATGGCTGCATGGTATTCCACCACATCTTCTTTATCCATTCATCATTGATGGACATCTAGGTTCTTTCCATAGTTTGGCTGTTGTGGACATTGTTGCTATAAACATTCGGGTGCTTGTGCCCCTTCGGATCACTTCATTTTTATCTTTATGGTAAATACCTAGTAGTAAAATGCAACAAATTTCTGTACATTGATTTTATATCCTGGAACTTTCTGAATTATGTACCAGTTCTAGCAATTTTTTGGAGAATTTAGGGTTTTCTAAATAGAGTGTCATGTCACCTGTGAGTAGTGAAAGTTTGACTTCTTCCTTGCCAACTTGGATGCCTTTTATTTCTTTTTGTTGTCTGACTGCTGAGGTGAGGACTTCCAGTACTGTGTTGAACAACATTGGTGAAAGAATATGGATATCCCTGTTCTGTTCCTGGGAGGCAAGGTTGTTCAACATACACAAATTGACAAATCTAATATATCATATCAATAAAATGAAAGATAAAAATAAAAAAAAGATAATCTCAACAGCTGCAGAAAAAGTATTTGACAAAATACAACACATTTAATGATTAAAACTCTTTACCAGACTGGGGTAGAAGGAGCATACCTCGACATAATAAAGGCCATGCATATGTAACAAACATTATATGAAATGGAGAGAAATTGAAAGTGTTTCCCCTCAGATCAGGGACAAGGCTAAGATGCCCGCTCTTACCACTCCTATTTAATATAGCATTGGATGTCCTACCTAGAGCATTAGGCAACATAAGGAAATAAAATGCATCCACGTGGGAAAGGAAGAAGTAAAATTGTTATTTGCTATGGATATGATCATACACATAGAAAGTCTCAAAGAATCAGTCAAAAAACTGTTGGAATTTGGGTGCCTGGGTGGCTCAGTGGGTTAAAGCCTCTGCCTTTGGCTCAGGTCATGATCCCAGGGTCCTGGGATTGAGTCCTGTGCCAGGCTCTCTGCTCAGCAGGGAGCCTGCTTCTCCATCTCTCTCTACCTGCCTCTCTGCCTACTTGTGATCTCTGTCTGTCAAATAAGTAAATACAATCTTTAAAAAAAAACTGTTGGAATTAATAGTTTCAGTAAAATGCCAGGATACAAAAACAACATAAAGAAATTGATTACATTTCCTTATACTAATGATGAAGCATCTGAAAAAGAAATTAAACTATCTCATTCAGAATGGCATCAAAAATAATTTAAAAAAAACTTAGAAATAAATTTAATCAAGGAAGTAAAAGATCTGTACAGTAAAATATGTAAAACTTGCTGAAAGAAACTGAAGAAGACATAGACAAATGGAAGGACATTCTGTGCTCATGGATTGGAAGAACTAATATTGTTAAAATGGCTGTACTACCCAAAGCCATCTTACAGATTTAAAGCAATCCTCATCAAAATACCAGAAGCAATCTTCACATAAATATAAGAAATAATCCTAAAATTTGTGGGAACCCCAAAAATATTATGAATAGCCAAAGCAATCCTGAAAAGGCAGAACAAAATGAAGGTATCATGCTTCCAGATTTCTAACTATACTTCAAAGCCATAGTAATAAAAACAGTATAGTACTGGCACAAAAATAAATACATTGGCTAATGAAACCAAATATAGATGCAGAATTAAACTCTGGCATATACACTCAACTTATTCACCAGGGGATCCAAGAATTTCCGAAGGGGAAAGGATAGTCTCTTCAACAGGTAGTGCTGGGAAAACTGAGGAAAAGACCTGCAGAACCATGAGATCAGACCCTTATCTCACACAAGTCACAAAAATTTACTCAAAATGGATCAGATTCTTAAACATAAGACCTGCTACCATAAACTCCCAGAAGAAGATGTAGGAAAGAAGCTCACTGATACTGGTCTTGGCAAAAATTTTATAGGCATAATATTAAAAGCACAATAATACCAGCAAGAAATAGCAACAAATAGGACTACATCAAACTCAAAACTTCTTCATAGCAAAAGAAACAACAAAAATGAAAAGATTCCAGAGAACAGAAGAAAATTTCTGCAAACCACGTATTAGATAAAGGGTTAATATTCAAAGTGTGTTAGGAATTCAGTAAACTCAGGGTGCCTCTGTGGCTCAGTGGGTTGAGCCTCTGCCTTCAGCCCAGGTTGTGATCTCAGGGTCCTGGGATTGAGCTCTGCATCGGGCTCTCTGCTCAGTGGGGAGCCTGCTTCCCTGTCTCTCTCTTCCTGCCTCTCTGCCTACTTGTGATCTCTCTCTCCCTCTGTCAAATAAATAAAATCTTAAAAAAAAAAAATTCAGTAAGCTCAATAACAAAAACCCAAAATCTGATTATAAAATGGGCAGGAGAAGTAAATGACATTTCTCCAAAGAGGACATCAAAATGGGCAACAGACACATGAAAAGATGCTCAACATCATTCATCATCAGGGAAATGCAAATCAAAATCCCAGTGAGATCACTCACACTTGTTACAATGGCTGTCATCAAGAAGACCAGAGACAGGGCTCCTGGGTGGCTCAGTGAGTTAATCCTCTGCCTTTGGCTCAGGTCATGATATTAGGGTCCTGGGATTGAGCCCCACATAGGGCTCTCTGCTTGGTGGGGAACCTTCTTCCCCCTCTCTCTCTTCCTGCCTCTCTGCCTACTTGTGATCTCTCTGTCTCTCTCTCTGTTAAATAAATAAATAAAATCTTAAAAAAAAAAAGGCAAGAGACAACAGGTACTGTCTAGGATGTGGTATAAAGGGAACTCTTATACATCATTGGTGTGAATGTAAATTAATCCAAACACTGTGAAAATCAATATGGAGCTTTCTCAGAAAATTAAAAATTTGTTACAAAATCCAGCAATTCCACCTTGGTTGTGTACCCACAGGAAATGAGCACAGGATTTTGTAGAGATATATATACTCCCATGTATATCATAGCATTATTCACAATAGTGAAGATATGGCAACAACCCAACTATTCATCAACAGATGAATGGATAAAAAAGATGTGATACATATACACAATGGAATACTATTCAGCCATGAGAAAGGAGAAGATCCTCCAATTGCAACAGCATGGATGGTCATGAACACATTATGCTATACAAAATAAATCAGAGAAAGACAAATGGTATGATATTACTTACATGTGGAATCTAAAAAAGTTAAACTTGTGAACAAACAGTAAAGTGGGACTTATCAGAGGAGTGGTAAGAGTGGTGGTGTTTAAGAGTATAAATTTGTAGGGGTGCCTGGGTGGCTCAGTGAGTTAAAGCCTCTGCCTTCGGCTCGGGTCATGATCCCAGGGTCCTGGGATCGAGCCCTGCATCTGGCTCTCTGCTCTGCAGGGAGCCTGCTTCCTCCTCTCTCTCTGCCTGCCTCTTTGTCTACTTATGATATCTGTCAAATAAATACATTAAAATATTTAAAAAATGTATAAATTTGTAATGATTGTAAATAAGTCATAGAAATCTAATGCACAGTATAATGAATGACAATATGTATTCTATGTACTATAATTATGTAATGTGGTAAATATTGTTACTTCAGCAATCATATTATAATATATAAATGTATCGAAGTAATATGCTATATACCTTAAACTTAGAAATGTTACATGTCGGGGCGCCTGGGTAGCTCAGTGGGTTAAGCCGCTGCCTTCGGCTCAGGTCATGATCTCAGAGTCCTGGGATCGAGCCCTGCATCGGGCTCTCTGCTCAGCAGGGAGCCTGCTTCCTCCTCTCTCTCTGCCTGCCTCTCTGCCTGCTTGTGATCTCTCTGTCAAATAAATAAATAAAATCTTTAAAAAAAAAAAAAGAAATGTTACATGTCAAATTTTTCTTAAAAATACAGTCCAGATTAAGTATAAATCTTGTCAAGCCATTATCTAATTTAACAAGTTGGAAATTCCATGGAAAATGACTATATGTTACCTGACTGTATTACAACTAAGAAAACAAATATAGGCTACTGGGCTTAGATTTTTTTGTCAAAGAGTTTTTAAGATTAAAAGCTTTAACTGAGCATTGCTAGACTGAAGTCCTTCTCTCCATTTTTATGAACATTTCCTAAGTCTTCATTCTACTTCTAATGAAAGAAGGATAATAATAATTTGTAAAAAGGCTTTCTTTTTTTAGTTTTAAAGCTTGTTTATTTATTTTTAGTAATCTCCACACCCAGTGTGGGGCTCAAATTTATAACCCTGAGATGAAAAGTCACATGCATATCCTTTTTTTTTTTCTTAATATTTTACTTAACCATGTGAGAGAGAGCATGCAGAAGGAGAAGCAGACTCCCTGCTGAGTGGAGAGCTCAATGTGGGGCTCAATCCCATGACCTGGAGATCATGACCTGAGCTGAAGGCAGATGCCCAACTAAGCCCCCCAGGCACCCAATTACAGGTCTTTACTTTCAACCTTTCTGGATCCTTATACCTTAGCAGTGACTCTTACAAATGCCATATAACTGGAGTTTTATAATCCATTCTAACAGTTTTTGTCTCAGGACTATAAGTTTTTGTTCTGTACATTTCTTGACATTGCTGAATAGTTTGATGTATTTCTATCATCTCATTACATACGGTCTTCAGTTTAGGTGTGGGTTTATATTTTCCACAAATGCTTTCTAACACTCTAGTAAATTTATGGAGACCTGAAAATTTTTCTTGGAGAGAGTTTTTATTTTTTTATGAAGCATTTTATTCATCAATAATTCATCAATAATACTGATTATCTACTTTTGCTTAAGCTTATCCGGGCAAGTTTTGTTATTTTCTAGGATTAGGAAGCTGTTTATGAAAATTTCACGTATATTTACCCAATTTATTTTAATATCTCGAGATCAAGAGTTGCATGCTCCTCCTACTGCGCCAGCCAGGTACCCCGCCCCTATAAAAAGCCTTTCTTGGGGTGCCTGGGTGGTTTAGTAGGTTAAGCCTTTGCCTTCGGCTCAGGTCATAATGTCAGGGTCCTGGGATCGAGCCCCATATTGGGCTCTCTGCTCGGTAGGTAGATTGCTTCCCCCTCTTTCTCTGCCTGCTGTCTTCCTACTTGTGATCTCTCTCTCTGTGTCAAATAAATAAATAAAACTAAAAAAAGAAAAAAAAAAGCCTTTCTTTACAGGAAAAAGGCATGGAGTAGAAAAGAATTAAGTACCTAAAGTACTTAATACCATAGCAGCACTTGATACTAAAGCAGTCACAACCTGTCACCAAATAAATACACTTACTTATATACATAAGTATGTTTGTAGCTGGGCAATACAAACTCCTAACCTTGGCCTATATGGCTCCTACCTTCCCCTTAGATTGTCCCAGTGGGTTTACACTTTCAGCAGTGATTCTGTATATTTCTCCCAAGAAAATCTGTTTGGAATTTCTGGCCTCATCAATTATTTTTCTAGAAAGAAGTATTATTTAATTTTCTATTAAGGAAGAATGGAACTACTGACATCAGATTGTGAGTTTTTCCAAAAGATTTATTGAGATATAATTTATAAGATGTATTAATATATATTGTTTGAGGAACTTTAACAAATTTATTCATTTCCATTTTCTTTAAATGTTCCTCTGAGATTTCACTTTTGGCTTCCCTCTTCATTCTTTAGGCCATAATTAATTTGCTTATCACTATAGATTATTTTTCTCTGTTTGGGAACTTTTTGTATGGAATTAAAAAAATACGTCTGGTCCTTTTGACTCAGTGTAAGGTTTTTTAGTGATTCAAGTCATTGCATGTGTCATGTTTTTCTTGTTTTCACTGTCATGTGCATGTGTGTGTTTATATATAGGTATGTTTTGGGTAGTAGCAAAGAAGTATGGGAAATTTACTCATCTAAACAGAGGGCTCAAACTTGTGCATTTGAATCCTTTTTGAAATATTTTCTGAGATGGGGCACCTGGGTGGCTCAGTGGGCTAAAGCCTCTGCCTTTGGCTGAGGTCATGATCTCAGGGTCTTGGGACCGAGTCTCGCACTGGGCTCTCTGCTTAGCGGGGAGCCTTCTTCCTCCTCTCTCTCTCTGCCTACCTATGATCTTTGTCTGTCAAATAAATAAATAAATAAAACCTTAAAAGAAAAAAAACTATTTTCTGAGAAACTGCTTGTCTCCCAATCTGTAATATGCAACAGGGAATTTTGCCTGTTTTATTAATCCATTAGCATCCACCTGTCAAATCCTAATTCTTTGCAGACACTTTCCACAGATAAGATTTTTTCAGTATAGTGACATTATAGAATCTAAGTTTTAAACAATTGTTTTTACCAATGGCTACATAGAACACTTTAATAATAATTTCCCCTAAACCTAATATAACATTTTAAACAAACAAAAATAAGGCAATTTAAGCTACATTTCAAATATAACCTTAGAATATCAGGCACAAAAGTAGGTGTTTTGAAAAAAAATAATGTCAAATGCTGACAGTGGGGATGCATGTCTTAGTTTTTCCTGAAATTGAGAAAGGCATTAGAACTTCCTTCTCAGTGTCAACAATTCTCTGCAACTGCACGTTTGTCCTAAATATGTTTTTTTAGCTTAAACATACTCATATTTCACTCTTGTTTTTGCTTAGTGTTGTAAAAATGGACCTCTGAAAACTTGAGAAAATATTGATAAAAATGTGGAGAAAGAAGCAAAGAATCAGAAAAGTAATTTCAATGTTTGGGAAAATGTAACTGCAAATAGGTGATCAAGAAATAATGCTTTCAGCATTTTACATTCAAGTGTGATTATTATTTCTACTAAGTATTTACTATGTTTTGATGCATTTTAGGAATTTGATAGGGGAATTCAATCAATGTGTAACATAGGTATAATATTCCAATTTAGAATCATGGCCTTAGGCTCCTGGTTATCAGGCAGGCATATGGATTTTTTAAAAAACTAAATGTTACCAGTACTCAGAAAACATCCGATCTTTTATGAAGAGATTTTACACTGTCCCAAAGCTTTGGAACATAAAACATTTTTCATATCATTTTATGAAGCTATCTTATTCTTAAGAAACATTTTGACATGTAGGACACCTGGGTGGCTCAGTCAGTTAAGCTCAGGTCATGACTCCAACGTCCTGGGATCAAGTCCATATCAGGCTCCCTGCTGAGCAGAGCAGTTTCTCCCTCTCCCTCTGCTGCTCCCCCTGCTTGTGCTCTTTCTCTCTCTCTCTCTCTCAAATAAATAAATAGAATCTTAAAAAAAAAAAAAGGAAACATCTTGACATGTAGCATGGAAATGAAAACCTCACTTAAAACTATGCAAAAAAAAGTCTAAATCCAATATCAAATTTAGCAACATATATATAAATAATGTACTGTAAGGGAATAATTATTATATATGGTATCAGCATAGATCTGATAGAGAATGCATACTATTAAAATCTTAGTAGGCAAAATGAGATTAAAAAACATGGTCAGTTGATAGATGCTAAAATGATATTTTATATAATTCAGCATCAAATATGGAAAATTTTATTTTATATAAATTATTTATAGAACTATAATAAATAATTAGCATAGAAATATATCTATTTTAAGCTAATTATCCAATATCATTATGCTAATATAATTTTATTCTATTAGTATAATGATTTATTTTATTGTCAGGTACTCTTTGTAACTTTACATACATTAATTTAGTTTTCATGAGAATCAAGATTCTATCAAATTCCCCACTTTACAGTGAGAGAAACAGAGAAGTAAAAGGTTTTGGGTAGAGAAACAGTTTGACCATATGTAATCTGGAATTAATGTGTGTGCCTTTATCATTTCTGCTATCCTGTCCCTTATATAATGTTTTATGAAAGATAGTATTCCATAGTAGTAAGACAATGATTCTGTCATATGTCAAGTATTATTTTGACTTTGCAAGTTAGACTTCAATGAATCAAGAACTAGATTTACTGGTTTCAAATTCCACTGGAAGTTCATGAACAGAACTTTTCCCACAGTAATCATTTCGATTTGCTTGGCTAGCAAGGCAGTTGAGTCATAAGAATATCTCCTACTTCCAAAGAGAGGGGAAGTTTAGCTTTCTCTGGGTCTATAACTTTCCACTGCTCCTTTCCATCCTGCCCTTCACCAAGCATAATGAATTGTAACAAAAAATTCATTAGGCTCCAGGGTTACTGAATGCAGGGTAGCTTCAGTTCTCAGAGAACTTCTCCAAATAGTTGGCACTCCAAATCCAGGTTTTATAAAATAAAAAAGCCTTTTTTTTTTTCTTTTTTAGTCTGGACCATTGATTCATTTTTTTTTTTAAGATTTTATTTATTTATTTGACAGAGAGAGATCACAAGCAGGCAGAGAGGCAGGTAGAGAGAGAGGGGGATGCAGACTCCCTGCTGAGCAGAGAGCCGGATGTGGGGCTCGATTCCAGGACCCTGAGATCATGACCTGAGCCAAAGGCAGCGGCTTAACCCACTGAGCCACCCAGGCAACCCCCATTGATTCATTTTTGTTGTTGTTGTTGTGTTATGTTAGTCGCCATACAGTACATTAATTTTGATGTCGTGTTTCATGATTCATTATTTTTTTTTAAAGATTTTATTTATTCATCTGACAGATGGAGATCACAAGTAGGCAGAGAGGCAGGCAGAGAGAGAGGAAGGGAAGCAGGCACTCCGCCAAGCAGAGAGCCTGATGCGGGGCTCGATCCCAGGACCTTGGGATCATGACCTGAGCTGAAGGCAGAGGCTTTTACCCACTGAGCCACCCAGGTGCCCCATGATTCATTGTATATAACATCCAGTGCTCCATGCAATCCATACCCTCCTTAATACCCATTACCAGGCTGACTCATCCTCCCATGCCCCTCCTTTCTAAAAGGGAGTCCACAGACTCTCATGGTTGGTCTCCCACTCCAGTTTCTCCCCTTCATTTTCCTCTTCCTTCTCCTAATGTCTTTCATGCTATTTCCTATATTCCACAAATAAGTGAAACCATGATTATTGATTTTCTCTATTTGACCTACTTTGCTTAGCATAATCTCCTGTAGTCCCATCCAAGTTGATGCAAAAATTAGGTATTCATTCTTTCTGGTGCTGAGTAATATTCCATTGTGTATATGGACCACATCTTCTTTATCCATACGTATGTTGAAGGGCATCTCGACTCTTTCTATATTTTGGCTATTGTAGATATTACTGCTCTGAGCATTAGAGTGCATATGGCCCTTCTTTTCCATACATCTGTATCTTTGGGGGTAAATACCCAATAGTGCAATTGCTGGGTCATAGGATAACTCTATTTTTAATTTTTTGAGGAACCTCCACACTGTTTTCCAGAGTGGCTGTACCAGTTTGCTTTCCCACCAACAGTATAAGAGGGTTCCCCTTTCTCCACAACTTCTCCAACATTTGTTGTTTCTTGCCTTGTCAATTTTTGCCATTCTAACTGGTGTAATGTGGTATTTCAGTGTGGTTTTGATTTGACTTTCCCTGATGGCTAATGATGTTGAACACTTTCATGTGTCTGGTAACCATTTGAATGTCTTCTTTGGAGAAGTATCTGCTCATGTCTTCTGCCCATTTTTTGACTTGTTATCTGTTTTTTTTGGGCATTGGGGTTGAGAAGTTCTTCATAGATCTTGGATACCAGCCCTTTGTCTGTAGTGTGATTTGCAAATATCTTCTCCCATTCTGTGGGTTACCTCTTTGTTTTGTTTACTCTTTGTTTACTTTCCTTTGCTGTGCAGAAGCTTTTATTTTTTTAAAGATTTTATTTATTTGACAGAAAAATACAGAAAGAGAGGAACACAAGCAATGGGAGAGGGAAAGGGAGAAGCAGGCCTCCCACCGAGCAGGGAGCCCGACATGGGGTTCAATCCCAAGTCCCCAAGACCAGCCGAGCCGAAGGCAGATACCTAACTGACTGAGCCACCCAGGCACCCTGTGCAGAAGCTTTTTATTTTGATGAAGTCTCAAAAGTTCATTTCTGCTTTTGTTTCCCTTGCCTTTGGAGACTTGTGCATTTTCTCATTAGCTAAGCTGTTTTCTCAAACTTCAGAAAGGGAAAACAATTGGGATTAGAGTTCCCCAACTAGAATAAAGACACATACTGTATCCAGCTGAATTTCCTGGCTCCAGCCAGTCTTTCTGTGTAATGATGAGAAGGTAGTGATAGGAGAATGAAAGATATATGAGTTCTCTTTTCTAGTAAATCATTTAGCATAGGTATGCATTCTTTCTGGTGCTGAGTAATACTCCATAGTGTATATGGACCACATCATCTTTATCCATTCGTCTGTTGAAGGGATTGAACCCATACATTGTAATTTTATGACATTCGTTTTAAGCTCAGGTGTAAAAGAGATAAAAAATAAGAAGGGACTCTATTCATAATATGGATTCTTCCATTTAATAATGGTGTGACTTGGGGCAGATCAATTATTTTTTCCCTTGGTTTTGTCTTACGTAAATACTAATCATAGCAATGTTGTTAATCCAAGGCATAGTATCTGCTACCTAATAAATTTCAGTTGACAATTGCTCTTATTATTATTTGCTACTAATATATCTATTGCCACTATTAAACTATCGTAATGTGAAAAATGCCACAAACAAGATTCTCAATAATATCAGGACAGAGATGCCTGATTTTAGCACACTTAATATTCTAGAAGTGAAATTTGATAAGAAGAAATATAAGAAGTATAAATAAAGGATAATAAGAGGCAATTAATATTTTTAGATAATGTGGTTTTTAAGCTGGAAATCCAAGAAAAATCAATTGAAAAATTTTGACTAATATAAAAATATATAATATATTATGACTAATATAAAAACTGTGCTTTTCTACATAGTAGAAAAATGTAAAAGGAAAAATAAGTTTAAAAATATATTGAGAAAAGTGATCTTATTGATAATTCAATACAAGGTAATTCAATATAAGAAATCAATAGAATACACTTAATGTTTGTAATATATAAATGAAGAATATTACAAAAGTCTAATGAGAACCCTGAAAGAAATCAAAATGAATACTAACTGGTATCTTACTATAGGTAGAATACTTTTTAAGTTGGCATTTCCCATAAATTTATCTGTAAACTTTGTATATCTATATGGTATCTTGTTTTTTTTTTTGTTTTGTTTTTAATGATCACAATATTCTTCTGTGGGAAATCACCATACATATTTTTTTTTAAATACAGTAATTTTAATGTTAGTTCTTGATATGGCCATAAATCTATTACAAGGAAAATTATGTAATTGATGGTGGAATGAATAGACAGACTAATGGATTGTAGTATAAAATCAATCTCCTTTCTAAATTAAAAAGAATGAAACTAGATTTTGCATTGGTTTAGAAAAGTAGATTCAATAAGTAAGTTAACTACAAAAGCATTGGGAATAGAATGAAGTCAGAGTTTTTAAACCTTATACCAACATTTTACAAAAAATATTAGAGATATGTTCCTATACTGAAGAAAGACTTTTATAACATTACATAATATAGCATGCCAGTGATTTATAGGTTGATTATATACTTTTAAATACAGAAACAAAAATTAAATGACAGAAGACAGTCTGGAACAT
Source organism: Lutra lutra (assembly GCF_902655055.1). NCBI lineage: Eukaryota > Metazoa > Chordata > Mammalia > Carnivora > Mustelidae > Lutra > Lutra lutra. Next base: position 89,203,746 of record NC_062278.1, read on the forward strand.
CATTTGCCTTATAAATAAAATACAAATAAACGTACAAGGTATGCTCACAAATTCAAAACCTCTATAATTCTCACTTTTTGAACATATAATTCTAGTTCTAGAATTTATCCTATGAAAATGGTACATGTTTTTCATATAGATGTACCTCCAAGGATTTTCACTGTAGGTTTGATGTTAGAAACAGGCAAAGCATTCATCTACTTAATATTAGTGTAAATTTATAATGGAAATAATTAAATCTTTAAAAATTATTCCTTGAAGAACATGTATTGACATGGGAGGATTTGCATTTTATATATAGTAGATGTATAATATATATTATGTAGTTCATAACATATGTATCACATTATATATCCACCTTTGTATATATAGTTGACATGTAAAGTTTCATTAGTTTCAGGTGTACAATATAGTGATTTCAACAATTCCATATATTATGTTATGCTTACCACAATATAATTACCATATGTTACCATAAAATGCTATTATAATACCATTGGCTATATTCTTATACTGTGCCTTATTATTCCATGATTTATTCATTCTGTAACTGGAAGTCTGTATCTCTCACTCCCCTTCAACCATTTTGCTGATACCTCCCCCATCCTCCCCTCTAGTTTGTTTTCTGTATTTATAGTTCTGATTCTGCTTTTTCTTTGTTTATTCTTTTTTTTGGGATTCCTAATATGAGTGAAATTACACAGTATTTGCCTTTCTTAGTCTGACTTATTTCACTCTCGGTCCATGTTGTTGCAAATGGCAGGATCTCATCTTTTTTATGGTGTTATAAATATATATCTGTGTGTATTTGCACACATGTACACACACACATATATATGCCATATGTGTATAGACACACAAACACACACCACATCTTCCTTATCCGTTCATCTATTGATGGACACTTGAGTTGCTTATAAATATATGTAATAGATAGATATAATGTAAATGCTTCAGTAAATATCAAAATAAGTATCAAATTAAATAAACATCAATGTTAAAAGCTTTAGCCCAGTTAAGGGAACAACAGAACTAAAAGATAACCTACTGAATAGGAGAAGATACTGCAAATGACATATCTGATAAAGGGTTAATGTTAATATATAAAGAACTTATATAACTCAGCACCAAAACAAACAAACAAACAAACAAAATAAAACCTTATTAAAAGTTGGGCAGAGGACATGAATAGACATTTTTCCAAAGAAGATATACAGATGGCCAACAGACACATGAAAAGATGCTCAACATCACTAATCTTCAGGGAAATGCAAATCATAACTGCAATGAGATATCACATTATACCTGTCAGAACAGCTAAAATTAAAAAAGACATGAAATAACATTAGTGTTGGTAAGGATGTGGAGAAAAAAGAACCCTCATACACTGTTGGTGGAACGTAAATTGGTAAAGCCACTGTGGAAAACAGCATGGAAGTTCTTAAAAATTTAAAAATAGAAATACATATGATCCAATAATTTCATTATGAGGTATTTAACCAAATAAATGAAAACATTAACTGAAAAGATATGTGCACCCCTGTGTTATATTTTTGATGAAAATTTGCTTACCATTAATAGGGACGATCCATTATAATCATGTATATGAATTAAACTTTTTCTAATGTAGTAGAAGCTAACTTGTTTTATATCCAAAATCTATATACCTCCCTACTCCCCGGTAGACCAACACACACATTAACTTTTTTTTACATACATTAATCTTAGTTATAAAATGCACTTTGCCTCAGTGAATGAATTGTAGGTAAGGTGGAATGGAGAACAAGATGAATGTGATAGAGATCTAACCTTTCCTTATAACTTCATTTCTATACTATCTATCACTTCACTCATGTAAACATAATAAAATTATTGAGTTATACTTTCATTGATCTCCTTATCTATTTTTCTCTTCCATTTTAATAGATTATGAACTGTAATCAAAATGCAGAAAATTTACAGGGTGCCTGGGTGGCTCAGTGGGTTAAGCCTCTGCCTTCCACCCAGGTCATGATCTCAGGATACTGGGATTGAGCCCCCATTGGGCTCTCTGCTCAGTGGGGAGCCTGCTTCCCCCTCTCTGCCTGCCCTGCTGCCTACTTGTGATCTCTCTCTCTGTCAAATAAATAAATAAAATATTTTAAAAAAGTACAGAAGATTTCTATTATTAAAAATTTTGGGAGGGCACTTGGCTAGTTCAATTGGTAGAGCATGTGACTCATGATCTTAGGGTCATGAGTTCAAGCCCGACACTGGGCATACACTGTACTTAAAAATAAATAAATAAATATTGTAACAAATAAAATTTATTTTAAAAACCTATTAAAATGAGAAAGATGGGGACCTAATTTTAAAAAATCAAGATTAAAAAAATATTTCATCCTCTTTTGTAGTCTATTCTCTTTACCCAAGAATTATCCCAGACTACTTCAGTGAGATTTCTATCACTGTAACTTGTCATTTCCAGGTTTTCTTGAAAAAAATGAATGAATGAAGTCATATGTATTTGGTTTCTTTTACTTAGCATAGTGGTTTTGAGATTGAAACATATTTTTGCATATTAGTAATTCATTATTTTCTTATTTCTTATTATTCATATTAGTAATTCATTATTGTCATTAGTAATTCATTTATTTTCACTGCTAAGAAACTCTATTAAATGTTGAATAATAGCTATGATATGTATACAACCTGTCTGTAGAGAGACAAATAAGTAAAGAAAATGTGGTATATTTATAATTGAATATTATTCAGCCTTTAAAAAGAAAGATGTACTCTCAATGTGATAACATGGATGAACCTGGAGGGTCTTATGCTAAGTCAAATAAACCATACACAGAAGGACAAGTGTTGCATGATTTCAGCATGATTTGTGGAATCTTAGAAAAAAATAGCAAGTTCATTGTAATAGAATAAAATGGTGATTATCAGAGGCTAGGGTGGGAGGGGGGTTGGGGGAAATGAAGACATTGATCAAAGGATACAAACATTCAGTTGTAAGATGAATAAGTTTTGGAGATCTAATGTATAGTATGGTGACTATAGCTAATAAAAATGTATACTGGAAATATCCTAAGAGAGTAGATTTCAAGTGTTCTTACTACAAAATTAAAAAAAAAAAAGTAACTGTGGGAGGTGATGGATATGTTAGTTACTTTGAATATGGTAATTCTTTCATAGTGTATACATATACCAAACCATCATGTTGTAGACTTTATTTTTTATGGTAAGTGTACTATTTAATCCCCATCACCTATTATCACCTGTCCTCCAGCATACCTTTCCTCTGGTAACCATTATTTTGTTCTCTATAGTAGAGACTGTTTCTTGGGTTGTCTCTCTCTTTTTCCTTTGTTTCTTTGTTTTTTTCTTTAATTCCACACGTGAGTGAAATCATACAGTATTTTTCTTTCTTGGACTGATTTATCCCACCTAGCATTATACTCTAGTTCCACCCATGTTGTTGCAAATGGCAAAATCTCTTTCCTTTTTATGGCTTAATAATATTCCATAGTGTATATATACCACATCTTCTTTATCTGTTCATCTATTGATGGACACGTGGGCTGCTTCTATAATTTGACTATTATAAATATTGCTGCAATAAACAAAGGGGTGCATATATCCCTTTGAATTAGTGTGCTTTTGTTTTTGTTTTAAATTTTGGGGTTAAATATCCCATTGTGTGATTACTGGATTGTAGGGTGGTTCTATTTTAACTTTTAGATGAACTTCCCATACTGTTTTCCAGAATGGCTGCACCAGTTTACTTTCCCACCAATAATATAAGAATGTTCCTTTTTCTCCACATCCTTACCAACACTTGTTTCTTTTGTTTTTGATGTTAACCATTCTGGCAGGGATGAGGTGATATTGTAATTTTGATTTGCATTTCCCTAATGATGAGTGATGTTGAGTATCTTTTCGTGTGTCTATTGGCCATCTGTATGTCTTCTTTATACTATATATATATATATATATATATAATATATATACGTATATATATAATATATATATATAAAATATATGCAGATTTTACTTTTGAAAAATAAATAAGTAAAAATTGAGAAAAAGAATTACAGGGCAGTAATCATTACCTTCTTCCAAACCTAATGGAGAAAGCATTCAGACTTTCGATATTAAGTTGATGTTAGGATCTTGAATTTCTGCAGATGTCCTTTATCAGATTAGAGGTCACCCCACATTTGGAAGGACAGTCTGTTTTATTCAGCCAATTCAAATGTTAATCTCATCCAGAAAAACTCTCATGGATACATCCAGAAATAATGTTTAACCAAATCTGGGCATCCCATGACTCAGGCAAGTTAACACATATAAAGCTAACACAAATAAAGAGTTTAGTGAGATCATAATAAGCCTTCCTGATACAGCTATCCTGAGTAAAACCAAACATGCACTAACCCCTTACTCAGAAGAGAAGGTAAAGTCCGTGTGTGCTGTTTACATGTTTGCTTTTCTCTTTGATATCCCATAACTTAAATACTATGGTGCAAAGTTAACAATACTTAAATATTATGATATAAAGTTAATACATCTTATGTTACCTGATAAGGAAATAACAAGGAAGAAAACAAAGATCTGTGTTTTTTTTTTTTTAATTTATTTGACAGAGAGAGATCACAAGTAGGCAGAGAGGCAGGCAGAAAGAGAGGGGGAAGCAGGCTCCCGGATGAGTAGAGAACCCAATGTAGGGCTTGATCCCAGTACCCTGAGATCATGACCTGAGCCGAAGGTAGAGGCTTAATCCACTGAGCCACCCAGGCTCCCCAAAGATTTGTTTTATACGTAAATATATATAGCTAATTAGATACACACACACACACACACACACATATATATATATATATATACACATACACACAAACATATTCATAACATATTAAGGAGGAAATTCTCATGACAATTATAATGCTAATTTCTTTTTGTGTAACTGGTTATGTGGTTGTAGCTAGTATTTCAACTGCCTTTTTCCATTATCCATTATGTATTTCCTTTGTCTTCAGCAACCACCTTAGCTGGTCATGGTTCTTTTACTCCGTGGGGTCACCCAAACCTTCATTCCTATAAGACCTGGACCATTGCTAGGACTTCCGAGATTGATTTCAATTTTCCATTTGCCTTAATAGTAGGACACACATCTTAGTGAGTTGAGGCTGTAATAAATGAATACTATAAACTGGGTTACTAAACAGTAAACATTAATTTCTCAGTTTTGGTGCCTGAAGAGTTCAAGATCAAAGTGCTAGAAGATTTGCTTTCTGATAAAGAACACTTTCCTGGTTTGCAGATAACTGCCTTCTTGCTTTGTCCTCACATAGTAGTGATGGGGAGGGGAAAGATAGAATGGGGGAAAGAGAGAGAGAGAAAGAGAGCAGACATGCAAAGGATCTGGTGTCTTCCTATAGGGGCATTAATCTCACCTTGTGAGCTCCACCTTCACCCTTTGGAAGGTCTTACCTTCCAAAGACCCCATCTCCAAGTACCATCATATTTGGTGATTAGGCTAGTGGGTTACTAGTGTTGACAGTGATGCCACTCCCATTTTTACACCTTGATTCTTGGACCATATTTTGGGCACTGATTCATAACATACACAGCCTTCTGGAGAACCTTGCCCTAGGCCTGCGAGATTTAAATTCATAAATGCCTATAGTATATATTGTTTCAAAATTTCATTGAGCTGGGGCGCCTGGGTGGCTCAGTGGGTTAAGCTGCTGCCTTCGGCTCAGGTCATGATCTCAGGGTCCTGGGATCGAGCCCCGCATCGGGCTCTCTGCTCAGCAGGGAGCCTGCTTCCTCCTCTCTCTCTGCCTGCCTCTCTGCCTGCTTATGATCTCTGTCTGTCAAATAAATAAATAAATAAAATCTTAAAAAAAAAAAAATTTCATTGAGCCAATTTGTAACAGCACTCCAGACAGTCTTAAGGTTTAACTTGCTTCAGGGTAACACACTCCTTCCTTGCTGACTTAGGATCTATAACAGAATTAATTTACTTCCTTTGAGCTCTGAGGACCACTCGCCTTGGGAAATGAAGGACCAGAGCTTTTCCAGGCCACAGGGGCCAGCAAATCTATTTGAAGCCACCTCAGTGTTTTCATTAACCCAACAATCTTTTAGCAAAATATTTTTCTTTTTTAGGGTCACACAAATGACTCTCCAGACCTCCCTTTGCAAATCTGTAGACCTTGCCCTCTTTTGGAGAAAGAACAGAGTACTCTTGTGCAACCACTGTGTACCAAGGAATCAGACCTTCTTGTACAACCTCTAAGCACCAAGATAACTCTGTAGCTGGCATCTTTGAGTCTGCATGTAATCAGAAAATGTCACTAACTGAACTGATGAAGCCCCTTTAAAAATCTCTGGGCCAGGCAGAAACCAGGGAGTTAGCCTTTGGACAAGAGTCTTCTTCCCAGGTGACTGTACTCCTGAATAAAGCTCATATTCCTTTCTAATCAAAACTCATCTCTTAAGTACTGGCTTTTCAAGTGACCAGCAGTGGGACTTGGGTCTCGGTAACAAATTGGCTGAATAAATTTTTAAGTTCTAGAGTAATTTTAGAATAATCAGCATTTTTTTTAAGACATACAAATTTTATTATGTGTTGAACTGGAGACTGTGGCTTAGATATGGTGCTAAATGGGCTTCCTACTCCCTTTGCAACAAGTTTAGGGCATGCATGGAGAATGGGTTTGGGACTGCAGAGTGATAGTTCCTCTGCCATCTCCTTGAAGGACTATGGACCAACTCATACTTGTTGGACTCAGAGAACCTGAGTAAGAGGCCACTCATATGTAGCAGCCTTGAACCCACTGATCCACTCAACAGTGCAAAGTGGCCTAATGGTTATCAGGGTGTCACAGAACACAGAAGAAAATGGTTTTGGATATCACAAAACACAGAAGAAAATGTTCCTCCTACTAGTATTCAGGTAACTATAGTGTTTTGTTATTTTTTTTTAATTTTTAAAAATATTTTATTTATTTATTTGACAGAGAATGAGAGAGATAGAGCATGAAAGCGGGGAGGGTCAGCAGGAGAAGCAGACTCCCCACCAAGCAGGGAACCCGATGCAGGACTGGATCACAGGACTCCAGGATCATGACCTGAGCTGAAGGCAGTTGCTTAAAGAACTGAGCCACCAGGTTCCCTTTTAAAAATTATTATTAGCATATAATGTATTATTTGTTTCAGGGGTACGGGTCTGCTATTCATCAGTCCTACACAATCCGCAGCACTCACCATAGCACATACTGTCCCTAATGTCCATCACCCAGACACCCCAACCCTTCCCTTCTACTCCAGGAACCCACAATTTCTTTCCTGAGATTAAGAGCCTCTTATGGTTTTTCTCCATCTCTGGTTTTGTGTTGTTTCATTTTTTCCTCTCTTCCCCTGTGATCCTCTGCTTTGTTTCTCAAATTCCACATATCATTGAGATTATATGATAATTGCTTTTTCTGATTGACTTATTTCACTTAGCATAATACCCTCTAGTTCCTACCAATCTTTGCAAGTGGCAAGATTTCATTTTTTGATGACTGCATAATATTCTGTGTATGTGTGTGTGTGTGTGTGTGTGTGTGTGTGTGTGTGTGTTTGTGTTTCTCACATCTTCTTCATCCATTCATCTGTGATGGACAAATATCTGGGCTTTTTCCATAGTTTGGCTATTGTGGACATTGTTGCCATAAACAGTGGGGTGCAGGTGCCCCTTTGGATCACTACATTTGTATCTTTGGGTAAATACCAAGTAGTGCATTTGCTGGGTTGTAGGGTAGCTCTATTTTCAGCTTTTTGAGGAACCTCCATACTGTTTTCCAGAGTGGCTGCACCAGCTTGCATTCCCACCAACAATGCAATGTAGGAGGGTTTCCCTTTCACTGCATCCTTGCCAACATCTGTCATTTGCTTACTTATTAATTTTAGCCATTCTGACTGGTGTGAGGTGGTATCTCATTGTGGTTTTGATTTGTATTTCCCTGATGCCAAGTGATATTAAGCACTTTTTCATGTGTCTGTTGGCCATCTGGATGTCTTCTTTGCAGAAATGTCTGTTCATGTCTTCTGCCCATTATTTGTTCCTTGGGTTTTGAGTTGATAGAGTAATCAGCATTCTTAAAATAGCTAAATAGGTCAAAATTGGTAACTTTTTTACATTCACATAGCTCTATTCGCACCATGGCTTAAAGAAATCAAATATCATATTTAAAAATAAACAGACAAAATATTATGAAAAATAAATTGATTTTGTCAAGGACTGAATTGTAATGTTTAAAAGCCAAAGACATGAAAATATCATAACTGACACTATTTATAATTATAACTGATTTAGTAGACCAAACCTATGATATATTAGAAAGATATATTTAAAAAGTATACATTTTTATCAGCCTGAAAGCAAAGGAATGCCCTAAGATGAAAACTATGTATTTATGCATTCCTCAACTAATTGGTCATGGCATAATTAACCAGTTAAATCCTACTTATTGAAGCTAAAATTAATGATACACAAGAATTTAAATATTAAAAAGAACGTTCCTCAACTTAGGAGCTTTGTTTTTCTTGTTTCTCTTTTCATTAATTTTTTTTTTTTCAAAGACTTTCTAAACAATCACTATCTCTATATTGTCTGGCCTAGAAAAAATGACAGTATGGAAATTGAATTATTATATCATGTTTTCTTTAGAACACATGTTAATGAAAGTAATGTGAAACTCATTATTCCTGGCATTGCACAGAGCAGTGCATTAGTAAATTAAGAACAACATTTTCTAGGGCATGAGAGATATAATTGATGAGTCTATCCCAACATTCTAAAGCCTGCATAATTTTTGAAATGGAATTTTCTGCAATTAGTACTTCATCTGTTTCCACAAGAGTAACAAATCTGATCTAGTTTAGCATAAGAACATGTAACAGGGTTTAGAAAAAAAAAAGATTAGTAATTGTTAGAGTCCATTAAAAGGGATAATTCTAAGTATCATTGTCTAAAATTTTCTTAATTAAGCACAAATGAGAATGAATTGGAAGGATTCTGGTGCATCTTCCATAATCCGAGGCATGTGGACAAATAGTGTTTTGGAAGAGAAGGAATTTAAAAAGAAGAATCTGGGGAATAGAGCAAGAGGTTTATATTAACCTCTATGAAGTTCTGCCATTGATTTGACATAAATCTTAATTCTGTTTTCTCTGAGTCTTAGTCAAATTTCCAGGAAAAAGGGAAGTTGATTTATTTAGATCAGATATATATTCTCAGTCTAGTTATCTATATTTGGGGAAGAAAAGAGGAAGGTCATACAGTAGAAGATTATTGACAATGACAGTAATTCATCAGTGGAAAGGTTGAGATCACACCCAAATGACTGCCTTCTGTACAGTCTAAAGGAGAGCTCCTATTCTGATATCCTTCAGGGAAAATACTGAAAATTATATTTACCATCTCTTTGCAAGCTACATTGCATTTTTTTGTTTCCTTGGTCCAATTTATCTGAAGGGCCACTATTTTTTTTTTCTCATAAATCTTATAGATTTATTGGAAATAATAAATTGTCTTTTTGTTCCATTTGCCTAGTATTCTGGAAAATTATTTCATTTTCCCCTCCCAGCTGCTCCATATCTCTGTTATTTATCAATGCTCTCAGTTTCATTTTTCATATTTATATTTACTCATATTTCTGATTTTTCTCCTGAGATTGCTCAACTAGCATGGTGTGTTCACCTGTTTGGATCAGCCCTGGTGGATTGTGAAGACTACTGCACAGCTATAATTGGCAACTTCCTTGATCTCTTATCCTTAGACTTCTCTTAGTTGCCATCTATGTAGAAACCAGTAGAACCCTGTATAGGACAAATATCTCCTGTTTCCTAGATTTCATGTTTTGCTCTTTTGTATTTGTTTTCTTTTTTATAGCATAATACAAACTGAAGTGAATATTTAAACAGAGCAATTTTTGTTTAAGTTTTGAAATGTTTTTATCTTAGTTCCTGACGGGAAAAAGAATTCTGAAATAAAAATTTTCGGCCAGAATATTGAAGGCATCACTTTGTTGCCTTATATATATTTTTTTTATAATTTTTCTAAACTGGTAATCAGGGTGCCTGGGTGGCTCAGTCAGTTAAGCATCTACCTTATGCTCAGGTCATGATCCCAGGGTCCTGGGATCCAGCCCTGCATCAGGCTTCCTGCTCAGTGGGGAGTCTGCTTCTTCTTTTACCTGTTATTGCTCCTACCTGTGCTCTCTCTCTCTGTCTTTCTCTCTCAAATAAATAAATAAAATCTTTCAAAAAATAAAAAAAATAAACTGGTAATCATTTTGTCTTTACTATACAGTACTCATACTGTGGGTAGTATATCCAGAAATGGAACAGACAATAGGACTCTTTGCCCCATGCTTTCTAACAAGACATATTCTACCTAGATGTGAGAGCTTTACATACAATATACAGTCATGTTGTTCTATTTCCAGAAACAGCAGTCAAGTAAATATTGTTTATTATATCCAATAGGTTGTATAATCATCAATTGGAATCAAGGATAAGTCAATCAAAATTAGGTAAGATATTAAATTTAAAAGATTAGCTAAGAAAGATAACTTCCCAGTAATAAGAGTTCTAAAAAAGGAAATGAGAAAATGGTGAAGGGAAAATATCTCAAAAGGATATTCATTTAGATGTGAATTTGAGAAAAGCATAGCTAATGAAGATATCCTCCTCATCTTGGTCCCCAAGTCTATCTTTCTCATCTTAGCAATAAGTTATATATTTTCCCCAGTTTATAGTACATACCAGAGAGTCTATATCTTTTTTGTTAGGACATAAAAATTCTACACCTTTATTTCTTTCTTAAATATCCAGTACTCTGTATCCACATGATAACCAGCTCAGTTCAAACTATCACCATCCTGTACCCAAACAATGACATGTTCTCTTAAATGTCATTTTTACAACAAAGTTATTCCCTCTAGTTACTTCTCTGTTAACACTATTCTTATTCTAAATTGAAAATATTACTTCATAACACTTCAGTATATCTCTGTGCCCTAAATACACTGCCTTTGATTTTTTAGAACACTTCATAAGGCGTTTTAATGACGCAGTCCTTGATTAAGTGCCAAGAATTCCTGTATAGTATTCCTTGCCCTTCTCGATGCCTTTAATACCAGCCTTACAGCAACTTAACAACTCTTTGAATGTTCTGTTGCCTACCTTGTCTGTTTGTTCTATTGTGAGTGTTCTTACCAATGAATTGATAGATTTTCCCTCATTATTCTTACTAAACTAATTCCTCCTCTTACTAATCTTTCAATTGATAATAATTCTCCAAAAAGCATCTTGGAAGATGACCAGACTTAAGGCTTTGGGTATATCCTTTATTTACCCAAAGAAACTTTTCTAGTATGCTCTTTTGTGATTGCAGTTTCTCACTAAACTGTTGGTTCCACTAAATTTTGAGTCATTGGAAAGTAGAAATTGTGTTTACTTCATCTTGGACTAACAGCAGATACAGACATGTGGCATAAAGTAGGTTTGAAATAAATATATGTTGAATAAATAGGCAGATGAAAAAATTGGGCAAATTCTCAACATTTTTCTTTATTTATTGAAAAGAAACACTAGCAGTTCCATACACTGCTGCTGAGATCAATCCTACCAAGGAAACAACACGGTTTCTTAAACAGGATCAAATGAGTTTTGCATTTGGAACGTTTTGAAGGATTTTCATTGTTATTTTTTCTGCTGTGATATCTATTGTAGTACCAGCTGAAAATGTTAAAGTGGTTCTGTAAATGAATCTGAAATTTGAAGTTTTGGTTGGAAATGACACATTTCATGTTTTCAAGGTATTATGGCCAGGGAATAATTGCTCACAGTACTAGTCTTCCATAATACATTGACATCTTGCTGTGAATTACTCATTTCACTAAATGACACAGTGTTCCCACTGTCAACTCACAGTGTTTATACAACAGATGTACCTCAACAACTTAAAATTATCTTACCTAGCAAAGGAAGTTTTATATTGGAGATTATAGAAAAGTTCTGAAGAGAACTTCTAACTTTGCTTATTTAATCAGGCAAATAAAATATATTCAGAATTGAATAAAGCATTGGAGAAAGAGATTCTGAATTTCCTTCCAACCTTGAGATATTTTTTAGTAAATACTGTACATATGAACAGATTTACTACAAGGGCTCCAAGAACCTCATCAATTTTAGCTCCAGCCCATGATAGGTAAGTTTGAAAGTATTTTCTATCTGCTTCTTCCTGGAACTACCAACAATTCTATATGTGAAAGCCAAAGAATTGTTGTCTTCTTTGTGCCTAGGAGTAAATAGAAGGTATCTTATGATGCTTTCTATATTTTGAGCACTTGATTTTCTGGCAAATACTTAATGACCTACGATTAACAGATTATAAGATCTTATTATACAAGCCTTTCTTTCTCTTTCCTTTTCCTAAGTAATTTTTTTTTTTGCATTCGTAGATCTGTTGTGCACTTGAAAGAAAAATAATAAGCATGAACTACAAATCCAATCATTACTGAAGTATATAAATCTAAAGATACTTAGAGTTCTTGAAATTTGTTCATTTTTTTCTGGGTAATTTTTCTATTATATCAATTTTATTTATAGCATAAACTAATTTAATCATAGCTTGGAAATAATAACTGCACAGAATAATAACTACGTGCATGCTGCTAACTCCCAAAATTCTCTAGGTTCTTGGTAGCTTTTTAGACCTTGAGGGGTTTCATTTTATGTCCAATTTTTTATGCATGTTTTTATGCAATTAGTATATTTTATTGTTCCCAGAGCTCCATACAATATGCAGTTGCAGTTAGATAGGTATATATCAAATGGTTTTAGAATCTATGAACTTAAAATATGTAAACACTTCCTAGGTTAGTTTAGTACCAATTTAGAAGGCAACTACTTATTAAAAAGTTTGATGTGTATAGAACCCAATGTTTAGAATATTTACGCAAATACATAACTTGGAAAACAAAACAAAGCAAAGTGCATTTTATTAAATTATCTGAGAACTAAAAGTATAATCTCGTGTCAAATTATAAGGTTAATTATTTTATGTATTAAGGCTTTTCCAGTATTTAAATCATCATATCAAGCCCCAAGTGATAAATATCCCCTGCATCATAGTAGTAAAATTAATTTATTTACAAAATCTTATTGAACCATAAACTTGGGAGGTCAGCAACTTTTTAAAATGTTTCCATATGTTGTACAATATTCCAGGTTTACCATCCTCCATGTTATGCTAACTGAAATTCCAGTATTGTCTTTCAGTGATTCAGATTATCACAATGTAGGCTGGATGTTTTTTTTTGTTTGTTTGTTTTTAGGAAAATTTAAATTCCATCCCTTCCCCATCAGCCATATCACATGAGCCTTGTGTCTCAGATTCACAATCTGTAATCTTGTGAAAACAACCCAGTATGACCACTTATAGTAGACATTGCTTTTTGTTTGATCTTTCAACCCTAACTTACAACATATTTGCACTTCTGTCTTTTTGTAATGCTGCCTTAAAACTTGATATAGCTTGACACTCCTCTCAACTATATGGATAGACCTTGAGTGACCAAGAAATTATAGTAACACATCACTCTTACAGGAAATTTACATGAATTGATTCAGAGTAAAGCCCAGGGTATATATTCAGAGTTGGGTAAGTAAAACTTTTCCTTTTAAAAAGTAAGAATATTTTGATGTGATGTTTGAAAGTGCTTCTGCTATTGCTTGGAAGTCCTCCTAAGGCCAGATACACACAAGGAGAATGGCAGATCTAGGAAGGATTCTACAGAGATTCAGAACTCTTTTGTAATGTGTAATATTTGGGTCAAATGGTATTTGAATTTGGGTACACTCCTGAACTTTACTGTTATTTAAACTGATAAATTATATTTCTTGATTAAACCTGTTTAATTCCAGGGGCGCCTGGGTGGCTCAGTGGGTTAAGCCGCTGCCTTCGGCTCAGGTCATGATCTCAGGGTCCTGGGATCGAGCCCTGCATCGGGCTCTCTGCTCGGCAGGGAGCCTGCTTCCTCCTCTCTCTCTGCCTGCCTCTCTGCCTGCTTGTGATCTCTCTCTGTCAAATAAATAAATAAAATCTTTAAAAAAAAAAAACCTGTTTAATTCCAATTTCTATTACTAACATCAAAATGCTTTTAAAAAAACCTGACATACTATTTTCATTTTTTAATTTTTTAATGGCATGGTGATAATTACCAGAAAAAGAGTTTTCTAAGTAGGAAGGTGACTAATCCATGTAGCAAAACTAGTAGGAAAACAGTACTTAAAGAAAAGAAAAGGAAAAAAATATTATCATCCTTTGTGAAAGAAGAAGTTTCTTTCATTTTGACTAAAATGAAAACTGCATATTGAAAAAGAAAAAAGTAGTTCAGTAACAGGAGATACTGCATTTATATCATCTTTTGTTAGTATTATCTTCTCTGTTTTCTGTTTTATTTTCAGTTAAAATTGTCACTTCAACTTTGGAATTAACTTGACCTACTTTTAATTATCACTCAGGCAATGTAAGTATTCTAATCACACTTGATCATAGATTTCCATAAATCAACTTATAACAAGAATAAGAAAAAACTAAGATTCTATGGACTGTATGTTGCTTTAGTTAGGAATATCTTACTGGTTCATAGCAATCTATATGTCGTTTATCTATCTATCTGTCATCTGTCTCTCTCTCTAGCCATCTATCTATCATCTTTCCTGTCTATCCACCTATCTGTGTGTGTGTATGGAGATATATATACACACATATACAAGTGTAACTCTCACTATATATATATAGAGAGAGAGAGAGGGAGGGAGAGAGAGAGAGAAAGAAAGAGCATGGGTGACAAGCTTGTTTAGATAAAATCAGTGAATTATCTTTATTTTCAGATGAATTGATTATCAAGATAATCCAAAAGAAGCTATGTAGATCACCAAATCTTTGAATGCTTAAATAAAATGGGCAAATTCAGGTTCATGGATTAGAACATTCAATAAATAAATTCATTTATTTATATTTCTTTATTTCATTAATCAGTTTATTTTATAGTTTTCTACAACTAGATACCATATATATATATATATACATATATATATATATTAGATTTCTATACAAGCAAGTCATTTTTTATATGTATTTAATTTTTTTTAATCTTGGAAACAGATGCCTATCTATCACTTCTTTTTGAAGGAGAAATCATTTGATTTATATCTTTTCCAGGATTTTCAATAGTGCTTACTCACATGGTGGTATTGTGTAAGCTAGCTCACTGTTCTGAGGCATATCCTTTATTCTGGAAAAGTGGTATAAATATATCCTGAAATAAGAAAATTTATTTTTAAAAAGAAAATCTGCTTCTGCTTATTTAATCATTAATTTTAATAGTTATCATATTATAGGACCATGGGCCTATTGCAGCATATTTTCCTTGAGTTGGTGACTTATGTACATTTATAAGTGACGAATATTTTGAGTTTAGGCTACTGCTAGTATACTCCATTGTAATATGAAGAGAAACATGGGAATTGAAATGGAATAAGACATCTCCCACTAGAGGCAGGCCTAGTACTGTGTTGTCAGACTTTTTATTGGAGAGAAGGGATTTGCTGGTAGATAAAGCACAGGATCTAAAGGGGTAAGATAATAACATTTTATATTTTAATATTCATAGCAGAAATTCCAGCAACTATAGTGGGGGACCCAAAAAGGTAAATAGATTGTACTTAACAACATTTGCCATTGGATAATAGGATCTTATTTTCTGGAACAAGCCTTACCAGGAAAAAAAAAAAATTGTATTAAGTCTTAAATTGGCAGGTTGTCTAACAAGCTTGTCAACAAGGAATAGTTAGCTTTCTAGTTATCACAATTATGGCAAAGGAAAAAAAAATCCTACTAGCAATAACAGATAGTACCAGATCTGCCTGATTATCTGTAGCCTGGATTACTATGAAGACAGACTTTATAAAATATCCATCATATTATTTTCTCATCATAATACATTGCAACATTTTTCTTTTAATGGAACTAGGGTCATGGAATAAGTTTTCAATTCATTCCAGCTGTGGAGCCTGGAAGTCTGTGTAATTTGATGCTCAGGCAAGGGGGTGATTGCCTGTGGACAGATGCTTATAATGAAGCTGGGAATGTGGTAGATTGCACTGGGTTAGAAAATATATTTTGATAAATAATTTTCTGAAGTATTGTAATTAAAATAAAAAGAGGTCAATTTCTGTTAAAATGGCTCAGACTATCAAATAATAATTTTATATGAATAAGAGGCTGAGGTCTAGAATGTGTTTAATCATTTTGGAGTTGCTTTATTTGTATGGTAGACTAGAATATTTTCAGACACCTAATTATTTTTAGAAAATAATTATTTTCTTAATTATGAAGTATGAGTGATAGGATTGATTTTAAGATTTCAAATCATGACACATGGTTAAGTTTTCACCTAAAAAATAAAAACTATTTTCATGGCCAAGCTCTACATTATTTGTCCCATTATGTAATATTTACATTGGAAGTTACTATGCATTTTAAATAAAAACATAAAAGCAATGCATTGCTTAGACTCATGTTTCTTTTTTTCTTTTTCTTTTTTTTTTTCTTATTTATTTTTATTAACATATAATGTAGTATTAGCCCCAGGGGTACAGGTCTGTGAATTGTGGGGCTTACACACTTCACAGCACTCACCATAGCACATTCCCTCCCCAATGTCCATAATCCAACCATCCTCTACACACACCCCTTTCCCCCAGCAACCCTCAGTGTTTTTTGTGAGATTAAGAGTCTCTTATGGTTTATCTCCCTCCTGATCCCATCTTGTTTCATTTTTTCCTTCCCTAACTCCCAAACCCTCCACTCTGCCTCTCAAATTCCTCATATCAGAGAGATCATATGATAATTTTCTTTTTCTGATTGACTTATTTTGCTCAGTATAATACCCTGTGGTTCCATCCATGTCGTTGCAAATGGCAAGATTTCATTTATTTTGATAGCTGCATAGTATTCCATTGTGTGTGTGTGTATATATATATATATGCATATATATATATATATATATATATATATATAGGTCTAAAGTAAGCTTTTTGTAGACAGCATATTGATGGGTTTTGTTTTTTTAAATCATTTTGATACCCCGTGTCTTTTGATTGGGACATTTAGCTCATTTACATTCAGGGTAAGTATTGAAAGATATGAATATAGTGCCATTGTATTGCCTATAAGGGCACTGATGCTTGTTCCCTTGCCATATTAGGGAAATTCTCTACATAATTGGCTCCAATATACTTTCTGTCCCACTCTCTCTTTCTTCTTCTTCTGGAATCCTAATTATTTTAATATTATTTTATATTATGGTATCACTTATCTCTCGAATTCTCCCTTCATGGTCAAGTAGTTGTTTGTCTCTCTTTTCCTTAGCTTCTTTATTCTCCATCATTTGGTCTTCTAGATCACTAATACTCTCTTCTGCCTCATTTATCCTAGCAGTAAGAGCCACCATTTTTTATTGCACCTCATTAATAGCTTTTTTTTATTTCAACTTGGCTAGATTTTAGTTTTGTTTTGTTTTGTTTTTTCTCCAGAAAGTGTTTCTCTAATATCTTCCATGCCTTTTTTGAGCCCAGCTAGCACCTTGAGAATAGTTGTTCTGAACTCTAGTTCTATCATATTACCAATGTCCATATTGATTAGGTTCCTAGTCATCGGTACTAGCTTTTGTTTTTTTGTGTGTGGTGAGTTTTTCCTCCTTGTCATTTTATCCAGATAAGAATATATGAATGAGAGAACACATATTAAAAGGGTGGCAAAATCCCCAGGAAAACGTACGCAAACCAAATCAGAAGAGATCCAAAACTGGAGGGAGAAGAAAGGGGGGAAAAGAAATTAAAAAAAAAAATATATATATATATGTATATTAGACTGGTGAATAGAACAGAACCACCCACTTGATTTTGATTTGATTTGGGGTATATTTTGGTCTTTTAGAAGAAACTATGTCCCAAAACTAAAAAAAAAAAAAAGAAAAACATATATATACAAAAATAACAATAAACACAATGGAGAGATGGAATGTGACTGTAAAGATGAAAATTTTTTTAAAAATCTAGAAAAGGAACTGATAAGTTGGTTTGAAAAAGAAGAGGGGCACCTGGGTTGCTCAGTGGGTTAAAGCCTCTGCCTTCAGCTCAGATCATGATCTCAGGGTCCTGGGATCAAGCCCCACATCAGGCTCTCTGCTCAACGGGGAGCCTGCTTCCTCCCCTCTCTCTCTGCCTACTTGTGATGTCTATCAAATAAATAAATAAAATCTTAAAAGAAAAAAAAAAAGAAGGGAAAGAAAAAAGAGGAGGGAATGTGCTCCGACTAGAGACTAGAACAAAACCATGTGCTAGATTATGGTATATTTTGATCTATTAGAAGAAATTGTATCCCAAAAATTTTAAGAAATAAAAACTTTTATGTATATAAAAAATAAGGTTAAATAAAATGAAGGTTAAAATATGACTATAACAATGACAGTTTAAAGTTTTTTTTAGAAAGGTATTGTTAAGATAAACTAGTTAACAAATGTTTAAAGAGGAAAGAGGAAAAGTTAAAAAAATAGAATTAGAAAAAAAATGAAATAAAAAAATAACTTTGCAAGACTACAGGATCAGGGGAAAAAACATGAATTCTATGTTTTTGCTGTCCCCTAGCTCTGGAGTTCTGCAGTTCTCCTTGATTGGTGGGCTTGGTCTTGGCTGGATGTTCTTGCTGATCTTCTGTGGGAGGGGCCTGTTGCAGTGATTCTCAAATGTCTTTGCCCAAGGCAGAATTGCACCACCTCTTCCAGGGACCAGGCTAAGTAATCTGCTCGGGTTTGCTCTCAGAGCTTCTGTTCCCTGAATGCTTTCCGTACCACTTTGGAGGATGGGAATGAAAATGGCAGCCTCCAAGTCTCCAGCCTGGAGGAGCTGAGAGCTTGGGTCCCCACTCATCAGTGTACCCCCAGAGACCAGCAGTCAATTACTCCTGTCTCCCTGGTCTCCAGCTGCACTCTGAGTTCTCCCAGCCTGTGATGGAGCATTTCTGTCTCTGGCACACAGCCCCGCCTGGAGTCTCCAAACCCAGAATATTCCTGCCTTGCTGCTGCTCCTGAAGCAGTAAGATGATTCTCCCCGGATCTGCCAATTGTGGAGTCCCTGCTCGAAGAGCAGTGGTCCAACTGTGCCTTGGATCACAGTTTAATGTAATGTACCACTATCTGAAAGCTCACTCTTCAGCTCTGTCTCTGTAATTGGCTTCCCTGTCTCAATATGTGGAAGCTCTGCCACACTCAGGCACCCCCAATCTTTCTGTGACTCCACTCCTGAGATCACACTGCCCCCACGAGGGCTCCACCCTTGCTTAGCCTCTGGAGCAGACTTCTAAAAGTTCTGATTTTGTGCTCCACTGCTCTGCTGCTTGCTGGGAGCTGGCCTCTCCCCCTGCAGTCTATCTTCCCATTGCTTTGGATTCACTTCTCTGCAAGTACTACCTTTCAGAAAGTGGTTGATTTTCTGTTCCTGGAATTGCTGCTCTTCTTCTCTTCTATCTCCTGTTGAGTTTATACGTTCAGAATGGTTTGATACCTATCTAGCGGAACTCCTGGAATCTGATGTCATTTCAGTCTGCTGTTCCTCTGCCATCTTGCCTCTCCTCCTAGACTCTTGTTTCTTATACCATGTGATTCAGCTGTGAGTATTTAAAAAGAAAAAAAATATTGCAGTGCATAATTCAGGACTTCCAAGTTATATTACAAATCTGTAGTGATCAAAACAGTATGGTACTGGCATAAAAACAGATGCAGGGTTCAGTAGAACAGAATAGAATACCCAGAAATAAATCCAGAATTACTCTTTGAGAAAGCAAAGAAGAATATCCAATGAGAAAAAGATAGTCTCTTCAACAAATGGTGTTGGGAAAACTGGACAGCAACATGCAAAAGAATGAAACTGAGCCACTTTCTTACACCATACACAAAAAATTAAAAATGGACTAACATCTAAATATGAGACAGGAAACCATAAACATCCTAGCAGAGAGTACAGGCAGTAACCTCTTTGACATTGGTTGTAGCAGCTTCTCTCTGGAGATATCTCCTGAAGCAACAGAAACAAAAGCAAAAATAAATTATTAGAACTCTATCAAAATAGGATGCTTCTGGGTGCCTGGCTGGCTCAATCAGTTAAGGGTCTGGCTCTTGATTTCAGATTGGGTCATGGTCTTAGGGTCCTGGGATCAATCCCCACATTGAAATCCCCACTCAGTGGGGAGTCTGCTTGTCTCCCTCTCCCTCTACTTGCTCTCTCTGTCTCTATCAAATAACCTAAAATCTTAAATAAATAAGTAAATAAATAAATAGATAAATAGCTTCTGCACAGCAAAGCAAACAGTCAGTATAACTAAAAAGTAACCAACAGACTGGGAGAAGATACTTGCAAATGTCATATTTGAAGAAGGGTTAGCATCCAAAATATATAAAGAACCTATCAAACTCAACACCCCCCCCCCAAAAACAAATAATCCAGTTAAAACATGGGCAAAAAACATAAGTAGGTATTTTTCCAAAGAAAACATACAGATGGCCAATAGACACATGAAAAGATACTCAACATCACTCATCATCAGGGAAATACAAATCAAAACTACAATGAGGTACACCCGTCGGAATGGCTAAAATCAGAAACAGGAAAGAGCAGGTGCCGGATGCAGAGAAAGGGGAGCCTTCTTGTGCTACTTGTGAGAATGCAAACTGGTGCAGCCACTCTGGAAAACAGTATGGAGGTGCCTCAAAAAGTTAAAAATATGATCCAGCAAATGCATTGCTGGTACTTACCAAAAGAATATGAAAATACTAATTCCACTGGATATATACACCCTGACATTTATAGCAACATTATCTACAATAGCCAAATTATGGAAACATCCCAAGTACACATCAACTAATGAATGAATAGAGACATACTCTGTGTACATGGGCACACACACACATACACACACAGAGGAATATTACTCAACTGTAAAAAGGAATGAAATCTTATCATTTGCAATGATGAGAATGAAGCTAGAGAGTGTTATTCTGAGTGAAATAAGTCAGTCAGAAAAAGACAAATACCATATGATTTCACACATACGTGGAATTTAAGAAACAAAACAAGCAATGGGAAAAGAAGACAGAGGCAAACCAAGAAACAGACTCTTAAGTATAGAGAACAAATTGATGGCTCCCAGAGGGGAAGTAGGTGGATATATGGGAGAAATAAGTGATGGGGATTAAGGATTGCACTTGTTGTAATGAGAACCTGGTGCTATATAGAAGTGTTGAATCACTAGATTATATACCTGAAACTAACATTACACCACTGTTAACTAACACATTTAAATAAAATCTTAATATGTAGTGCAGGTTTTTGTATATACATACAGTATTCTTAGATTTAGTTTTGATTTAGGTTTAAGTATAGTTTTTACATTTTATCCATTTTATTCTTAAGAATCTATTCAGGGGCGCCTGGGTGGCTCAGTGGGTTAAAGCCTCTGCCTTCAGCTCAGGTCATGATCCCAGGGTCCTGGGATCGAGCCCCGCCTCGGGCTCTCTGCTCAGTGGGGAGCCTGCTTCCTCCTCTCTCTCTGCCTGCCTCTCTGCCTACTTGTGATCTCTGTCTGTCAAATAAATAAACAAAATCTTTAAAAAAAAAAAAAGAATCTGTTCATATCAAGTAAAATGAAAATGGAGCAATTATATATTTGGCAAATCTGTTTCATTTTATGCTAATGCTGGGTAAGTAACATGATCCCCAATTATCTTTTTTCCACTACATACTAGGTAAAATTATACAATAAATCTGTGTTTAATATGTCTTTTGAGAGCTGAAGCTGCTTAAACATGAAGAAAGAAAAGCTAGATTATTGCAGCATGGAACTGATTATAACATAGAAGTCTGTGATCTTTACTTGAAGTGCATTCCATAATCTCTAATTCAAAATAAAAACAGACTGGGAATCATGCTAAACCCATATATTACTTAAATCACTGCCATGTTCTTTTTGAGAAATATCTATAATTCAGATAATTATAGGTGAGTTTAAGCCATATCTTTCTTCTTTTATATCCCAATAACCAAGTGGTTTATAGCAGTGAGAGTAAGTTTCATTACTCATGTGGGAAATACTTCACATGAGCAAATTTTTTTTTTCTTTTTTTTTTTTTAGCAAGCAGGCACAGAATCGTCATTCAGGCTTTCTGTAAATTTGGGACACTTCTGCTTTTCCTTGTACAAAAGACATGTTTGAAAGCCAATGAAATTACTTAATGGAAGATAAGTAATTTTTCTGTCACATTAGGAAATAGGATCCACCTTTATGTAGGAGACACAAATGGTACTCTTGAGCTGGAGTGCTACTCTAAAGGTGCTTGACACTCCCATTAACGTCAAGGGCAAAGTGCCTATAAAATTCTAACCAGCTATATATCATGAACATTACTCATTTTCCCACTGAAAAATTAATGTAATTAATGAGCCCTCTAGTGCATATTAAAATAGTAGTTGAAGTGTGCCTTGTAGTTGCCTTTGATGTGTGCTTGTGTTTAAGGTCATTTTGGATGTTAACAAATCCTGGAGTGTCTTTTGATTTGGAAATATCAAAAGTTAGCTAATTCACTCTTCCTAGATAAGTTCACCAAATAATTTACTCTTGGGTTATAAACTTATATTACTTTAATTCCTGGATTAGGTTAGGAAAGCAAGTACAAAGATTTTGGAGTGATAGCCTAGAGTAAGTAACACCAGAACCTGAACTTTCTTTCTTACCATCCTGGTTATATTTTATCAGTGGAATTCAATTACCTCCTCTTAATTATGTAAGGAGGACTTGCTCATAGACTCAAATTTTTTTTTTTCCACAAAGAAATTTATTTTGATAAGAGAATCGGTCGCTTTTTTAGGCACACGTCTAGTTCTCTGATGCGTCTTAACTATGAGTGATTATGTCATGGATAATCAAAAATTAAGGGTTAAACAGTTTATTTTTAATCTTCATATAGTATAAACAATTTTTCCAGCATTTCCAACATATATATATATGTGTGTGTATATATATATATATATATATATATATATATATATATATCACATATATGGCAAAATTGCCAGATAATTCTCAGTATTACTTCTACTTCCAGTTATATAAACCTAGCCCATGATATTTAAAGAACATTAGTGTGAAATGATTTATTTTTCATTTTATTAGTCAAGATATGTGAAATTTCAGGCATTTTTCTATTCTGGTTATGATTAATTAACTGTAGTGAAAATATAGTCTGGCTGGAATCTACTATAAAACCAGACAAATATATATAAGGCAAGAGTTTTCAGGCAATAGAGAAGCAATGAAGTTAGATAGTACCCTTGAGCAAACATAAAGACAATATTGGCCCACATTTACCTGTGTATTCTTCTGTGGTCAAGTTTTGTTGACTGTGGTCTAGTGACTTGAAGTCCAAATAGAGAATATTGGTCTCAATGAGCTATGGAGGCTGATTGATCAGAAATTGGGGCTATTAATGCAACTGGAATTTGGGCTGCAGTATATCACTAAGAGGGTCTGGGACAGAAGTCTGCATGGTAGTTCCCTACAGGTCCTTGCCCAGGCATTTGTTGCTTCTTGCATAGTTGGTGTCCTTGAATGCTGTTGAGTATGTTCCCTGTCAAACTGAGTTAAGCAAAAGTATCAAAGGCCACACAGGACTCAGACTTGTTGAGTTTAATCTAGTCAGTGAGAGAAGACAGCTGATACTTTGGAAAACCATAATTTAGGAATAATTGTTACATTCTGAAGTAAAGACTATGACCTTGGACTAAGGCATTTTAACTCTTTGCCAGGAAAAAAACAAAACAAAACAAAACAAAACAACCATTTTAAACAGTAGAACCCAAACTCCTTTCAGTTTGTCATAATGCTAACCATAAAATTTAAAATTGGACACATAAGAAAAGCAGAATTTAAGGTAATTTAGAGTTCAAATTAGCAGATGAAGATTTTATAGCGTTATTATCTCTATTCTCTCTCTCCCTCTCTTCGACCCTACCTCTGCCTCTCTCTCCCTGTACCTCTGTCTCCACCTTTATCTCTTTATGCTTACAAATTAAGGACAAAGATGACCATAATTGTCAACAGAGAGAAGAAAACTAAAAAAGAACAAAATGAAAATTCTGGAACTAAGAAGTACAATATCTGCAATTAAAACAAACAAGTATTGATTTTTTTTTTTTTTTTTTGGATAGGAGATTTTGGAAATATCACAGGGATTAGTTGATTTAAAGATGTGTGAATAGCAGTTTTTCACTCTGAAAAGGATGAAAAGGATTGAAAAAAAAAAGTATTGAACCAAGTTTTGGTGGCCTGTGGAATAATATTAAATACTCTACCATACATGCAATTAGAGACTCAGAAGAGAAAGGATATAAGGTTACAGGGAATATTTGGAATGGAAGAATTATTCACAATTCCTCGTAGTTTGAGAAAGATATCAACTACAGGAAGTTATGGGGACCTCACACGAGATAAATACAAAGAATATAAGACATGAAAATCATAGTTAGCCTGCTGAAAGCCAACAAAAAGAAGTTGCTTTAAAGTCTTTCTCTTCTACCAACTGGTTGTGTGGCATTGATCTGATTTTTTTGCTTTTGATCATTTTTCTTATCCATCTAACAACATTTAAAAAAATCCCATAATAATAAAGTTCCTAACAATGTAAAAACACCAGTATTGAGTGGAGTTTTGAAAAAATACATCTGTCAAATGGTGTAATAATAAAAAAGAAGGAATAGGCACAGTGGGTGATGGTTACTTGTTTGCCACTATTATTTTTGTTGCTATCTGATTATTATTGCTATTATTATTAGTATTAAAATAATAAAGTATAGCTGTTAAATATTTTAAAAAGAAAATTTCAGAAAATAATGTTATTTTAGAATGAAAATCACATACAGGAATTAAAGACTGATAAGGCGAAATCATGAGGGAAATATTCAAGAGATTATAAGCGTTGGAGAATGTTTCCTGAGAGTACAGAATGAATAGCACTGTGAATAGATCTGAGGTAATGGGTTAGCCTTGGAAAAGAAAAAGTATGGCTCTTTTGACAAGGTCAGGGCAAAGGCATACAATAGGTACTATTTCAGATATGTGTTTAGATGTAGGGTTGGGAAATTGGGCAGCTGATGCTAGAGAGTGTCTATTTGATCTGGATTGTACAAGATAAGGTCATCACTTGAGATGATGGGGACAGTGACAGAGATTAAGACTGGAAAAGAGTGATAAAATTTAGAGTAACTATTGTAGAAATGGAAAATTTAGCTGACTCTGGGTAAGAATAAAGATTCTGAGTTGGTTTGAGCATCTTGGCTTAGGATAAAAAATCCTAAATCCTAAATGTGTAATAGTGTGGAACCAAAACATATACATATATATATATATATATATTTTTTTTTTTCCTGGCACCACTGAGCAGGCTGAGAAAGTGGGACCTCAAATTATTTTTCATGTGTAGGAAATATACATGCTGGGTGAGAAAATTATGTTAATTTTCTATCTGGGAGATCTTATAGCAGAAGTTGACACCTTTTACTAATGAGCAGAAATTTTATGCATAATCATCTGGAGCTATTCAAGCTCACGAAGTCACTTGTTGGTCATGGAACTCACATGAGAGATGCTATGCTACAGTTTCGATACCTGGCAGACTGTTATGGAAACACACAGCCAGTGAATTTATGCTGATAGTAGCACTTGGGAATTAGGTGCTGAAATTCTAGTACTTCATAATTGGATTTTGGCATTGCCTCTTAATTTCCTCTGGATAAAACATAGCACTGCTCACAAGTGGAATACTATAGTGTTACTTGGAGTTTTGTTAAGTGGCAAATTGCTGCTGAAACTACTGGCACTTACAGAAAAGCAGGATACAATTTAGAGTAAAACAAATGGGGTTAATCTGCTGTGTTGCAAAAAGGAGGAATGTCATCCCTGAGTAGGAAATACTAGATTTTGCTGTTTTTTTTTTTTAGGAAATAAACTATATACATTTAAGGCTGTTTAAGAATGGATTTTATGTGACTACTTTTTTGTTTTGTTTTGTTTTGTTGCTCCTGTTGTTTCAAATAAAAAGTAGAAAATAACTTTGAGTCTTCAAAATATTTGTACAAAGACCAATAACCGTTTGTTAGTTACATAACATATAAATTTATCTTACAGAAGATCAGTATGTTAAATAGAAGATCAGGCAGCTTACAGCAATTTCTTTTTAGTCAAGGTCAAATAGACTTAAGGATATAGAACAGAGAGAAGCAGATTTTTTCCTGTTTCTTCAAGAAGCCTGTTAGCATAAGAGTCGGGCTCTAAACCTTTGTTCTAAATGGATGTTAAGTTGGCTAACTAAGAACTGTGGTCATGAAGTCGAAGTGTTGAGTAGGATGGTTATATGGTGATAAGGAATTTTGTTAACCTTGGAATATGATTAACATTATTTGTAAAACAGCCAAAGAAAGAGGGGGAAAAAACATTATTTGTAAAATATTCATACTATCCTGTCTCATGATTTCTGTGCCACAAATATATTTAACATAATGAAATCATTCATGGGTTTTAAATTTTTTTGTAGAGATAAGATATTTAAAATTCATTTTACAGTAGGTGGGTAATACATAGGATTGGGGGCTGAATATGAAAGCACAAATTAAACTGTCTATTTTAAATAAGATGCTTCACCCTCAGTTCTAGTTAACCTATAACCAAGAATAATTGAGGGTACTGAGATTCTATGAGTGACATTTACCAGCAACTTTTATTCCAAATCATTACTTTATGCTTAATGAAAAGAGAGAGGGCAGGTAATTAAGAGGTTCATCAACTTTTCCATTGGTTCTTGATTTATCAAATGCCTTAAAGGGGAAAAAAAAGTATAGGTGTTAGGATATGTTGAAAGTAGGTGTAACTGGATCTGTGAATAGATGAGTAAAAAGAGAAGCTCTTGTTTGTGGAATCTCACAATAGAAAATGAACTAGGAATCATTCCTATTTTGGTTGCATAGAGTGGAACACATATTCTTTTTACTCTTACCTGCTTTCTTTGTATCTCTGTATTCTGAACCCCTCCATTAACAGAATTACAGAAAGTGCTTGCTTAGGTACATCTCTAACTTTTCTTTAACATTTTCAACAAAAGCCTTTCTTAGACATTATCATTGGTAATTCACAAAGATATGTGTATATATATAATATATATATATATATTATATACATACATACATATATATACACACACACAAACACACATACAATCTCCTAAGTTAAATTATGTTATAATTTGTAATGTTCATCCATGGTCTGTATTCTTAGAAACACATAATTTTATACTAGAGACATCATTCCAAAAGCTCTGGGTTATAATGACAGAGATTTTAATGACTTGATGGTTTTGCACAGATTGTTCCTTACTACATGGTCCTTCAAGGAAAACTGGAGACTTACTTTTAGCTGCTTTGGTTAAGTTTCAGAGTACATTCTCCTACAACCTTCCACCCCCCACTCCTGCCCCCTGCAATGCAAATGCAACAAACAATGAAAGACAGAAGACTTTGAAATCTAAAACTGGACTCAAGATGTCCTTCAACAGATGAATGGGTAAAGGAGATATAGCTCAAATATACAATGGAATATTACTCAGTCATCAGAAATGATGAATACCTACCATTTGCATCAACAAGGAACTGGAGTGGATTATGCTAAGTGAAATAAGTCAAGCAGAGAAAGACAATTATCATATGGTCTCACTCTTATGTGGAAAGAAGGAATTGAGCAGAGGACCATAGAGGAAGGGAGGGAAAACTGTGTGGGAAGAAATCAGAGAGGGAGAAAAACCATGAGAGACTCTGGACTCCAGGAAACAAACTGAGGGTTACAGAAGGAGGGTAGGAGGATGGGGTGGCTGAGTGGTGGGTATTAAGGATGGCATGTGTTGTGATGAGCACTGAGTGTTACATGAAACTGATGAATCATTGAACATTATGTCAAAAACTAATGGAGTCTGCATGTTGGCTAACTGAACATAATAAAAAGAGGAAGAAAAAAATAAACTGAAAAAAATCTAAAACTGGAAATCTTTTAAAGATGGGGAAAAAGTAAAAATATTTAGAAGAGTCAGTTTTAATTAATTTTCCAGTTGAAGCATCTCCATCAAAATATGTACCTCTTATTTAAATATATTATAATTAGGTATGCCAGGAGAAGCCAATAAAACATTTTCAAATGGCTTTATATAATCTATATCAAGATGGAACAAATAGTTATAGTCCAAGAGAATGGATGTTGCTGGACTTTGGCTTCTGTTTTTGTAATTCATCACGTTCCTCCAAAAATAACAGCAATTATGTTAATAGCCCCCTTTCATAGCAACTGTGGTTGATAAATGACATCAATTTCCTGTTGTCCAGACATGAAGTAAACTTTTTGGGGGCTCCATAATTCAGATCACAATTAAATCCTGACATTTTCCTATCATATTGCTATTATCTGACTCTTTGTGGGCAGCTAGATCACTGTGCCTATGAACTGTTTTGGAAAGCACTTTCATTGCTGGCTTTTTATAATTGTTTATTTCCCAGTTATTCTTTCTCCATCTGTGTTAGGGTCAAGTGAAACCCACTTTTTTTGCTTACTTTCCTGTGAATTGTTTGTCACTGATTCATCTATTGAAGTTTTTTTTTGCACTATACATATTTCATATTTGCTATAAATTTCTATATATAGAAGATTATTTTTACATTTATATAGTCTGTCTTCATCTTTTAAGTGTCCATTTTTACCAGTGATTTGTTTTTTTTAAATGGATTTGCTTCCCAAGATATATAAATCAACTTTCTAACTCTTTGTTTTACCTGCCCTTCGATTTTCTATATAGCCACCATCTTTTTCTTTTTTTTTTTTTTTGAAATAGAAAACAATATTTAAATAAAGACATCATAAAACACAACTGCTTGTGGGACATGTGGGTGGCTCAGTTGGTTAGGTATCCGACTCTTGATTTCAACTCAGGTAATGATCTCAGGGTGGTAGGATTGAGCCCCTTGTCTGACTCCATGCTCAGTGGGGAGTCTGCTTGAGAGTCACTCTCTCTCTTTCTCTGTCTCTGCCCCTCCCCCTTATCTCTCTAAAAATAAATAAATAAATAAAATCTTTAAAAACTCAACTTCTTGAAGTCACATAATAGCTTTCCCATTTACTTGGACCAAAATCCAACTCTTCACCACTGACTTCAAGATTCTGTATGATATAGCCTCTGCCAACACTTCAGTGGTATCCTTAACTGTAATACAGCCATGTGGATGTATATTCTGAATCTAAAACACATGTCCACTCTTACATTAGGGAATTGACAATTTTTCTTCACTTTACCTGAAATTCTTTTTTTCTCCAAATCTTTGTATGGCATTTTTCTTCTCATCATTTAAATTTTTGGTGAAAATATCATCTCTTCTTAAATGTCTTCCATAAAATCCTTTCCAAAATAAAATGTGTCCCATTCCTCAGAATCACTCTCTATTTTAGTGCTCTTTTTATTTTTTGTTACAGTTTTACTTACCTGAAATTGTCATTGTTTATTCTTTATCCACTAATATAATATCATATCCATCATATCCATATGAACTTTGTTCCCCTTGTTCCTTGCTGTATCCTCAATTCAGGTAATATTGTCATTTGGGTAACTGTGAATTATCTTTCTTGTAAGATTCTCATTAAATTCTTCTTCATTAATAATATGAATAGAAAATATTATGATCTCCATTCTTAGATACTTCTTTATGTAAGTTCACTTTATTTTACTAGAAGTAAATGCCAAGGAGAAGAAAAGTTCCATCATTTATGAAAGGCCTGGGAAGTGACAAGCAGTAAATACATATTTTTGGTAATTTTTACAAGAACCCTATGATGAAAGTATTGTTATTCCTATTTTACAAATGAGGTACATGAGGCTGAGAGAGATTAAGTAAGTCCAAATTCAGAAATTGCCTCAAACTCTGTTTCAAAGATTGTAATATTTCCATTACACTACTGTCTTTGGTGAAATGTATATCATGTTGATTTTTAATATTCTTTAAAACTGAATTACAAAACATAGCAAAACAGTGATTGCATTGTTTACTGTATATTGTTCAGTATATACAAGTGCATGATAACAAAAGAGATATGATTCATCAAATGTATAGGGAATATTTAGGGTTGGTCTTTATTAGATATTACACAAAATGTTTAGTCACAAGGATATTAGTACAAAGTTCAATATTCTGAAGTGAAATAGTTTATTGACTATAGCTACATACCCTGTTGATGACCTCTCTTTATCTGAGTTCAGTGACATAACACCTAATATATTGCTCATTTGGATGAGTGTAGAATCATGTAAAAATTTACTTGTGTGGATATACTGACCAGTTTTTATTATAGTAAAATCCTGTGGTAAAAACAAAACAAAACATGGAGAGCCTGGATGGCTCAGTGGGTTAAGCTGCTGCCTTCGGCTCAGACTGTGATCCCGGGGTCCTGGGATCGAGTGCCACATCGGGCTCTCTGCTTCGGCAGGGAGCCTCCTTCCTCCTCTCTCTCTCTGCCTGACTCTCTGCCTACTAGTGCACTCTGTCTGTCAAATAAATTAAAAAATCTTAAAACAAAACAAAACAAGACAAAATCAGTTTGTCAAAACTATTTTCTATAATGATAACTCCAATGTTTTAACTTACAAGAACTGTAAGAGTCTTACACATTTTCAAACTCAAGAAGAATGAAAATGCAGTTTTAACAGTAAGTGACTAGAAAAAGTCAGGTAGAAAAATAAAACAAAATGAAATAACAAGAGTAAACAAGTAAAAAGACAATTCGCCATGATTTTTTTTTTTGGGGGGGTGAATGTTTAGATAAATTCCTGAAGTACTAGAAAATGACTGAATAAGTAATGAAGTCTATTTTAAATGACCAGATTTGAGTTGAACTGCCAGTGCTTTCGTTGAGTAACACATTGTGCTTTCTGGGCATCAGCAAATTCTATACAGCATACAGTTTGTTATTCCTGTCCCTGGAGTGGAAGGATAACAACTTCCTAAGGCAAAATACTGATTTCAAATTTCTGTATTTGACAAACCAGATTCTCCCCGATATTACTAAGTAACAATTACCCTAACTGGCCCCCTGGAATTTGCAGATTTGCTTCTTCACTTGCTGAATCATCATGAAAACATCATCCTGGAAAACTGTTGTCTTATCATGTAGTACTGGAAGATGATTGCCTTATCTAAGAGCCCACTCCCTCCGCCCAACTTAGATATTCCCCCAAGAATTCCATGTTCTCAGTGCCAGTGGTTTTATTTTACAAGAACTTAGGATCCTCTACATAGAGTGGGTATTTAGCTCTCCAGTTTTTTTTTTTAAGATTTTATTTATTTATTTGTCAGAGAGAGAGGGAGAGAGAGAGCATGAGCGAGTACAGGCAGACAGAATGGCAGGCAGAGGCGGAAGGAGAAGCAGTCTCCCTGCCCAGCAAGGAACCCGATATGGGACTCGATCCCAGGACGCTGGGACCATGACCTAAAGCGAAGGTAGCCGCTCAAGCAACAGAGCCACCCAGGCATCCCTAGCTCTCCAGTTTTAAGCCTCCTCAAATTCAGATAGAAACTCGGTTCTTTCTGGGCACCTGGGTGGCTGAGTGGGTTATGGGTTAAGCCTCTGGCTTCAGCTCAGGTCATGATCTCAGGGTCCTGGGATCAAGGCCTACATTGGGCGCTCTACTCAGTGGGGAGCCTGCTTCCTCCTCTCTCTCTGCCTGTCTCTCTGCCTACTTGTGATCTTTCTCTATCAAATAAATACATAAAATCTTTAAAAATAAATAAATAAATAAATAAAAGAAACTCAGTTCTATCATGTACATATGGGGAGACACTTCTAATATGAACCTAAAAATTACATATACTATGCACTTAATTAGTTTAGTTACCTTGTAAAACAGTGACTTAACACTAAGTCACTTAACATTGTATTAAGGACTGCAACTCCTAACACGATTCTTACTTGATTCTGGCTTTTTTGAAGCTCTCAGGTGGTAGAGGAAAATAACTCTCACAAGATGGTGTTTTATGGACTGCAATAGAGGTGTTATGTACATTATGTTTGGGGAACTCAAAAGGACAGTCAAATGTAAGTATTGACAAAAAATGTAATTAATTTGATCTGTCCTGAGTTTCAAATTATAAAGAAAATAAATCATAAATAAACTGATACATTTATAATTTCAAAATATTTGATATATCCTAGAGTGGTTTGTTTAGTCAAACCAGATTAACCATTTTCTTCATATAAAATGTATTTATAAAGCAAATGTTCCTCATTTTTGAAGCTGTAAATATGAATGTTAGTTCATAGAACTAGTTATGACTGGAGGCCAGTTGTATCTCTACCACCTGTTCTTAGCACCTTCCCTCCTTAGAACACTGAGAACAAATTTTGCGAATCCTGAACCAGAAGATTGTTTCTGGGATTCCCTTCAGACAGAATGATATAACACAATAAAACACATAATATAGCAGGTCCATTTAGTCTGTTCCTTTAAAACCTGTTCTGTTAAACACAGAAATCAAAGAGTACATGTGGTGTTTGCATACCCTATATTTGGGCAAAAAGAGACTATCTAAATTATTGATGAATAAACAGTAAGCTCTGATTTGCTTCTATCTCACTGGTTGACAATGTAGTTTAAGAATGATTTTAGCAATTATCTTATTTTGTTCTTTTTTTTTTAAGATTTTATTTATTTATCTGACAGAGAGAGCGAGAAAGGGAACACAAGCAGGGGGAGTGGGAGAGGGAGAAGCAGACTTCCCAAGGAGCAGGGAGCCCAGTGTGGGGCTTAATCTCAGGACTCTGGATTCATGACCTGAGCCAAAGGCAGATGCTTAATGACTGAGCCACCCAGTCGCCCTTCAGTTACCTTATTTTAAAGTAATCAGTTTCATTCTTAGATGACCAAACCCAATCTGTCTACTGCAGGGTCCCATGGAATGCTTCGGTGCTCCTCTTTTTCTCTCTGAGAGACCAGGGTAGCTACTTGGTTTTGCCCATGTATGGGCATACTAACCACAGGTGGCTTAAAATGGAAAAGCAGAAAGAAGTAAGAGACCCTAAAGTGTGAGCACTGAGCCCGTGATAAAAGGTATTGGAAAGCCAGTTTGACTGGCATTCTGAAGTATCCGTGCTGGGGTGCTATTTGTGGTGGTGAGTGCAGACACATGGGAAAGGAGATAGGAGAATGACCAGGGTTTGAGCTGGAAGGCAGGGGCTAACAAAGGCTATTTTAGAAATAAACGTTGTACTTCTCCAAATGTTGCCAAGAAGAAAATGACATATTTGATATAAGAGCATATTTGTTTGTCTTAAAAAAATGCAGCTTCAGAGCATCCGGACATCAACATTTATGTGAAGAGAAACATTATCTTATTATATAGTGCGATTTAATAAAATCACATTTATTTTTTTTAAATGTATTCTTCGGTAATGGGGGTATAATAATTACAAGTGTTTAAACAGAGCTGTGATTTCATACTTGCAGATTTTTAAAATGCATATTCTTTATTAGCTGTGCTATTTATTTAGTTGCTTTATTAGCCTGCAAATAACAGCGACTTTAACAGTATTTAAGATTCATTATCTCAAGTATACAAAAGTCTGATAGGTGGGCTGTGGGACAGTGCACCTCAGCTGCTGGAAGACGTATAGGTCTTCTACTTTTTTGCTTCATCATCCCTAATCACATAGCTAGTGCTGCACGTTCACTGTCTTTTCCCATACTAGCCCTTAGGATGGAGGAAAGAGGAAGGAGAAAAACAGCTTCCCTGAGGGATATGATGAAATTTTGCATGTAATTTTTCCTCATCTCCACTGAGCAAGACTGAATTCTACAACATCTTTGCTACAAGAGGGGCTGTAAGTGTTCTTGCTAACCTAGATAGCAGGAAGCACAAGGAAAACCAAGATTTTCCTTACTAAATGAAAGGGGGAGAATGGAAATTGAGAGAAAGTCTCTGCATTACTTGCTTTAAAAAAAATGAGAAAGTATTTGCTGTTTTTAACTTCATTAAACAAAGGGAAAAAGTACAAAAATGCATTACCACTATTTAAGGCAGTGTGATTTAAAGATAACCGAGGGGCCGCCTGGGTGGCTCAGTGGGTTGGGCCACTGCCTTCGGCTCAGGTCATGATCTCGGGGTCCTGGGATCGAGTCCCGCATTGGGCTCTCTGCTCAGTGGGGAGCCTGCTTCCTCCTCTCTCTCTCTCTGCCTGCCTCTCCATCTACTTGTGATCTCTCTCTGTCAGGTAAATAAATAAAATCTTAAAAAAAAATAAAAATAAATAAAAATAAAAAAATAAAAATAAAAATAACTGAAAACTTCTTCCCTTAAATAAATATATATAATATAAAAATATAGATGTATACCTGATGTTTATAAATAACTGCTATTTTTATTCCTCTAGAATTGCTAAATATTGTATGATACTTCTATATTGCTATTGAATTTAAATTTATTTGTAATTTTATTTTACAGGTAATAAAATTATATACCAAAAAAGTCGATAGTCCTTTCAAAATGCATATGAGACTTAAGGACAGACTGATAATCTCTTTATTCTTAGAGCATTTTGAACCACCAAACTCCCAACTATCTTTGTAGCAAGTTATATCTATTGATCTGTGGGGATTCTGACTTTGAGGGGAGAATGTTTTCATAAAGCTTACAGAAATCTAAAGAAAAACTAATAGCATGTATTAAAAATAAGAAACTGCATTCTTACCTTTTATCTTTTTCATAGGAAGATGTACAAATGCAATTTGCTTCTAATAATCAACAGAAGTGTCTAAAGTAGTAAAAAGAAAATACTGAAGGAAAAGGAAAAAACACAATAACTATTGTTAGCAAGAAAATATAGTAGTGTAATTATATGTTGCAAAATCTGGAAACAATTCCTATTGCTCAATATTAGGCTCCTAATTTATACTTGATAGAAGAAATATAATTGTCTTATATTGGAAATATTTTCAGCCTATTAACTAAATACACTTTAAGCAAGAACTTTTTCTAGGGCGCCTGGGTGGCTCATTTGGTCAAATGTCTGCTTTTGGCTCAGGTCATGGTCCCAAGGTCCTGGGATTGAATCCTGCACTGGGCTTCTTTTTTTTTTTTTTTTTAAAGATTTTATTTATTTATTTGACAGACAGAGATCACAAGTAGACAGAGAGGCGGGCAGAGAGAGAGGAGGAAGCAGGCTCCCTGCCAAGCAGAGAGCCAGATGCGGGGCTCGATCCCAGGACCCTGGGATCATGACCTGAGCCGAAGGCAGAGGATGCACTGGGCTTCTTGCTCAGAGGGGAGTCTGCTTCTGCTCCCTCTGCGTGTGCTCTCTCTCTCTCAGATAAATAAATAAAATCTTTAAAAAAAATTTTTCTATATTACATATATTTAAAAGCATATGAAGTCGTTTCCTTACGGTAAAGCTTTTGACGCACATGCATGTATGGGTGTGTGTATAGCATATGTTAGGTTTCACATGTAGCATGTAATAAAATATGTATTAACTAAAATTTCAAAAGTATATTACTGAAATCTTTTACTGTTATTTTCTAGATGGGTGAAATTTTTCTTGTGGGAGGGAAGGGGAAGAGGAAGTCATCGATAAATCTACTGATTGATTGGTGATGATGTTCTAAAGTCAGATTGCCCACCTCTAACATCAATTATCCATGTTTCAGTATTTTCACATTTCCCTTGTCAGTTATCTGCCACATTTTCCAAGATATAATTTCCTTATATACCTCACCCTCTTAATCTTGCTACCACTCGTATTAGTTCTAGCAGATAACTGTCCTCTAAATTCACAAGCAGAAAATTGAATAAAAATAGAGAAATACATCTGTATATTCATCTACATTTTACATTTTGAATCCTATTTTAACAGATATTATTTTTCCTCTGCTCAAAAATACATCCACTTATTTTTTTATTTCTCTAAAATTTGCAGAACTCTCTCAAATATGTACATCACACCAATATCTAAAATGATATTCTTCAAACTTTCAAAAAATTGAATAATTTAAAGAAATAAAAAATATGACCAATCATATTGGCAGCCAATTCTTTCACGCCCTTTCCAAGAGCACCTCATTAAAAATTTATCCCCTCCCCTACTTCAGTGCTCTTTTGCTCTCCCACACATTTTTTTCCTTTATAGAAAATACACCTTTTTTAAAGCTCTCTAGTCTTTTGCATTAATTTTCTTTTCAACACTTACTACAACTCACATATTTCTTTATTATCTGCCTTTTTACCCATAGTCAAATGTAAGTTCCATGAGAGAAAGGATTTCCTATGTCTTTTCTCTCTGCATTCCTGCCTCTCAAAGAGTTGCTTTTACATACAGCTGCTCAATACTTACCAGCTGAATGAATGATGAAATGAATAATGTAGTCCTTCCTTCTGGTGTGATAACTGGTAGTGGGAGAATATTAAAATGGAGAGAATTCTCAACAATCATTTAGTCACATTGCCAATATCCTATGGGTAAACTCAAGATTAGGGGAATCAAGGCACTAATATTTAAATTTCAAAGGTTTTAATGAGAAATAATTTAAGAATTTTACTATGGTTTCAGAATGACTTTGAAATTAAACTCTAAGTTTATCCATTTAATTTAATTTCTCTAATATTGTTTGCAAAGGACATTTCAAATCATTATATGAAAAAAATTGAATGAAGAGTTTTGGTAACATGTAAGTATTCATCATGGATTTCAGTAAATTTGATCTGTGAGTTACCTCTTGCAGATTACATTTGTTTAATTTCATTGTATTTAGACTTATTTTTATAAAACATTGAGTAAATTTCTATGATATAAGCAAATCTTTAAACAGAGAAATGAGAAATAAGTTGTATGCATTACCTCAGTAGAAGGTTGGAATGTGGGAATTACTTGTTTTATTTCACTGAGTTTCTGAAATTCATTCGGCTTTGATGTAACAACTGTTGGTTGACCTGATTAAAGCGAACCTCTCATCCAGCTGATTTAAGTCTATTTCACTGCTACCAAAGAATCTAAAATATGTTCTATTTTAGACAACCATCTGGCCCCTAAATTCAAAACTTTACTTGACTGCAGTCCTAGGAAACAGACTTTTTGTTTCTAATTAAATTGTGTTTTATTCTGTTGTATATAAAACTTCTTGCAATCTGGCAAGTACTTTTTTTTTTTTAACTTACATGAATAATTTCCCTTCATCATGAATTTTACCTGAATAAAGCAGTCAGAACAGTAGTAGAAAGTCACTCATGTTGAAAAACAGATTTCAGATTTTTCAGAGAACTGTAACAAGGAAGAAGGAAGGAGGCAAGAAAGAAAAGAAAAATATTTCAGGAGAAAATAATTTATTATAGTATATTGTAACCATCTTTTTCAGACCGGGTCAAATTTTCTTCCATAATCTGAAAGATGACTTGTGTTTCAAGATTTCTGTAAATCATTTATGTTGCCATTCCATCTTTCTGGGCATCTAATCCAGTAAAGTTTCCTTCAATGAAGTTTAGTGGAAATATTGATTATTTTTTATGCTTCCCTCAATAACATAGACAGTTCATGTTGGTATTGAAGAGATAGCTGGAGGCTGCTAAGCAATAATGGTTCAACAATAGAAAATGTACAATTTTTTGCTCTCAATGGTGGCCTCCAGTGGTGGTTTGTATTGATGGTTTCTAATAAAATCCCTGACGGTTGCTCTTGAAGGCTTTCATGTATTCTAAAAGTATTTATCAAGTACATATTGTGCATCCCTGTGTCAGGAGCTAGAGATACAGAGGTAAATCAGATTGACACAGTATCTGTTCTCAAGTAGAGTCTGTTTAAAATTGAAATTCCTGTTGGAGGTTTTAAGTTCGCTTTCCCCATCATTTTCTTTAAAAGTGATTTTAATTGTAAATATAGATAATTATTTTTGAAAAACCAAACAATATAGAAGTATATAAAATAAAAGTTGAAAACACCACCCAGCATTCAATTCACTTGAAATAATTGCTGTCAACAGTGTGCTCACATAATTACATGTTGGCATACATGCTCTATATTTTTGTGAGTCCTTACCTCCAGGAATCTTGTGGTTCTTACAGGGAATTTGGGGAAAAATTTCTTCCTGCTTCTGGCAGTAGGGATATAGTTGAACTGAATAACATCATCAGCCAACTGAATCTAATTGGCATCTGTTGTGGACTGAGTTTCCCCCAAAATTCGTATATTGAAATACTGACCCCCAATATTATGGTATTAAGAGGTGAGACATTTGGCAAGTCATTAGGTCATGAAGGTAGAATCTTCGTGAATGAATGGGATTAATATCCTTATAAAAGAGACCCCAGAGAGGTCCTCTTGCTGTTCTCCTGCCATGTGAGAACATGATGAAAAGATGGTTGTCGGTGAACCAGGAAGAGAGTCTTCACAGAAACCTATTATACTGGCTTCCTGATTTCAAACTTCCAGTGTCCAGAATTGTGAGAAATAAAACTGTTTTTTATAAGCCATTCGGTTAATAGTATTCTGTCATAATAGCCTGAATGGATCAAGAAATGTATAGACTACATCCCCCAACAACAGCAAAATGCACATTCTTCTCAAACTTACTTGGAACATTAAGATAGACCACATACTGGGATATGAAACACACCTTAAGAAATTTAAAAGAATAGAAATTGTACAAAATATCTTCTCTAACATAGTGGAATTACACTAGAAATCAATGACAGAAAGATAGCTGGAAAAATCTCAGAATACTTGAAGACTAGCCAGCATACTTCTGAATAACCCAAGGTCAAGAAATCTTCTAAAGAAGGTATAGTCAAAGAAATCTAAAAATATTAAAATAAAAATAAAATAAAAATATTTAAATCAAGCCCCACATAGGGCTCTCTGCTCAGCAGGGAGCCTACTTCACCCTCTCTCTCTGCCTGCCTCTCTGCTTACTTGTGACATCTCTTTCTGTCAAATAAATAAATAAAATCACTTTAAAAAATAAAAGGAGAAAAGTCTATAGTCATTATCCAGGATTTTTTTTTTTTAAGATTTTATTTATTTTAGAGAGGAAGAGAAAGAGAGAAAGTGGCTGGGAGGGTCAGAGAAAGAGGGAGAGAGAGTCTTAAACAGGCTCTACACTCAATATGAGCCCTGAATTGGGCTCCAGCTGACCTAAGGTGAAACAGAGAGTTGGTCACTCAACTGACTGAACCACCCAGCTGCCCCCATAATCCAAGATTTAACCATGGGAAACTAGAAAAACAAAAACACACAAAGCAGCATAATGAAAACTAGAGCAGATATCAGTGAAACTGGAAAGAGGAAATCAATAGAAAAAAAATCAATAAAGCAAAAAGCTGGCTCTTTGAAAATATCAATATAATGTAGAATAATCCAGCCATGCTAAATGCTGGAAGAGAATTATTTTAAGCAGTGGGAGCCACAGCTAAGCCAATATGTAAGTTCAGTGATTTTGAAGAAAAGTAAGGAAGTTAGTATGATTACAGCTCTACGTCATGAGAGAGTAAATCAAGAGTTAGCTCATTTACTGTCTTTTATTTCTAAATAATAAAGGGTTTGCATTCACTCGAAGAGAAATAGACATTTGAAAATATAATTAGGAAACCACATGACTTATTCTACATATTTTTGCAATCATTCTGACAATGTTTAAAAAGATTGAAGATGAGTATATTTAGAGACCAGTATTTTAGATTTTGCAGAAGGTTAGTTTGAAATAGCAGTGATTTGGATATAAGAGAGGTAAAGAGAAGGTAAAGAGAAACATATCTTCAAGACATAATTTTATGGACTATATATTTTTAGAATCACATTAGTCAAAGAATTTATAAATTAATTTGGAGATTAACTGTCAAGTTATCAAAAAATCCAGTATCAGGGGCGCCGGGGTGGTTCAGTGGGTTAAGCCTCTGCCATCAGCTCAGGTCATGATCTCAGGGTCCTGAGATCCAGCCCCACATCAGGCTTTCTGCTCAGCGGGGAGCCTGCTTCCCCTCTCTCTCTGCCTGCCTCTCTGCCTACTTGTGATCTCTCTCTCTGTCAAATAAATACAATCTTAAAAAAAAAATCCAGTATCAAATAACACTCCAACCAAGAAGATATGATGGTCAATAAAATTGGTTATCATCTTTTTTGTCTTTCACTTTACCCTCAAAAATTTGCTAGTTCTGCTTCCTATAGCTGGTAGTTAAAGATAAATGTCTTCATTTGAGTTCAGTCTCCCCTTAGTTGTACTGCTGTGCTTTTTCTTTGAGAAATTTGTTCAGATAACTGTAATTGCCCTAGTCAACTTGTGTAATAATGTAGTGCTGCAATTTCATATGCATTCTAACCAGGGGTATATCTTTTCACTTTCATTCAAGTCCTGTGAATTTTACCTTCAGAAGACTTCTTCCTTTAAGCCATGTCAAAACTCAGAGATCCAGAAAAACTGAGAGACTCATGTCATCCTGAGTGTTTCTTGAGTGTATGTACTAAAATCCATTTGTCATCTGGCACAAATATGTCAGTGGGGTTGGATTGACTCAGATAGAAGATTGAAAATACCAACAATAAATTTAATCCTCTGTTATCTCTACCTGTTATTGTCTATAGAGCTAATCCTCCTAAAAAATGCCTATTCAGATTTTGTTTAGGTAAAGAGAGAGAGAGAACAGAAATATTCTCATTTTGCGACTTATAAAACTAATAACAGAAACCTGCTGTGGATTTATATTTGATATGAAATACAGTAAAAAAAATTCAGTCTTCTTTATTGTGCCATGATAAATCTAAGTTGTATTCACCCAAGGGACTAATGAGCCTGCAAATTGCAGAAAGTATTTTCTTGATAGAATAGAACTATGCTGAGTTGGAAAATTAAACACATTTTCTTTAAATTAATGCCCCAGTGCCTAGGTCAGGCTTGGGCAATATGAGGAATTCAGTAAATATTTATTGAGCAAATGTCTACAAGAATGAATAAAAATGTAATGTAATGTTTTATTACACAGTATTTTGCACTAGTTTAAACATGTTCCTTAAATTAAATAATAGTGGAGTTAGTTTAGTGTACTACAGCGAGACTGCTTAGCATAGATAGTTCTAAATTCATATCACAGACCATCCACCATAAGAGCCAAGTGACTTTGGGATAGTTGAATTCCCTGGGCATAATTCTTCCTCTGGAAAACTGTCATAAGAAAATATATTTTCCCTGGTTACTTTGTGCTTTTAAGATAATGAATGTAAAGTTACTAGTACATTGTGGGAGAAAAATAGTTGATAGAATGTATGATTACTTAAAAAATAATTTCTGTGTAATAACACCTAGGATTTTTTAATAATAACTTTATTGAAGTATAATTATCTACTATATAATTTACTCATTTAAGATAGACAATACATCATATTTTTAGTTTATTTTCAGTTGCACAACACTACTACTACAATCAGTTGTAGAATATCTCATCATTCCCCCCAAAAAGGCAAAACCATTGGGATTTACAACCCCCACAGCCCTAGGAAATTATGAAACTGCTTCCTGCCTCTTTATATTGCTTATTCTGTGCAATATAAATTTATGTCTCATTTATGTCTTTTGTTACTAATTTCTTTTACTTAGCACGATATTTTTAAAGTTCATCAGATTGTAATTTTTTAGTAGTACTTCTTCTTTATGCCTAAATTGTATTCCACTTTATAAATGTGTATGTGTGTGTGTGTGTTTATGTATGTATATACCATATTTTATTTATCCATTCTTCAGGTGGTGAATATTCAGGTTGATTCTACTTTTTCTGCTTTTATGAATAATGTTACTATGCACATTTATATACATATTTTGTGTGGATTTTTGTTTTCAATTCTCTGAGGTCTATACCTAGAAGTGGAATTGCTGGGGCATAAAAAACTCTGTGTTTAAACTTTGGGAAATTTTTTCAAAGCAGTTGCACAATTTTTCATTTTCACCAGCAGTATATGTGAGTTTTGAATTCTTCCTATTCTCAACACGAGTTATAATCTGACTTTTTGATTCTAGTGTGTGTGTGAAGTGGTATCTCATTATAGTTTTTGTTTTGTTTTATTTTGTTGTTGTTTTCATTTGCATTTCTGTGGTGGCTAATTGCTTACCACTGAACTTTTATTGCTTTAGAGTTCTAGATTTCTCTTAACTCTTTGGCTGAAGTCAGAGTGAACTAATTTTTTTTTCCTTTTTTCATTACACTTTTTTTTTTTTAAATACTCAGTGAGCCACTGTGTAGTACATCATTAGTTTTTGATGTGTAGTCTTCAGTGATTCATTAGTTATGTATAACACTCAGTGTATATCACAACACATGCCCTCCTTAATACTCATCACCCTGTTACCCTATCACCCCATCCTCCTCCCCTCTGAAGTCCTCAGTTTTTTCCCCAGAGTCCGTAGTCTCTCATGGGTCATCTCCCTCTCTGATGTCTCCTCCTTCAGATTTCCTTCCCTTCCCCTATGGTCCATTGTGCTATTGTTTATGTTCTACAAGTGAGTGAAACCATATGATAATTGTCTTTCTCTGCTTGAATTACTTCACTTAGCATAATCCCCTCCAGTTCCATCCATGTTGATGCAAATGGTGTATATTCATCCTTTCTGATGGCTGAATAATATTTCACTGTATGTATGTACCATATCTTCTTTATCCATTCATCTGTTGAAGGGCATCTTGGCTCCTTTCACAGTTTGGCTATTGTGGACATTGCTGCTATGAACATTGAGGTGCA
The DNA here is from genome assembly GCF_902655055.1 of Lutra lutra. Lineage (NCBI taxonomy): Eukaryota > Metazoa > Chordata > Mammalia > Carnivora > Mustelidae > Lutra > Lutra lutra. The sequence continues at coordinate 89,246,746 of NC_062278.1, forward strand.
TGTGGCCCTTCTTTTCACTAAATCTGTATCTTTGGGGTCAGTACATAGTAGTGCAATTGCTAGGTTGTAGGACAGCTCTATTTTTAACATCTTGAGGAATCTCCATACTATTTTCCAGAGCGGCTGTACCAGCTTGCATTTCCACCAACAGTGTAAGAGGATTCCCCTTTCTCCACATCCTCACCAACATTTGTTCTTTCCTGTTTTGTTAATTTTTACCATTCTAACTGGTATAAGGGGGTATCTCATTGTGGTTTTGATTTGTAGTTCCCTAATGACTAGTGATATTGAGCATTTTTTCGTGTCTGTTAGCCATTTGTATGTCTTCTTTGGAGAAGGGTCTATTTATGTCTTCTGCCCATTTTTTTTTTTTTTTTTTTTGGACTGGGTTAATTGTTTTTTGAGTGCTGAGTTTGAGAAGTTCCTTATAGAGCTTAGATATCAGCCCTTTATCTGTAATGTCATTTGAAAATATCTTCTCCCATTCTGTGGGTTGAACTTCTTATCCCCTGCTCTAACTGAAGTCACTTTCCTCAGGGACAGCTTTATAGCCCTCAGGCAACATGGCATGATGGAGGTAGAACTACTGCTCTGTGATTGTGGGCTGTGTGGGAGAAGACAATCTCAGATATCTTAGTTGTTTATTATTGGAGTAGACCTTCTGCAACACAGAGCTGGTGTAGATGATAAATCCTGGTTGCCTGCCTCTCTGAAATGTTACTATAGTCCTTGATTTGGAGCATGGGGAGAAGGAACACTATCTTCTTGATCACACTTACCTACTCTGGAGCTTCTGCCTTGATGACTGGGCATGCTTGGAGGGATGGTACGAAACTAGGCAAGGCTCAAGTACTATAGGCTATCACTGTTCTTATAAAATTTAGATTTTCTGCAATATTTTTTTTCTTTATTATATTTCCTGAGGATAATTTCTAAAGACTTTAAATGATTTCTTTGTTTGCTTTTATCATTTTTACCAGTTGTGATTGTTTCACTGAGAAGCAGAGGCACAGTGAAACCAAGAAGTCATTCCAGAAGTTGTCATCCAAAGTTGGATTATTTTTTCTACAAAAGAATAAATGATTAAAACTATTTAAAGCAGATAAAATTGACATCACATGCATCATTAACTCTATGTGTCTTTTGTGTTTTTTAAATAAAATTTTATTAAAAATATAAGGCACATAAAGAAAAGCTTATAAATATTATATAGGTGAATGATGTAAAAGACCAGAAAACCTAAGTAATCATTACCCAGGATAATACACACACACACACACACACACATACATCTTCATCTATATTATCTATCTATATATCTCAAAAGCCAGGATTTATGCTGATAATATTAAGACAGACTATGAATATATAGAAAAAATAATTGCTTTATTTTGTATTCTATCTTGTCTAAATAAATTTAAAAAAAAAACAGAAATAGTTCTTAAAAATCCAAATATTTACTTTTGTGCTCAGCTCTGGCATATAGAGAGCTTTAAAGTCACCACTCCTGTCAGTATAACAAGAACAAAGTTAGAAAAACTCAAAATCAGTTACTTATCCTGGACATTATAGAAAACTGAGGTCATAAGGCTAACTGCCAATTTGAAATCTGGAGAGACAGGTACATAAAGAAGGACAAGGCAACTGTGATCTGCTAACCAGAGCAAAGTCTTCTAGAGCTATAGAGTAATAGGGACGTGGATGATAGTGCTGGATTGCTAGACACTAAGTGTGGGCTGCGAGAGTAAGAAACGCCTTGGCGCCCAATCTTAATATGGCCTCGAAATCTTTGTGGATTTTCCCCTATAGGAACATTACATGTTTGCAAATGAAAGGAATAGTGAATAGTTACAAATGATGGTAGATATTATTATTTTATCTATATCAATAATCACCTCAGATCAATCAAAAGTAAGATAACATATTTTATTTTACCTTTATTTGTTCCTTCTTCAGTGGACTTTCTTTATAAAAATCCAAGTTTCAAAACTTGTTTTCCTTTTCTTTGGGATGCATCTTTTAACATTTCTTACAGGGCAGGTCTTGTGGTGATGAATTATGTTAGGTTTTTGTTGTTGTTTGCTTGTTTGTTTGTTTTGTTGGAGAAAATCTTTGCTTCTCATTCACTTTTTTTTTTTTTTTTATTGGCACCATTCATTTTGAAGGATAATTTCACTGGATATAAAATCCTAGGTTGTGTGTACATATTTGTGTGTTTCCTTTCAACCCTCTATTTTATTTTTTTTAAGATTTTATTTATTTATTTATTTGACAGATCACAAGTAGGCAGAGAGGCAGGCAGAGAGAGAGAGGAGGAAGCAGGCTCCCCACGGAGCAGAGAGCCTGATGTGGGGCTTGATCCCAAGACCTTGGGATCATGACCTGAGCCAAAGGCAGAGGCTTAACCAACTGAGCCACCCAGGTGCCCCAACCCTTTAAATAATTAGTTCCACTCTCTTTTTGCTTGAATGGTTTCTGATTAGAAATCCACTCTAATTCTTATCTTTGCTCTTGTACTGGTAATCCCTTTTAACATTTTTTCAAGATTTTCTTTCTTTCATTGGGTTTGGTATTATGACATGCCTTTTTGCAGGTTTTTTTTGGTTTGTTTTTGTTTTTGTTTTTGTTTTTCAAATTTGTCCTGCTTGACATTCTCTGAGCTTTCTGGATTTGGGATTTTGTGTCTATTACTAATTTGGGAGAGTTATCAGCTAGCATTACTTTACACATTTGTTTTGTTCTTTCCTTTCCTGGTATTCCAGCTACAAATGCTACCTTTTGAATTGTTCTACAGTTCTTAACTGTTCCATTCTGTTTTATTTTTAATATTTTAGGCAGCTCATGCATACTTTCTTTCTCTCTTTCTAAAATAATTAAATCAATCTTTAAAAAATTAAAAGATAAATATAATAAAACATAAACACATAAAGGATGCCTTAAGATATATGAAGTAAAAACTGATAGAACTTAATAAAGAAATATAAAATTTCCTATGGTAATTGGAAACCTTCAACACCCTTCTGTCAGTAATTGATATAACAAGTAGGCAGAAAATTTGTACTTGTATAGCAGGAATGAACAATACTATAAAGCAACATACTATAACTGACATTTATAAAATACTCCAACATCAGAATATGCTTTTGTTTAAGTTCACACAAAATATATACAAAGTTAGAACACTGCTTGAATATTAAACATACCTTATTGAATTTAAAAGAATAAAAATCATATGAGGTACGTTCTAAATGTTATTTTATATATATAAAATATCATATATATGTTATTTTATTTTGGTATATCATATATATGTTATTTTATTTATATATATATTATTTTTTTAAGATTTTATTTATTCATTTGATAGAGAGAGAGACAGTGAGAGAGGGAACACAGGCAGGGGGAGTGGAAGAGGGAGAAACAGGGTTCCTGCTGAGCTGGGAGCCTGATGCGGGGCTGGATCCCAGGACCCCAGGATTATGACCTGAGTTGAAGGCAGACATTTAACAACTGAGCCACCCAAGCACCCCTATATTTTTAAAATTTAGGAATGATCACTTCAATCCAGATAGCTCAGTGTAGTACAAATAATAGTAGAAAGACCCATTCTTCAGACTCAGTTTACCTTTTTGTTTATTGTAATACTGGGATAAACTAAAAAACAAAAGTAGTTTTTATCCTGTATATTCACTTATTTCGCTATATATATTAGAAAAGAAGAAACCTCTTAAATCAATAACTGGGGTGCTAATAAAGAAGAATAAATCAGGACTAAAGGAAACAGAAGGAGGCACCTATGTGGCTCTGTTGGTAAAGTGTCTGTTTTGGTCTCAGGGTCCTAGGATTGAGCCCCACATCCAGATCTCCCTTCAGGGGTGATTCTGCTTTTCCCTCTCCCTCTGTGATCCCTTTCCCTCTGTATTCACTTTCTCTCTCTACAGTAAATAAATAAATAATAAAATCTTTAAAAAAAAAGAACAAGAACAAAAATAACAATTAGAGCAGAAATCTAAATTTGAAAACAGAAAAACAATAGAGAAAAGCATAATGAAACCAAAAACTCATTCTTTCAAAAGATCAAAAAAAGCTGATAAATTTCTAGCATGGTAACCAAGAAAGAAAAAAAAAAGATAAAAATTATCAATGTTGGGAAGAGTAAAGGAGTCATAACTACTGATCCTATGGATGTAAAAGGACACTAAAGAGGTATTACAAATGGCTCTATGTTCAGAAATTTTATAATTTAGATGAAGTAGACTAATGCCTTAAAAGTCACAAGCTACCAAAAGTCATGTAAGGAGAGACATAATCTGAATGCATATATATCTGTTAAAGAAATCCAATCATTAATTAACAAACTGCCAAAAATTAAAACAGTATGCTCAGATCATTTTCTGGTGAAATCTACCAAACTTTTTAAGGATGGTTGAATACTAGTTTTCCATAATCTCATTCAGAAAATAGGAACAGAGTTAACACTTCCTAACTTCATTCTGTGAGGTCAGCATTATCCTAATACCAAACAAAATAAATATATTACAGATAAAGGGAATTGCAAACCAATGTCTCTCATGAACAAAGATGCAGAAACTCTTTCAAAATATAAGCAAATAAAATTCAGCAATAATTAAAAAATATATTATGACATATGATTCATTCTAAGAAAGCAAGGCTGGTTTTAAATTTATAAATCAATCACTGTATTTCATGATATTAACAGACAAAAATGTATGTTAATATTATATTAATATTATTAGCTGTGGAAAAGTTATTTCAACATAATTAGATACCAATTCACAATAAAAGCTAAAAAATAATAAAAGAGGAACTACTTAAATAAAAGCAATATACAATACACCGCTATACTTAGAGCTAATATCATCTTGAATTGTGAGAAAATCTGTATGATTTCCCCCAAATATCAGGAAAAAGCAAGGATATCCTCTGTAGTGACTCCTACTTATTGTCCTGAAAATCTTAACTAGTTCAATAAGACCCCAAAGAGTGTGTGTGTGTGTGTGTGTGTGTGTTTGTGTGTGTAGTATACTTTTATTTATTTATTTATTTATTTTAAGGATTTTATTTATTTATTTGTCAGAGAGAGAGATCACAAGTAGGCAGAGAGGCAGGCAGAGACAGAGGGAGAAGCAGGTTCCCTGCCGAGCAAGGAGCCAGATATGGGACTCGATCCCAGGACGCTAGGATCATGACCTGAGCGGAAGGCAGCTGCTTAACCAACTGAGCCACCCAGGCGTCCCAGTATACTTTTATTTTATAGAAATAAAACTGTCCTTTTTCATAGCTAATCTGATTGTCTATGTAGAAAACTCCAAATTATCTAGGGAAAAACAAAAACAAAAACTTCTGGAACTAATAAGTAAGTGTAGCAAGGCCACAGGATACAAGTTTATATCTTTGTGTATAGCAAAATTCAATTATTTTCCTATGTATCAGCAATGAGTAATTGGAATTTGAAATTAAAACTCAATACTATTTGTACTAGCATCAAAAAATTACTAGGTATAAGTAACAAAATATGTACATAGTCTGTATATGGAGAACTATAAAACAGTGATGAGGGAAATCCAGGGAGCTAATTAAATGGAGAATTATTTCATGTTCATGGAGTAGAACACTCAGTTATTAAGGTGCAGGTTTTTCTCCACTTGTTTAGATTAAATTCAAATTTCATCAAAATCTTTGAAAACTATGATGTAGATATCAAAAAATTCTTGATGAAATGTGCATTTAAAGGTGAAAGACCCAGAACATCAAAGAAGAATAAAGTCAGAGGACTAAATCTACCCAAAGCCAAGACTGAACTCTAAAGCTACCATAATAATCAAGACTGTGTGGTATTGTGAAAGATTAGGCACATAGGTCAAGATGATAGAATAGAGTGCAGAAATAGACCCACACAAGTAAATCCAGCTGATATTTGACAGAGACATACAGGCAATTAAGTGGAGAAAAGGAAGTTTTGGGGTTTTTCCCAGTAAATGGTGATGTAGCAATTGGTTGTCTTTATGAAAAAGGATAAACCTGGGCAAAAATATATTTAACACAGAAATGAAATAAAAATGGATATCTCTAAACACAAAATACAAAGCCATAATACTTGTAGAAGAAAACATTAGGAAATATGTATGGCCTTGGGCTCATTGATGAGTTTTTAAAATAAACACCAAAGGGATGGTTCTTAAAGGTAAAAAATTATTAAGTAGGAATTTTTCAAATGAAAAACTTCTGATGTCTGAAATATATTGTTAGGAGAATGATAAAACAAGACAGAATGGTTGAAAATATTTCCAAGTTACATATATGGGAAATTACTATACTCAAAATATGAAAAGAACTCTTAAAGTTGAAGATAAAAATAACCAGATTAAAAATTGTGAAAAGTTTTTAACATAAATCTCACAAAGGAAGAGATACATATATCAAATAATTGTGTGTATAGATGCTCATCATCATTTGTTCCTGAGAAAATGCAAATTAAAAAAATGAGATGCCACTACATACTTACTAGAATGGCTTAAAAACCCCCAAAATGAATAGTTAGTGAGGAAATGGAGCCACAAGAACTCATTCATTGCTGGTGAAAAATGTAAAATGATACAGTCATTCTAAAAGATTGTTTAGCCATTTCTTACAAAGCTGAAAATTCTTATATCATCCAACAACACTCCTAAATATTCACGCAAATCATGGGAAAACTTACTCCACAAAAAACCTGCAGGTGAATATTTATGCAGCTTTATTTACAACCACAAATACCCGAAGCTAATAAAATGTGCTTCAATAGATGAGTGGACAAAAAACTGGTGCATCCGCAATCTGATAACCCAGAATGCGATTTTGGTCCACTAGTCCGAATGGAAGCTTATGGATAGATCACTAATTTTAGGCAATATGCACCTTTTAATAGATCCAATAAGATCTAGATATGAACAGATTTCCACAGTGGCTTCCAGATCTACAGAGTTGGAAATATGATGGAAAATTTGAGAAGCCAAGATCTTTGGAATTCCTTTCCTACTAAAAAAATGAAATGAAAGCAATCCTATGACCCTGAGAACTTTCAAATATTGATACCATTATCAAAATTTTGTGGCTGCCTGGGTGGCTTATTTGGTTAAACGTCTGCTTTCAGCTCAGGTCATGATCCCATGGTCTTGGGATCAAGCCTAGAAGGCTCAGCGGGGAGTCTGCTTCTCCCTCTCCTTCTCCTTCTGCCCCTGATCCTGCTCCCTCTCTCTGTCTCTCAAATACATAAACAAAATCTTTACAAAAAATTTTTTTTGAAGTGCTTTAGTTGCCTAATGATTTCTGTTACTTCCCAAATTCTATAGTTTGAACATGCGTGGATCTTGGAGAATATAAATGATTGCAATAAATTTAATAGGATGAAAACTTTTAATTTGCTTCCATTCCAAATGGAATATACTTTTGGACTTTTAACGTACAATGCAGATTCTTGGGCTTAGTGTGTGTTTATGATCTGGCCAATGCTTATTTTCTGTATAACAACAATTACCCAAGTGTAGCCTGTGGGACTCTGATCGGGATTGTGTGTAGGGTTGGGGATTGTGTGTAGGGCTGGGGCTAAAGCAGATTATTGTTTTTTAACCTAATATCCTAGAAGAGTAATCAAGAAATATTAACTAATGAGAATCTCGTTGGGAGTCTATGAGAACAAAACCATATTAACATAGAATATTTGCCTTTTTAACTTTGATGACATTTGCAAAAATAGTGCCTAAAAATATTGGTTAAAACTGTTGGACTTCAGCACAAATCATTGTAGTGGCCCTTTAAAGAGGAAATCAGTATGGATTTGAAGCCAGAAGTTAATGGATCAATGCTTTGCAGGTTCTGAAGAAAATAATGTTTAGCTCTACTTTTTCTGTTTTTTTTTTTTTTTAATTTTTTTTTTTATTTTTTCAAAAAGAAGTTGTCTCTGAAGACAAGAGGTAGACAGTCTCAAACACTGAAGCATATAAGGTTGAACATATGATGTATCCAGCAATTTGTCTGAACACAGAATTGCCGAATTGTACCAACATGCCCACTGTTTTCAGGAACCTCTAGAGCAATATAGATGACTGGAAAGTGAAGATCCAGTAATGCTTATGTCACTCTTGTAGCTAGTCTGACCTGGAGACCTATTTTCAGTGACTCTCCAGCATTCTTCAACCATTAGGTAACACATTAACTCCAGGTAATATTGAATTAATCCCTTGTTTCTAATGTATTATTATTTAATGTAAATATGGAAGAGTATTATGTGGAATACATTAACATTGAGATGGATTCTTTGTATTTTCTTTGGTTAAAAATGTGATACCACATATCACGGAATGTTGAATACTTTCCATCAAGAGTCAGAAAACAGACTGAGGGGACGCCTGGGTGGCTCAGTTGGTTAAGCAGCTGCCTTCGGCTCAGGTCATGATCCCAGCGTCCTGGGATCGAGTCCCACATCGGGCTCCTTGCTTGGCGGGGAGCCTGCTTCTCCCTCTGCCTCTGCCTGCCATTCTGTCTGCCTGTGCTTGCTCACTTTCCTCTCTCTCTGACAAATAAATAAAATCTTTAAAAAAAAAAAAAAGATTAAAAAAAAAAAAGAAAACAGACTGAGTGCAAGATTTACTCTTGTAGCCTTTCTACTAACTGATGGTAAAGTCTAAGTGCTGTGTAAGTGGTTTCAGTGACAGTAGTGCAGGTATTGTTGCTATGAAAGCTTTTATTGCCATTAGAGTACTTGTCAATGTGAGATAAAAAGGTAAATTTACTCCTTATTGTCAACTGTTTCATGCTTTTAGGAAAAGTAAGACTGTTTTACAAATTAAAATGATAACTACTTTGTAAAATTCTTAGTGTGAGCTGGATTTGGAATAATTAATTTGTATGTTTTTTTTAACATTGATCTAAAGTCATTCTTCATTTGCTCTACTAAAAAATAAGAACTATTATCCAGTGGAATTACTTGATAAACATTAAATTCATTCTTACATATACAAAAATAGGCAGTGCATATAAAAAGCTTTACATGCTACTGTGATAGTGATATTATTATTATTATTATTATTACATAAAATATCATATTATGGGGGAGCCTGGGTGGCTCAGTGAGTTAAGCATCTGACTCTTGGTTTTTGGCTCAGGTCATGATCTCATGGGTTGTGGGATCGAGCCCCGTGTTGGGCTCTGTATTCAGTGGAGAGTCTGCTTGAAGATTCTCTCCCTCTGCTTCCCCCACCTCAAATAAGTAAATAAACCTTTAAAAAAATCATTTTATCTTACAATATCTTGAAAATAAATTATACTGCAGTAGGAACATTCTGTAAATATTGTGAAGTCACATTATCATCTAGCATCATCTAGGGCATTTGCCGCGGACTGTCAGCGGTGAGTCTGCGGGGGGATCCTTGGATAAGCAGGTATGGGGTGGATTCGGCGTGGCAGACAGAGAGGCACACTCAAGGCATGTATCAGCTGCTGCGATTTATTGCGGTGAATATCAATTTTTATATGCATTGTACATGGAACATTGGCACAGGATCAAATATGATGTTTCTTACTCAGAATAGCCTAACATTTGGTTACCTATTAGCCTAAAGTTAGCCTAAACAATAGCCATTCAGCCTGAGGTTATACTTGCTGGACATGCGGTTTTGACTAGTTTCCTATTGCCTATTTAGTCCCTTCAGCGGGGCGAACCGACCTAACGGATATTGATTAGTTGTACCTTTGTCCATCTATTTAGGGAACTATATTTTACTTTCCTTCCCTTATGAGTAACCCACCGCGTGAGGCTTGAATCATATATTCCTGTGTAAGGAATTAGTGCATTAGTGGGTTGCAATTTATAAGGACCTGTATACGTGCCAGGCGTCCACCATTTTCCCTCAAACTTTACTTGCAATGTGTGATTTCCCCGACGTACTTTTAATCCTAAATGTTTATAATAATCTTCATCCTTATCGTGTTTACTTTTAGTCTCACTTTGTGTGGATCTTTTATTCCTATTTCTTGTAAGTCTTCCTAGTTCTAACTTTTGTAAGGCGTCTAAAATTTCCCCAAAAGACCCCGAAGAATTCTTAAGCATAATGATTAAAGCTTGACCTAGATCAGAGTCTTTATTTGTAACAGTTCTGTTATTTGAGAGCGATTGCCAAGAAACAATAAGCCTAAAGCAATGGTGATAAGAAACACCCAGGTGCTAAATGCGGCCCAGCAGGTCCCCAGGAGTGGAACACAGCTTCTTGGGAGCTTCTGCGACCCAATACCAGAGGGCTTAGCCACTTCAGGCACGTACCCCTGGACTAGCAGCCATTGAAGCGATTTGCTTGCCATGCTGCACAGTCGCTGGTGCGGGTGCGGCAGGCATTTCCTATGGATGCTTCCTAAGTTTGAATTGAATAAAGTGATTATATTACCTAAGGACTATTGTTTACATTATTAAGCCTTTATCCAAATAGTTGTTTGTTCCCAGTTAGTTTCATTCATTTATTTTTAACTAAACTTTTTATTTTGAGATAATTTTAGGTCCTTTTTTTCATTTAACATTATATAAGGATCTCTGATTTTTATTATATTGCTGATAGCATCCATTCTATCCTAAAACCCATAACTCATTAAAGAATACCTATGTATTGTCAGTTCAATAATGTGACTTATAGTTCCACAGTTAACACACGGTACATAATGTACATAATGTAATATTAAATTATATATTATATATACTATGCAGGAAAGAATTAATTCACAATGTATCCCTATAGAATGTGTGCTTTTACTCTGGCAGTCTTGCTTCAGAATATCTCATTATAGATTTTCCATAATACTAGATGACTCTAAGATTTTGCACTGATTGTTCATATTATAAATTTGACATATAACAAAAGGTACATATTTTCTTTCAGCACCAGCTTAAAACTTTAAAATTCACATATGCTATTATACAGAACTTCACTGGTTGAAAAACTTAATCGTATCTACAGGCAGTAGCAATGCATATTCAAAATGTTCCAAACACTTAACCATAATTGTACATTTCCTAGTCCTGTTATGATTGCAGAATAAATATCCTTTCATTTCAGTTTGTTATTTTAGAGATATGTCTTGGGGGTAAGAAAGAAAGTAATAATTTCTTGTCACAAAAAAGCTATAATTATATGTATTTATATTTAACCTTTGTAGATGCTACTCATTAGCATCTAGTTGCACCCGCACGGTTTACATTTTGAAGTACAACTTTGTATAATGCCTGTAAAGGCTATGGTAATCTTTGACTTACTACTTTTTTTTTCTTTAAAAGTACTGCATCAGTGTCAGAGTGCACATTTCTAAGAACAAGGCTTCAGGTGGTAGCCACACCTTTTTTCTAGTATTATAATAAATTCAATCGTGTGAATACCACTTTTAGAAAACATCTGCTTTTTTTCTTATAAAACTGAAAGATAACACTGAAAGAACTGCTCCTTGAGGGCAAGTGTTGAACAGGAAAAACATAAAACAGCTCTGACTCAAGGGAAATCAAACTGATAAAATAATAGGGAGGGAGACATCTAGCTACCCTGACTTTTTATATCTTATAGTGTTGAATAAAATTAAAACTCTTCTCATCACCTAGTTTTTTTTTCTCTAAAGATTTTATTTATTTATTTGACAGAGATCACAAGTAGGCAGAGAGGCAGGCAGAGAGAGAGGAGGAAGCAGGCTCCCTGCTGAGCAGAGAGCCCGATGCGGGGCTCGATCTCAGGACCCCGGGATCATGACCCGAGCCGAAGGCAGAGGCTTTAACCCACTGAGCCACCCAGGCGCCCCCTCATCACCTAGTTTTACCATTTTGACATCAGAGACAAGTTAAAGCACATCAAAAGAAATATGAATTTTTTTAAAGCATGTGTTCTGTTCCTTTTATCATTTGTCATCACCCTTGTGTATATTCTGTATTATTAACAATAGCATTATGCAGGTTTTGGAAATTTAAAGAATTGTTGCCACCCCAACATGCTTCTCCATAGCTCATATGCACAAATACTTGTTGAGTATAAGGAATCACAACTGCCTTTGTCACTTCAAAAATGTCTTTTACATTTTGTTCTCACTTTCAGATATGTTCAATGGAATGAAAAATGAGTAGAAAATGCTGGAATTAGAGAAAAATGACCAGGATTCATTTGAAATAATGAGTGGTTCATTGTGTCATATATTAATGGCTGTGGACAAGCCATTTTTATCTCTCAGAAGGATAAAATAGATGACCTGTGGTTTGACACAAAATTTAAAATCTGTGATCTCTCTTGTTTCAAGATATTTAAATTCCATGCACATTTAAAAAAGAGTAATATATAAGGGGAAATAGAGGATGTTCACATTTTATTTCATATTACTACTAGATATCATAACTTATATTAAATACAAAAATATGAGTTTATGTGTGTCCATATCAGAACCAATGAATGTTTTATTATTTATCGTGATATTCCTCTTTCCTGGTATGTATAATATTTCTTTTGCAGACACATATTTGAGCATTATTATCTTTTGTGACTGAAAGCAAAGTACCTGAATCTAACTCTGATGAACAATTCCACTAGGGTTGTGGTATATTTATCTGGATGAAAAGACCAACCTTAACAGGCAGTACTTCTTACCAGAGAAGGTTCTTAGGGAAGAATGAATTTTCCATCCTGTTTGAGACTAATCAATCTCCTGTCAAGGGCACATCTTTCTTTCATTACCTCGGTAGATTAGAAACTGCTAGTCTTATATATAGCACACAATTTCTATGTTCTTAGGTTTACACTCACCTAAAATGATTATGTAAAGTTGGACTTTTTAATGAATACTGCTTTCTTCTAGTTTGTTCTTTTCCTTCTTTATTTCTTGACTAGTTTTCATAACACAATGAATGTGAAAAATTCACTGTGAAATAGCTAATGATTAAAGTTAGCTACTGTTTAATGAAGTTCTCAGTTTATTTCTAAAGAAACTTTTAAGTTAAAGGAAATTAAATTAGTTCACACCAAAGCACTTTTAGAAAATATGGAAGAAGCATTCTCAACTTACTATATAAGGTCAGCATAATCCTAATACTGAAACCTTACTAAGACATAAGGGAAGTAAAATTATAGACTAAGATTAATCAGGAACAAAGGCATATGACATTAATTAAAATACTGCCCCCCCAAAAAATCCATCAGTATTTTTTAAAAGGTAAAACATCAAGCCAAGGTAGAATTAATGGGAGAAATGAAAGGTTGATTAACAATGAAAAAATCAGTCAGTGTAATTCATCATACTAACAACAACAAAAATTTTCTACTGACAGAAAGAGGTTTTAACAATATTTAATAATTTATTTAGAGTAAAACTCAGCAAACTAGGAATTTAAAGATATTTTCTCAGCCTGATGTCAGGCATCTGTATGATTTTAGGGTATGCAAAGATTTCTTACAGAGAACACAAAAATGATAAATTACAAAAAGAAAAACTATATATTTACATCTTTTAATGAGCAGAATAAGTTTAAAGAAGCTTAATTTATTATTTATAGTTATTTATTTCTGTTATTTCTAAAATGAACATATTGTTTTTGGAATATTTATAAATATCTTATATTTTGGATGTTATTTATTTAAAATTGTTCATTGATAGAATTTAAAAGTATTATCTATTTTTACATATTAAACTTGTACTCTGTGACCTTGCTAAATCGGCTTATTCTTTTAGTTGCCTTGTATATTTCTTATGACTTAATACAACAATTAATAATAAAGGATACTTCCTTTTTGAGCTTATTCTTTTTCTTACTCTGTAGGAGTGGCTAGTATCTCAAGTTCAGTGCTGTGTGTGGAGCTACTTGCCATGTTTTATAGAGTTTTATAGAGAAAAAGTTCAGGAGTGCCTGGGTGGCTCAGTGGGTTAAAGCCCTTGCCTTCGGCTCCCATCATGATCCCAGAGTCCTGAGATTAAGCCCCAAGTCAGGTTCTCTGCTCAGGAGGGAGCTTGCTTCCCACCTCCCCCCACCCCCACCTGCCTCTCTGCCTACTTGTGATTTCTGTCAAATAAATAAATAAAATCTTAAAAAAAAAAAGTTCAATATTTCAACATTAACTGTGATGGTAGTTGTTGCTCTTCTCTTCTCTTCTTTTCAGATTTTATTTATTTGACAGAGAGAGAGACAGCACAAGCAGGGGGAGCAGCAGGCAAAGGGAGAAGCAGACTCCATGCTGAGCAGGGAGCCTGACTACATGGGACCCAATCCCAGGATCCTGGGATCATGACCTGAGCCGAAGGCAGAGGCCTAACCCATTGAGCCACCCAGGCACCCCAATAAATAAAATCTTTAAAAAATAAAATAAAATTTGAGTAAAATATAATTTGTCTTTATGAAAGAAAATCTCTCTCTCTATAAAATACACAGCATAGCACAATGATTCTGGAATGCCCACTGCTTCAGAAAATTTGGTTTTGTAACATATAACATTAGCACTATATGGAAAACTAGGAATTTTACCTAATTGAGATGATACTAGTCTCACTACCAAAAGAGGTCACTTAGACATGAATTTGTTTATATAATTTAGTTTTTTCCCTAGGAAAAATTAGGAAATTTAAAATAAAATTAAATACCTGATTCATAAATTTGTGATACCTTAGAAAATAAATCAGAATTAATGGGTTAAACATGTCTATAGAAGTTAGGATTTGATAAATTTGCAGGAAAAATAGAGAATTTATCTTCCAGTTAAATCTTAAACCCTCATGCTAATTATTTAGAATTGGGCAACTATATTATGGTAATATATAAAGAAGTGGAAATTTTATTATGGCTGATGATGCACTGAATGTTTCTAGTTTATTCAGAATTGTAATTTAGGACATCTGTACCTTAGACATTTTATCCTTTGCCACAACTATTTTGCTAATATGTTTGAAATAAGGGGCAAAGCAGGAGAAACATGAGCATAATAAAATGCTATTGTCGTTTAGTTCTGATCATATTTCTTTAAAACTTTCATTAACATGTCTATATTACCTACAGATTGTTGTACAGACATCTTGTCTACATCCAGCAATTATAACTCAACTTCTAGATTTGATACAGCATATGACTTTAATCAGATAAACAATAATTTTTCTTTCATTGCTGTTTAGGACTATGATGATGATGATGATGATGATTACCTGACAAATATCTAATAGCATTTGGAATTGTGCATTTTCCCGTATAGTGTTGCTTGAATTTAACTACTTATATGCCCTTAGACCAGCCTTCTATTTTCCTGGAAATTTCAGAAGTTTAGATTTGCTATAGTAGCAATAAAATAAATAAAACAAAAATGCAGGCAGATCTCCAGATTTCTAGATTTTAGGTTTCAGTAAATCTAGATCCAGAGTTAGTGCATTTAGAGGCAAGGCATCACAGTCTGCTACCGCAGCTAGGAATCAGTTAACATAGGTCAGGTTCAATAAGCATAGCTCAATACATCTAAACTTTCTTATTCACCCTAAACACAAAATACTAAAGTTCAATCTTGCAGCAGTTTTTTAGTTCTCTAAAGTTTCTGTAGTTTGATACACTTTTATTTTTACGTTTTTATTTGTTTTTATTTATTTTTTATTTTTCACTTTTATTTTTATATGCTTCTTTGGTCTATTTGAGTCTATATTTTTTTTTCAAATTGTAATTACTTTCATTGACAATGAATGCAGCCATATTTGATATTGACTGGTGTTTTGGTATATATTATTCATTTATTGAGGGGTTATGAACATTATAAAAGTGATTAAAACTTGACTTTATAAAAATACACACATAAGTTGTTTTAAATACACACATAATTTTAATACTTACAATAAAGCGGTAGCTAAAGCATTCTTTTGTTTATTTCTGCAAGAGATGATCGACACAATATGTTTGACACAGTATTTTGACACTAATGCAGCATTAATGTTTGGTTTTGAAAGTCAAGTTGTTGTTTAATGGATAGCTAATCAGAAATACTTTACCATTTTTATTCCCTTTGATATTTTAACTAAGGTTTCTTTCATCTGTCACTTCTTCAGAATAGTGAAATAAGTGCCACCTGGGAATTAAGAAGGATTTGAGTGTCTCACATTGTAACAACATAATTCTAGTCATCAAAGGTGCTTTGATTAATGTACTGGAGAAAATCAGTTAGGCTTCATACTCGAGAGTTTTAGCCTTCTTAAAGCTGGTGTACAGGATATCGTAACTCTTATTCTAAGCCCTGAGTGGAAGCTTTATACATCTTTCAGTGATTCTGTGCAGGGCCAAGTGAAAAAACACATCTTGGTTCACTCTGCATTTTACACTAAAAGAAATGAGCAGACATTAATATTAGGATTATCTGTGTCCACAAAATAGCAACTCATAAATGCGTATGTGCAGAGGGTATGACCCATGGTTATCAATTGAAGAAAAATGATCCATAAAAATGAATGTTAATAGAAAACTCTTGAAATGATTTCATATAGGGGAAACATATTTATTTTAAAAACATGATTATTTGAAAGAAGAGTATTACTAAGCCCTTGTATTCAGTGCTAGCTTACACAGTCAAATCCTGTCTTTTGTTTGTGGCATCACCGCTTTTTAACAACTCGTGATATAAATAAAGGTTGTGTGGACAATACAGTCTTGAAATTACTTTGGGAAACAATCTTAATGGTATGCACTTTCTTTCAAGCGTTGATAAAAAGGGAGGAAAACAGAAATACAAACCCAGAAATAATGTTCCATCACTGCATCTTTCCCTAGTATTGGTACCACCATATTTACTGTATGCTCACAATAATTTTAAGGTAGTATATGATATGATTCTTTTTGATATGAAGTATAAGTAATAAAAAATTTAAAATTATAGATAGTGAACTGAAACATTCAGAAAGAGGCTGCAAAGAAAATGAAGCCAAAATAAATATCACTGGGGAATAAAATTCCTCTTTTAGAAGACATCACAAGCAAAGATATATTGAGGATACTCATCTTTGGAGCAGAATTCATTCTGGTGAGTACAGTGTGATAGAATGGAATAGAGTGGCAAAGGGTCAGTTCTAGAGACTATGAGCGCAACCTAAAGGACATGGATTTATTCTTTAAAACTCCTGGGCAGAGGCTGAAGTGATAGAGAAAATTCTCTCTCCCATAAAATACATAAGATAGTGTGCAACTAAATGAAATTAACATTTGAATACATAATGTGATTTGAAGGTAGGGGAAAAAAGTCACTAGATGCCAAGTACAATGAGAAAACACAAAACTCTGAGGTGAGCATAAATTGAATTCAGAAATGGGGGGAAGGCTTGAAAGAAGGAACTATTAATAAGGGATCAGACGTCTCTGATGACAGAACCTGAGACTTCAGGCTTGTTCATGAAGATGACTCAGAAAAGAAGCCCTGCATAAATTTAGGGTGCACAGTCGTTTCTGTAAAACGGACAGTAGATCAACCATCAATCTGGGCTGGAGTGAAGAAAATGGCTAGAAGAAAAGGGGAAAAGGATTCTTATTAAATCCAAAGTATGAGACAGACATTGATTCACACTCTTGATTTTCACTACCCATATTTTCCAGCAACCCTAAACTGAAAAATTAAATAAAACATTAATAGTAACTAAATTCAGCAAAGAGAAATGCAAAAATTACCCCCAACACACACAAACATATTCTTTGAGGATGAACAGCCATGAAAGAGAATCGGTAATTTAAAGACATCATCAGATTATGCTTTTAAAATAACACATAATAGGGGCGCCTGGGTGGCTCAGTGGGTTAAGCCGCTGCCTTCGGCTCAGGTCATGATCTCAGGGTCCTGGGATCGAGTCCCACATCGGGCTCTCTGCTCAGCAGGGAGCCTGCTTCCCTCTCTCTCTCTCTCTCTGCCTGCCTCTCTGTCTACTTGTGATCTCTCTCTGTCAAATAAATAAATAAAAAATCTTTAAAAAAAATAAAAAAAAAAATAAAATAACACATAATAGAACAACCAGAAATTGATTTCCATATAAGCATAAACTTACAACATTCAGTAGGCATGGGGTATGATCCATTGTGCAATAAAGGATTACTAAACATGTTCTAAACAAACAAATAGGAAATCTGGAAATAAAATAGTAGGTATGACTTTTACTGACTTTATTAATTAGTGTAGGAGCAACTCAAAAGAAAATTGATATATTAAAAGATTATTGCAAATTATCTAGAATGCAGCACATAAAGACACAGAAAACAAGAAAGTGAAGTTAAAAGATGGGACACAGAGTGGAGAACCTCAGTAAGATCAAGTAGGTGTTCCTGAAGAAGGAATAGTGGAAAAGCAAACAGAAGAGACAATAATCAAGGAAGCTGGGAGATAAGAAATTCTCCCAAATTCTTTGTCATCCAGATGAGCAGTGCTTGTACCAGATACTCTGGGGAGAAAGGAATGATCTAACATTTAATGAGTTTCTCCAGTATTGTATTTTTTTATCTAACTAATTGCCAATGCAATAGGATATAGAATTACCTAGATTTAGGAAGTCTTCAACATGAATATAGTGTGAAAGACTATGTATTGTTAATGAAAATCGCACCTTTAAATTTTCTAGTTTGTAGTTCTCCATTTTCCCCAAATATTTAATTTTTACATGTCATCCTATGTGCCTAGCGCTCTAACAGAGCATCAAAACAGGATATCCTACACATGCCATAGTTTCAGCCAGTTCTGTAGGAAGAATCTGTCCTCTTTTATAAACCCTCAGTGTTTTGCAGAGTAGGATGCAGCCTTAGAGATCAGATAACTCACCACAAACTAACTGTGAAATAAAGAAATTACAAAACACAGAGGTTACCTTTGCCTAAATTCTAGTATTAGGACACCCAGATTGTTTAGCTCCACTAAATCAGATTGTGTTTATATTCAGTGTATTTCATTTAAACTGAATCCATGAAACACAGAGGTAAAGAAGTAAAAATATAAATATTTTTAAAAAAATTTTTGTTGCAGTGTTACTTTTAGTACTGTACACTCCTCTTTTTAGGGCTGCATGTTTACTTTATCCAGAATAGGTGTGGTCTATATAATAATTTCAGTCAGTTTCAGATGAGACATCAGAGGAGTAAAGGGTATGGAACTAGAAGAAAATATTTTTTGGGAAAATGGTTTTGGTCTTGACTCAGAAGTTATGGATGTCTGGGTCATTCTATGACCTTCGACTTTATTTACTCATGAATTCAACAAATGGTTTTACACTTATTGCCTTGTGCCAGTTCTTATACACACACACACACACACACACACACACACAAGTATGTGTGTGTGCATTCACATATATATAGCAAGAAATAATAAAAAATAAACATAAAATTAATTTTGTTTAGTGATAAATGCTATGAGTAAAATAAAACAAGGAAGAGAGTAAGTGCTGGGGTAGCTTGTGGTTCCATTAAGTGCAGTGTTACTAATGGTCATTTCTGAAGAGGTAATAACTGAAAAAAAAAGTAAAGAGAGTGGCTCATGATGTGACATGTAGCTAGATTTTATTTCCCAGCATCCCTTGAAGGTAAAGACATTAAATGACTAAATTTTGGCCAATGGAATGTAAGCAGTAGTGATGTACATCATCTCCAGGACTAGTTCTTGAAAATTTCTGGAAAAATCTATTATTTGTATGCCCTTTCTCCATCTTCTAGCAGAACCAAGAAGTTCTGTTTACTTATAAGCACCTAGAAGAACCAAGAAGTTCTGTTTACTTATAAGCACCTAGAATCATAAGATAGAAAAATTACATTGTTTCTGAATGTATAGAAATCTTTCATCTACTGGAGTAGAACCACAATTAAACAAGAAATAAACTTTTTTGTTACTTTTAGCCACTGACATTTTGATACACCATTTGCCTCCTTATATAAATATAGATATTAGTATGTGAACCTATACAAATTACTTAATTGTTCTATATTTCAGTTTCCCAACTTGAAAAGTGGGTTTATAATAGCATATTCCCAGAGAGCCTGGATGGCTCCATTGGTTAAGTGTTTGCCTTTGGCTTAGGTCATGATCCTGGGATCCTGAAGTTGAGCCCAACATCTGGCTCCCTGCTCAGCAGGGAGTCTGCTTCTTCCTCTCCCTCTGCTCCTCCCCTCTTGCTCATGCTTGCTCACTGTCTCTCCATCAAATAAATAAATAAAATCTTTAAAAAAATAATTTTTTAAGAAAAGTATACTCTCGGGACGCCTGGGTGGCTCAGTTGGTTAAGCGGCTGCCTTTGGCTCAGGTCATGATCCCAGTGTCCTGGGATCGAGTCCCACATCAGGCTCCTTGCTCGGCAGGGAACCTGCTTCTCCCTCTGCCTCTGCCTGTCTCTCTGTCTGCCTCTGCTTGCTCGCTCTCTCTCCCTCTGTCCCTGACAAATAAAATCTTAAAAAAAAAAAAGTATACTCCCATGGAGTTTGTTGTGAAGATTAAATGAGTCAGTGCATGCATAACATTTGGAATAGTGGCTGGTCCTTCATAAGTGTTCAGTGAGTTTGATCATTTTTACTGCTGTCTTGGAAAAGAGAGTTCCTGGATGAGAGTGCACAAAGAGTCAAGGATCTGAGAAGCTTGAGGTGGAAGGAAGAGTGCAATGGGAGTAAAGGTAGTGATAGGAGATGAGTTCAGTGATTCAGTGATTTAAGATGAGTTCAGTGATTAAGGTTGAGGCCAGGTCTAGCAGAGAGAGTCTTAAAGACTCACAGAATAGTAATTCAAAGATAGTGGGAAATTTTGAATATGGGAATTTATAGCTAAAAATTATCAGTATGATTTTTGGGTGGAGAGTAGACACTTTTCAGGTACTATTGAGAGCAGAAAGTCAGTTATGAGGTCATTGTAAAAATACAGGTGAGAGATGGTAATGCTTAATTAGATCAGGAGGGAGGAGTGTGGATGATGTAGTGATTAATACAGTGCAGTGACTAATACTACTGCACGTTCTTGTACATGCCTTAGAGTCTTTATCAGTCAGTAATATTTAATTAAATTACTGCTATGTGCCAGGCACTGCCCTCTATATAAGGATATATTAATGCATTTATAGTGAAAAGAAGCAATATGTAGAATCTATATGTGCCAGGTACTTTACATGAGTCTAAGAAGAAAGAAAGGATAGAATTCTTATTCTTAAGGTATGTGCAGCCTAGAGTCTGGCAAAAAGTTACTAGGTAAAACAAAACCAAGCAGTAAATAATATGTTAGCAGCTGGAATGAAGTGCAGGGAAAAAAAAAAATACAGGAGGGCAGCCAACATAGCCTGGGAAGATCCAAGATTTCCCAGAGATATTTATACATGGAATTACACATGAGGACGGACTCTGCACTATAATTATCCATCTTTAAAATGAATAATTAAGATTTGAATGAACAATGTTTAGAATTTAAACATTATTAAGAAATTTAAATTAGTATTTTTAAATTATTTCAGGAAAGGGCAAATTTCTTACTATTTATAGTCACACAGTGGTGGCTGGCAGAGTGCTTGATTTGTATTATATGATGAGTTGATGCACTTGACTTTCTAGGTAGTTCATATTCCTGGGCATAATACAATGTTTATTTTTTTTTTCTTCTCTGAGAAGAGCCTTATCAAATTTCTTCTGGCACATCTCTCACTCTATCATGGATAATGGATACTGGCAGTTAAAGACAGCAATTTTTGCCCCAGCTCCATACAAGCCCTGATGAGAATATTTAACAAGAGAATGAACTGTAGATTTTCTCTTTTACACAAGAAACATGGTTATTTGGGTGTTCTTTCTGATCAAAGAGAATCAGGTTAGATAATTAAAAGAGATTTTCAAAGTTGTATGATAGATTTTTTAAGTAAATAAAATGCATAATTTTAAAGAAAATGCAAGAGAGGGGATAAATTGGGAAGCATTGATGAATTTTCAGAATTCTCATTGTTTTGTTGGATTGCTGGAACTGTCACAAGAATAGCTTCCTAGAGAATACAGAGGTGTTCCACAGAGCTTAGTACAAATTAATTGGGAAGACTTTGCTATATTAAAACAATTTACCTCTGTGGAAAATGCTGGTGGTATTTTGAAAAAGATTGAATTCAATGGTGAGGATGCAGAGAAAGGGGACCCCTCCTACACTGCTGGTGGGAATGCAAGCTGGTGCAGCCACTCTGGAAAACAGTATGGAGGTTCCTCAAAAAGTTGAGATAGAGCTACCCTATGACCCAGCAATTGCATTACTAGGCATTAACTCCAAAGATAACAAATGTAGTGATCTGAAGGGGCATGTGCAACCCAATGTTTATAGCAGTAATGTCCACAATAGCCGAACTATGGAAAAACCATACATGTCCATCGACAGATGAATGGATAAAGATCTTTTATATATTATGCAGTCATTAAAAAATGAAATTGTGCCATTTGCAATGACATGGATGGAACTAGATGGTGTTATGTTAAGCAAAATAAGTCAATCAGAGAAAGGCAATTATATGATCTCACTGATATGTGGAATTTGAGAAACAAGGAGATCATAGGGAAAAGAGGAAAAAATGAAACAAGATGAAACCAGAGAGGGAGACAAACTATAAGAGATTCTTAATCTCAGGAAACAAACTGAGGATTGTTGGAGGGGTGGAGGGTGGGAGGGATGGGGTGGCTGGTGATGGTCATTGGGGAGGATATGTGCTATGGTGAACGATGTGAATTGTGTAAGACGATGAATCACAGACTTGTACCCCTGAAACAAATAATCCATTTTATGTTAATAAAAAAATGTGTAGATTGTTTTGCGTTGTATAGACATTTTAACAACATTTATTCTTCCAATCCATGAGGATGGAATATTTTTCCATTTCTTTGTGTCATCTTCAGTTTCTTTAATCAGTGTTTTATAGTTTTCAGAGTTCAGTTCTTTTACCTCTTTGGTTAGGTTTACTCCTAGGTATCTTATTATTTTTGGTACAATTGTAAATGGTATTGATTTTTTTTAAGATTTATTTATTTTAGACAGAGAGAATGTGTGTGCCTATGAGCATGGGGGATGGGCAAAGGGAGAGAGAGAAAATCCCAAGCATATTCCATGATGAGCAGGGAGCCTGATGTGGTGCTTGATCCCAGATCCCTGAGATCATGACCTGAGCCTGATGTGGTGCTTGATACTGGATCCCTGAGATCATGACCTGAGCTGAACTCAAGAGCTGGTCACTTCACCAACTGAGCCACCAAGGTGCCCTCAGGATTAATTCTTTAATTTCTCTCTCTGTTGCTTATTTATTGGTGTATAGGCATGCAACAGAGTTGTGTATGTTGATTTTGTATCTTATATCTTTTCTGAATTTATGTACCACTTCTAGCAGTCTCTTGGTGGAGTCTTTCATGTTTTCTATATAGAATATATGTCATTTGTGAGTAGTGAAAGTGACTTCTTGCCAATTTGGAAGTCTATTTTTTTTTTTTTTTTTTAGTTTTTGTTGTCTGATAGCTGGGGCTAGAACTTTCAGTACTATGTTAAATAACAGTGATGAGAGTGGACACCCCTGTCTTGTTCCTGACCATAGAAGGAAAGCTCTGTTTTTCCCCATTGAGGATGATATTAGCCATGAATTTTTCATATATGCTCTTTATAAAGATGAGGTATATTCCCTCTAACCCTACATTGTTGAAGGGTTTTATTGTGAATGGATGCAAATACTTTGTCAAATGCCTTTTCTGCATCTATGGAAGAGACCATAAGGTTCTTATCCTTTTTCTTTTATCAATGTGGTGTATCACACTGATTGATCTGTGAATATTGAACCACCATTGCTGCACAGGAAGAAATCCCGCTTGATCATGGTGAATGATTCTCTCAACGTACTGTTGGATTTGATATACTAGTATTTTATTGAGAACATTTGCATCTGTGTTCATCAGGGATATTGGCTTATTGATTTCTTTTTTAGTGGAGTCTTTATCAGGGTTTGGTATGCTAGCATCCTAGAATGAATTTGGAAATTTTCCATCCTTTTCTATTTTTTAGAATAGTTTGAGAAGAATAGATATTAACTCTTATTTAAATATTTGTGTGAGGCCATCTGGCCCTGGGCTTTTGTTTTTTTGATAATTTTTTGATGACTGATTCAATTTCTTTGCTGGTTATCGTCTTTTCAAGTTTTCTATTTCTTCCTGTTTCAGTTTTGTAGCTTATATGTTCCTAGGAATTCATCCATTTCATCCTGGTTGTCCAACTTGTTGGCATATAGTTTTCATAATATTTTCTTACAATTGTATTTCTGTGGAGTTGGTACTAGGTCAGAAATAGACCCTTAAATCAATAGAACATAATAGAACACCCAGAAATGAACCCACAACTATATGGTCAGTTAAACTTCATCCAAGCAGGAAAGAATACCCAAGGGGAAAAAGACAGTCTTCAGGAAATAGTGTTGGGAAAACTGGACAGCCACATGCAACAAAAGAGTGAAACAAGACCACTTTTTTACACCAAACACAAAAATAAATTCAAAATGGATTAAAGACATAAATGTGAGACTGGAGAGCATAAATATCCTACAGGAGACCATAGTAAGTAACCTTTTTGACATTGGCTGTAAGAACTTCTTTATAAATATAACTTCTGAGGCAAGGGAAACAAAAGCAAAAATGAACTATAGGGACTTCAGCAAAGTAAAAAGCTTCTGCATAGCAAAGAAAATAATCAACAAAACTAAAAGGCCACCTATAGAATGGGAGAAGATATTTGCAAATGATATATCTGATAAAGGGTTAGCATTCAAAATATGTAAAGAACTTATCCAACTCAATGCTCCAAAACCAAATAATCTAGTAAAAAATAGGCAGAAGACATGAATAGACATTTTCCAAAGAAAACATACAGATGGCCAACATGTACATGAAAAGATGCTCATCATCACTAATCATCAAAACTATAACGATATATCACCTCATACCTGTCAGATGGCTAAAGCCAACACAGGAAACAACAAGTTTTGATGAGGATGCAGAGAAAAGGGAACCCTCTTTAATGGTTGCAGCTACTCTGGAAAATAGTATAAAGGTTCTTCAAAAAGTTAAAGATAGAACCATCCTGAGATCCAGCAATTGCCCTACTAGGTACATACACAAGGAATACAAAATACTAATTCAGAGGGATACATGAACTCCAATGTTTAAATAAACATTATCTACAAAAACCAAATTATGGAAACAGCCCAAGCACGCACTGACTAATGAATGGATAAAGAAAATGAAATGGAATGGAGTATTAGCCATGAAAAAGCATGATATCTTGCCATTTACAGCAACATGGTTGGAGCTGGAGTGTATTATGTTAAGGGAGACCGGACAGAGAAGGACCATACCACTTGATTTCACTCATATGTGGAATTTAAGAACCAAAACAAATGAGCAAACAGAAAAGAGAGAGAGGCAAACCAAAACATACTCTTAAGTGTAGAGAATAAACTAATGGTTGTCAGAGGGAGGGTGGGTAGTGGATGAGTTAAATAGGTGATGGGGATTAAGGGGTATACTTGTTAAATATTTTATTTATTTATTTGTCAGAGAGAGAGAGAGAGAGAGAGAGAGCGTTCATAAGTGCACAAGCAGGGGAATGGCAGGCAGAGGGAGGAGTCTCCCCACCAAGCAATGAGCCCAAAGCAGTGTTCGATGCCAGGACTCTGGTTTCATGACCTGAGCCAAAGGCAGGTGCTTAACCAACTGAGCCACCAAGATGTCCTTAAGGAGTGCACTTGTGATGAGCACCAGGTAATGTATGTAAATGTTGAATCACTATATTGTACACGTGAAAATAATATTACACTGTATGTTAACTAACTGGATTTTAAATAAAAAGTTAAAAATAAAAAAAAAGAAAAGAAAATCTAAGAAGAAAAACAAAACACAAAACTATAAAACCTTTCCAAGAAATAAAATAAAATACTTTAGGTATTTAATCAATTCTCAAACATTAATTCTCATACATTTTTTATTCATTCTAGATAATAAAATTAATTGGAAATATTTGAAAGAAAATTAAATGTTTTAACAGCTAGAAATATTCAAAAATTTAATTTTAGATTGATATTGCATTCTACTTAATTCAGTAGGTCTCTGAAGTAATCAGGAGGGTTCTTTGCCAATACAAAGCCAAAGATGATTCCTTAAAAATGCTGAACTCATAATATGATTTATTTTTCATTTTTTATATCTACACTTTGCCTTCTGATATTTAAGAACACAGCATGGGTTCCTATGATCTTTGTGATCTTGGGGAAATTACATAAACTCCTTGATAAAATGGAAATAATTATAGTACCAACCTCACCAGATTTGTATGAGAATTTAAAAAGTCATGCAGATGAAAGCATTTAGTACTCTTCCGGGCTCATCATAGATCTACTGATTAATAATAAATTTATTCAATTACTATTAGGCAAAATAGTAAGATAAGTATGTAGGGTAAATTAGACCAGTATTTTTCAATTAACACTATTCATTTGATGTGCATAGAGATTTTTATTTTAATACAATCTGGACCCACTTCCAATCTAATTATTTCCTAGTTGCTGGAGGTAGCAGTGACCCCAAATTAACAGTTGCTATCTTGGATAATTTTTAATCCTTATACTTATTGTTAAGCCCCATGATAATGGAATTGAAACAGAGAGAATATATTTGGTCCAAAATATGTGTGTGTGTTTTTTTTTTAATCTCCCAATCTTGTTTCCTAGCAATTACTTTTGGAAGTAGTATTTTTATATGGGGATTGAAAAGTTATGTATACACATATATTTTCATGACATTTAGAATTAGTGTAGTATGGCAAAAACAAGATGGATTTAAAATAAACCTGAACCTAATCCTAGCTTAACCACATATTAACATTAATTGTCTTCATAGACTTCAGTATTCTCAGAGTAAAATTTTAGGGCACCTGGGTAGCACAGGTGGTTAAATGTCTGTCTTCGGCTCAGGTCATGATTCCAGGATTCAGGAATAGAGTCTCACATCAGCTCCCTGCTCAGCCGGGAGCCTGCTTCTCCCTCCCCTTCTACCTCTCCCCTACCCTGCTCATGCTCTCTCTCTCTCTCTCTCAAATAAATAAATAAATAAATAAATAAATAAAATCTTCCAAAAAAATTTTATAAAAAGTGAAATTTTAAAATACACATATATATTGGGACGCCTGGGTGGCTCAGTTGGTTAAGCAGCCGCCTTCGGCTCAGGTCATGATCCCAGCGTCCTGGGATCGAGTCCCACATCGGGCTCCTTGCTCATCAGGGAGCCTGCTTCTCCCTCTGCCTTTGCCTGCCATTCTGTCTGCCTGTGCTTGCTCTCTCTCCCTCTCTCTCTCTGACAAATAAATAAATAAAATCTTTAAAATAAAATAAAATAAAATACACATATATAGTGAGAATTAGGTTAGATTACATATATAATGTGCTTAGAACTGTTGTTACAGTAATACAGTTTAAAAGTGTGATTAACTTGGGGCGTCTGGGTGGCTCAGTCATTAAGCGTCTGCCTTCAGCTTGGGACATGATCCCAGGGTCCTGGGATTGAGCCCCTCACTCGGCAGGAAGCCTGCTTCTCCCTCTCCCACTCCCCCTGCTTGTGTTTCCTCTCTCGCTGTGTCTCTCTCTCTGTCAAATAAATACATAAATAAATTAAAAAAAAAAGAAAGTGTGATTAACCTTTCCCTTTCTTCATTCCCTTTGAATTGAAGCCTTGTCACTCCTAGCTATATATCATGGGCAAATCCTTTCTTTAGTTTGCATGTACAATTAGGAAGATAGCATTAAGTTATTGTGGCAAATTAAGCAAAGTTTTTAATTGTAATTTTTTAAAAGTGGTAAGCCATTATAAACCAAATGTCACTATTTTAATCTTTCTCCTGCTTAGTGTTACATAAAAAAATTTCACATTAAAATTACAAAGCACTGATCATAATGAAGATTAAATTATACTTATACTAAAATCTGAACTTTGTGATGTTTTTCCCTCACTTCCTTGATTGTCCTTTTAGAAATCCAATTACTACATATCTTTCTGAGTCAACAAACAAAACACCTAAGGTCTAATATTTCATCATTTTCAAAAATGCTGCATAGATAAGCATGTGTTAATTTCTTTAATATGTATTACATACCTCTTATTTTTTGAAATTAATGTTTTGGATGAAAATTAGTTTGATTATACAACATATTAAGTATATTTCTCCAAGGGTATAAGAAATAAAACTTAGAACTCTTAATAGCTCCTCATGGAAAATTGCTCAGGGTGGTGTCTTATAGGCAAGCTACTATAGTTAATGAAATGTCTATGATAATTATTTTTAAAGGTTTATTTATTTATTTGAGAGAGAGAGAGAGATTTATCATGAGTGGGGGAGAGGGCAGAGGTAGAGAGAAAACAGACTCCCCACTGAATAGGGAGCCAATATGGAACTCTAACCCAGGATCATGACCTGAGCCAAAGGTAGACGCTTAACCACCTGAACCACCCAGATGCCCAATAATTAATCTTAAAGTTTGATTTATGCTATACAGAAGGGGAAGAGTACAAAACAGCCCACATAACTCTACCCCTTCAAAGACCCTGCTCAAAAAAAAATCAATAAAAAGTAAAACAAGCAAACTGAAAATGTTTGCAATTCAATGCAGCTAATGGGGAGTTTATCGGGTTTGATTTTTAAGATGAATATAAAGTTCAGAGTGAAATTGTTCCTGTTCCTGTGGAATGAATGGACAACTATTTTCCAGAATCCTTTCCCTTTTTGGATATATTGTAGCTTGAGAAAATGGGGATAATAAAAGAAAGGCAAAAGCATTAGGTTTACTGCAAGGCACATATTGTTTATTTAGTGAAGAGTAGTACCTGAAAAGGAATATATGCTGACCCAAATAGATCCATATAGATATACTTTTCTATTTGTTAAAGAATGTCTTCTTGATCAGATGTTAAATACATTGGCTACCCCAACTGCATGATTAAGACGAATTTAGTATTCATTATATCAGACATTTAAAAAGGGGGAGACAAAAAACTTCAAAATAGGTACTAAAAACAAGAAAAGGAAAGAAATTTTACCAGTCATCCATTTGTTCTGTTCTAAATCCCCTGGTCGCTAGACCACCCTTTCTTGGAAGGAAATTGGTTGGCAATGAATGAGATTGTTAAAGGTATTAATCTTGGACATGGCTTCTCTAGCTTTTGTTCCCATAGTGTTTTTACTAGGCTTGCCATTTAATGCCATTTGGATGTTAACATACCTTCCCAAAAAACAAGATACTAATCTTAATCAGTTCTGCCTTCCATGAGGGACAAACTTTTTATATGGTCCCTTTCCTCATTGGTTGCTGTCTACCAGAAATAGATCTGAACTTTTCAATTCAACTCCCTTATCATCTTAACTGCCCATGCGAAGACCTTGTCTTGAGTCTTACCTGGTGGATGAAAAATTATTTAAGTATCAATATCTAGTAGTAGTAGTAGTAGTAGTATTTAGTACACAGTATTTCTCTCTTTCTGTACATTTTATTTTATTTTTTTTTAAAGATTTTATTTATTTATTTGACAGAGAGAAATCACAAGTAGGCAGAGAGGCAGGCAGAGAGAGAGGAGGAAGCAGGCTCCCTGCTGAGCAGAAAGCCCGATGCGGGGCTCGAACCCAGGACCTGGGATCATGACCTGAGCCGAAGGCAGCGGCTTAACCCACTGAGCCACCCAGGCGCCCCTCTTTCTGTACATTTTAAATGAAAACATGTTCACCATATAACTGTACCCCTAGCTAGCATTCTTTTCCATCTCGTTTTCCAAGGTAGGGGTGGTTAAAAATAGCAAGGCTGGTGAACAAATATCCATATATAAGGAGACATTTTTTCTTTCTTTCTTTCTTTTTTTTTTTAAAGATTTTATTTATTTATTTGACAGAGAGAGAGACAGTGAGAGAGGGAACACAAGCAGGGGGAGTGGGAGAGAGAGAAGCAGACTCCCTGCTGAGCAGGGAGCCAGACAAGAGGCTCCATCCCAGGACCCTGGTATCATGACCTGAAGGCAAATGCTTAAGGATGGAGCCACCTATGTGCACCCATTTCTTTCTTTCTTGCCTACCCCTAGCCCTGCAGCTGGGATGATCACACAGTGTTCTAAGAAATGGTTGACACTTCAATAGGCTAATGTAGTTAATTATTCTTTATGCAATTTTCTCAAGATTGTTTCTGCTTCGGTTTATAGTGTTCTGCTTGTCTTAGGCTCTGTTTATTAATACAGTCCTTTTTATTCTCCTGAAGAACTTTTAAGACAGGAAATAAAATGTATTGTCCATGCATGAATTACTTCTACATTTCTGTGGTTTTCATGCTGTCTTCAGCATCTTTTCATCCATCTTTTAATGTATTAGGTTAATATTTATTTAATTCTTGTTAACCTTATCAGTACAACTGATGGTTTTCCCACTTCTTGTCCATTATAGGTACAGAAATTTTTCTCGTCTTCACAGATCCTTTTAATTTGTTTTGTGTGAGAGAAGCCCTCTAATCTATAGTGTTTTTCTTTTCTTTTAATTTTCTCTTGTTACTTAGTTCATCTTTTTCACTCTAGCTAAGCTGGTTTATTTGCTATATGTTAAAAATGGCAGTAGGCATTTATACATTAAAACATCCCAGAATATGTCCAGGAGGGCACTAAAGTTAGCATTTAAAATTCTAGGTCGGTTATGACACTGGAAAAGAAGGTACCTGTATTAGGACGGCATTCTGTCTGGATGTTGGACAATAACCAGGTTGAGGAAAGTTTATTCCTGAGACTGCTAAGTTTGGTGAATAAGAAGCTAAATAGTGAGAACTCAGCATTCGTACTCAGCTCCCAAGATTTCTTACTGCTATGTGCACTGGCAATATTTGTGTGTCTTTACTTCTAAACAAGATAATAAAAATGTATTAAACATTTTTTTTCAAAAAAGGAGAACCCTAAGAAAACTAGGAATCTTGAATAATCAGGTTTCTAGGAGAAAAAAATTAAGAAAGTTCTGAAGCCTAGGTAATAGTAATTAATAGACTGTCTCTTTAGCTGATTACTTAGTGCCATTTTTTTCTAGTTCTATGTTACTCTGTATATTTGAATTTCTGAGAGTAAAACCTTGAATTAGTTTCTTCTGGGTGGTCCACAATTTTAATTACAATGTATTTGGAATAAAGGTAGTTATTTGGAATGGCAAAATAATGTGTAAATGTGTATTTACACATTCTGGTATCTGTCAAATACCTAGATATGAAGTTTAAATGTTAGATTTCTATATTAACTGCATGATTCTGTTCATTTTTAAATGTGCTAAAACTCATTTTCAAAATAATTAAATTACTTGCCACAGCGACACAACTATGTAGTGAGAAGTCAGGAATAGGTTTTAGATCTGGAAACTTCCAATCTATATTGGCTCGTCTTTCTCCTTTTCCTTCCTAACCCTCTAAACTATTTCAGCTTTCATTTATGATCTGTACTAGAATTACTGAGAATTTATGGTTACTAAGGAGATTTATTTCCCTAGCTCCTAGACAAGGAGGTAGAATGTAAATGCAAATGAGTAGGGAGTAATTTGAAGGGAAGAAATACCATATTTCCCAGTCCTTGATGGGAAAAGTAAACTTGATGATGGAAGAACCTCATCTTAGGAAAAGGGTGTAGCATGATCAAATTGAATTAAATAAAATGAGAATCAATGAAAATTGCCTGTAATAACATAATCACCATATATTTGGTCAAGTTATTTCAACTGTTGAGGCTGAAAAAAGTCATCTTGAAAATGAAAAGAATATATTTATCTCCTATTTATTGGACAGATTATTTAGAATAATGCATGCAAAGCACATTATTTAGGTATAAGGATATATAAATATGCTAGCAACATTATAATAATTATCATTAAAACAAAATTTTCATTAGTTTATCTTCATGTACACAATTCCAGCTGATACATGTTTATCTGCAATTCTGATAAATGAAATGGTGATAAGAGAATGGAATGATAATTTAGCTGGCATTTATAATAAAGGCGATGCTTATATCTGGTATCTTTTGGTTCATGCATGTAAATTTCATTTTTTTTCCCAAATACAGAAAGCAACTTTTTTGAAGTAAACTCTAAAGCGCTGAT
This sequence comes from Lutra lutra, assembly GCF_902655055.1. Taxonomy (NCBI): domain Eukaryota; kingdom Metazoa; phylum Chordata; class Mammalia; order Carnivora; family Mustelidae; genus Lutra; species Lutra lutra. Next base: position 89,278,917 of record NC_062278.1, read on the forward strand.
GTATATAAGCATGTACTTACAGACACATATATACATCATATTTTACACATAGATCATATAATAACCAATTTAGCATCTGGAAGTGTGTTCTATTACAAATATCAGAAAACTCTAATATGATGACTTAAATGTGAAATTGAGATTTTGCAACTCAAATTTTCAGATAATCAAATGCTTTTAGGGTTCTACTCCTCTTCATTGGTGTGTTTGGATTTTTTTCCTCATTCGTGTCACATCTTGTCCACTAGACGGCTGTCATATCTCCAGGTCTTATATCTCCATTTTAGAATGTGAGAAAGAGAAAGACAGAATCAGCATCAGCAGATTTTTGTTTGCTGAGCGTTGGTCTGAACTATTTATGGTAATTCCTATCTGTAAGAGAACTTCGGAAATCCAGTATAGCAGGCACAGAAAAAGAGAAAGGAATTGCAAAAGGACAGTGGGTAAGTCAATGTACAGAATGGGCATGACATTGAATTAATGCTGAAATTGAATATAATTGAAATAATAGTAAAATGAGAATTAATATTGAGAAGACTGGAGGCTTCTCATTTCTTATACTTGTCACTTAGATTGTAAACATTTAAAAGTAGAAGACCAAAACTATTCATTTGATAAATTACACTTGGACATAAGAATATATTAAGTGTTCTTTAAAGATGCAAAATTATAGAAGTTAATATTCTTTTTTTCTTTTTTTATATGCATTTAAAAAATTTTATTTCAGTGTTCCAGAATTCATTGTTTATGCCCCACACCTAGTGCTCCATGCTATACGTGCCCTCCATAATAACCACCACTAGGTTCACCCAACCTCTCACCCCTCTCCCTTCCCAGACCCTCAGTTTGTTTCTCAGAGTCCACAGTATCTCAGGATTTGCCTCCCCCTCTAATTTCCCCCATCTCACTTCTCCTCTCCATCTCCCAGTGTCTTCTATGTTATTCCTTATGCTCCACAAAAAAGTTAATATTCTGATTTGGTTTCACTCTGTTTTGAAAAAGGTAGACATTCTAATGGATGTGTGAAAGAAGGGCTTTTTCCCTGTATCTTATAAAATGAGGATTTTAATGCTTTATATGTTCTTTCTGAAATCTATAAAAATATGTACATGTATAGAATTTTTCATCTGTTAGGGTTTTGGTGAAATAGGAAATGAGGAAGTAACTAAATTTGAAGGGTTTTACAGGAAGCTGACAGAGGAGAGGCTATCAGTATTCTTCGGCAAAATACTAATACTAAAACAAAACTTAAGCAGTATTTTAAAACCTGCATAAAATAATGCATTTGTGGCTTTTTTTCCTAACTGAAAATATTTTTATTTTGAAACATTATGTGAAACTGCATATTCACAATGGCTGATACAAAAATGGAAAATGCAGAACACATTTTGTTTGTAAGTATTAGCATTTTCTTTAAGGAACATAAAGGATTATATAGGTCTATCCAGGAATTAAGTCATAATGATACATATTGAGGCGGATCATAATATCGTTACTAGAAAATATGAGAGACAGAAATAATAGTAACTACCAAAAATTAATCCAATAAATTAGGAAATAGATATTGAATAAGTTAGTCATTAAATTTTTATTCATTCTTATTTATTATCATAAATTTCTATATTATATTCCAGCACAATATATCATAAATGCTAGAGTCAAAGTGGAGAAAATATGTATTATTTGTTGCCAAAATTATTACTAATAAATCAGAGGTTTTTAAAGTTGACCAATAAATTCAGGAATAGATAAAGTTTAGTATGGAAGATCACAATGTTATGAAAGGTTTAGAATGACTCTTAAGATGTAGTTCAATGTGTCTGAAAGATATTTCAAAAAAACATTTTTAGAGCCCCACGTCTGGCTCTCTGCTCAGCGGGGAGCCTGCTTCCCCCTCTCTCTGCCTGCTTCTCTGCCTGCTTGTGATCTCTCTCTCTGTGAAATAAAAAAAAACAAACAAACAAAAAAATTTTTACCGTTTTGATGATTGAATTTTAAATATAGAAAATTGATTAATAATTTACAAAAATGACAAAGCATCTATCCTATCCTATCTTGATGACATTTAATTTTATCTTTGATATGTCCTTTATAAGTAAGTTAAAATGATTTACTATGATTTAGATTTCACACCAGTAGACAATATTTTGTAAAATCAGTTAACTATTTTACATTATTTATTAGACAATTCTATATTTAGAGAAAAAAATTGACTTCATAATTTTGACTCATTTGAAGTATCTTATTCTATAAAATTCTAATTTCTGAAGTTTTTAGTCTTAAGAGATTGTTATGTAAACAGTAATAGTAAAATTATCCATTTGAAAGCACATGGAAGAGATTAATGTGGCAGCTTTGTATGTAAATATAAAAATTTACATATAAAATTTAAATTTAAAATAAAAAAATTAAATATAAAAATAACTTGGAATTTGGAAATTATGAGTTTATGTTGCTCTACAGGTACTTGTGTATTTTATGATCTTGAAAAAGCCACTTTTAATAATAACCATATTTGTAATATAAGAATATGAATAGAGGAGGATAGTCATTAGGTTCTAACTTCCAGTTAGAAGATAAATAAATGCTAGGGATATAATGGACAGCATGATGACTATAGCTAACATTGCTATATGATATATAGGAAAGTTGTTAAGATAATAAATCCTAAGAGTTCTCATCACAAAACAAAATGAAACAAACAAAAAATTTTCTTTTTGCTTTCTCTTTTTATATATCCAGATGAACTTGGATGCTAAATAAACTTATTGTGATAATAATTTCACAATATATATAGCTGAAACCACTATACTATCTACCTTAAAGTTATACTATAGTCATGTATGTCAATTGTGTCTCAAACTGAAAAAAATAATATTAATAACTCAGTTTTTATGTTTTAAGTAGCTCTATTTTAATAATGTATGAGACACTGTGGTTATAATAAAGAGCTAGTTGGGCCTACATTTATGAGGGTAGTTTGTATTGTTTTTAGACTCTAGTCAAATTTCAGTGAAAAGGAAATACTTGATTCTGCCCATAATTTTTTCTCACCAAAATTGGTCTGTCAACTGCATGAATAAAAACAGTGTTTAGGTCAAAAGAGCCACTGTTTTTCTTTAGCCAAATCTAGCTGCACCACCACAGCCACTAATAAAGAATGAATGATGAATATAAAGTTGGACTTCTTCAAATTCAAGACCCTGTCTTCCTTTTCTGAGAAGCAAACATGCAAATTATGTTTATTTCTTGCAATTAACCCATGACCCATGTTAATTACCCATGCTTTACTAATGCTCTTTGTTTATACGTTAGTTCATTAGATTTGTTAAAAAGTAACTAGAGAGAGAAAATAATGAAAAGGTGAACTGAAGTCAAACACAATTTCTGCTTTAAGAAAGGGTCTTGTTCATCACAGCAGGTTTACCTCAGAATCCCATTAACTCTGAATCTCTCTGTAGCAGCTTGTGTTTAGCAGTCTTCTAATACCAGAAAAACAGAGACAAAGTGTGTGTGTGTGTGTTTGTGTGTGAGAAAGAGAGACAGGGATATTAATTTAGTATAACATATTAAATGTTTTTTTCCAAATTTTTATCTTTTCTCTTTTGACTATATTTTACTTGTATTTTGACAGTATTAGAATTAATTTTTTAGAATTAATTTTATTTCACTTAGTTTGTTGAAACTGTTAAACGTTAGAATTTTTACTTTTTAAAAAGAACTTGTAAGAAAAAATTATCTCAGTAAAGTGAGTATAACTAATAATACATAGAAAATTGGGTAATCTGTTTCTGACTGTGAATAATCCTGCATGCACAATGAATTGAAAGTTATTATGTTCTCCAAAACAACTTTTTTTTTAACTCAACAAAGCCCAAGTTTTGTTCATTTTAAAAAGATTAATAAAAACGATGAACTCTTAACAAGACTGATAAAGGGAAAAAAAAAACAAACCAGAAACTACAATTTAACAATATCAGGTGGGGAACATGGCTACAGAGTTTACAAATCAAAACAATTGTTTATCTTTATCAAAAGTAGATGTTTATTCTAGAAAAATACAAAAGATATGGAAAAGAAAAAAGGAAAAACCCCTGCATATATAAAGAATATTCACTTTTCAGTTACTGGTTAATTCTATGAAAATGATATGTTACATGCTATTTTATATTAAGCTTTTCTCCTTCAGTGATACCCAGTAGAAATCACTAAAGAATATCTTATGTAGGGCAAATTTATTATTTTCAAGTCTATGAAAACAGAAATTATTCCTGTTTTTTACTGATTTGTAGTCACTTTGACTCTGGTTTATGGTCTCTGAAAAATACTTCAAAAAGTATAGTTGTAATTTATCCTTGTATACTGATATTTTGTTTCTGGGGTATAGTTCTCAAGAAAAGAATTGCTGAAATGAAAAGTTTGAATATTTAATTTTCATAAAAATTGTCCCTTTCTCTTAGAAGACATTGTGTATTTTCAACTTTTTGATTCAAGTTTTCTAGATTTTTTTAAATCTGATTACATCCTTGGTTTAATTAGTACAGTTCTCTCCTTCAGAGATAACAATAATGAACATACTGATATCCCTTCGTCAGTTTAGAATTTTCTGTCTACTGTTTAAGACTTTGTTTATTTCAACTTAATTTTGTATCTTTTTCTTGTCTCTGTTCTTCAAGCACTTGGTATATTTTCAACATTGATTATTCTTTTACTCTCCTTATAATTTTGTTTTCATTTCTATGATGGTTTTATTTTATTCTTCAATTTTTTTCTTGAATTACTCTATTTCATTTTGTTCTTTTATTAGTGCTTCCATAAACTTTTTCTCTGTGTCTCTTTATTTTTTTTAATCCACAATAATACACAATCATGCTTCCTTTGTGGGAATGCCTTTGAAGTAATGTTCTCTCTTTAACATACATTTATAGTCTGTCTGTACTTTTTTTTTTACCTAATTGAGATCTCTCTCTCTCTCTCTCTCTCTCTCTCTATATATATATATATATATATATCGATTCAGTATTTGGTGTACCTTAATAGTGAGCATGTTTACTTCCATAGAAGGAAAAGATGCATTAGAAGTCTGTTCAATTTCTATGTAAATGAAGTCTATAGAAATGTGTTATTTTTCACAATTGAAATAGTAACCAGATACACAAGCAACCGGTGAATATATGTTCACTATCACAAAGGAGAAGCTGATAAGGAAAACACACCCAGGAATAAGTCAATGTTGAGAGAGAACAAGTTTCAAAGCAAAATTTGATTTTTAGGTTCAAGAAAAAAGAGGAACTAGAAGAAGGTTTTTTGGATAAAAAGTAGATGAAGTTGTCTTTTTTTTTTTTTAATTTGACAGAGAACACAAGTAGGCAAAGAGGCAGGCAGAGAGAGAAGGGGAAGCAGGCTCCCTGCTGAGCAGAGAGCCAGATGAGGGACTTGATCCCAAGACCCTAAGATCAGGACCTGAGCCAAAGGCAGATGCTTAACCCACTGAGCCACGTAGGTGCTCCTCAGTGTTTTTTATTTTTTAATTTTTTAATTTTTTTTTTTCTTCAAAGATTTTATTCATCCATTTGACAGAGAAAGATCACAAGTAGGCAGAGAGGCAGGCAGAGAGAGAGGGGGAAGCAGGCTCCCTACTGAGCAGAGAACCTGATGTGGGGCTCGATCCCAGGACCCCAGGATCATGACCTGAGCTGAAGGCAGAGGCTTAACCCACTGAGCCACCCAGGTGCCCTCCTCAGTGTTTTTTAAATACAGTTTTAGAGTAGTGTTCGTGATAAATAAAAGCCAACTAAGAAATTTGTATAGGGAAGGGAGAGTAAATTCAGTGTACTGATAGAGGGAAGACATGCAAATATAACAGAAAACTAGGATTGGATTTAAGAAAAATAATTTGCTACACTTATTTGTAGTCTTTTCTATGCTGTGTGCTTTCAATATATGTTAAAACAAAGCTGGTTATTTGAGTAAATAAATATTCAAATGAGTTTCCTTACTCAAGTTACTTAGTACTAAGTATTCATCTCTATTATCTCCCAGATTCTTTCCCTAGAACACATTGTACACTTCAAAGAGTGGCTATCACCTTTTCTATGGAGGATTGTGCCTAGTTCTGTGATTCCAACCAAAACCTAAGTAGGTCAAAGTCTTTATGCAGCCCATTTCAGTATCACCATGGAAACATCACTCCATCAGTGAAATAATAAGCTGATAATGAAGATAGCAGTTGAATAATGGACCAAGCATAAACAGAGATACACCCAAGAGGCTTTTGTAGAGAACTAACAATGACAACAATCAACATTCCACATCATTCATGTGCAGTGATGGAACAAATTATACACAGTTCTAACATCATGGTATTATTTTTGAGTATTGCTGGCTTTGGTACCGATTTGTGATATTCTTTGCATAATACAAAATTGAGTTTTTATTATCCCTTTGGCGTTCTGACTTGAACTTTCAGGTCATAGAAGCCAAATAAACCAAAGTAATTACATTGTATGACATAACGTATCTAATAGATCCTAAGCCCGTTTCTTCCCATCTATAGAGTATGTAAACTTTAAATGTCTGAACTATGTTCAGGAGAACAGCAACAACTTGATTAGATCAGTAATGTTCTATGGTAGTTCTTTAGTGTGTATCAGAGTAGGTATATCTGGTTACATAATAATTTATCCTAGCTGAAACATTAATGGGATATATTGGCTAGATTAATGAAAAACATGAGATTAGGGGGATCTGGGGGTTGTTTTGTTCCAACAGCTAAAGTATGTCATCATTATCTTATTTTTTTCCATCTTTTTCTGTTACTATCTGCCATTGCATCTGAAGACTGACTTCTTATTAGAATTACAAGATGTCTGCCAAGAGCTCCCAGGTCTTCATTATTATATAATTAACTAAAGGGTAAGATTGCCAGATGAAATATAGGATACCCAGTTAAATTTGAAGTTGTGGGGATGCCTGGGTGGCTCAGTTGGTTGGACGACTGCCTTCGGCTCAGGTCATGATCCCGGAGTCCCGGGATCGAGTCCCGCATCGGGCTCCCAGCTCCACGGGGAGTCTGCTTCTCTCTCTGACCTTCTCCTCGCTCATGCTCTCTCTCATTGTCTCTCTTTCAAATAAATAAATAAAATCTTTTAAAAAAATAAATTTGAAGTTGTGATAAACATTTTTTTTTTAGTTTAAGTATGTCCTTTGAAAAATTCAAATTTAAGTGGTTATTCTGTATTTTTATTTGCTAAATCTGACAGTCTTACTAAAGGAAACAATGTGATTTTGCTTTTAGAAATTCAAAACATGAGGAAGCTTTTTTCAGAAGTTCCCACAAAATATTTTCTGATGTCTCATTTTCTCAATTTTGTCATATGCTTATAACTGAAGGAATAATGATTGTCAGAAGATGAGATTTTGCAGGTTCTGTTTAGCCTGAATTGCATGTTGCTCTAAATTTCTGGAAAAACGTAACCAGAATACACTAATAATTTGAATAGCTATGAGGAGAAGGCTACTGACTGTCAAGGAATTAACAATAGAAGTTATATTCCAAGATATAATGTTAGAGGCAATATAGTGTTGTTTTAAATAATATGGAGATTGAAGACACACTGTGGAGCTTCCATGTGTTTGCTTTGTAACCTTGGGCAAACTTCTTTTTTTTTTTTTTTAAGATTTTATTTATTTATTTGACAGACAGAAATCACAAGTATGCAGAGGCAGGCAGAGAGAGAGGAGGAAGCAGGCTCCTTGCCGAGCAGAGACCCTGATGTGGGGCTTGATCCCAGGCCCCTGGGATCATGACCTGAGCCAAAGGCAGAGGCTTTAACTCACTGAGCCACCCAGGTGCCCCTTGGGCAAACTTCTTGACCTCTCTGTGTATCTGTCACCTCATTTCTTGCTGGCATTATAATAGTATCTACATCATAATAGTTTTTTATTTAATGTATATGAGCACTTAAAAGGTAGTTTGCATATAGAAAATCTTATGATAAGTAGCATATCTCAAAAATAATATATTGGAAAATCTAACATGAGTTATTAATTCATAAATTTAGAACTTGTGAAGAGTATCCTTAAAACTTAATGACTCCTTCTCACATATCTTATTGGAAGAACATTTTTGGAGCTGTGGACATTAATTTAGACATGTGGGTACTCAATTATATAACTTTTTTTTTTCTTATTGCTAGTAAATTAACATGAGATTTACCCACTTAATAGATACTTATGTGTATAATACAGTATTGTTAACTGCAGGTATTATGTTGTAGATCTCTGGAATAACCTTATCTTACATGACTAAAAATTTATGCTTGTTGAACAATAGTTCCAATTTACCTCCTCTCTCTGTCTCTGACAACTACTATCCTATTTTCTGCTTCTATGAGTTTGACTTTTGGATACATGTAAGTGGAATCTTGCAGTATTTGTCCTTTTGTGACTGATGTATTTCACTTAGCATAATGTCCTACAGGTTCATCTAATTTGTCACATATGGCAGAATTTCTTTCTTTCTAATGGCTGAATAATATTTCATTTTCTGTATATGCCACAAACATTTTTTTTAAATTCATTCATCCATTAATGGACATTTAGGTTGTTCTCATATCTTGGGTATTATGAATGATGCTGCAATGAACATGAGAGTGCAAATGTCTCTTTGAGATTCTGATTTCAGTTGTTTTGGATATATGGGACTTATGAATCACATGGTAGTTCTATTTTTAATTTTGTGAGGAACCACCATACTGTATTCTGTAGCTACTATATCATTTTCTATTCTTCCCAAGAGTGCACAAGGGTTATAATTTCTCCACATCATTGCCAAAATTTATTAAGAGTATAGTATTGGCATAGAGACTGACATATTGACCAATGGAATAGAATAGAAAGCCCATAAAGGTGCTAAGAATATATAGTGAGGAAAGGATAATCTTTTCAACAAATGGTCCTGGGAAAACTGAACATCTACATGCAAAAGAATGAAATTGAATTCTTATCTTTCACAATACATAAAAGTCAACTCAAAATAGGTTAAATACTTAAACTTTGAGACTGTAAAACTGGAAGAAAACATAGGGGGGAAAGCTTCTTGACATTGGGTTAATAATGACTTCTTGGATATGATACAAAAAACATAGGCAAAAAATCCAAAAATAGACTTGGGACTATATCAAACTAAAAAGCTTCTGCACAATAAAGTTAATGATCAACAAAAAGTGGCCAACAGAGTGGGAGAAAATATTTCCATACCATATATCTGATAAGGAGTTAATATCTGAAATATATAATGAATTCTCTAAACAAACAAAACAAAACAAAAAACCCACAAATAATCTTAATAAAAATGGGTAAAGGACTTGAAAGATATTTATCTAAAGAAGACATACAGATGGACACCAAGTATCTGAAAAGGTGCTTAACATTGCTAATCATCAGGGAAATGCAAATTAGAACTACAATGAGGTATCACCTTATAAGTATTAGGATGGAGAGTATCCAAAAAACCAAATGTCATTGTTTTATAATAATTTCTGTATATCATAAGATTGAATTATTCAGTTATGTCAATTATGTTGAGATAATTATTATTCAATTACTCAAGAGTGTCTTAATTTCCTTGTAATAATAATAATTTCCTTACAATAATTATTTAGATAGCCACATGTACATGGATGTTCTTACTGATTCAGGTTAGTTGGAAATTAGGCATTGTCAGAAGAACATAATGAGAGTATAATAAACTCAGTGTTGTTTAAATTTCTAATATCCTGTCGTATATATGGTAGCAAAGAAAGATAGCTCCATTTTTATTATTCTGCTTTTCTTTAAAATAACCATATAATATAGTTATTAGATATCTAATGCAGGCCAAAAACCTAGTCTATACTTAGATATTACCTTAGTCTACTCAGGCTGTTGTAACAAAATACCAGATAATGGGTGTCTTATAAACAATAGCAATTTATCTCCCAGTTTGGGTCACTGGAAAGTCCAAGATGAAGGAGTTGGTAATTTGATATCTGGTGAGCTCCTTAGACTGTTGTCTTGTTGAGGTAACCTCACATGGTGTAAGGTGGTACAGGAGTCACTGGTACATCTTTTATAGGGGCATCAATCCCATTTCTAATTATCGCCTCCAAAAACCTTATATCCAAATACCTTCTTATTGGGGGATTTTTTTCAACATATGAATTTAGTGTCTTCGTTTATTTCTAGTTGACCCATTATTCCCTATGAAATCCTGCCTCTAAGTGGTTTCAGTAGCAGGCATGGTATGGGAGTTCTTTGGGAACATTGGAAGAGCAAATCAAAAATCTGCTAGACTTATTTTAATGTTTTATGTACAATCTCTGCTCGGAAGACACAAGTAAATTTCCATGCTTTCAATGTCTGTCCCTTTAACCTGATCCTGTGTTCATGGAATGGAATAGTTGAAAGAGACTGTTGTCGTAGGAAAGGAGTGTGATAATGAACAAATACATAATCTTTAGATCCATAACATGTCCTCTAGATTCTTTCAGACTGGTGTGCTCTGAGATGGATTTGGTTCCATCCCATTCCTGGGCATTTAGGTAGTATGTGTCTGATGTTTGTTGCTGGATTATCTTGGATCTTAACTCTCTTTTACATTAATTTGGGTTACTGGTTCTTCCTTACTAGTAATCTTTTCTGCTGCTTCATCATCATTTGGCCCTTATCTTTGAATGTCTGCCACATTCTGCATTTGGATTTTTGCCTGAGTTGTCTTCAGCTTCACTTCACAGTGACTTTTACCTTTTTAGCCAAAACACATTTATAGAAGTCTTCTTGGCTCTCAGTTTGGTTCCTTCTATTGACTCGAAAAAGCATGTGCAGTTTCTGGGTCTCACTATGCTAAATGAAGGATATTCAAGAGTGCCAGCTAATTGATCTTGCCAAATAACAATGCTGATCTTCCCTTTTTCTCCACTGATGTTGGAAAAATAACATTGTACAGAGTGTCTCCTTCACAAATCTCAGATATGGAATGTCCAAAGATGTGTGAAAGCCTTTACTCTCAGGTTTGAAATATGTTCAAGTCAGATTAAGACATCAGCCTAGATTCTTGCTTTTATATCTGTGCATAAAACCCCTGAGAGCAGGACAGGTGGTATTTCCTGGTTAAGGATCCCTTAGGTTAATCTCTATGAGCAGGTCTACAAGGCCTAACTCTTAGAAATGCAAAGAATATAAAAAAAATAGAAAATATTTTATTTCTCATAAACCTTTATATTCAAAAGCTCATTTTCTTTTTTTAAAAGATTTTATTTATTTATTTGACAGAAAGAGCACAAGCAGGGGGAACAGGAGAGGGAGAAGCAGGCTCCCCACTGAGTGGGTCTTGATCCTATGACCCTGGGTTCATGACCTGAACTGAAGGCAGATGCTTAACTAACTGAACCACCCAGGTGCCCCAAAAGCTAATTTTCTATTGTTTGCCATCCCACATAAAAAGTTCCAATCATGCATATAATTAATGAATTACTTAGGATATTGAAAAATACAAAAGACAAATTCAATACTGATATGTATACACATGCGTGCACACACACACACACACACACACACACACATGTATTTTAAGGCGTTTCCTCTAGTACATCAATAGAGTATAATTATCAGCTGGTACACATTTTTGTAGGAAACATGATAACATTTAAAGGTAAACTTGCCAAAAAGGCTAAAAAAAGGAAAAACTAAAAGTCAAAGAGCTTGCTAGTGGCAGGTAAATGGAAGTAATCCTTAAGGTCAAGTTTCCCTATCTAACACAATATCCATAAAGATTGCTTTGATGGGCTTTAAAAGAGAGTATTTTTATTTTATTTTATTTTATTTTATTTTATTTTATTTTATTTTATTTTATTTTATTTTTTAAGGAGAAAGTTTCCACAGGTTTGATTAGGCTCTCAGAGTAGCTAAAAACAAAGAAGTTTTACAAATTCTTCTCTAAATTGCTTAATCTCATAAATTTCTCGACAATGAGTAAGTTTGGGGAAATACCTATGGAATACCCATATATTTTATCCCTTATCTGAAAGATGGTCAAGAATTTACTTATAAAAATGAATGAGAGGCTTAGAGCTATAAAGAAAAACAATCTTAGCCAAACTCTGTGTCAAACATATTTTATATTTGAAATTTTATTGACATATAGTTTTAATTTTGATTTTTGCATAAGAATTTCTCTTTTGAAATACTATTTTTGCTACTTATTGTCAGAGACAAATCACAAAATCTTTCTAAGTCTCAATACTTGCATCTGTAAGATGACCTAGATAGATGGTATATGAGATATATGTAAATACTGTTTTATTTGTAGAATATAAAATGCATTGTATTATTATGAAGAATATACTCAGCTGAAAAAAAAATCTGCTGTTTCTTGAGTATGTGTGTAGCACTCTGAAGACACAAAAGGTATTAGTTTTTTTGTTAATTGCTAGACAAGCTAATGAACTCTATTTTGTAAAATAAGCCAAATATCAAATATTCAAGTGATAGGATTAAAATCCTAGTTACAGTAAAAAATAATGTTATTTGTTAAAAAACACTAAGCATCAGATCATTCTACTTGAAATTAGATTTTAACAGACATGAGGGATATTCCATATATATGACATGGAATATCTTTTTTTTTAAAATTTATTCATTTGACAGAGAGAGATCACAAGCAGGCAGAGAGGCAGGCAGAGAGAGAGAGGAAGAAGCAGGCTCCCCACTGAGCAGAGAGCCCGATGCGGGGCTCGATCCCAGGACCCTGAGATCATGACCTGAGCCGAAGGCAGCAGCTCAACCCGCTGAGCCACCCAGGCGCCCCATGACATGGAATATCTTAATGGTGATGTTATTTTAAGTGGTTTTCCAAATTCGAAAATAACTTTAAGGAAAACATAAAGATGTAATATATCTTCTAGAGTAGATCAGTATCAAGCACATATCATTACATAGTTTTTTTTCCCAAGATTACTTAAGAGTATGCTTGTTATATTTAATTTTTTGTCACTAGATGGCATACTGTATGTAAAAATGAAGAACTTATGAAATTGAGAAGATTAAATTTATGGGAAATAAATACAAGTGTGTAAATTATTAGAGAATACCATCAAATTCAAGTAATGATAACTATGAAGGAAACTAAAATTCATTATGTATGACTTTACTCCAAGGTTATTTTTGTCATGACAATTTAACGATTTAATGATTTTTTGAAATAATCAAAAATTTCATTTTAATCACTAATATGTATATAATTCACAAATATCATTGAATTCATAAATGTCATTGAATTTTAGTATAGAGTTAATGTAGAAGGTCATCACATTAAAATAAGTATCAAATGAATGAAAGTAATTTAGTTTAACAAGAACAACAAAACTATTTTAAGAGGAAAATATATTTGTAGCATTTAATGATGAATACTCAAATTGTTTCAATTACTCACTTGTGTTATTTATTTAAAAATTACTAATAGAAAGATTTTTTTATTATAATTTACTCCAACCTACATTAACTTTGGTGTCATTGTCATTAAAGGGAAAGAGCTGAGAACTTGTATTCTGATTATTTAGTGTTTTATGTAAACTACCTCCAATACTAAGTTTCTTTTTTTTTTTTTTTAAAGATTTACTTATTTATTTTAGAGAGAGTGAGCAGAGGAGCTGGGATGCAGGGTGCAGAGGGAAAGGGAGAGAGAGAATCCCACGCAGACTCCCCACTGAGCTTGAAGCCTGATATGGGGCTGGATCCCAGGACCCTGAGATCATAACCTGAGCTGAAACCAAAAGTCAGACGCTTAACTGACTGAGCCACCCAAGCACCTCTCTAATGCTTTGTGTTAAAGCAACAGTATGCCTGCCAATGATTTTTTTTTCCTCTCATTTGGGCAGTGCTCAGGGGGAGCAAGGTATCTCTTTTCTATGTGGAGTACCTTGACTGAGGCCAGAAGATATAACCGCAGCATGACAGGTTGTTGACTGAAAATTTAGCTGGGACTTATAAACTAGGCCTATATTGCATTCTGCAGAGTTACCTGGACTTTTGTCCTGGCAGCCTAGACTTCTAGAGGGAAGATACAGAGCTTCACAGTCTCCTTAAAGGTTAAGATAACTGACCCAGAGTCACCTTCACTGTCTTCTAATGAATGGTCACAGACCCAGTTACTCAGTTCAGATTCAAGTGGGTAGAGAAATAGGGCACACATTTCTGTGAGGGTAGTGAGGAAGAATTCATAGTTCTCTTTAATTTGCAACATTTACCCTCTAGCCACAGTTATTTACATAACTCTTACATGTAAAATACTCTTCCTCCCTAGAAGACGTAAAGATTTATCTCATTAGTCATCACACTCAGATCCAATTTCATGTATATCAGGAGATACAGGTATGGAAATTATTCTATAGGTGTGGTTTCTATTGGCTTAAAAAACATGAACTAAAATTAAAAATGTTGTTCCTTCCATATACTAAAAGAAGGAAAATGGGAGGCACATAGACGTCATTATTTGATAGCAATTCTGAAATCTCTGAATACATACTGCCAGTTGCTTGATGAGGGCTCAATTTTGCTCCCTGGAAATGGTTTTGTATAGCTCCTGGTTTCGCTCTCTGAGTTCTTGGCTCTTTCACATTGGAAACGTTTCAGATTTGCAACTGCATAGCTCTCTCAGCCCAGGTCATGCTCAGGGATGGGTGTAGAGGCCACTCTTCATTTTAAACTCTCCCTATATCTTCCAGCTCAAGTGGATTATTCTTTTAAAAACTTTGTGAATTTTTTTATGCTATTTATTTTTAACTCTGTGAGACAAATGTGAGAGAAGGAAGACATTTCTTCTCCTTAGGTCAGGTTTGAGGCTGCTGTGGAACACAACCCTCTGAAAATACTTAGAAGGCCTTTTGTCTAGCTGTATGGGTCTGTGAAGCCCGTCCTTAAATCTTTCTGAAATCTTAGCAAAGGGTCTCGCAAGATCCACCACTGATATTTTTGACTCAGAGACCACTTTACTGAATTTAGTCATACTGGATTTAATCTTTTACCTAAAGCCATTCTTTTACCATGATAATGTATTATTGTTTAAAGGCTCGGAATAAGAAAGTTTTATTTTCAAGCACAATCCTGCTTCATTATTTTTCCTTAAAAATGTACCTGAAGACTGAAGCATTAATTTTAGCTCTTCTCACAGATTTGCCTTATATCATAACAAACCAGTTAGTACCTGCAGCATTCTTCCTGGAGACTTACTAGGCTATATCCATGAGCCAGCTAGATAAGGTTTCCGCTTCCCAGATCATCTCAAGTAACAGTACTGGCAAATTTCACTTTCCAATAATAGTTGTACTATTCTTCCAGCCTTTACCTTGAAAGCTTTTCTATCACTCAGTTTTAAAGCTAATTCCACAAGTTTTAGGTTTTTTTTCAGTAATACACTATTTCTAGAACCAATTTTTGTTTTAGCTACGTATTATTGACTAACAAACCACTCCACAATTTAATGGCTTAAAACAACAACAGTCACTTATTTTCTCATGGTTATGTGTGGTGATCAAGGCTTGATGACAATATCTTATCTCTACTTCATGTGGTATCAGTGAAGCTGATTTGACTGAGGCTGGAAGGTCCATCTCCCCATGGTTGGCAAGTTGGTGCCGGTTATCATAAGTAAGCTCAGCACACTAGGCTAGGAACCTCAATTCTTTTTCGTATTTCTGTTTGGATTTCTCCACAGCACGATGTCTGGGTTCAAAGATGGAGGAAGCAGAAGCTTCCAGTCCTCTTTTTTTTTTTTTAATTTTTTTAAAAGATTTTATTTATTTATTTGAGAAAGAGAGATCACAAGTAGGCAGAGAGGCAGGCAGAGAGAGGAGGAAGCAGGCTCCCCGTCGAGGAGAGAGCCTGACACAGGGCTCAATCCCAGGACCCTGAGACCATGACCTGAGCCAAGGGCAGAGGCTTTAACCCAGTGAGCCACCCAGGTGCCCCCCTTTTTTCTTTAATGTTATTTATTTATTTATTTTGCTTTCAGTCCTCTTAAAGACTAGAGACCCTGAACCGGCACAGTAGCATTTATATCATGTTTCTCTTTTACAAAGCAGTACAAAGTTATTCTGCTTAAGAGAAAATTATGAAATAAACTTAGTTTTTTTGTGAAGGAATTAAAAAGAATGTTAAGCCATTATTATCCAACCAAAGCTATTGGTATTATTTATACTATTTTTAAAATAATGTTACATATCTTCCTGTATAAGTATTTTTTAAATTTTGAAATACTTTTAGAATTATAGAAAAGTTGCAAAGATACTACAGAGTTCCTTTAAAATCCACATCCAGTTATTCCATTTTTAATATATCATATGCCATGGAACAATTATAAAAACTAGAACTGGCATTGGTAAATTAATATTAACTAATTCTAGACTTTATTTGTATTTCTCCAGTTTTTCTATTGATGTCTCTTTCTATTCCAGATTCAAATCTAAGATACTACATTTTTGCTGGTTGTCGTACTGCCCCAGCCTCCTATGATCTGTGACATTTTCTTAGTCTTTCCTAGTTTTCTGTGACTTTGATAGCCTTTAAAAGCTTTGGCCAATTACGTAGACTGTACCAAAGGGGTACATCGTCTGACTGTCTGATTTTGTCATGTTTATGTTGCAAAACGGGTTTTGGGAAATGCTAAACAATATCTTTCTCATCATATCAGATCAAGTGATACATGGATACCATCATAACTTTAAGAGGTATGAAAATGTTCATCATTTGATTAAGATAGTATTTGCCAGATTCAGCAACTGTAAAAATTACTGATTTACCTATCTATCTTTGAAAATACGTTACTGTGTGTAGCCTACCCTCAAGCAGGGCCTAGAGAGCTGTTAAGTTCTACCTCCTGAAAGAGGGATACATACATATATTAATGTAGTTCTTTTGTGAGGAAGATTTGTTTCTGCTCCAGAATTTATTTGTTTACTCTCTTTTACTATCCGTATTTGTTCATGAATATATATATATATTTTTTAAATTTGGGGTTATACTCCAATACTACTTTATTCACTGCTCAAATTGATTCAACTTTATCAGGGGCTCTTTCAGGTCAGCTAATGTGTCCTTTTCACATACCCTATTCTTTTGATTCTCTTTAATATATACATTTTTTAAAATTTTAGAATAGACTCAGATTTACAGAAAAGTTGTCCATAAAGTACAGAGAGTTCAATGTGTGCCCCACACTTGGTTTCTTCTATTACTAATATCTACATCAGTATGGTACATTTTGTCACAATTAGTGAACTGGTAGTAGTACATAATTAACTAAAGTTTATACTTAATTCGTATTTTCTTAGTTTTTCCCTAAATCTATTTTTTCTGTTCCATGATTCTATCTATTTTGCTGTCATGTCACCTTAGAAACATTACATTTAATTGTAGACTGTGACGGTTTAAAAAAAAAATCCAGCTTTAATGACCTTGATAGTTTTGAGGAATTCTGGTCAGATACTTTGAAAAATATTTTTAGGATTTTTCTGATGTAAGTCTCATGGTTTGATGGGATTATGGATTTTGGAGAGGCAGACTACAATGGTAAGTTGCCGTTCTCATCACATCATATCAAAGGTATGCCTTATGACTGTTGATCTTAACCTTGGTCACCAGACTGGGTATATTATTGGCTAGGTTTCTACATTATAATATTATTTTTCTCCCTTTATATACTGTAAAGAGAGTCACTGTGATCAGATCACATTTGAAGGAGAGGGGAGTTTTGTCCTACTTCCTGGAGGAGGAAATATCTGCAGAAATTATTTGAATTCCTTCTCAGTGGAGGCCCGTCTATTCTCCCCCTCTGGGAAGTAGGGAGAGTAGTGAGATGTTGGTCAAAGAATACAAACTTTCAGTAATAAGATGAATAAGTTCTGAAGATATAATATACAGTCTCTGGAGATACAATACACAGTATGGTGACTATAGTTAATAATATTGTATACTTGAAATTTGTTAAGAGAACAGATCTTAAGTGTTCTCATCACATATATGTGCACACCAGATGGTAACTATGTAAGGTGGTGGACATGCTAATTAGCTCTATTGAGGCAATCATTTCACAAAGTATACATCTATCATTGCATTGTACACCTTAAATATATAAAACTTTTATTAGTTATAGCTTTGTAAAGTTGGAAAAATATTAACCCTTTGCCTCTTAATATCTCAGTTTAAGTCACATGTGATATTTTGGTATTTAGGTATAATCTAGTTTATAAAGGAATCTCAAAGTGATATAAAATTAAAATGCTATTTTTATTTCCTATCCAGTTGTTGTACATCATAGCCTCATTCCTCATTCCTTAAATAGTACCCTGGATACAGTCTATAATTTTCTGGTCACTTTTGTTTATAAAGAGATAAATCTAATTTAAAAGTTTAATCTCAAGCTCAATTTAAATTTAATATCTTTCCCACTCTCAAATGCAGACTTAAGGCATACCCTTCATTTAATAGTGATAGCAGCTAGGGAGAAAAAAGCAAAACCTTACTTTGTGGTACTGTCTAATCCCAACCCCTTTAAGGCCAATCTCTTGTAACGCTAGAGATAATGAAGGGGAGGGAGCATGAACATCGTATGGAAACTCCCACTGACTATGGTAGAGAGATATCCCAGTTGCAGCTCAGGTCAAATGCCCATCTGATTCCATTTACTGCTGGTGCTGTATGCTCTGATGTTGGAGATGTGACCCACAGGAACCACAGAAATTTATGAAATCCTCTTTTGCAAACTTCAATTAAATTCCAATGTAGTGAATACTATGCTTTTCTTCTTGTTTGTATGAGTCTAGTCAAACTTCTCACCTCCATAACACAGGAACCACAGAAATTTATGAAATTCTCTTTTGCTATCTTCAATTAAATTCCAATGTGGTGAATCCTGTGCTTTTCTTCTTGTTTGTATGAGTCTAGTCACACTTCTCACCTCCATAATCTTTATACCAGACTTAAGCACCAGTCTCCATATTCATGGAATATCCATGAATAATGTCCATGAACATTAGGACGTTCTTTAAATAGTGTTTTAAGAATAATTATACTGTAAAATAAAGACTTAAAAAAAAAAGAAGAATTCTACCAAATTCCCTTTTCTTGGAAGCTCTGGAGTAGATCTTCAGGTGTAGCATCTCATAAAACAACAAGATAGCTTTGTTGCAAAGTAATTCCTATGTTGCTGGATTGACTGCTCCCCTCTTCCACTTCATGGGGAAAAGAAAAGAACCTTCTCATCCTGGACACTTGACAATACTGTACCCCTCCTCTGTGGTTTTTTTTTTTTTTTTTTTAGGGATAGAGTTTGAAGTTAGAGGATAGTCCCTTGTGATAGCTCTATGATCCTTAATAAGATCCTTAATAAGTCCTAATTCACCTACTGCCCTAATAATTGGTTCTTTTTAGCATGTTGAGGTCTTTGAATATCTTATATTATATATACTGAAACTCAACATCATCTTACTATATAAACTACTATCTTATACATATCAGCATGTGGCTGTATGTTATGCAGTGCAAAACAAGTACCAGAACTTGTGATCAAAGAAGTCAGCATAGTGAAAACTGAGCAACACTGTCATTCTTTCTTTATTAAATATCAGTAGATAGAGAACCCGAGACTTCCTTTAAGCCTACAACTAGAGGATCAATTCATCATCCTACATGAGGTTGAAAGAATCAATAAGAGAAATTTTAAACTATCATCTTATAAAGTGAGAACAGAAGTCACAATAACAGGCTTAAAATGTAGGTGTGAATGAATTATCTGTCACTGTATCTAAATATAGGGAACATTTATATCAAGATTTTGATGAAACAAAATCTAATTCAGTTTATTTAAACAATATGAATGCTAACTATACTCCAAACCATATGGTATTACTCAGAATGTCAAGATAAAGAGAAAACATATCTTGACAGTCTAGGAATTCCATCCAGTAGAAGTACTAAGGATGATGATGAGTAATTGTTATCCTGATTAATAGTTTATGTGAATGAAATTAAATAGTGAAAGTTGTAATCTGTGGAGATGAGCTATCCACTCCAAAATGGGAATGTCAGAATTCCTTGTGTTAGGTCTAGAAAAGAAGAAATGGGAGTATGGACACCTGGTACAAAGTATGTTAATGTTTCTCTTCCTCACACTTATTACTACCACCTTTAAAACAAATATAGCTTATATAGATATCCAGTACACCTGAAATGCTTGTATGGGATAGGGACAACAGGCATTGTCATTTGGAAAGGCATTACAGTGTGGGACCCTGGAGTAAAACAAGTAAGAACTAGTTAGGAAAAGAAAGAGGTGGACATTTTAAGCAGAGCATGCTGAATGTGAAAAGATGTCGATCTAGGAATGTGTGGAGCATTAGAGACAGTAAAAAAAAAATCTACCTCCTTCACATATGTCTTTCTGCTTCAGCCTCACCCTGGCAAGGACTTGTAATATACGACATGAGAGATATTATCAATAAAGAGAATTCCTTATCTTGCAAATGTACTTTGAAGGATACAAGAGTATATAGTTCTTCCCAAAGATTAAGCGAGAAAATTCTGTTTGCTTTGTATGTTTGTTCATTAGTTTACTTTTGGTTTCAGAGAAAGAGATGTTGGCAGGATGATGACAGAGAAAAGAATTAGAGAAGTATAAAAGTGTAAGGAAAAAGAAAGGTCAGGGCACTACCAACCACCCTTGTGTTAAGTAAAAACTGAAGACTAATGGAAAAGAATAGTCATAACAGAAGCAGCAGCAGCAGTAGTAGTAGTAGTAGTAGCAGCAGCAGCAGCAGTAGTAGTAGTAGTAGCAGTAGTAACAATAAAAATAGAAATGACTGCTTTTTGAAAATGTACTATGTTTTAGATATTTTCAATAGAGGACCTTACTCTAATAAAGTCTATTGAACACTACCCACTCCATCAACATGCTTTGTTGGATAATAATAACACATACAGTTTACTGTAAATGTAGGTTGAGAGAAGTTACTATTCTTATTAATGTTGCATACCTAAGAAATTATGGAAATGGGAAAAGGACCAGGGAAGTAAATAAATAGCTGAACTATCTTCACTGCAAACTTGCCCTTGAAGAATTAATATTAAGTTTTTTTTTTTTCTTTTGTTATTGGTCTGTTTTGTGGGTGGGGGTGGGGGATGGATATGAGGTCTCCAGTTTCCTCTCCTCTCAGTTTGTCTTAATTCCATTCCAATCAGGCTCTTGACCCCTTAGCACTCCACAGAATCTGATTCATCACTGTCAACTAATGATACACAGTTTCCTAAATTTAGTGGTCTATTTGCATCCTGGTTTTATTTGATTTATCAGACGCATTTGACACAGCTCTTTTCCCCTTGATATACTTTCTTCACTTGACTTTCAGGACTAAATAGTCTCTTGGATTTTCTCCCGTATCACTAGAGTTGCTCTTGGTCTCTGTTGCTACATCCTTCCCTTCTCTCTGACTTTTAAAATTGAAGGATTCCTGGGCCTAGTCCTTGATGATCTCATCCATCCTCATGACTTAAATACCACCTATGTACTGACAACTCTCAAATTTATATCTCTAACCCATAATTCTTTTGTAAATTCCTGTACTTAAATTGTCATACTTAGCACATGCATTCATCACCATCTGGTTGTCTCTTAGTATCTTAAATTTAACATGTCCAAATATAAACTCAGGATCATCTCACAAAAATCTTATCTTCCTGTAGTCTTCACTATTTCAGTTGATGGAAAATTCTTCCTTCTAGTTTCTCAGGAAAAAAAAAAATCTTTATTTTGCCCTAAAATCCTTTATCAAAAAACAGAACAAAACAAAACAAAAACCCACTACATTCAGACCATCATAAAACCATGCTAGTTCTACTTTAAAATATATTAAACTCCAACCATTTTTCCTACCTCTACTGCCATTCTAGCCTGAGCCACCATCACCTCTCCCTTAGATTTCCATAATAGTTTTCTGTAAGTCTTTTTTGTTTAGACCCAAGAGCCTTTGACCCTAAAAATACAGCTGCCAAAGTGAATCTTTTAGAACATAAATCAGATTACATTACTATTCTGCTTTAAAGTACTCTTTACATTTAGTATAAAAGCCAAGATAGCTACAATCCCTATAAGTAGGATGACCATACAGTTTATAATCTAAACATGAAATGAAAGAAGGAATCATAGTACCTATTACAGAACAGTAGACATACAAATAAATTGGCCTGGGCACCTGGGATGTTTCCTCTCCCTACTACTAAGATGCCTTACAATTTATCCCCATTATCTTTCTGACCTCTTCTGCCATCACTCTCCTCCTCTGATCGATTTTGTTCTGATTACATGAGCTTTCTTTTTCCCCCTCAAACACATCATGCAGACAGGTCTACATTTATCTCAAGGCCAGTGTTCCCACCCTGTTCTCTCTTCCTGGAATACTCTTATCTTGAGAATTCACTAGGATTATTCCCTTATTTCCTTATACTCTTCTCCCAGATTTTTGCCTCTTCTCTGAGTCCTACTCTGACCACCCTGTTTAATATTGAAATCTGTCCCTCATCCACATTTTTCATTGCTCTAAGTCTTATATTGGATGAACTATGCCCCTGACAAAGTGTTGAGTATATAGTAAACAAATGCTAGCTATCATCATCATTATCAGTAGATATTTGGTTTATTTAGTAAATCAAAAAATTTTGAAAAAGTTTAAAGTACAGCAAATACATTTTCAGATTAGTTGATATATTTACTTCATTATCAACATGGCATTAGTGGTCACATACCTAGAGATGAATTTGGAGATGAATACAAGTCATTTCTTGACTTTGAATAGTACGTGAATGCCTCCTTAACTCCTATCAGTGTATGCTCATTAATTCTTGGAATTCCTTTGAGGTGTATTGTCTCTTTATACTGTAATGAGCACCAGCTTGTCCTCAGCCTAGATATACTTTAATTTATTCCTAGTTATGGTCCTAGTGACCATGAAGGGAAGTGGTGGAAAATTCTTGGTGGGGGAGGGCATCTCTTGCATTGCTGCCTATGAGGAAGTAGAAGCCTCTGTATTATCTTCTAGAACTGTGGAAGTGTTAACTCTACTAGGAGGGAAGTCACTGGCTCAAAGATTAAAATATTTAGGAGGAGTGCCACCCAGATACCTCCATTCCATGGAGCACAACCCCAGGTTTTCAAAATCAGGGTCCAGACCTTGGTGTCATGACCTGCCTTGGTTGAGTATTTAATTGTCTGAATTTTAATCAATGCAATTACTAAGTACAAGGCTTTTTCCTGAGTCTCCTCAGTCTCCCTTTGTAGAAGAGATTTTCTTTATATGCAACCGAAAGTCCATCTGACTTTTACATTTGGGTTTTAATTAACTGTTATTAGCTCTTAGTTCTTCATTATTTTCTGTGCTTTCTCAATAGAACTTAGCACTAACCATTTGATAACATTGGCCCTAGAGTTCCTATTTGTTTCAGACATCTCAAATTACCTTACACTTACATTTGCAGTTCCTTCTATACACAATTCCAACTCATTCACTGGTGAAGGTTTCAACAGTTAGACTGCCAGCTTTATCAGAGCCTTAGAGTATCTGCCACCAGTGTTAGGCTTATTGCCAGCCAAGAGAGTGATCCAGCTCCCCCAATTTTCTTCTTGACTAATTCCTTAGATTACTTTTGGTTCCAACTGTCACTGGTTAAACTTAAAAACAAGTAAGCAGATTCTGAGATAGTTTGGGGTCTGTATTAGTTTCTAGGTCTACCGTAAGAAAATACCACAGACTGGATAGCTTAAACAATATAAATTATTTCCTCACACTTTTGGAGTCCAGAAGTCCAAAGTTAAGATGCCAACAGGATTGTTTTCATCTGAAAGCCTTTCTCCTTGGCCTGTAATGACTACCTTTTCTCTGTGTCTTCCCATGATCTTTTCTCTGTGCATGTCTGTGTCCTAAACTCCTCTTTTTTTAAGGACAACTTATAAGTTTATAAGGTCTACCCTACTGACGTCATTTATTCTGAATTACCCTTTGTAAAGACCTTATCTCCAAATACAGACACAGTTGAAGTATGGAGTTTAAGAACTTCAAAATATGAATCTTTAAGGGATACAACTAAGCCCATCACAGGATATAAGATATTTATTAGGAATTAATACCTTTGTAAAGAAAGGGGCAGTAGGATTGGACAAAATAAAAAGTGGAACTTTGCTGTAGGTCCAGCAAAGCCTCAGCGAACTCAGTAAGTTCTAGAGCCAGAAATGCCCACTCCCACCTGTTTCGTAAACAAGGTCTCTTACACTATATTATACGAGAACTACATTTTATTCCTAACAGAGAAATTATGCTATACTGTGTGCTTCATGATGACAAATTTTATAATATTGTCTAGCAAATATTAGACATTGAAAATTTTGTGCTGAAGAAATAAATTGAAATCTGTGAAGGCATTGAGGAATTTCTAGGCCAAAATCTGAGAAAGGAAAAAAGCTTGGAAAAATGGAATCAACTTAGCAGTATTTATTTTTCTTGTTGGGTCATTTTCTCACTCCAGATATTGAGTGAAATGTACAACACATTCACTGTGCTGGTGGACCAAAAATCAGAGTTCAAGTCACAGATGGAGGAGACCTGGAAAAATCCAACATTTTGGGTAGGAATCTCAAATCCTAAAGCCTCACAGTAAGGATGATGTCAGAATACATCAAACCTCACAGGAATGAAGGAGGAAGAGAATAAGTGCCAGGAAGTATTTTATTGTATATTGTAAAATATATACCATGCAGGCATGCACACATGTGCACATACACACTCACACACCCCTAGGAATCAAAGGAATATTGCTGGATGGTTGGTGGGGAAAGGGCAAAAGTTATATTAAAGAAAGGAGGGTAAAACATATGACCTTTAAGAGAGCAACAATAAAGTTTTTCAAATGAAATAATAGAAACCAGAAATCAGTGGAATGATATCTTCAAGCATTTCAAAGGAAAATACTGTCAAGCTAAAATACTAAAGTCAATCTTCCAAAAATGAAGGTATAAAAAACTCATTTAGAAAAACAAAAATAACGAGAATGGACCACCAAGAGACCTATACTAGAAAAAGTGTGACTGTTTGTTTGTTTGTTTTGCTGAGGGAATATACCAACAAATTGAAATATTTATGGGTATCCCTTTCTGGGAAATCATAAATTCTTGATATTGAATACAGAAGACATAAAAAAGTAGACTAATTATTGAAATACCTAGGAGCATAGATTAATATGGTAGATTATTTAAAATGATAGAAAAATATGAAGATTAAAGTAAATATCAGTATGAGGAAAAAAACAAGCTCTATAGTAAGCAGAAATTTTGCCGACTTATTAATGACAGAAAGCCAAAACACAAATACACACCCACACACTCACATAGAGAGAAACAAAACCCAAAGGAGTAGTAGCTCAAAATGCATGTAAAAGACCACTATCTTAAAGGAAGGAGAACCATTTGTAGGTACTCCAAACACAAATTCAGTGATTTTAAGAAGTGAGAGGGGGCTAGGAAGAGTTTATCTAGAGTGATAAATAGTACAGAGAATTCTAATGATCTATCCTATGAGTTTCTGGTATGAGAGCCCTATATATATTAGAAATATAAATTTTATTTTTGAATTTGAAGTTGAAATGCACAATGGAAAACAAAACAGTTTAAACATCAACTAAATTTTATATTAATGACCTTATATACAGAGCCATGTAACTCAAAATTGAATTATAAAACAAAACAGAAAAAAAAGATACATAAAAATTAAGAGAAAAGTTTGGACAAAATTTGGAAAAATTAAGGGAAAAGTTGGGTCATTTTTGAAGAACCGTTCATCCAATGGGAGTTTCAAGAGAAGTTTGGAGGAAAAGAAAATCTCAAAGAAATGAGACAAATGCTTTCCTAGAGGAAATTTAAACATAGTGAAATTTTTAGTTTGAAAGGGGCTTCCAAAGAAGGCATAGCATTTAGAATGAAAGATATCTGCACCTATAAAGACAAAACAATAGGAATTAAGGTCACCAGTGGAGAGATAAATCCAAAAAAAAATCCCAGATGGAGTAGACTGAATGAAATGAGAGTTTCACTGAGACAAATACACCCACATGCACCCACACTGTCTGAAGAAAATAAATGTACTGGTATCTGAGTTTGTACCTTCTATCCTGGATGCTGACAGACTTCAAAATTCTGAGGAAATACGAACTCAATTTCTAAAACCACCTAATGACACTCAGCTGGGATGGGTAATAAGCATGTTAATAGATTTAACAGCTAAAAATTATAATAGATTCATTTATTTTAACACATTTATTTTAAATTTATTTTAATAAATAATTTGATATACTACTATAAAGTGAAAATTAAATTACATAAGGGTAATATGGGAGTAGGGAGAAACAGGAAAGAAAATAAATTGGTTAAAATTATAGTTACATTGGGGCACCTGGGTGGCTCAGTGGGTTAAAGCCTCTCCCTTCGGCTCAGGTCATGATCTCAGGGGCCTGGGATCGAGCCCCGCATCGGGATCTCTGCTCAGCAGGGAGCCTGCTTCCCTTCCTCTCTCTCTGCCTGCCTCTCTGCCTACTTGTGATCTCTCTCTGTCAAATAAATAAATAAAATCTTTAAAAAATATATAGTTACATTAAGGACTTGTAGTTCTGAGAATCTAACACAGTAACTGATAAGCTAGAGGTGCCTACCTGGCAAAAACAACCATAAAACTGGAACGAGATGAAAAGAGTAAATGGCGCAGCTCTTGAAAGTATCTAATCTTAGGACAACTCCAATCTCTGTGGCTGTTTCCAGTTCTTGTGTCAGCTACTTACTGTACCATTCCTAGCTGGCGTATTTGAGCAGGTGACATGAGATACATGAATCCTGGCAGATGTTGTGACAGTTTAATGATAAATATGATATGAGTATTTATGATGAGCATGGTCATGGTGAAATTATTTGCTGGTTTATATTTACTTATCCTAAAATTTTCTTGTAAGTAATGTTTATTTGTTAAGCCATGAGACCACCTTCTGATGGAAGTTAATGTGGGATCTCTTTTTGCTGGTACATTGTTATTGTTGGTGATATTTTTGTTTGATTTTAGGTTTTCTGGGAGTAGTTGAAATTATTGTTTCAATGTACATACAGAGGGGTTCTAGACTGTTCTCTGAAGGACAGTTGGCCAAGTTTTGTCAAAACATTTAACTCCAAACTGTATGTGATAATTATCTTTCTAATTGATAAAAATAATATTTAAGACATAAAAGAAGGACTGGATTGCATGTTCATATAACTATGTCAGTTATTCATAAAGCATGGCTTAAGAAACAAATAAGAAACAGTGTAAGATCTGGTGGTGTAAGGGTGGGGCATTTTGTGTTTATATAAAGAAAATTTATATCAAGTGAAATTGAATTTAAGGGATGAACACAACTACCCAAATAACAAAAGGCCAACAATTTCATTAAGAATGTAGTTAGAGGGGCGCCTGGGTGGCTCAGTGGGATAAAGCCTCTGCCTTCGGCTCAGGTCATGATCCCAGAGTCCTGGGATTGAGCCTCATATGGGGTGCTCTGCTCAGCAGGGAGCCTGCTTCCTCCTCTCTCTCTGCCTGCCTCTCTGCCCACTTGTGCTCTCTGCCTGTCAAATAAATAAAGTAAAAAAAAGAATGTAGTTAGAAGTACTTGCAAATTGCAAATGCCTGGGGCACCTGGTGGTGCAGCTGGTTATGTATGGATTCTTGGTTTGGCTGGGGTCATGATCTCAGGGTCATGATCTCAGTGTTGTGAGATCCAGCTGCTCAGAGGGCTCTGAGCTTAGCACAGATTCTGCTGGACGTTGTCTCCCTCTCCATCCCCCCTCTGTTACTCCCCTGCTCCTGTTCTCTCTACCTCTGTCTCTCTCTCTCAAATAAATCAATAAAATCTGTAAAAAAATTGCAGATCACTCAATTGCATTGAGATAAATAGCTATTTATATTTGTTAGAATTCCAAATCAGTGAGTAGTGGGATTTACTTTAAAACTTTGCATTCAGGCATAAGAAATACTAAGCATTCAAACACTCTTTCCTTAACCCATGGTGGTTCGATTCTCTCAAACTTACTTTCTTCTGAGATAGAAATAACACTTAGATGGGGGCGCCTGGGTGGCTCAGTGGGTTAAAGCCTCTGCCTTCGGCTCAGGTCATGATCCCAGGGTCCTGGGATCAAGCCCCATATCGGGCTCTCTGCTCAGCAGGGAGCCCGCTTCCTCCTTTCTCTCTGCCTGCCTCTCTGCCTACTTGTGATTTCTGTCTGTCAAATAAATAAAAAAATCTTTAAAAAAAAAAAAAAGAAATAACACTTAGATGATCAAGGAATCAGGGATTCTCAGGTGTTAATTTTGTACCCATTTTAAATAATACACAGCTCTAATAACACTTAGAACATGACTAACATAAACTATTTTCCTCTTAAACCAGTTGTTTTTGTTTTGTTTTGTTTTATGAAAAGTTTTAAATAAGCCCATACACTTACCTGAAGGAAATGCCAGACTCTGTCACAGCCTCAGCTAAAATACTGAGTTTCCTTTTTGAAAAAAGAAAAAAAGAAAAACATATTTTTCTTTCATCTACTGCCACAGAAGGATCCACACAATTTATTATCTTGATATAAGATGTGACTATAATAAAAAGCAGTTTCATTATGCAGTTTCCACTGTGGACAGCAACACCATCACAGGCAAAGTGATGTCTTAACACAATAGTGTTACTGTTAACTTTTTGAGAGAGATTAAAGAGAGCATTGTTAAAAAATAACTACTCTTTTGAATATATCAGCTATGTTCCATGTGAGACTTAGAAACCAGCAAATAGTAATGCTCCTACAAAATATGTTATATAGTAAAGATTAAGTATTATATTCTCTGGACTCATTGACATGCATATTTCAGTGTGATAGAAAACCTCAAAAGAGTTGTTTTTTGTTTTGTTTGTTTTTTGTTTTGTTTTTGTATACAATGAACAGACAGCTTTACACAGAAGCTTTAGATTACATGAAAACGGAACCAAAACAGTGGTGCTGACAGCAGGACTCACCAAAATGATAGTTCCTGTTTGAGTTCAGACAAAGACAAATGATGTTAAACTATAAGGGTAAAAATGCTCCATTATTCTTAAAGATGTCATGTATGTACTTATAATAAGAGCAATGAGAATAAGATATTAAAATTAAAAAAAAAATAAAAATAGCTGGGGCTCACAGAATTTATAAGCACTATCTTTATTTAAGGATTGATTGGCAAGTACCAAGTAGAGTCTAAGTGTCATATGTGTTTTAGTTTTTCTTAATTGTGCAAATGGTACGAACTGACATTTTGTTATGCTTTGAAAAATTCATCTTTAAACAGAAAACAATTTGTTAAGAAACTGTTGTTTGATCAAAGAAAGATAAGGAAAAATAGGTTGTTTTCATTAATAGTGTTCATATAAAAATTGCATATCTTACTTAGGATGAAATAGTTATTATTGAAAGAATCACACTAAATTATAGTCTTATCTTCTCAGACTGCCTAAATGTGTAATTTTAAGGTATTTCCATGAGAAGAAACAATGTGTGGGGTTGTCTGACCCATTTCAAATTTAACTAGATTTTAGATGTATCTTACTTATTTATTTTTCTTTATTTTTAAGTTTTTATGTAAATTCCAGTTAGTTAACATAAAGTATAATATTAGTTTCAGGTGTACAATGTAGTGGTTCAGCTCTTCTTTACAACACCTGGTGCTTATCACAAGTGCTTTCCTTAATCCCTATATCCTATTTAACCCATCCCCTACCCACTGTATGTCTTTCTCTCTCTCCTTTTTTTTTTTTTTTTTTTTTTTTTTTTTTTTAGGATTTTCTTTATATATTTGAGAGTTAGAGAGCATCACAGGAGGAGGGTCAGAGGGAGAAGGAGAATCCTTGCTGGGCAGGGAGCCAAATGCAGGATCTTTTTTTTTTTTTTTAAAGATTTTATTTATTTATTTGACAGACAGATCACAAGTAGGCAGAGAGGCAGGCAGAGAGAAAGGAAGGGAAGCAGGCTCCCCGCTGAGCAGAGAGCCGGATGCGGGGCTCGATCCCAGGACTCTGGGATCATGACCTGAGCCGAAGGCAGCGGCTTTAACCCACTGAGCCACCCAGGCGCCCCCAAATGCAGGATCTTATCCTAGGACTCCAGGATCCTGACCTGAGCTGAAGGGAGTTGTTTAACCAGCTGAGCCACCCAGGCGCCCCCACCCACTGCAGTTCATTTAGCTTATCCTTATCATACTACTACTAACATATATAGTATTCTCCTTCTGTCAAATAACCAGTAAAATCTTTAACTGGGTGATAGTTTGTTACCTGTAATCTACTCTGCACTAATACGATTAAGCAAGAAAATTGTCAGAGAGGCTTTAATATATTAAGTTGCTTCCTTTTTAAAAAGCAATATTTTTGTTAATAACAAATACAAGAGAATATATAAACTAAAGAAAGTCAAATATAGATAAAAGGAGTTACTGTAATTTATTTTTCTTTTTTATTTATTTATTTATTTTTTAAATATTTTTTATTTATTTATTTGACAGAGAGAGAGATCACAAGTAGACAGAGAGGCAGGCCGAGAGAGAGAGAGAGAGAGAGAGAAGCAGGCTCCCTGCTGAGCAGAGAGCCGGATGCGGGACTCGATTCCAGGACCCTGAGATCATGACCTGAGCCGAAGGCAGCGGCTTAACCCACTGAGCCACCCAGGTGCCCTTCTTTTTTATTTATTTATTTTTAAAGATTTTATTTATTCATTTGACAGACAGAGATCACAAGTAGGCAGAGAGGCAGGCAGAGAGAGAGGGGGAAGCAGGCTCCCCACTGAGCAGAGAGCCCGATGCGGGGCTTGATCCCAGGACCCTGAGATCATGACCCGAGCCGAAGGCAGCGGCTCAACCCGCTGAGCCACCCAGGTGCCCCTGTAATTTATTTTTCTTTAAAGATTTATTTATTTGACAGAGAGAGAGAGATTGTGTAGGGGGGAGGGACAGAGGGTGAGGGAGAGAGAATCTTAGACTCCATGGTGAGCATGGAGCCCAGTGTGAGGATTGACCTTATGACCCTGAGATTATGATCTGAGCTGATACCAAGAGTCGGACACAATCAGTTGTGCCATCCAGGCACCCCAGGAGCTACTGTAATTTGTAATTAATTAATTAATTACAAAATTAATTACTGTAAATTGTAATTAATCTCCTGATGCCAGGTAGTCACGGCTAATGCCATTAGCTACTATTGATACAAGAAGTTACAATCAACCAGGGAGTGGATTATGGGAGGTACAGGAACAACAAGGACCAACGAATACAATCAACCATGGAGTGCGTGTAGGAAGTCAGTAGGTGAGCGCACAACACATAGCACAGACCATTTCTCAGTGCTACTCAACCTTCCCTGTCCGTAACCCTTTATTAAGGTATTTGGACTTAAAGGGAGACACAAGTCAGGGCCTGGTTTAGTCCTCATCTCAAGCCTTATCGTGGCCTCCAATACCAATGCTACATTATCTTTTGTTCATGTATTCAGTTACTAAATGCACTCCCATTGAGTGGCTGTTACGTGTGAAAATACTGCCGAGGGCTGAAGATATCCTGCCACTTTTTCATCTTGAGATTTGCCATTTTAAGGTTTGTAAAGGAAAGTCAGTTTTGAATTAAATGCAGTTTATGCATTCACAGATTTTAATTTCTGATGCAAAATTGAAGTATGACATATTTGCATGCACTTTTTCACATATGCTTTTCAGCCAGTAAATAAAGTAGGAACATACGCATATTGAGTTCTAACTTAATGTAATAGATTGATCTAGATTAATACAGAAATGTATGCATTTCATTCATAGAAATCTCCGGGGCATTTATTCAAAATGGACTTCCCGGTTATGTTAGTGGAAGTACTAGAAATTTAGTGTTCAAATATAAGAACAATAAAGAATAATAATGAAAAAAATGATGTTAAATAATAATGTACTAATTTTATAAGGCTTGAAGGGACAATCAATGAGCTCAACTTGTGTGACTTTATGTGAGGCTCATATATGTTGCAAAGTTTGATTTATTTATTTTGAAGAGTGTGCATACTTTTCTTGAAACTGTTCTGCTTCAAGAAACAATCAATGATGCTGGACATGACAGAATTAAATGATAAATGGCTCCCTAAACATCTATGATCACAGAGCACAAACATGCAAGTATTTGTGAATTCACTTGAAGAATGATAACTAAAATCACAAAAGAATGATACATGGAAACAGTGAAAGGAAAAAAATAACATGTAGTAGTAAAAACCAATAATTAGAGCTATGTTTAATTTGAAATTAGGCAGTGGTTGATAAATGTTACTCTTTGGTGGAAAAAACTTAGAAAAGAAAAAAGTCATAAAAATCTTGTTCCATGATAGACATTCTCAATAGTTAGACATACAACTTTTTTATAAATTTGTTCTGAGTCCTGGCTAACATATCTGTAAATGAGAAGCATGGTTTTATATGATAAAGTTTACATTATTTTTTCCAGAATAAAATGTCAAAGACACCTACTATTTGAATAAGATACTAAAAATTAGCACAGTACCCATTATTTAAATAATAAGCATGTGGAAGGACAACCAAAGGGAATTCCTTTTCTTTAAGAAATGCTCAAGAGTGCTTCCTGAATTCATGACTCATGTATCTGTATAGCTGCTTAACCTCTACACTTGAATATCAGACTTAAAATGTTCAAATCTGGTGTGTCTGGGTGGCCCAGTTGGTAAGCATATCAACTGGTCATGATCCCTGGGATCATGGGATTAAGGGTCCTGGGATTAAGCCCCACATAGGGCTCCATGCTTGGCAGTGGACTCTGCTTTGCCCTCTCCCTCTGGCTGCTTCTCCTGCTCCCTCTACCTGCTGCCCTGCCTGCTGTGTTCTCTCTCTGTTAAATAAATAAATAAATAAATAAATAAATAAATAGATAAATTTTTTTAAAAGTCCATATGATGCTATTATTCATGTCGTAGGTTAATATTCCAAGAGCCTCTCTCTCAAAATTACCATCCATATTTATCCTGACAGAGAAATAGTGCATAGAGAATGACACAAAAAAGTAAAAATTTTCAGCCTTCAAGCGATACGTAGGATTTCTATTTGCCTTTTATTGGCCAAAGAAAATAGTGATCACACTTAATTTCATACTTAATTATCTGAGAAGAGATAAAGAACTCTTTATTGGTGAATAAAGTAATGTTGGTGAATAAAAGTAATATCGTTCACTGGGTCTGTGCTAGAGACCACAAAATACAAAGTTAAGACACTTTAAATATTCTGATACATATAGTTGTATGATTCACTTACATGGAGAAGATAATAGGGGGGAAGAGTTTGAGGTTAAAAATGAAGAATTCATTATAAGCTGTGTTGAGATGGAGATCTCTATGTGATATGAAGATAGAATTATACCAATAAGCATTTGAAAATGCCTTAAGCTCTATTATAAAGTCAAGGCTATGATCTTGTCTTTTAAATCATTATTGTATTAGAGAAAGTTGAGGTCATAATTTTGAATCCCTTTATCCAATTATAGGATATAAATTGAGACTAAAATAATTGAAG
The DNA here is from genome assembly GCF_902655055.1 of Lutra lutra. NCBI lineage: Eukaryota > Metazoa > Chordata > Mammalia > Carnivora > Mustelidae > Lutra > Lutra lutra. Next base: position 89,312,635 of record NC_062278.1, read on the forward strand.
AGACACAGTGGAAACAATATCATCTGTCATTATTAGTGGCTTATATTAAAAGCCTTATTTCTGGAAAGATAAAATTAAAGTATTCTGCTTATCCCTTCAATCCCTGGATTTTACCTATTTATTACCCTGTGGAGTTTACTAGAGAGTTTCTCCAAGAGTTCTTGTATTTAGAAGTAATGATTGAGTTTCTTCTTTTTTTTTTTTTAAGATTTTATTTATTTATTTGACAGACAGAGATCACAAGTAGGCAGAGAGGCAGGCAGAGAGAGAGAGAGGTGGAAGCAGGCTCCCCGCTGAGCAGAGAGCCCGATGCGGGGCTTGATCCCAGGACCCTGGGATCATGACCTGAGCTGAAGGCAGAGGCTTTAACCCACTGAGCCACCCAGGCGCCCCTGATTGAGTTTCTTCTTAATGAAAATATCTCCCACAGTGAATAATAGGTACCTAAATTTATTTTGGTATTGACAATTACTCCCTAATATCCAAAACATATGCTTTGTGTAAAAATAGATAATCATAGTTTATGTTGTAGAATTTTTCTATTTTCCAGATATGAAACATGATACATTATTATTCCATAAATAAGTGTTTACCATTGCTCCCTTATCATTTGATTTTAGATATTGAATTATTGATCAGCATCTGCTCCTTGGAACCAGATTGTATCTTTAGTGAGGTTGATGTTCATACGTTGTTTTCTCTGTGGGAAATAAATTGTTTCTCTGTAGGAAATGTTAGATGTTTACTAATAAGTTGTTTTCTCAGTGGGCTTGGACTTTTAAATGTTAAAATTTAAATTGTTCTTTCTATTATTACATTAAGCCCATTCCAATGCTATACAATTTCTTGGATTTGGGAAACTTTTTAGTCCAAGATTTATTAGGTATAATGTCAAGAAACGCTTGTATATCCTTTTATTTTTACAGAAACTACCAAGAAAATATTATCTTTTATACAGACAGCAATATTTTTGCCTATATTTGTTTGTCACAATGTGCCTAAATACACAGTGAATATATTTCAACTGTTTTTGCCTAAATATAGCAGCTAATATTCTTGCTTTTTAACTTTTGAAGTAAATTGGTTATACAATTGTGTTAATAGGATTATTAGATATATGAATTAAAGTTAAGAATTAGAAGTTTGTTGTTTTGTAGTTTAAATAAGCATTATTTTTATAGTGAATCATCATATGCTGATTCCAAAAAATTGGACCACTAATGTAAGATATAGCTAACAGTTTTAAATGTGTTTTTGTGTTTTATCTTTTTCTTTTTTCCATAAACCTCTAACGTTGAAAACAGGTCATAAATTCTAATGAGGCTAACACTAAGGTTCCTGATAGCTCTTCCAGTTCCATATAAAAATAGAGTACTTATCCTTTAAATCTTACCACAAAACAATTATAACAACTGCCCTATATGCAAAGAGGAGTAGATTTTAAGACAGTGTACTGATGTTGTAGAGCATATTTTGAAGTCAGATTCCACAGCAAACATAGATGCATAATGCCGAGATAAGGGGGCTTCCCATGAGAACCATGCAGAGTGGCTGAACATTCCTGCAGGAAAGGAAGGCTGTTATCTTACTCCCCAAATGAGTGTTTGCTCAATACAGAAATAAAAAGTGATACATGATAAAGGAGAAACTTAGCAAAGCTTAACAACTTCTCCCTGCAGTTTGGGGAATAAGTAATATTTTCCTTTACCTGGAAATTTCAGAAGGCAGCATGTTGGCTTGTTCAGCCTGCAATGTCACAAAAGTAGAGAATGTTGAAGCAAAGATAGCATTTCTGTCATCAATATATCCAAGGATGTGTACATCTTCTCTGAGTCGTATGGAGAGTGGTAGGTGTCAGATATGATGTGTCCAGAAGACATACCATTTAGAGGATATGGGATCATCCCCCATAAGAGGGCGAGGAATGTACAACCAGGGATGGAGTTACATCTGAGAGAAAAAGGCCATGCCATAGAAATGGGAAATGCATTGTTTGTCATTGGACTTTCCAAATAATCTACACCTAGAGTTGTAATTTGGATAGTTGCCTTAAAAAGGACTACAGGACCCAGGAGATAATTTCGAATATCACTTGCCACATAAAGTCTCCCTTTAAATCACTCAACTATTTAAAATAAATAAATAAATAAATAAATAAATAGATGAATACATAAACAAATAAATAAACAAATCACTCACCTCAGCTATGCCTCAATATTGGGGGAACCAGAAAAGAGGAAGAAATGAAAATTGATTTAAAGAATAAACTATTCCTTATTATTTCCTGCAGTTTCCTGGAGTCAAATTAAGCTTTAATTTGAGGTAGGATAAGCTTTGAGTCATGCATCCAGCATCAAAATTTTACATTAGACTAACACTTGACCAGAGGTTCCCCCCCCCTCAATAACTGAAACTGAGCATGCACAAAGAATGTAAAAGTTGTTCTTATATTTGAACCCCAGAAGATATGGAATCTAAAGAAAGTTTTTCCAGGGTAATCTTAGAAATAATCAATAAGCATCAGGGAAGGCAAAATGGATGAAAATAAAGCCATAAGTTATGTGAATCCCAAACATATGAATCACTAAATTATACTGTTTACTCCTGGGAAGACTTTTTTTTATGAGACATCATGGTTGGTTGGTAACGTATCTCTGCCCATGGCTCTCTTTTAAAACTGCTAACCATCAGCACAGAGCAGGAGTACAGTCAGCAAGAACTGTGTGAGGAAAACGGAAAGGAAAATAACGTTTTGTGAATATTGTCCATTATCAGCTGCTTTGCATATGTTGTATTTTATTTTTATTATATTTGGTTACTATGCTACATATGGAATTTTTCTTTTTTGAAATAATCATAATATAACAATTACCTTTCCTAAAGTAAAGACTAATGTATGGAAAGATGATTATCACAAAATTCCTATGGCCATATATTTTTTCAGTATGAAAGACAGACTGACCCGTATGAAATTATGTTTTTAAACCATGTATACTTTTTAATATTAGTAGGAAAAAGTAACTTGAATCTAGCATATGTGTTCAATGGAGTAAATGAAGCAAATGCAATTGATGCAAAATTGGAAAATGTTCCTCTCTTATATTTGGAATACATAGTTTATGCGTGAATACATTGGTAATATAGAGAGAATGATATGAATTACCTCACAGAGGTTAAGGATAAGTGAGTACATGGAACCCAGTCAATAAATAGAAAATAATGACAATGCTCATTACTGGCATAATTGAGGTCATATATATACCTTATTTAGCACAAGATAGAGAAATTGACTATTAATAACAAAAAGGGTAAATGGAAAGGGTGTATAATTAAGATAAAAAATAAATAAAACACATAGGGGCGCCTGGGTGGCTCAGTGGGTTAAGCCGCTGCCTTCGGCTCAGGTCATGATCCCAGGTCCTGGGTTCGAGCCCCGCATCGGGCTTTCTGCTCAGCGGGGAGCCTGCTTCCTCCTCTCTCTCTGCCTGCCTCTCTGCCTGCTTGTGATTTCTCTCTGTCAAATAAATAAATAAAATCATTAAAAAAAATAAATAAATAAAACACATAAAATGGAGACTTGATTTAAATATAAATCCAGGAAACAGGATGAGAAATTCAAGCCGAAAGAAATAAAGATTAAGGACAGATCAGTCAGGAAAGTAGCATAACATTACAAAGTGTCCCTGACAGCAGTAGTGCTAAATACTTGCAGACTGTATGACTGTTGACTGCTTCAGAAACTTGGTCAAAGTGGTCATAAGAACCCAGGGCAAAATAATAATGGATGTGGCATCCGAGTAGCTCAGAAACTCATGGATTTGACTGCAGCTATAAATCACAGTCAGTATGAAAGGGTGGAGGGGAAAAGTACACAAGACTGAAGTGAAGATGGGATGTGCTAGGCATAGAAATACACAGTGCCACTGAGAGAAATGCTGAAAATGTATCTCTTGTTTTCAGAAAAATAAAGGAATAGTAGAAATATTGAAATAGAAGGGATCTGCTGAAATGGAAATAGACCATCTGGTATAAAATTATAAATCTGTTAGTAAATATCCAATTTATTAAAAACAAGGAACTAGATTTCCTGAAATATTGGAAACATCAGATAAGCATATTTAATATACTTACAGAGCTATTCAGAATAATTAATAACTTATTGTCATTTAAAGAAGCAATCAATTGAATTAAGATGTACAATTAAGACTATATTTTTTAAAGATTTTTTTTATAATTTTGATAGAGAGAGAGAGAGAGATCACGTAGTCAGAGAAGCAGGCAGAGAGAGAGAGGGGGAAGCAGGCTCCCTGCCAAACAGAGAGCCCGATGTGGGGCTCAATCCCAGGACCCTGAGACCATGACCCGAGCCAAAGGCAGAGGCTTAACCCACTGAGCCACCCAGGTGCTGCCACAACTAAGAATATTTTTATGTTGGAAAAATCAGATGAGTTCTAATGCTGCTTTCATTTCATTTCAAAGGACATAGTGACAGAACATGGTCATGGGTTGACTTTGGAATAGAATGAACATAAGAAAGAAAAAAAAAAAAACACTGAGTCAAAAACAACAATATGGGGGCGCCTGGGTGGCTCAGTGGGTTAAGCCGCTGCCTTCGGCTCAGGTCATGATCCCAGAGTCCTGGGATCGAGTCCCGCATCGGGCTCACTGCTCAGCAGGAAGCCTGCTTCCCTTCCTCTCTCTCTGCCTGCCTCTCTGCCTACTTGTGATCTCTCTCTGTCAAATAAATAAAATCTTTAAAAAAAAAAACAACAACAATATGTAGCACAAAGTTGGTATTAAAATGTATACATATATAATGGCTTTTTCCCCATCCCTAGCAAACATTCCCTGAGAATAATGTTGGTGAACAATATGTAGGAGGGTGCAATTAGAAATATGTCAACAGGGCGCCTGGGTGGCTCAGTGGGTTAAAGCCGCTGCCTTCGGCTCGGGTCATGATCTCAGGGTCCTGGGATTGAGCCCCGCATCGGGCTCTCTGCTCAGCAGGGAGCCTGCTTCCTCCTCTCTCTCTGCCTGCCTCTCTGCCTGCTTGTGATCTCTCTCTGTCAAATAAATAAATAAAATCTAAAAAAAAAAAAAAAAAAAGAAATATGTCAACAGCTATGTTTAAACATTGTAATGAAGATCCACAGTTAAAAGAGATGCTCTGTCACAGGCTTGTCTGGAGCTACTGTGCCCAAAGATGCAGAAATCGTTTTGGGGAGAGTCAATCTGTATGCTAAGCCTAGCTCAGACACCAATTCTCACTGACCTTGTACAAGTTACTTAACTCTTCTTAAGCTTTCTCATCTCAAGCAATAAAGACCTTATCTAGAGGTGAGTTGTGGATATTGATTAGCTAATGTTCTGAAAGTTCTGTGCAGGAGGAAGAAACAGGACATGAAGGATAAATGTAAGTCCTACAGACAAGGAAACTTCAGTTACAGCTTCCAAAGATCATATGCACATTCTTCTTGCTAATAAAAATAAATTGGAAAAATGGTGATATTTAAAAAATGCAGAGATGTAATTTTTAAAGATAATAGTTACTAAGAGACAATAAATATATACTTATTGGTTGCCTATATTTGTTTTCATTAAAATAATTCAAAATAAGTAACTGACAATTATGTACATTGCCAAAACTCAGGGGGGTGAGATTAAATATAATTTTTGACATGAGAAATTTCTTAATGAGTTTTATTTTTTTTAAAGATTTTATTTATTTATTTGACAGAGAGCAAGAGAGGGAATACAAGCAGGGGGGAATGGGAGAGGGAGAAGCAGGCTTCCTTCAGAGCAGGGAGCCCAATGTGAGGCTCAGTCCCTGGACCCTGGCATCATGACCTGAGCTGAAGGCAGACGCTTAATGACCTAGCCACTGAAACACCTCTCTTAATGAGTTTTAAATAATGAGTTTTAAATAATGAATTAGTAATGTTTAAGACAGATCTCCAGGGTTTAACAAAATTAAATAATAACTAGGTGATGAGGAACTTTAGGGAAATTATAATATAGTCTAATTTATCAGTATGTAACTTGATATATATAAAAAGTTAAAACTAACTGTTACGATCTACAAAATCATCATTTGTTGTAAAGTCACATGGGATATTCCTAGGCATATCATTTCAGTCATCTAGTTTGCTTATGTGCAATAACCATTTTCCTCAGCTTTAAAAACTCAAGTTACAAATGCATAAATCAAATTTAAGTATATAAATTATCTAATAAATCTTTGTATAACAGGTTAAAAATCAAGAGATGTGCATCACAGAATAGCAGATGAAACAAAACTAGTTATGTTTTTAGGATTGAAAAAGTATGTCAGATCCATGAATTAATTGATTCCATTCCTGAACTTTTTTTTAATATCTTTGAGCCTGGGGATAATAAAAAAAATGCCTTTTAGATTCTGCAAGGTATATTTTATTTCTACTTTTGATTCATGTTTTTCTGGGTCTCAAACAAATATGAAACTATGATAACATTTCTCACCTTCTTATTAATTTTAAAAAATAGCAAAAACAAATGGCAAGTGGAATAGTCCCCGAACACCTAAGAAAATTAGACAAACGTTTAATACATGATCATGATAAAATAGACTATTTAAAATACCTGGGTATCCATATATAGTTAATTTTTCCATTACTATATTTGAAGGACTAAATCTCTGCAAGGTCTTGTGGAAATAAAAAAATATATTGAAGATATTATATTGGGTACATTTAAACTTCTTTAGTATCAAATAATTTGAACTTAACATTCAGTGATGAGTGACTGTCATGTCATTTTTTTAACAGCTTAACAAGTTTAACATTTTTAACATTAAAACAAACCAGTGATGGTGAAGCTAATACACTCTTCATCTCCTGCTGGTTTCTTTTTTTTGTTTGTCTATTTGTTTTTTTCCTGCTTTCTAGAGCTGATGCAACCTAGTGATTAAGATACCTAACTTTGGAATAGTACTGAATTTCTCAGCTTATTAGTCCTGAAGCAAACAATTTAACCTCTTCAACCTTTTTGCTTATTAAAAAAAAAATAAAGGAGATAATAATAATTGGTATGCCATAAAATGGTTGTGAGAATAGTGAAGGGAAACCAAGGCAAGTGACTGTATACAACATAAAGTGCTCTTTAAACATTGTCCATGGTCATAGCCATTCTTGTTTCTGCATTATTGCTGATGTACATAGAATTTGTTTTCAGTGTTTTTTTTCCATTTACTTAAGTGATTTTTAAAAACTTTACTGAATTCTTACATAAAAGCAAAAAAAACCCCTTAATTATTTGCATGTAGAATTTATCTAAAATATTATAATTAATGTGAAAGTTGTATTGATTCAACAGACATGCATTTCACTTACACAATTTTATGTATATCCATCAGTCCGTAGTAGATTATGTAACATTTCTGTTCTTCCCAAGATAACCTGAAAGTTCTCTTGAATAATTATATTAGGGATATCACTATTAATGTGATTTTATAATCATTCTTCATGTATAGCACTATATGAATCTGCACAGTGGTGCAGGTTACATTTGAAATGTTGCATTTCATTTAATTTTGTAGTAATAACAAAGAAGTTAAAGAGCTGTTAAAGAGCACACAATTTTCATTTGTAATAAATCCTACCTGGACTAGTGGGATCCATATTTTCTATAGATATAGATATAATCTATAGATATAAATCTATAACTCTTGTTAGCAACATTTTTGAATATTTATTATTCATCATTAAAACTCTCCTTTCTGAAAGAGCCATTAATACCTAATACTACATAGTAGGCTTTTCTACTAGAATTATATGAGATAAACATAACTTTATCTTACATATGCCTTTAATTTTAAATGTTCTTCTAAGCACAAGACTATTTCTCTCTGTTTGAGTTATGATTCCTATCTAATTTTTAAAAATATAATTAAAAATATATTTCCTGTAAAATAATAAAATATGTAAAAAGAAGAACAGGGAAACAATGGAACAAGTTTTTTCTATAGGATGCAGCTATACCTTATTATTTCTTAAATAAAATTGAGGGCTATTGAAAGAGACAGAAAGATTAACATACATTTACTATATTCTAATCTTTGCCAGATGTTTTTCATATAAAAAATGATGATCATTCATTGCTATTTTTCTCTTTATTCATAAGGTTTTCTACTGTCTATAATTCTAGGAGAGCAGAGACCAGGCCTAACTTAGCACTGTACTTTAAGCACCTGAAATGAGGGAATGTTTCAATAAATGCCTATTGACTAAGTAAGTGAATGAATGGGTGTATGTCATGTACAGGAATGTTTTGCTTTACAAATCCCCTTTATTTACCATGGGGAGACCTAAAACTTTAAAGATTATTTATTTATTTGTTCGTTTATTCATTTGAGAGAGAGAGAAAGAGAGAGCGCTTAGGGGAGGAGCAGAGGGAGAGGTACAAGCAGACTCCACGTTAAGCGTGGAGCCCAAAAAGGGGCTGGATTCCACAACCCTGAGATCATGACCTGAGCCGAAAATAAGATTTGGGCACTTAACCGACTGCGCCACTCAGATGCCCCAAGAATGAAAACGTTATAGAAAAAAATAAAAAGAAGATCTAGGAATTCTACAGTCTGTATAATTTCATCACCCCTGTTCTCTTTACCTTTAAATTAAAAAAAAAAAAAAAAGATTACAATGGGATATGAAGGTAAAAGTATCTTCTAAAGCCTAAATTCAGACGCTATGGAGTCTAGGATATTCAGGGATCATTTGTCCAGAGTTCATGTTTACCTGACCAAGGTTTTTGTTTTGATGAAGTCCCAATAATTTATTTTTGCTTTTGTTTCCCTTGCCTCAGGAGATATACCTAAAGAAATGCTACTACCATTGATATTAGAGACATTTTACCTGGGTTCTCTTCTAGGATTTTTATGGTTTCAAGTCTCACATCTATTTATTTTTCTGAAGGGTGTAAGAAAATTGTCCAGTTTCATTCTTTTGCTTCGAACTGACTAGTTTTCCTAACACCATTTGCTGAAGATACTGACTTTTCCCCATTCCATGTACTTGCCTCCTTTATCGAAGATGAATTGACCATATACTTGTGGGTTTCTTTATTCTTTTCTTTTCCATTGATCTATGTGTCTACTATTGTGCCAGTATCATAACTGTTTTGATTACTACAGCTTTGTAATATAATTTCAAGTCTGGATCATGATGCATCCAGCTTTGTTCTTCTTTTTCAAGGTTTCTTTGGCTATTTGGGGTCTTTTGTGATCCCATACAAATTTTAGGATGCTTTGTTCTAGTTCTAGGAAAAATGCTGTTGTGTTTTGATAGAGATTACATTAAATCTGTAGATTGCTTTGAGTAGTATAGACATTTAACCAATGTTTGTTCTTCCAATCCACAAGCAGAATGTCTATTTCTTTGTGTTGTCTTCAGTTCCTTTCATCAGTGTTTTATAGTTTTCATTAAGATTTTATTCATTCATTCATTCATTCATTCATTTATTTATTTGAGAGAGAGAAAGAGAGAGCATGAGCGAGAACATGTGAGTGGGAATGGGGGTGTGGGGAAGAGCAGAGGGAGAAGGAGAATCATGTTGCCCACTGAGCAAGGAGCCCCACCCTGGGATCATGACCTGAGTTGAAGGCAGATGCTTAACTGACTGAGCCACCCACACACCTCAGTGTTTCATAGTTTTCAGATTATAGGTCTTTCACATCTTTGGTTAAGTTTATTCCTAGATATCTTTTTTTTTTTTTTTTAAGATTTTATTTAATTTGACAGAAATCACAAGTAGGCAAAGAGGCAGGCAGAGAGAGAGGAAGGGAAACAGGCTCCCTGCTGAACAGAAAGCCCAAGGCAGTGCTTGATCCCAGGAACCTGGGATCATGACCTGAGCCAAAGGCAGAGGCTTTAACCCACTGAGGCACCCAGGTGCCCCTCCTAAGTATCTTTTTAATTTTGGTGCAATTGTAAAGATTATTTTCTTAATTTCTCTTTCTGCTGCTTCATTATTAGTGTATAGAAATGCAGAAGATTGTTGTACATTGATTGTGTATCCTGTAACTTTACTAAATTCATTTATCAATTCTGGTAGTTTATTGGTGGAGTATTCCAGGTTTTCTGTATAAAGTAACATGTTATCTGCAAACAGTGAAAGTTTGACTTCTTCCTTGCTGATATGGGTGCCTTTTATTTCTTTTTGTTATCTGATTGCTGTGGTTATATCTTAGTACTATGTTGAATAAAAGTGGTGATAGTGAACATCCTTGTCTTGCTCCTGACCTTACAAGAAAAATGGTCAGTATTTCCCCATTAAGAATGATGTGAGCTAGGGCACCTGGGTGGCTCAGTGGGCTAAAGCCTCTGCCTTTGGCTCAGGTTATGATCCTAGGGTCCTGGGATTGAGCCCCACATCGGGCTCTCTGCTCAGCTGGGAGCCTGCTTCCCCCCTCTCTCTCTGCCTGCCTCTCTGCCTGCTTGTCATCTCTGTTAAATAAATAAATAAAATCTTAAAAAAAAAAAAAAGAATGATGTGAGCTATTCTTTTTTCATTTGTGGCTTTTATTTAGTTGAGATATGTTCTCTTTAAACCTAATTTGTTGAGGGCTTTTATCCTGAATGGATGTACTTTGTTAAATTCTTTTTTTTTTTTTTTTGCATCTATTGAAATGATCATATGATTTTTATCCTTTTCCTTACTGATGTGGTGTTTCACTTTGATGGCTATTCAAATATTGAACCATCCTTGCATCCCAGGAATAAATCCCACTTGATTGTGGTGAATGATTTTTTAATGTATTTTTGGACTCAGTTTGCAATATTTTGTTAAGGATTGCTTCAACTATGTTCATCAAATACATTAGCCTGTAGTTTGTTTGTTTGTTTGTTTGTTTTTGTTCTTGATGGTATCTTTATCTGGTCTTGTTATTAGGGTAATACTGGCCTCATAGTTTTCCTTCCTCTTTTATTTATTTATTTTTTTTTCTGGAAAAGTTTGAGAAGAATACGTATTAATTCTTCTTTAAATGTTTTGTAGAATTCATCTATGTTTCCAGGAATAGATCTACTTCTAGATTGTCCAGTTGTTTGATATGCAATTTTTCATAATATTCTCTTATAATCCTTTGTATTTCTGTAGTGTCTGTTGTTAATTTTCCTCTTTCATTTGTGATTTTGTTTATATCAATCCTTTCTCTCTCTCTCTGTCTTTTTAAATGGACCTGGTTAGCTCTTTATCAATTTTATTGATCTTTCTAAAGATTCAGTTCCTGGTTTCCTCGATTTGTTCTATTGTTTTCTTAGTTTGTATACCCTTTATTTCTATACCAGTCTTTATTATTAATTATTAATTATTTATTATTATTTATTATTAATTTATTATTAATTCCTTCCTTTTGTAGGTTTGGGGTTTTATTTGTTGTTCTTTTTCTAGCTTCTTTTCTTGTTATTTATTTCATATTTTTCTTGTTTCTTGAGGCAGGCGTGTATATATGCTTCCTTAGAACAGCTTTTGCGACATCCCAAAGATTTGGATTGTTGTGTTTTCATATTCATTTGTCTGTATATAATTTTATTCTTTGATTTCCTGGTTGACATTCATTGTTTAGTAGGATATTGTTTAACCTCTATATATTTGTGGTCTCTCCAGATTTCTTTCTTGTGGTTGACTTCTAGTTTCATAAAATTATGATAAGAAGTGATGCATGGTATGACTTTGATCATTTTGAATTTCTTGAGACTTTTCTGGCCTACTGTGTTATCTATTCTGGAGAATGCACTGTGTACACTTGGAAAGAATTTCTTATTGATTTTCTGTTTGGATGATCTGTCCATTGATGAAAGTGGTTGTGAAAGTCCTGTACTATTAGTATATTATTTTGATGTGTTTCTTTGATTTTGTTATTAATTGGCTTATATAATTGGCTGTTCCCATGTTAGGGGCATAGCTATATAAAATTGTTAGATCATCTTGTTGGGGAGATCCTTTAGGTATGATATAGTGTCCTTTCTCTTCTTTTATTATAATCTTTGGCATAAAATCTAATTTGTCTGATAAAAGGATTGCCACCCCAGCTTTCTTTTGATATCCATTAGCGTGGTAAATTGTTTTCCTTTCCTCACTTTACATCTGGAGGTGTCATTGGATCCAAAATGAGTCTCTTGCAGAGTATCGATGGGTCTTGTGTTTTACCCAATCTAATACACTGTATCTTTTGATTGGGCATTTAGCCCATTTACATTCAGGGTGATGATTGAAATATATGAATATAGTGCCATTGTATTGCCTGTAAGGTAACTATTACTGTATCTTGTTCCTGTTTATTTCTGGTCTATGTTACTTTTAGGCTCTCTCTTTGCTTAGAGGACCCCTTTCAATGTTTTCTGTAGGGCTGGTTTGGTATTTGCAAATTCTTTTAATTTTTTTTGTTTGTTTTGTTTTTGTTTTTATTTTTTTGTTTGTTTTGTCCTGGAAGCTTTTTATTTCTCCTTCTCTTTTCAATGACAGCCTAACTTGATATAGTATTCTTGGCTGCATATTTTTCTCATTAGTGCTCTGAATATATCATGCCAGTCCTTTCTGGCCTGCCAGTCTCTGTAGATGGGTATGCTGCCAGGCTGCTAATTTTTCTACCACTGTAGGTTACAGACCTCTTGTCCTGAGCTTCTTTCAGGATTTTCTCTTTATTTCAGAGACTTGTAAGTTTTACTATTAGATGATAGGGTTTTGACCTATTTTTTATTGATTTTGAGGGGGGCTTTCTGTGCCTCCTGGATTTTGACTCCTGTTTCTTTCCAAATTAGGAAAGTTCTCTGCTACATTTCACTCCTATATACCTTTTGCCCTTCTCTCTCCTTCTTCTTCTGGGATCCCAATAATTCTAATATTGTTTCTTATCTTATGGTATCTCTCAAATTCTTCCCTTATGATCCAGTAGTTGCTTGTCTCTCTTTTTCTCAGCTTCTTTATTCTCCATCATTGGTCTTTTGTATCACTAATCCTCTCTTCTGCCTCATTTATTTTAGCAGTTAGAGCCTCCATTTTTTATTTTACCTCATTAATAGCATTTTTGATTTTGACTTGGCTGGATTCTTTTATTAGTTCTTTTATTTCTCCAGAAAGGGATTCTCTAGTATCATCTATGCTTTTTTCAAGCCCAACCAGCCAGTATCTTTATAATCATCATTCTGAAATCTATTTCTAAAATCTTACAATGTCTTACTAATGTCCATAATGATTAAGTCCCTGGTAGTAAGTACTGCCTCTTGTTTTTCTTTTTTTTTTGTTTTGTTTTGTTTTGTTTTTTTTGAGGGGAATATTTCCATTTTGTCATTTTGTCCAGAGAAAAATAGGTGAATGAGAGAACAAAATGCTAAAAGGGTAACAATGACTGTAGAAAAATATACACTAAACAAATCAGAAGAGACCTGAAACCAGGGGGAAGAGAAAGGAAAAAAAAAAAATGTATGATCAGGCTGGTGAATAGAACAGAACCACACACTGGATTTTGGGTGTATTTGGTCTGTTAGAAGAAACTGCCTTCTAAAATTTTAAAGAAAGAAAAATTTATATATAAGCGAAAATAAGGGTAAATACAATGAAGAGATGGAATATGACTGTAAGGATGAAAATTTAAAAAAAAAAGATTCCAAAAAAGGAATTGATAAGATAAGAATTTGGTTGATAAAGAAAGAAAAAAAAATCTAAAAAAAAAAATTAAAAAAAAAATAGAGAGAGTGTGATCAGTGGGGAGACTAAAACAAAGCCATGCACTAGATTTAGGGTATATTTTAGTCTGTTAGAAGAAACCGCATCCCAAAATTTTAAAAAGAAAAACATATATATATATATATATATATATATATACACAAAAAATAAGGTTAAATACAATGAAGGGATAGACTCTGACTATAAAATTGAATATTAAAAAATATTTTAAAAAGGGGATAAGATGTTGGTTGAAAAAGGAAAGAAGAAAAATTTAAAAAAAATAGGAAAAACAAAGAAATAAAAAAAATAACATTGAAAACTAAAAAATTGTGGGGGAAAAGCCATTAATTCTATGTGCTGCATTCCTCTAGTGCTGGAGTTTTGCAGTTCTCATTGATCCATAAACTTGGTCTTGGCTGGATGTTCTGCTGATCTTCTGGAGGAGGGGCCTGTTGCAATGATTCTCAAATGTCTTTGCCCGAGTTGGTGTTGCACCACCCTCACCAAGGGCCTGGCTAAGTAATCTGCTCAGGTTTGCTCTCAGTAGCTTTTGTGCCTTGAAAGCTTTCTGTACATCTTTGAAGGATGAGAATGGAAATGGTGACCTCCCAATCTCTGGCCCTAGAGGAGCCTGGGAACTCGGGCCCCACTCCTCAGTGCACCCTCAGAGAAAAGCAGTCAATCACTTCTGTCTCTCTGTTCTCCAGCCATACACTGATCTCACCCAGCCTGTGACTGAGCATTTCTGTCACTGGCACATGAATCCATTTGGAATTTCCAAACCCAGCAGATTCCTGTAGTGTGCTCCCGTGACACTCCTCCCAGGGGAGGAAGGGGAGTCTCCTTCAATCTGCTGATTGTTGGGTCCTTGCTCGAAGAGTAGTGGTCCAGCTGTGCCACGGATCATGGTTTAGGGCAACCCGGAGCTGAGAACCCACTCCTTGGCCCTGTCTTTGCAATTGGCTTTCCCGCTCTAATACCTAGGAGGTATGCCGTGGTCAGGCAGCTGCAGTCTTTCTGTGACCACAAGGGTCCTGAGACCACACTGTCCCAGTGAGGGTTCTACCCCCTGCTTAGCCACTGGAGTGCTGTCCCTCATGGGAGCAGACTTTTAAAGTTTCCGATTTTGTGCTCTGCTGCTCTATCACTTGCTGGTAGTGAGCAGATAGAGACTTCCATCCCCTGTGGTCTATCTTCCCGTCTCTCATCTCAGATTCACTTATCCACACATCCTACCTTCCAGAAAGTGGTTGCTTTTCTGTTCATAGAATTGCTGCTATTCTTTTCTTCAATCTCCTATTGAGTTTGTAGGTGTTCAGAATGGTTTGATAACTATTTAGCTGAATTTTTTGGACTAGATAAAATTTAGGTCTCCTACTCCTTCACCATCTTGCCATACTTTACATCTTTTTAATTTGTGAGTCCCTTGGTTGATTTTTACAGATACACTTATTTTTACTGCCTTTGTGCTTCCTACTTTTTTTTTCCCAGAATGCCCATCTCTTTTTATCCACATCACTATTTTTTAATTAATTAATTATTTTTTCACTCCATCTCCCCACCCTCCTCACCTCCAGTAACTCTCAGCTTGTTTCTTATGGCTATGAGTCTCATGGTTTGTCTCCCTCTCTGTTCTTTTCTTGTTTTATTTTTTTCCTCTTTTCTTCTATGATCCTCCATTTTGTTTCTTAAAGTCCACATATGAAGGAGATCATATAATTGTCTTTCTCTTATTGACTTATTTCACTTAATATAATATTTTTTAGTTCAATCCATGTCATTGTAAATGGTAAGATTTTTTGATGGCTGAATAGTATTCCATTGGCTAAGTACGTGTGTGTGCGCGCGCACGTGCCTGTGTGTGTATACACACATATATCTCACATTTTCTTTATCTGTTCATCTGTCAATGGACATCTGGGCTCATTCCATAGTTGGTTATTGTGGACATTACTGCTATAAACGTTTTTTACTTTGATTTATGATCTTTCCTTTCCACTCAGAGTCTCCTTCAACATTTCTTGTAGGGGTGGTTTAGAGGTCATAGATGCTTTTATCTTTTGTTTTGGAAATTTTATTTTTCCTTCCATTAAAAATGGATAGAGTATTTTTGGCTACAGATTTTTCTTGTTAGAGTTTTGAACATATCATGCCACTCCCTTCTGACCTGCAAAAGTTGTGCTGAAAAATCACAGATAATATCACTGGGTTTTCTTTGTATGTAAGTGTTTTCTTTTCTCTTGCTGCTTTTAAAATTCTCTTTGTATCACTCCTTTTTTGCCATTTTGATTACTGCGTGTCTAGGTGTGGACCTCCTTGGGCTGATTTTGTTGGTGGATTTCTGCACTTCCTGGATTTGGATATCTGTTTCCCTCTCCAGATTGAGGAAGTTTTCAGCTATTATTTCTTCAAATACATTTTCTGTCCCCCTTTTTCTCTTTTCTTCTAGACTCCTTATAAGACAAATGGTATTGATGGAGTTGTTGAGCTCCTAAGTCTGTTCTCTTTCTCCATATTTTTTTTTCCTCTCACTTGTTCAGCTTGATACTTTCAATTACTCTGTCTTTTGGGTCACTAATTCATTACTATGCTTTCTCTAGCCTGCTACTTATTTCATCTAGTGTACTTTTAACTTCATTAATGTGTTCTTATCTCTCATTGGTTCTTTTTTCATGTTTCAATCTGTTAAGGATCTCACTGATCTCCTCCACTTTTTTCTCAAATACATTGAGTATCTTTATAATCGCTACTTTAAATTCTCTATTAGGAATATTACTTATCTTTGTTACACTTAGGTATTTTGCTGTGGTTTTGTCCTGTTCTTTCATTTGGGACATATTCCATCTCTTCATTTTGCTATTCTGTGTGTCTGTTTCTTTGTATTAGGGAAGTCAGCTATGTCCTTTGCTCTTGAAAATAATGGCCCTGGGGCACCTGGGTGACTCAGTTAAGTGTCTGCTTTCGGCTCAGGTTATGATTCTGTGATCCTGTGATTCAGTCCCACATCAGATTCCCTACTCAGAGGAAAGCCTGCTTCTCCCTTTCCCTCTATTTCTCCATCTACCTCCCCCCACCCACTTGTGCTTTCTCTCTTAAATAAATCAGATCTTGGGAAAAAAAAAAAAAGAAATGCCTTATGAAGAAGAGTTTCTATAGTGCCTTGCAGTGTAGTGTCCCCTGTTTTCCAGAATGTGGAGCTTCATGGTGCCTCCTGTGTGTATTGTATGTGTCCTGATAGTGTGTCGTGGCTGCTTTTTCCTTTAGTCCAGTCATCTTCAGAGGTTCTCTTCATTTATTGTGGGCAGTGTTTGGTCCCCAGCTGGGGTGTGGCACAAGGTGTGTGCCAGTGTGCTTGCAAAATGAGAACTGCTGCCACTGTTGCTGGGACCAGGGCTGCATGGGCAGATGTACAGTTTTAATAATGAATGCCTCCAGCTTCTGTAGGATCTGCAGCTGTCACTGCTGCCATTGTCACCTGGAGTGAGCCCCCCAAACATGTGAGTCTGGAGATATGGTTTTGGCAAGATTTGCCCTGGTCTTATTGGGCAAAGGTCCCACAACACCCAAACTAACTGGGAAGGGCAGGTCCACCAAAGTGCAGGGGTTGGAACTTGGTATAGCAAGTCAGGTAGTGAATATTGGCACTGTGCTGAGTCCCACGGGTAACTGCATGTTTATGCTGGGTGGAGGTGGAGGAAGGTGACATCTACCAGCTTTTTTTGGTGGGGGGGGTTTAGGGGACCCTAGGTGAACTCAGCCCCTCTGAGACTTCCTTTGAGGGGCATAAATAATTCTTCCCCAACATGTGCCCCAGACATTGCCCTTTTTATGCTGTATCTCCACAGGCTGTCCCTTCAAGTTCAAGTACTTAGCTTCTTATTGCCTTCTGGTCTCTCCCAGAGATAAGCCCTCTATTTTTCAAACATCTAGACTTTGTGTCCTGATGGTTGTAAAAACTCATGGAATTTTGCCCCTTTAGTTTTCAAAGCCAAATGTTTTGGGGATTGGTTTTCTCCGCATGGACTACCCAGCATGATAATCTGTTTCTGTTCCTTCTCTGTGTTCCTGACTTCCTCCTGCCCATGAATTGCCAAGATCCATTTAGCTCTCCAATGTGTCTGCCCTTCCTACTCTCTTTGATATGGTTTTTCTTCTACCTTTCATGTGGAGTTCCTTCTACAAGTTATTTACACTGATGAGAGTGTTACCTAGTAGCATTCATGGGAGGAGGTGGGCTTAGGGTCCTCTTGGAGGACTACCTTGACCCCACCTCAACTGACATAGAATAATTTTAATTGCATACTGCTAAGGAAAGACACCAGTTTGAAAGTCTACATACTGTCACTGAAAGGCTCAGTTACATGTCATTCTGGGAAAGGAAAAAACATAGAAAGGGTTAGTAGATTAGTGATTGGCATAGGTAAAAGGTGGTGAAGGGTTGAAATGATGAAACCCAGCAGTTATTTTAGAGCAATGAAACTATTCTGTAGGATAGTGTAATGGTGTGTGTATGACACTATTCATTAATTAAAACACAGAGGAATTTATAGCACAATGGGTGAACATTAATGTATACATTTTTATTTGATCAGGAGATTGGGAGATCCCAGATTGGAATGCAGAATGTAAAAATATATTCTAACATTATTGTAAATATATGAAATAATTTCACTGAAGCTTCTTTCTAAAGAAGGAAATTTACTGACCTAAGTAACTTTGGAAATGAGTGTAATATGGAGGACTAAAGGCAAAATAAAATATGTTTAGGCACAGTGCTCTAGCTGATAAAATTCTGTTTATTGGGCACATGTGTTAAAAATTTTGGAGTCACCATAAATGTATATTGGAATTAAACAATTAAGTTAATATGGTGGAAGTTAAAAGACATGTTTCTCATTATTGATATAGAAATTACAAATAAGTAAGGAAGAAAAGTCTGGAATCATTCGTGTTTTAATGTATGAGTAGGAGACATTAGTAATAATTCACGTTAATCTTAATATAGATATAGATGAATGTAGTGTATATAGAAAGATTTTCATGCATGTCTATATACACCAGTTAGTATAAGCACATATATGTATCTTACCTTTGTCAGCCAAGAGAGCTTAGAAGAATAATGCCCCAGTAGTAACTAACACATCTGGCACGTAGATCTTGGTTTCTGATACCATTCTCCAATAAGATGAACTAGGGCTTTTTGGAGAAATGGCTAATTCTGAGCCTGGAACAGGATATATATGAGCTAAGCCTAGAGCACCCTGAAGTGCTAGAAAATAAGAAAGTTCTAAAAAAGAAAAAAAAAATGAAAAGTGTTTCAAAGGAGCACAGGAGCCAACTGAAAGAATTCCAAGTAATGAAAATGGAAAATTTTGAACAACAAATAGTATTGAATTATAACCCAATGTATAAGGAAGTCTATGAATCTCTACTGGCCTAAAAATGATTTAATAAATACATAAGCAGATGAAAAATGGTGAACAGATAGATCTCCCATTCAGAATCCCAATTTTCTTATATACACAGTTTATCCTTAAAGAAGTAAAGAATAACTCTCCAATTTTAAGTGAGGGTAGTATATAGTGTCTTATGTCAGATGAATACCATATGGAAAAATGGAGAAAGAACATCTTGCAGTGGAAAAACCTAACAAACTCTACCTCAACCAGGTGGTCAATATGAACATTAAGAGTAACATCATGATGATAGTAGTTACCCTTGATATAATGTAAAAATCGTGGAACTTCACCTCTATGGTCTTTACTGAAAGCCTCATGATGGTTAATTTTATGTGTCAGGTTGACTGGGCCATGTGGAGCTCAGATATTTGATCAAACATTATTCTGTAAAAGTGTTTGTACATGAGATTAACATTCAGATTAGTATACTGAGTAAAGCACTGACCTCCATATCATGTGTGGGCCTCATCCAGTCAATAGAAGGCCTGAATTAAACAAAAGCCTGACCCCTCCAGTTAAAAAGAAATCTCCTGCCATCTTTGATTTGGAACATTATCTCATCCTGGTTCTACAATAACTTCCAGACTTCAATCTCAAATCAAGACATCTGCTCTATAGATTGTGAGCTAGTCAGCCTCTATAATCACATTAACTAGTTCCTTATAATAAAAAAATCCCTTTATATCCTTATAATAAATCCATTTATATTTAAGTATAAATCTATATATCATATATAAAAATACACACACACACACACACACACACACACAAACATATATATATATATATATATATATATATATATATATATATATATAAAACTCTCCTATTGATTTTGTTTCTCTGGAGAACTCTGACCAATGCAACCCCACAACCCTAGTCTAATTATGAAAAAAC
Source organism: Lutra lutra (assembly GCF_902655055.1). Classification (NCBI taxonomy): domain Eukaryota; kingdom Metazoa; phylum Chordata; class Mammalia; order Carnivora; family Mustelidae; genus Lutra; species Lutra lutra. The sequence continues at coordinate 89,332,692 of NC_062278.1, forward strand.
AACAACAACAACAACAATAACAAATAAGAGTATTTTAGGGACATTTTAGAAAATACTTAACAAGTATTCCTTAAAAAGTCAAGGTCATCAAAGATAAGAAAAGTCTGAGAAGCCAGCACAGCAAGAGGAACCTAAGTGGACATAACAACTAAATAAATGTGATATATTGGATGAGATTCTGGAGCAGAAAAAGACATTCAAAAACTATGAATAATATACAGAATATAATTAATTATAATGTGTAAATATTGGTTCATTGATGTAACCTATGAATATCCCACACTGTCATAAGATGTCAACAGTTGGGGAAACTACAGGTTGGATAGAGGTGAATTCTTTGTACTATCTTAAGTTTTTGTAAATCCAAAACTACTGTAAAACAGTTTTTTCTTTTACATAAAAAATTTTCTTTAGACAGAGTAATAAAATTGATATATTTTTGAGACCAGTTAAGACCAAAAGGCACAAATCAATTATAATTTGTATGTCATGGTCTTAAAACTAAACGATTTGGGGTGCCTGGGTGGCTCATTTGGTTGGGCAACTGCCTTTGGCTCGGGTCATGGTCCCGGAGTACTGGGGTTGAGTCCCGCATCAGGCTCCCAGCTCCATGGGGAGTCTGCTTCTTCCTCTGACCCCCCCTCTCACGCTCTCTCCCTCTGTCTCTCTCTCTCAAATAAATAAATAAAATCTTAGAAAAAACAAAACTAAACTAAACAATTTGGTGGCTTGAAATAATTATCTCTTTATAGATGTTATTTTTTTTTTTTACAGCTTTATAAACATATATTTTTATCCCCAGGGGTACAGGTCTGCGAATCGCCAGGTTTACACACTTCACAACACTCACCATAGCACATACCCTCCCCGATATCCATAACCCCACCCCCTCTCCCAACCCCCTCCCCCCATCAACCCTCAGTTTGTTTTGTGAGATTAAGAGTCACTTATGGTTTGTCTCCCTCCCAATCCCATCTTGTTTCATTTACGCTTCTCCTACCCCCTCAACCCCCCATGTTGCATCTCCTCTCCCTCATATCAGGGAGATCATATGATAGTTGTCTTTCTCCGATTGACTTATTTCGCTAAGCATGATACCCTCTAGTTCCATCCACGTCGTCGCAAATGGCAAGATTTCATTTCTTTTGATGGCTGCATAGTATTCCATTGTGTATATATACCACATCTTCTTTATCCATTCGTCTGTAGATGGACATCTAGGTTCTTTCCATAGTTTGGCTATTGTAGACATTGCTGTTATAAACATTCGGGTGCACGTGCCCCTTCGGATCACTACGTTTGTATCTTTAGGGTAAATAACCAGCAGTGCAATTGCAGGGTCATAGGGTAGTTCTATTTTCAACCTTTTGAGGAACCTCCATGCTGTTTTCCAGAGTGGTTGCACCAGCTTGCATTCCCACCAACAGTGTAGGAGGGTTCCCCTTTCTCCGCATCCTCGCCAGCATCTGTCATTTCCTGACTTGTTAATTTTAGCCATTCTGACCGGTGTGAGGTGATATCTCATGGTGGTTTTGATTTGTATTTCCCTGATGCCGAGTGATATGGAGCACTTTTTCATGTGTCTGTTGGCCATCTGGATGTCTTCTTTGCAGAAATGTCTGTTCATGTCCTCTGCCCATTTCTTGATTGGATTATTTGTTCTTTGGGTGTTGAGTTTGCTAAGTTCTTTATAGATTTTGGACACTAGCCCTTTATCTGATATGTCATTTGCAAATATCTTCTCCCATTCTGTCAGTTGTCTTTTGGTTTTGTTCACTGTTTCCTTTGCTGTGCAAAAGCTTTTGATCTTGATAAAATCCCAAAAGTTCATTTTTGCCCTTGCTTCCCTTGCCTTTGGTGATGTTCCTAGGAAGATGTTGCTGCGGCTGACATCGAAGAGGTTGCTGCCTGTGTTCTCCTCGAGGATTTTGATGGATTCCTTTCTCACATTGAGATCCTTCATCCATTTTGAGTCTATTTTCGTGTGTGGTGTAAGGAAATGATCCAATTTCATTTTTCTGCATGTGGCTGTCCAATTTTCCCAACACCATTTATTGAAGAGGCTGTCTTTGTTCCATTGGACATTCTTTCCTGCTTTGTCGAAGATGAGTTGACCATAGAGTTGAGGGTCCATTTCTGGGCTCTCTATTCTGTTCCATTGATCTATGTGTCTGTTTTTGTGCCAGTACCATGCTGTCTTGATGATGACAGCTTTGTAATAGAGCTTGAAGTCCGGAATTGTGATGCCACCAACTTTGGCTTTCTTTTTCAATATTCCTTTGGCTATTCGAGGTCTTTTCTGGTTCCATATAAATTGTAGGATTATTTGTTCCATTTCTTTGAAAAAAATGGATGTTACTTTGATAGGAATTGCATTAAATGTGTAGATTGCTTTAGGTAGCATAGACATTTTCACAATATTTATTCTTCCAATCCAGGAGCATGGAACATTTTTCCATTTCTTTGTGTCTTCCTCAATTTCTTTCATGAGTACTTTACCAAAGGCAAGGGAAGCAAGGGCAAAAATGAACTATTGGGATTTTATCAAGATCAAAAGCTTTTGCACAGCAAAGGAAACAGTGAACAAAACCAAAAGACAACTGACAGAATGGGAGAAGATATTTGCAAATGACATATCAGATAAAGGGCTAGTGTCCAAAATCTATAAAGAACTTAGCAAACTCAACACCCAAAGAACAAATAATCCAATCAAGAAATGGGCAGAGGACATGAACAGACATTTCTGCAAAGAAGACATCCAGATGGCCAACAGACACATGAAAAAGTGCTCCATATCACTCGGCATCAGGGAAATACAAATCAAAACCACCATGAGATATCACCTCACACCGGTCAGAATGGCTAAAATTAACAAGTCAGGAAATGACAGATGCTGGCGAGGATGCGGAGAAAGGGGAACCCTCCTACACTGTTGGTGGGAATGCAAGCTGGTGCAACCACTCTGGAAAACAGCATGGAGGTTCCTCAAAAGGTTGAAAATAGAACTACCCTATGACCCTGCAATTGCACTGCTGGTTATTTACCCTAAAGATACAAACGTAGTGATCCGAAGGGGCACGTGCACCCGAATGTTTATAACAGCAATGTCTACAATAGCCAAACTATGGAAAGAACCTAGATGTCCATCTACAGACGAATGGATAAAGAAGATGTGGTATATATACACAATGGAATACTATGCAGCCATCAAAAGAAATGAAATCTTGCCATTTGCGACGACGTGGATGGAACTAGAGGGTATCATGCTTAGCGAAATAAGTCAATCGGAGAAAGACAACTATCATATGATCTCCCTGATATGAGGGAGAGGAGATGCAACATGGGGGGTTGAGGGGGTAGGAGAAGCGTAAATGAAACAAGATGGGATTGGGAGGGAGACAAACCATAAGTGACTCTTAATCTCACAAAACAAACTGAGGGTTGATGGGGGGAGGGGGTTGGGAGAGGGGGTGGGGTTATGGATATCGGGGAGGGTATGTGCTATGGTGAGTGTTGTGAAGTGTGTAAACCTGGCGATTCGCAGACCTGTACCCCTGGGGATAAAAATATATGTTTATAAAGCTGTAAAAAAAAAAAAAAAAAGAAAGAAAGGATGAATACCCAAGTTTTGTAGCAACATGGATGGGACTGGAAGAGATTATGTTGAGTGAAATAAGTCAAGCAGAGAGAGTCAATTATCATATGGTTTCACTTATTTGTGGAGCATAACAAATAGCATGGAGGACAAGGGGAGATGGAGAGGAGAGGGGAGTTGAGGGAAATTGGAAGGGGAGGTGAACCATGAGAGACTATGGACTCTGAAAAACGATCTGGGAATTTTGAAGGGGTGGGGGGTGGGAGGTTGGGGGCACCAGGTGGTGGGTATTGTGGAGGGCACAGATTGCATGGAGCACTGGGTGTGGTGTAAAAATTAATGAATACTGTTATGCTGAAAAAATAAAAAAAATAAAAAAAAAAGCAAATTTAAAATGAAAAATCTCTTTAAGAGAAAACAAGAAAAAATGAAAGTGGTGAAAAGAGAAATGAAAGAAAGATGGAAAAGTAGACAAGAAAGATGAAAGAGAGGAGAATTTCCATAGAGTTCTAGAATGTAAAAAAAAAATTATGAAACTGACTCTGCTGTAGTAAAAAATGCAATATATGGAATTAATAACTACTGGAAAGGACTGTAGAGTAAATTAGACATGGCAGAAGACAGAACACATGAACTAAAATACAGGTCAATAGAAAACATCCAAACAGAAGCAAAAAGAGAAAAATGGGAAAAAAGAGTTTATGACAAATGTGATAGCCATTTTAATAGATAATTAGTCCCAGAAGGAGACAACAGAGAGAATGAGTTAGAAGCAATATTGCAAAAAGTTAATAACCATGAATTTTCCAAAATTGATTAAAGACATTTCTTGTCAAGCAGTTCCATGAAATACAGTAGTAAAAATACAAAGGAAGCCACAACTATGTTTATTTCAGCAAAACAGTATAACTTGAAGTTAAAAAGAAAATCTTAAAAAACTGCCAGAGTAAAAACTGCACATTATCTTCAGAAAAGCAACTATAGAGATTCACCTTACTTCTATACAGAAAGAAAGAAAGGAAAGAAAGAAGGAACGAAGGAAGGAAGGAAGAGAAAAGGGAAAAGAAAAGAAAACGGAAGCCAAAAGAAATTAAGGTGACATCCTTATGGTATAAGAAAATTTACTGCTGACAAATTATTCTCTAATCAAAAAAGTAAGCTATAAAAATTATGTTTTCAGACATATACAAAACTGATAAAAATGCATGGTGAGTCAGCCTGCCCTAAAATAAATATTGAAGGGAAACCTTATGGCAAAAGGTAAATGATTCCTAATAGAAATAGGGAAATTAAAAATGAACTGAAATATACTGGAGAGGGTAAATATGTAGGAAAATAGAAATGATTATTGGCAGTATAAAAATAAATGTAATGTCTTATAAAATTTGAAATGTGTGGAGAATAAAAACCAATTCAAAACCAGAAACAGTTTTCCTGGTGAAGTGGCCTATAGTATTAGCAATTTCTGGGGAACTGTAAAAGTACTGATTGCTCTTATAAACATAAGAACTCAAGAAAAAATAGTATATCTAAAGGAACCAATAAAATATATAACTAGCAATTTAATACAGAAAAAAATGTATTAAAATGTTTGTTTACTCCCCAAAAGTCAAGAAATAATGACAAAGGAACATTAAACAATGGTGTCAAATATAATACAAATATATTTATATAATTACACTTTATGTAGATGAACTAAATATTCAAGTTACAAAAGTAATATTGTTTTTTTTTTAAGATTTTATTTATTTATTTGACAGAGAGAAATCACAAGTAGGCAGAGAGGCAGGCAGAGAGAGAGGAGGAAGCAGGCTCCCTGCTGAGCAGAAAGCCCGATGCGGGGCTTGAACCCAGGACCTGGGATCATGACCTGAGCCGAAGGCAGCGGCTTAACCCACTGAGCCACCCAGGTGCCCCCAAAAGTAATATTGTTAAATTGGATTATGACAGAAATAAAACTCAAGAGATTGAAAAAAATATGCTAGAATAATGTGTAAATGATAATAAAAACAAAAAGGAGAAATATTTTATTGTAATAGTAAGGTTTGTCCAAAAGTATAAAAATTCTAATTTGAATTATACTTAGTAACAGTCTTAAGCCAAAACTTGGTAGAACTAAATTAAAATGTAAGTATACACAAAGGGATTGTAGCAGATTTTCATTCACTTCTGTAAGCAATTTAAAAAAAAAAAAAAAGGGCATGCAGCATAGTTCACATACCAACTAAAAAAGAGAAAAAAGATCATTGAGGCATGCTTGAAGGCACAAAATGTTTGCATCCAACATATAAAGAATTAAAAGCACTATTCAGAGTGAGTTACAAAAAAACTTGATGGAAATACAGTAATGATAAAAATGAATCAAAATAATATTTTGTGTTATGTTTTCTGATGGCTGCCTTTATAAATGTAAAATATTCACCATTTGAAGTTATTCACTGCTTTAATTATTGGAATATTTCATATGTATGAAAATGCTATCATGATAGCTCTTCTCAGTAGTTTTGAAGCTCTAAAACAGTATTGCCAATTCTGATATTTTAGTCATAGTTTCTCTATGTTCTTTTTTTTTTAAAGGTTTTATTTATTTATTTGACAGAGAGAGAGAGATAACAAGTCGACAGAGAGGCAGGCAGAGAAGGGGGGAAGCAGGCTCCCCACTGAGCAGAGAGCCTGATGTGGGGTTCGATCCCGGACCCTGAGATCATGACCCAGGCTGAAGGCAGAAATCTAACCCACTGAGCAACCCAGGTGCCCCCTCTATGTTCTTTATAAGCAAGTTACCTATTCATTTGAATAACATCTTTTATTTCTACATCATTGACAAGGAAGCATTTAAAATCACATATATTCTTTCAGTGGTTTATGCCAAAATAAATTAACTTTTCAGTTTTGTATGCGTTCATTACTTTTGAGAAAATGCTAATTTAGTAAAATGGTGAGGCTAATAAAATTGGCTATATAAATGAATAATTTTAACTCTTTATAAAGGTTGCATATTGAATTAAGGTAATTTAATTAGTCTTTTAATTAAGCGATAACTACACATTAGTGTTTTCTATTCAAGAAAAAAGATATCAGGTTTTCCTATGTTATCTTCCCCCTCCACTGTCCCCAAATCTGCACTCCAGTCTCCTTGTGGAATTCTATTTCTCTACTCCCCAGAAAATCATTGGAGTAATGAAAGTCTATGCTCTAATGAATTTATCCTATAGAAAGTACTTACCATGCTGTGTATATATGTACAGAGTACACACACACACACACACACACACACACACGTGTGTATGTATATGCTTTCTTGTGATTAGCTTATACAAATCTCATTTTTATATTTAGTTTATTAATAGAGAGATTGTCTAATATTTCTAGAAAGCAGCCTATCAAATCAAAATGAGTTTTTTTTTAGCTTACCCATAAAGACATATGAAGAATATGAGAAGAATGTGGATGGTCACCCAACATGGAATATAAATTTGATATGAAGACTGATTAACATGGAGGCCAAGAAAACACACGCTGTGAGGCTGAGTCACTCAATGTGCTTAATATAATAAACAAACATGTGAAACACACATAGAGATAGACACAAAAATAGAAAAGTAATTCCAAGAGAACAAAATTCCGCCACTCAAAGAGACTAAACAAGAGACAGAGATTAAAGAATTAAAGAAGTAAAAAGATTAAGTCAGAGGCAGTAGTACTAAATCATTTTATAAATCTGAAGAAAAATCAATATGAATTAAGCCTGGCAAGGAAAAACTAGCATAACCATTTTATTTGAGTTTTAAATTCACTTTATACTATTTTAAAAACCATCTTATCACATACCAAACATGATAAATCTGGATTTTTTTTTTAAAGATCTTATTTATTTGACAGAGAGAGATCAGAAGTAGGCAGAGCAGCAGGCAGAGAGAGAAGGGGAAGCAGGCTCCCCGCTGAGCAGAGAGCCTGACGTGGGGCTTGATCCCAGGCCCCTGAGATCATGACCTGAGCTGAAGGCAGAGGCTTAACCCACTGAGCCACCCAGGTGCCCCGATAAATCTGGATTTTTAAAAAAGATTTTATTTATTTGAGAGAGAGAGTGTGCATGTGAGAGGGCACAAGCAGGGGAGGGGCAGATGGAGAGGGAGGGACAAGCAGACTCCCCACTGGGATCTTTGACTTTGACTTTGGATCAGTCAGTTTTGACTGGGATCTTGACTGAGCTGAAGGTAGATGATTAATCGACTGAGCCACCCAGACATCCCAGTCTGGATTGTTTTAACATACAGTATGAATGTAAATGTGTGGCTCAAAATATTTAAGTCTCTTAAGGTAATAGTCTTTTAGCTTTTTGTTTTTGTTTTGTTTTGTTTTGATTTTCTCTCCTCGTCAACTTTTGTTGTTACACACACAAAAATAAGTAAATAAATAAATAAATAAGTTTGTTCCAAAGCAAAAAGCTTTGTTAATGTGTTTGAGTTACAGCTGTTTACTGCTTTACTAGACCAAGTTTTACATTTATTCAATTTCCTTAACCAGTATTTTATTGCAACTTTTAACATTTGCTCTAAGGAAATAATGCATACCATATGAATGGCATCTAAAAGAAAGTGGTAATTTAAAAACTATGGTAACCCAATGAATTGATCTGTAAAAACTGAACATTTTTAGTTATGTGTTTATGATGTATATTAGTTATAGTTGATAAAAATTCTATTTTTCTCATTAAATCTTTTAATTTCTTGTAGTATAATTTTTATACAATGAAAGTAGGCATTTTGCAGGTTGTAGAGTGTTGGTTTTTGATATAAAGTAGTGTAACTACAACAGCTGATTTGTAACTCCTGAAATGTGAAATACAAATTACATATCACTATGGTACAGCATACTAACCTTTGAAGATATAAGCAACATTATTGGTCCCATTAAAACCTCCTACTATGTATTTTAATGCATTATTAATGTTTACATATAAATGCAAGTATATAGTAGTGATCTGTCACAAATGTGTAGGCATCAAAGTTTAGTCATAGGCAAATAAAGAGGGTAATAGAAATAGAATACAGGGATCAAATGCAAAAATGGAAGAGAGGAAAGCAAAGAGTATAGATATAATTAATTTTCTCACATCCAAATTCAGAGGCATAACTAAAGAAGAAAATATAATAGAAATGATAAAGAATAGAAAAACATGCCCTGGCATAGAAGATGAGTAGAGAAAAAAGGCAATTTAGGAAATATATTTTCTAAGTACCTTCTTTAAAGATTTTTTTTTTTTTTTTATTTGATAGAGAGATCACAAGCAGGCAGAGAGGCAGGCAGAGAGAGAGGAGGAAGCAGGCTCCCTGCTGAGCAGAGAGCCCGATGCGGGGCTCGATCCCAGGACTCTGGGATCATGACCTGAGCCAAAGGCAGAGGCTTTAACCCACTGAGCCACCCAGGCGCCCCACCTTTGTTTATTTCTAGCCATTATTCAATGTGGCACATTTTTCCTGGGGCATAGTGTATCATTTTAATGACTCAAAATTAGTATGCTTTTTAAATTTAATCTCTGGAATTATGTAATTACTCATTTGTGTTATTTGATTATTTTTTGTTTCTTTCTTTAACATAGAGTAGTTAAATTTTCCCTGAGCTAGTTACTGCTCATGGTGTAGCAACTAGTAGACCACTGCACAGCTCAACGCTAGGGGTTACCACTCATGCTGTTCTGTGGGCAAATGGCAATCCCTATGGTTAATGAAATGTTTGGCCATCTACAGAAGCTTTTGGAACTAGCTGTGTTGAAGGCTAGCTGCAATTATTTTTATACTCCATTAGTTAATATGAACAGCCTTAACCATTCTTTTTCTACAGATAACTGTGAATTTTTGTCTTACTTTAGAAATAACAGATATGTGTTAATACTTAACTAAAATTCATGCAACATATAAGTAAGCAATGAAGAATCCACCACAGCATGTTCATCTGTAAATCCACATAAATATCTTTCACATTCCATCCTGCTGACTCCCTTTTAGAGGGAAGCACTATCCTGATTCCCCTCCTGTTTTTTAATAACTTTTTTGTTCTTGCTATGTTTCATATACCTTATATCAAATTTAGCTATAAAATATACTGTCTTAATAGAGAATTGGTTGGAAGGATATTAGGGTTAAATAAGAATGCTCTAGAACACAGATTAATTCTGCAGTTTTAATGATGAGTGAGTATGATATGTTTTAATAATATCTTCCTTCTGGAGAAAGAATCTCAGATATACATCGACCCTCAAAAATTTTTCAATCTCTGATTTTAGGCATGTACTGAAAGAGAAGAATGAAAGTTATTGCAAGGACTTTGAGGTCCTCATTTTTTACATTCTTACAATATAAAAATGAAAAAAATACATTTTTGAATGTACAGATTTAGAAGAATGATAGAAAAAGAGGAAATGTAATGATATGTACATTTCAATCTGTGATATAAAATTTGATGTGTGTCTTATGAACATGACATGCTTCTCTATTAGATTTTCTGTTTTTATCCATTACATAATTACATACTTTTGCTCTCATCTCCAATCATCTTGCAGCTCATTCTTATATAATAATATATATTGCATTGCCATAAAATGAATGATCAATACTTGTGCCTCATCTGTATGATATCTGGATATCTGGATATATCTGTAATATTGGTATAGTATAACTTGAAAATGAAGCATTATATATTTTCTAATGAGAATTTACCAAATCCATATTTTGCCAGAGATACATTTTTAAATTTAAATATAGTAAACATTTTGGAAGAAGGTACAGTAGAATTTTTTCCTATATTATGGTTCTAAAATCACCATGTGGATGTGCCTCAGTTGGTTAAGTGTCTGCCTTCGCCTCATTCATGATCTCAGGGTCCTAGGATAGAGCCCTGCATTGGGTATCCTATTCAAAAGGGAGGTTGCTTCTCCCCCTGTTCCTCCCATCCACTCACGCTCACTTGCTCTCTCGCTGTCCCCTCCCAAATAAACAAAATCTTTAAAAATACTATTAATAACATCACCATCTGAAGCAAAAGTAATATATTAGAAATAAAGGAACTCATGGGTATTAGTATATGATTTTGTAAATAATACATGGATAAATGAATAGTATGTACAGTGATGAGTGGTACATGAAGAGGATAATATATATAAATATTTAAATAAGAATATATAAAATTTAACTTATATATCAGATATTATGACTATGACTATATTAAATATTTTACTTATTATAAAACATTACACATACACACTGAGATTAAAAAAAACCTCAAAAGGTACAAATATATGTTAATATTACATATAACTTTACTTTGTATATTGCCAAATAATTATGTGAAATATTTACATAAATATGCCAAATAGTATTTTCAGTGTGGATTGGTATTAAGTACAGAATAGTTTCCTATAGTTTTTCCTTATGAATGTCATCATGTACAAAATCCTCACTATAATGTCACGAGAAGTACTTGTAATATTTATGCCAGCTTGTATCTTTCTTACTTCTGTACTGTTAGTTCTTGCACTAGTACACAGTTTACAGGAGATGGGAAATAAGAGTAGTCATCAGCTGTATTGTTTTGGTAATATTCCTGTATTTTTAGTGGCATACAATATTTGCTTTTATGAATCATGGCAAATTCCACTCCTTGGATATTTGCAATTGCACTTTTCATGTGAGTTACTGAGCTGTTAGAGCTTGCACACTACTAAATGTCAGATGAAATCAGCACAAATATTTAATAGCTTGAAATAAACCTACCCAGAGCTGAGGGAATTCCTGATAGAGTAAACCAGTTTCAATGAGTGAATCTAGGGTAAAATTTAAATGCATACTACTACTCTTTTAGAAAACACTGGCTTTAATAACATCAGGTTAGGGGGGTACCTGGGTGGCTCAGTCAGTTAAGTGTATGCGTTTGGCTCAGATCATAATCCTAGGGTCCTGGGATCAAGTCCGTTATAGAACTCCCTGCTCAGCAGGGAGTCTGCTTCTCCCACTGCCCCTCTCCTTCCTCCTCCCCCTGTTCATGCTCTCTTTCTCAAATAAATAAATAAAACCTTTTAAAAAACTAACATCAGATTAAAGAATTTTTCTGTGTTATTACTTATTGAGTACTTGTATTTTAAAGTAGATCTATGTCTACTAGGCTTAGTAGAACAATTTAACTTACTTTTAAATACTCTTAGTTTCAAGAAAACAAATTTAATTATGTAATTCAGATTATTTTTATTTTTTGTATCTTAAGCATTTCATGTTTCTGAATTAATTTTTATTACTTATAATTTGATTCAGAAGTAAAAAGTATTTCATGGATAACATATGCATAAAATTATATTTATTAAAATACTACAAATAATTCCCAAATTGCATATAATTATTTGAGTTTAATGAATTCATTTATATGCTTTCACTTTTGAAAAACTTGATGCTTACTCAATGAAGCATGTTAGATATTTGTTTACTCATCTACTGAACTTTGAAGATTGCTTTATAGACTGAGATATGTACTATTGGAAACAATTAGTGCAGGGAAATATATGTTTGACACATACTTGGAGAAAAATGATCATACAAAAGTTTGTATTAACTGTCTACCACTGTGTAATGAATTACCCCAGAATGTAAAGGATTCATAAAACAAACATTTATTTTCATTCTGTTTCTGTGGGTCAGAAATTTCAATGTGATTAAGCTGAATTCTCATCTCTGGGTCTCTCACAAGACTGTAGGCAAAATGCCTGCTGAGTTTCACCTGGGAAACCCTTCACCTTCTAGGTTTACTCATGCTCTTGTTGGAAGGATTCAGTTCTTCATGCATTCTTAGACAATGGGCCTCAGTTCCTTACCAGCTATTGATACCTGAAGCTGCCCCAGCTACTTGCCAATTGTGCCTCTCTCTGAGACAGCTCACCACATGGCTGTTGGTTTCATCAGAATTAGTGAGAACCAGAGATGGTGTCATCAAAATGAAAATCACAATTTTTTTGGTATCACTAGTCTCATCCAATTACTTTTTGACTTTTGATTTTATGTTAATAGAAATGGTCATGTCTGGGGCTTACCTAATCAGTTGAAAATGTTAAAAGAGGAACTGGACCCTCTTGGAGAAGAGAGGCTTCTTCGACTTGTTGACTTTGAAGAACCGAAATAGCGGGGCGCCTGGGTGGCTCAGTGGGTTAAGCTGCTGCCTTCGGCTCAGGTCATGATCTCAGGGTCCTGGGATTGAGTCCCGCATTGGGCTCTCTGCTCAGCAGGGAGCCTGCTTCCCTCTCCTCTATCTCTGCCTGCCTCTCTGTCTACTTGTGATCTCTCTCTGTCAAATAAATAAATAAAATCTTTAAAAAAAAAAAAAAAACGAAATAGCATTTTCTGCAAGGGCTTGTGGCAAAGGCCACAGGCGTGAAACCATTGGTGACATGTAGGAGCTGACAGCAGCAGCTGGTGATAGCCAGCAAGAGAACAGTTCTCAGTTCTGTAGCAGCAGGAAGATCAATTCTGCCAAAATCTTGGAGTTTGGAAGCAGATTTTTTCCCCTTCAAGCCGATATCTGATGGCAACCTCTTAGGACCCTGACTGAGAACCCCAGACTCCTGACTCATGGAAATTATGAGATAATAAACATGTATTGTTTTTCACTGCTAAACTTGTGGTAATTTGTTATGTAACAATAGAAAACTAATACACCTAATAATATACTTAAAATTAGGTAATTACCCAGTACATTCATTGAGTATGACATAGTGAATCTAGAAGGAATTTGTTAAAAAACTAGAAGTTTTAAATAAAAGAAGCAAAACATAAGAAATTAAAAAAAAAACTTCAATAATTACCTTATTAAAAAATCAAAAGCAAATTCACTTTACCTTCATTTAAATAAAAGATAAAATTTTAATGATGTTAAGAAATTTTTCTGTTTGCTTTACTTCCTTATACTTGAATGCTAGCATAGCGTCTGTCACATGCTGAAATTGTACTTCTCTACTGCTTTTCAACAATATTGGTTAAATTGGGGGACTTTTTCAGGTCGCTGAAATGAGAGCATATGTGATGTTTTCTCTTAGAAGCGTGGAGAGCCTGTTCTTTCTATGGAGATTTTGGATGCATGTGTCAAAGTGGAAGCTGTTCTGCTAACTAACCAACTAAGATGAGCAGAGCCTCTGTGACAGGGAATATGACCAAGAATGAAATATTTGCTGTATTATGCCATGAGGCTTAGGCTTATCTGTTATTGTAGCAAGACTGATATAAAAGAAATTGATGCTTGAAGTAGGTGTTATTGTGGCAAAAACAAAACACACACATAAAAACCATAACAATGGTTTGAGTCAATTGGTTTAAAGGGTTAGAAGAAATTAATAATGGAGTCCAGAAGGAGAATGATAAGTGTTATATTGTGACAGAGCATTTGGTAAAACTGTCCATGTGATTAAGCGGAATATTGTGATGTTCTACTGAGCTTTTGTTTATAGCGGAAGATGTTAGGAAACATAAACTTAGTTTGGATGTATGAAACCAATGGTTTCAACAGATTAAATACTATTATTAAAAAAAAGATAACTACAGGATAAAATATATAGGAAATTTGAAGGAGAATGGAAACAGAAAAGAGAAAGGCTAGAAATGAAAGGTCTTGTAGGTTTCTAAAAGACAAATTCTGCTCAACCCCCAGAGGAAAAAAATAAACTAAGGAGGACTTCAAACTTCAAAAGCCAATGAAAACTTAGAATTGGTTATGAGATCAAATCAAAGGAATTCATTATTAAATTGTAAAAAATAAATTAAAGTAACATTAAACTCTACCAATTCAACAAAAATAGTTTATGGAAAAGAGGCCAAAGGTATATAACCCTCCTACCAAAGCCTAATAAATTCATAGATGAAAAGAGAGAAACAAAGAGGGCAGGGCTTGGGAACAAAAAGCAAAGAAATACAACAGATATGAAAAATATGTCAAGAAATAAACTGTGCTTTGCCCAGAGATGCTGAGCTTTAAGCTTGATACTATGTCTGGATGGACTTTTGGGATTGTATTTCTCTGGGAGAGTTGAGTTTATTTTGTCTTCAGAATGGAGAAGTGAAACATCTTTTTGTTGACCAAAAGGATGGAGTGTGTTAGTCATTAGTGTTCATGAATTATTTCTTACTCTCTGCCTTCAAGACAAATAAAAGTTTCCTGCCCTCTTTGGAATTAGCTGTAGCCATGGAAATTGATTTTAGATAATAAAATGTGATTAGAAGTGAAGTGCATTGCTTCAGGGTAGATTTTTTTGAGGTATGGATTATTAGCCCTTTTCCCCTTTCTGCCTCAAGAGCAGGAAATTATGTTAAGACTGAATCTTTCTCAGTTTTGAATCCTGAATAATGAAGAACAGACAAGCTGCGTAGTGGAACCATGTAGTTAATATAGCATAAGCAATACTTAAATTTCTTTTCACCAATTCATTTAGATTTTGAGTCTTCTTCTTTATTGAGTCTGTTTATCACTTATTTGTTCATTGTGCTATGTACTACTTTTTCTCAACTGTGAAATCCATCTCTTTTTTAAATTGAAAAAAATATATTTAAATTTCAGTTAACATACAGTGTAATATTATTGCCAGGTGTACAATATAGTGACTTAATACTTCTTTGCAACTCCCAGTGCTTATCAAAACAAGTGCATTCCTTAATCCCCATTATCTGTTTCACCCATTCCCCCATCTGCCTCCACTCTGGTAACTATCAATTTGTTCTCTATAGCTAATAGTCTGTTTCTTGGTTGACCTCTCCCTCTCTATTTTTTTATCTTTGTTCATTGTTTTTTTTCTTAAATTTCACATGAGTGAAATCAGATGGTATTTATCTTTCTCAGACTTATTTTGTGTGGCATGAAGCTTTTTACCTCCATCCCTGTTGTGGCAAATGGCAAGGTTTATCCTTTTTATGGCTAAGTAATATTCCATTGTGTGTGTGCATGTGTGTGTGTGTGTGTGTGTGTAACTTCTTTATCCATTCATTAATTGATGGCCATTTGGGTTGTTTCCATAATTTGGCTATTGTAGATAATGTTACTCTGAACATTGTAGTGTATGTATTCCTTTTGAATTAGTATTTTGTATTCTTTGGGTAAATACCTCGTAGTGTTCAGCATCACTTATCATCAGGGAAATGCAAATCAAAGCTACAATGAGGTATCATCTCACAGCTGTCAGAATGGCTAAAATCAGCAACACAAGAAACAACAGGTTTTGACAAGAATGTGGAGAAAGGGGAACCTTCTTGTGCTGATGGTGGGAATGCTAGCTGGTGTAGCTACTCTGGAAAACATTATGGAAGTTTCTGAAAAAGTTAAAAATGTAACTACACTACAATCCAACAATAACCTTACTAAGGTATTGTAGCATTATCTACAGTAGTTTAATTACGGAAACAACCCAAGTGTCCATTGACTGAAATGTGAAATTGATCTCTTGATTTGTTAAGGAAGAGTTCTTGAAAATTTCTCATTCTTCCTTTTGTGCCTGATTATTATTATTTTTTTTTTAGATATGTCCCTTTTTTGGAAAAGGAAACCTTCGTTGATGTCTACTGATGACTTCTTTTGCATTCTTCAAGAATCATGTCACCATTAACATTCTGAGGGGCAGGAATACATTTTTTTTTAATTTCAATGTAAGCTGATTAAAAAAAAAAGAAGAAGAAATCTTACTTCTGACTCTCCACAAGCTTTCAGAGGAAAATAAATAGAACATGCTTAACTCAAGGCAGTTAATAACTATGTTTAAACTTATTAATTGTTGGTAACAATGTGAGCAAAACTGTTGAAGTAAATGTCTAGAGTGTTGATGTTTCACTCATGTCCCTAAGGCAGAATGTTCTCATTTTCCTGGCACAATTGAGGCCATCAAGATTTAGAAGGTTTATTGTACATTCTGGACCATATATTCTGATAGTATTTTGTGTCTCTGTTAAATATGTTGCTTCCCCAAAAGCTAAAATGACACACTAATTGCAAAGGATATCATCAAAATGAGCAGAATGTTCAATAAGCCAATCAAACACTTACTGGTCATTGTCTATATACACACACACATATATGTATATATGTTTTTGAAGCAAGTGCTTTCTTCTCATATGCTTATTCAATTTTAGTATCTATTCAGTTATGCAAAACTAAATTATTGTCTTAACCTACACAATGTAGTGAAAAAGAAGTTAATAAATATTACTGGGTTGTACCATATGCAAAGCTTTTACATAATCCTCTTTTAAATCATATTAACAACTTTTCAGAAAAGTAAAATTAATAAACTAGATGTTTGGCCTATTTAATCATCCATTTAAGTGAGAGTTTATGAAAAAGATTACTTCCCTATCCATCCTGTTTATCCATTCCCAAACTAGTGACTGGTCAAAGGCTTTGTTTAATGGGAATTTTTACGTGTGTGTTGGATAATTGAGATGTTTGACGTGAGACTTTGGATCTCCTTGGAAGCCTTCCAGCAGATGGTAAACTTCTTCAATCAAGAGATTGGCTGTGGAGTTCCTTACAGAATACAATCCCCTTTAAGTTGCTTTTCACACCAAGTGAAGCTTGAACATACAGCCTATGGTTGGCTCATATTGTATTGGTCATTAGAAGGAGATCCCAAATGTCCTGTATTTGATCTCCCTGACTGTTCCCCAAGCTGCCCAGTCTTCCAAACTCTGTGAGATACTAGGGATGTTTGTGTCCAGCTAGAGTATTAGTTCCAAGGTTTGAATAGGAAAGAAAATACCATATGATTCAGGATATTTTTCAAATATAATAAATCACCTTTTTTCCCCAATTTTTATTAATAGTATCCAAATGTTTCCTGTGGTAAATTTCTTCTCTTTGTCTCTGCTGCCCACACTGACAGATTTCAGTGTCATATCCCTCAGTTCATTTTTAAACAGCCCTGGCAACCGAGATTGTACCAGCCACCTTGTATGGGAATAGCCAGCTTAGAATGTAAAGTTTCTGGGCGCCTGGGTGGCTCAGTGGGTTAAAGCCTCTGCCTTCAGCTCAGGTCATGATCTCAGGGTCCTGGGATCGAGCCCCGCGTCAGGCTTTCTGCTCAGCGGGGAGCCTGCTTCCTCCTCTTCTCTCTCTCTCTCTCTCTCTGCCTGCCTCTCTGACTACTTGTGATCTCTATCAAATAAATAAAATCTTTAAAAAAAAAAAAAGAATGTAAAGTTTCTGCCTTAATACCCAGCTTGCCTTGTTTCCAGTCCCTTATGTTCTGAGCTTTGATTGTTGTCAGGGTTCAGTTTAGAAACTGAGCTCATTTATTCCTCCAGGTTTTCTCCTTTTGGCTACTTTGAGTCAAAGGCTATTCTACACCGATCAGCCTTGTCCTCCATCTGTTCCCATCTGTTTCGTGTCTTCCAGAAATTCCTCATAATGTCGGTCATTGAAGACACCATCTCCTATGTCCCAGTGATGCTAAGAATTTTTACAATTATTATTTCCAAATGTCTTTTGAGAGAAGGAAGAAAATATGCGCTAAAAAACTACTTTTATTTTTTTTAATATTTTATTTATTTATTTATTTGAGAGAGAGAGAAAGAGCAAGTGAGAGAGAACATGCAAGCAGAGGGAGCTGGATAGGGGGAAGCCCGCTACCCACTGAACAGGGAGCCCAATGCAGAACTGGATCCCAGGAGCCTGACACAATGACCTGAGCCAAAAACAGATGGTTAACTGACTGAGCCACCAAGGCACCACTAAGTAAGCTACTTTTATATAAGATAATTGAGTTTACCAATCATGCCCATGCTTTTGTCTCTATTTTTTATTTATTCTCTTTTCTATTGTGTCTCTACGTTTGCTACACAGTGTTTTACATAAGAAACAATAATGAGGGGTTCATCACTACACTTTGGGTGGCTGGGTGGGGGGCTCTGTACTTTTAAATTTATAATATGAAGAAACAATATAAACTTTTATTTATTTATATCCCAATTACAGATTATGCTTTAAGAAGTAGATTTTCATAAGATTAAATTCTGACACTAATCTGCACTTTTTAACAAGTGGGAGGAAGTAACCTCAGAAGCCAATAATATTTTGCATGGTGATTATTTCCTGTATATTTAGATTATTTAGAACATTTATTAGTGTTCTATCCACATCGTTTAGAAGATTTTCTATTTAGAATATTGTGTGTGTGTGTGCATGTATGTGTATGTCGTGTTTCACAGAAGTTCAATTAATTAGGGAACCAGAGGTTGCCAGAGTACATTCAGTCATGAGGTATTTCTAGTCTACTCAACTCTAATCTAGAGTATAACTAATCTAAACTATCAATCCCTCAGAAAATTGAACTGTAAAATTGGTATCTCAAAGACTATCAACAGGATACCTTCTTTATCACTATTAACTATGTCTTTGGTAATTACTGGTAACTTTTTATCATTCTACTTCTCCTGTCATTGTTGCCACCTTTGATCCCCTAGTATATTTTAGTGTTTACATTTGATTTCATGATAATGACCAAAAAATGATATACTGTCTAACTTGTTTTATATTAATTTTACACAATGTTTCAAAAAAGCTCTAAATACTTGCAATAAAATTTGCCAGTATGTTGAAACAGTTTCAACATAAAATATGTACTAAGCCCAACATAAAATTTAAAAGAAGGGGAAGAGTAAAAAGCCCTTTTTGTTTGCCTATTTAATTTAGTAGAAGTTTATTGCACTATGATCTGATGTTGAGTAATGCTACAGTTGAATTCAAGTAGCACAATTTCAGTTAATGTGACAGCATATTGTACTTTACTATAAATGCAGAAAGATTTATATATATATATATATTTAAGATTTTATTTATTTATTTGATAGAGATCACAAGTAGACAGAAAGGCAGACAGAGAGAGAGAGGAAGGGAAGCAGGCTCCCTGCTGAGCAAAGAGGACCCTGGAATCATGACCTGAGCCGAAGGCAGAGGCTTTAACCCACTGAGCTACCCAGGTGCCCCAGATTTATATTTTCTAGGCCAAAACCAAATTTTTTTTTAAATTTCACAATGATACCTAAATTTCAAAGTAGACAATTAGAAACATCATGGATATCACCCAGATTTGACTTTGAGTTGAGTTGCTCTTTGTGTGGTATTTCAGGCTAGTATATTTGACTAAGTTCATTAAGGCTTTGTCAATTGGAAGTATTTTAATGAGTACTGAGAAAGAATTGTTGGAGGGCAAATCAAAATATCAGTCAGTCAAGATCATTCAATATGTATTAAATCATTTCTCTTATTCAATTGTTATTTTACTTTATTGTATCTTATGTTGTTTCAACATGTAATAGATAGGATATTGAAAATGGAATACTTTATAATATATTGATGATACACTATAACATGTTTGGCCAAACCCAAACCGTGTTACAAATGAGAAACTTCCCCTCCTACAAAATACATTCCTTTGCAGTACCAATCAAATATGTTACTTGAAATTCTCTTTAAAGAAATCCCCATCAATTTAGCTATCTATCTTCAGTGGCTAAGAAAGACAACAAGACCTATGTTTTCAGAATATGAGTTTTGTCATTTCATTTTGTAAACTGTGAACTTGAGGAAATGAATTAAACTTTCTGGGTCTCAGTGATTTCTTATAAAATAGGAATCATAGATTTATCTTTTTAAGTGGTTGGGGCAAATAAATATGTGATAACAAGTAAAACTCCTAGAGTGGTACTTGACATTATTGTAAGTGCTAAATAAATTATCTTCTATTTTCTATCTGCCTATATAAGTATCTTTCTAGCTTCTTATGTGGCTAGCTACAGTAATAGTTTTTACATTTTTTTATGTAATGCAGTGTTATCATGTAAGCCAGTTTAATTTAAAATACAAAAATTTATTCTTTTTTAAATTAGATTTTATTTATTGATTTGAGGGGGAGAGAGAGGGAGAGAGAGAATGGATGCATGAGCAGGGGCAGGAGATAGCAGAGGAAGAGGGAGAAGCAGACTTCCCGCTGAGCAGGGAGCCCAAAGACCTGAGCCAAAGGCAGACGCTTAATTGATTGAGCCACCCAGGCACCCCAAAATTTCATTTCTTATTTATAAAATTTCCACCATGTTTAAGGCAGCTCTCTATAGCACTTGTTCCCTATACTGGGTTATCATTTCAGGCGGCTTTGATCTGAGGCACCACCATACGAATGGTTACCTCTAAGATCAGAGTGGCATGACAAGAATTGTCATAACTTCTGTCAACTAGAAATGGCATTCATACTTCAGATAGTAATCTATTAGTCAAAAAGTCGTCTATTTCTAACTTCCAGATGACTAGAAACTTCAGTCCTCTGGTGTACCCAGATGAGAAAGAGAACCCAAAATATTGAAGAGCAGTAATAATATGTACCACTTTATTGATTCTCTGCCCCACTACTTAGAAATTGGAAGTGCCTTAGATACCAACTTCGATACTCATTTTGAGAGGAAGAAATTAAAATCTAGGAAGTGAAAATTAAGTATCTGGAGTAATATGATATACAAGTGATAGAGCGGAGTCTCATAAGCAGGACTTCCTTAGCTTTCAATAGTCTTTCCACTACTAAAAAATAAAAATAACTTCAACTGAATCCTAAAACTAAAAATCTAGTGTAATGGGCAAAAAAATATCTATTTGGAGTTCACAGAAATAGGAGATAATTATGGAGAAAAAGAGATGGCCGGAAGGAAAACTGTAAATCTTTGCTGAAATATCTAACTCATAAAATTGAAGTTGTACTAATCAGTGTGAATAGAATCCCTCCAGTCTGTGAGAGGTAAGAGTTTACTTGTGCAGGTTTTATTCCATGCAATTTGGCCTCCCAAAAATCTCCATGGGCATGGCCACAGGTGATGCTTAAAACAGTCAGTCCTGTAGTTTTCCAAGGCATCCACTTAGGCACAGGTCCTGTCATGATGAACAGCTCAGTGTCATGGCTGGATCCCAACTCCTAGTCATGTCAGAGAGGGAGTGAGACTTCCTTGGGCAAAAAAGCTAAGGTGGTTGAATATGTCTGGAGCCCAGTTTCTGCCATGTCACACTGATGATGAATATCAGCTTCTGATTTCATGGAAGGAAGTACTGGTTCTTCTTTGAATATTCAGTTTAAACTCTCATAGCCCAAGTCTTATTTCCCTGCTAGATCCTTTTGTATTGATCTAAAAATAGAAAGAGAATGAGGTAATGTATACATGCATTATTGATCCTGAACACATTAATTTTCCTAATAATTATGGATTCTTGGGGTGTGGCATGGGTTCAATCAGGTTATTTCTCTATATTTGTTCAACATTATCATGAGGTAGAATTGAGTGTTGTGATGGGAAGAAATTTCCAATTACATAAATCCAAAATGGGAGATGAAAAGTTAAAATTCACGTCTAAACTGAAAATTAAGACTTTAGATTTGTATAATAATGTCAATTATCAATTCATTGCTTCCCAGCTCTAAATTTACCCCATTTGGCCTGCATTGAAAAAATTAATCTTGATCTTGTAAATATTTTTCCTTTACTAGCTGGCATTGAAGCTCTGCCTGTGGAGGATGCTGGAGAGACATTGCAGGAGGAAAGGGTTTTGCCTCCTGTTTGGGGCCTGCTCCCTTGTAGGCTCCTGTAACACATGCCTCTTTAAATGCTCTCAGCTTCTCTATTGTTTGGCTTTGACAGGGGATCATGGCCAGCAGAACTCAGGTCAGCAGCTTCCTAGGAGCACCTACCACTTTTGTGGAAGAGTGCCTCTAAAGTGCAGGGCTCACACCCTGTTGAGCCAGAGGCTCCCATAGAACTGACAACTTCTCCAATGCCTGGCTCCTGCAATGTGTGGACCACAGCAGTTTTCAGTGGTCATTAGCTTTCCTCCAAATCCCCCTTGGACAGTTTTGTAGCATAATGTCTCTGGTGATACACTACTCCGTAAACATCTTTCCAATGTAACATAGTAGATTTCCAGCAAACTTCAGAGCTGGGCTTTTCAGTAAGATCTACTGAGTTGGCACCACAGTGACTTCTTTGCCATTCAGTGAGCTACAAATTCCCTCTCTAACATGTTCTGCACCCTAGTCCAGGGAGTCTCTTTTTTTGGGTGCTCTATTTTAGCTTTAGGAATGATGATTGCTCTTTTATATCTGCTATTTCTAAAATTGTAGAATTTTCTCCTTGTCACTTTAATCTCTTATAAATAATTATTCTTTTTATTAAACTTTCTCTGTTCAAATTATAGTGTGATTTCTCTCTTATGATTGATTCTAACTGATGTACATCAAAAACTAAATCAAATACATAGCTCCCCATAAGCTAAATGCTTTCAAATTTCTGAGGGTGTTTAGTCTTCTATTTAATAAGTGCATGGATAATAAATCCCACTTAAAAGAATTAAAGATATTACATATTACATAATTTAAGGTTATTACATAATATTACATAAATTAAGGTTTAAAGTAAGTGCTCATTAATGTTACTTGAATCTGAATGCTGAGTTAAATTTGAATCTGAATTAAATAATACATATTTAGAAGGATATGGAACCCAGGTTATAAGGAATTAAGGAAACCAGTGTTACGAGATTTGTCAACTAAAGAATAGGAATGTGTGAGATATAGATTTGTCAACTTTAAATGATTTGATTTCTACTTTTGTTGTATTGTACTGAAAACATAAATAGTAAAGTGCAGAAAGGAAGAATCCAATACAAAAAGAGACTATAATGATGCAGAAAAGTGTGAGAATGAGTGGTTTTCTGGATAACATACATGAAACTGAGTATAAAGGTCACATTAATTATGTGACATATGTTATGCAAATACAACTTAAATAGAAAACTATGATAAAAATAAATTAATGTAAATATTAAGCTATATATCAACATCATCATTGCCTTTTTAAAGCAAATTTTCAACTTTGTTATTCTGATAAAATTAGAAGCATTAAAAATTAATAATTTACTGTTAATGGCATGATGAAATGTCAAGCAATAATAGTGAAAGTTAATATTATTATATACCCACATTTTATTATAATTTTGAAGTATTAATTTTAAAAATAATTGAATGTTTCTAACACTAAGATAGGAAAGAGATTATTAGACATCATAATTTTCATGACAGTATTCTAGAAATAGTATTTATAAACTAGACTTTTGTTATGAATACAGGTGTGAAATCAATGTTTGACTCAACATTGCTGTAGTTTTTGCTCTAAATTTGCACAATTGCTTAGAGAGGATTAAGTGCATAAGATATCTGCAATTTCAGACCTTTTCCACTTTAAGTTATTTCAGAGCAAAACTCCTATAGAGACTTGGAGAAACATAATTATTTTACAGTTGATTTAACTCAAAAATGGTTAAAGAAATTTACCTCACATTTTTCAGCAACCTGAAAAATTAACCTTTTGCAGTAGCAATTCTAATACTCATTTCTCCAGAATGATATTTTTATATCATTGGTAAGCACTATCCTGTGTTATATATCTTGGAGTTTATTCATAAAGAAAAAGGTAAACAGGGACGCCTGGGTGGCTCAGTGGGTTAAGCCACTGCCTTCGGCTCAGGTCATGATCCTGGGGTCCTGGGATTGAGTCCCGCATCTGGCTCCTTGCTCGGCAGGGAGCCTGCTTCCTCCTCTCTCTCTGCCTGCCTCTCTGCCTGCTTGTGTGTACTCTCTCTCTCTGACAAATAAATAAAATCTTAAAAAAAAAAAAAAAGAACTACTAATGTAATTTGTAAAAAAAAAAAAAAGGTAAACAGTTAATAACCAATATTACTTCTGAATGTACTATTAAAAACATTTGTGTGATAGTCAATAAGTTATTTATTGGTTGATTTTATAGTAAAATTAATTTCCTTATAATTTACACTAGAGACACAAAATAACATGCTCCTCACTTATAGTTCCTTAGTGAAATTGCCCTCCTTAAGCACCCTATTATCCTGTTGCCTTTGCCACTATAGACTGCTGTCTCAGCCACTCTGAACTAATCAGATTTCATTCTTCAAAATGTGAGTTTTGTCTGCAGAGGTCCAAGCTCAAAAGTTCACGTAGACTCAGAGGTTAATAACCTCATGTCAAGCTGTCATAATGTATATTTTCACATGGTAGAAGATGCCTAGAATTCAGTAATGTGGGATGTAGGAAGTGTGTAGGAAGATCCAGAGAGAAGAAATGGAGAAAACAGCCACTGCACTCATTAGTAATTAAATATTCTGTAGATACGCTTTTTTGAATAGCACATATTCTTTCCTTCCTGAAGCTTTATTTGTTTATGCATATCAGTTTTTTGGAACAAAATAATTACAAAACCATCTAATTATGAGACACAACTTAGCATTTTTAGGGAGCTCAACAAATTGATATTTTTCCTTAAAGAAATCTATTAGAAAAATATAAAGATCTGAGTACATATATGGTTTGTGTATTTTTATACATATGGATTCAAACAACAAATGTGGCCATGTTCAAGCACTCTTCATTTTTATTCATAGTTGCTGATTAGATTTATATTGCTCTACCTGACAGATTTCTCTTAACACAGAGCTTAGGACAGGATACATAAGAATAAATCTCACTTAAAAATATTTTATAGAAACTGAAGACCCCAAAAGACAAAGAAAAATAACTTAAAACATCTTAATGTTTTCTTAAGCCTCTTTTCATAAGCTGGTCCAACCACAACTTTTTCTATCACAATTAATGGCAAAACCATACTTTCTGATTTAGAGGACCAAAGAAAACAACACAAAAAAGAAATGAGATGAAAAACTAAAAACTAGAATTATAATTTTATCGCCTCCTTAAATCTCCACTTTAGTGTCACAGATTCTATCAATCAGGTCAATCAATAAGATAATCCCTATAATTAACTTGATTCCTCCTCACTATTTCCACAATTACCATTCTGTAATGCTGCTGAGGATTTTTGCATCTATGTTCATCAGCAGAGATATTGGCCTATAGTTCTCTTCTTTAGTGGAGTCTTTATCTAGTTTTGGTGTCAGGGTAATGCTGGCCTCATAGAATGAATTTGGATGTTTTCCTTCCTTTTCCATTTTTTGGAATAGTTTGAGAAGAATAGGTGTTAACTGTTCTTTAAATGTTTTGTAGAACTCACCTATGAAGCTGTGCACTTCTGTTTTTTGATTACTGATTAAATTTCTTTGCTGGTTAACAATCTGTTCAAGTTTTCTATCTCTTCCTATTTCAATTTTGGTAGTTTATATATTTCTAGGAATTTATCCATTTCTTCCAGGTTGTCAAACTTGATGCCATATAGTTTTTCAAACAATTCTCTTATAGTTGTTTGTATTTCTATGGTGTTGCTTGTTATTTCTCCTTTCTCAATTATGATTTTATTTACTTGGGTCTTTCTTTCTTTTTTTTTTTCCTTTTTGAGAAATCTGGATAGAGGTTTATCAATTTTATTAATTTTTTTGAAGAACCACCTCCTAGTTTCACTGATCTATTGCTTTGTTTTTGGTGTGTGTGTGTGTGTGTGTGTGTGTGTGTGTGTGTGTGTGTGTGTTTTAGTTTCTATATTTATTTCTGCTCTATTCTTTATTATTTCCTTCCTTCCTGGCTTTAAGGTTTGTTTTTAGTTCTTCTTCTAGCTTCTTTAGTGTAAAGTTAGGTTGTTTATTTGAGATTCTTCTTGCTTCTTTAGATAGACCTATATTGCCCTATATTTCCCTCTTAGGTCTACTTTTCCTGCATCCTGAAGGTTTGGGACCATTGTGTTTTCATTTTCATTTGTTTTCATATATATTTTCTTATTTCTTCTTTTGATTTCCCGGTTGACCCATTCATTGTTTAGTAGGATGATGTTTAACTTCCATATATTTGTGGTCTTTCCAAATTTTTTCTTGTGGGTGACTTCTAGTTTTATAAGTTTGTGGTCAGAAAAGGTGCATGCTATGTTTTCAATCTTTTTTACTTGTTGAGGCCTGTTTTCTGACCTAATATGTGATCTGTTTTGGAGAATGTTCCATGTGCACTTGAAAAGACTATGAATTCTGCTGTTTAGGGTGAAATGTTTTGAATATATTTGTTAAGTCCATCTGGTCCAGTGTGTCTTTCAAAGGCACTTTTTCCTTATTTATTTTCCATTTAGATGATCTGTTCATTGATGTAAATGGGGTGTAAAAGTCCCCTACTATTATTGGATTATCAATTGGTTTCTTTATGTTTGTTATTAACTGTTTTACCTATTGGGGCAATCCCATGTTGGGTGCATAAATATTTACAATTGTTATATCTTCTTGTTAGATTGTCCCCTTTATGATTATGTAATGCCCTCTTATCTCTTTTCACAGTCTTAGTTTTGAAGTCTACTTTGTCTAATGTAAGTATTGCTACTCCAGCTTTCTTTTGACTTCTTTATGCATGATAAATGTTTCTCCACTGTCTCACTTTCAATCTGGAGGTGTCTTTAGGTCTAAAATGAGATGCTTACAGGAAAATATAGATGGGTCTTATTTATTTTTTTTAATCCATTGTGATACCCTATATCTTTGTGTTTTGTTTTGTTTTGTTTTGTTTTGTTTGTTTTCTAAATTTTATTTTTAATTTTTTTATTTTTTCAGCATAACAGTATTCATTATTTTTGCACCACACCCAGTGCTCCATGCAATCCGTGCCCTCTACAATACCCACCACCTGCTGCCCCCAACCTCCCACCCCCCGCCCCTTCAAAATTCTCAGATTGTTTTTCAGAGTCCATAGTCTCTCATGGTTCACCTCCCCTTCCAATTTCCCTCAACTCCCCTCTCCTCTCCATCTCCCCTTGTCTTCCATGCTATTTGTTATGCTCCACAAATAAGTGAAACCATATGATAATTGACTCTCTCTGCTTGACTTATTTCACTCAGCATAATCTCTTCCAGTCCCATCCATGTTGCTACAAAACTTGGGTATTCATCCTTTTTTTTTTTTTTTTTTTTACAGCTTTATAAACATATATTTTTATCCCCAGGGGTACAGGTCTGCGAATCGCCAGGTTTACACACTTCGCAACACTCACCATAGCACATACCCTCCCCAATATCCATAACCCCACCCCCTCTCCCAACCCCCTCCCCCCATCAACCCTCAGTTTGTTTTGTGAGATTAAGAGTCACTTATGGTTTGTCTCCCTCCCAATCCCATCTTTTTCATTTACTCTTCTCCTACCCCCTCAACCCCCCATGTTGCATCTCCTCTCCCTCATATCAGGGAGATCATATGATAGTTGTCTTTCTCCGATTGACTTATTTCGCTAAGCATGATACCCTCTAGTTCCATCCACGTCGTCGCAAATGGCAAGATTTCATTTCTTTTGATGGCTGCATAGTATTCCATTGTGTATATATACCACATCTTCTTTATCCATTCGTCTGTTGATGGACATCTAGGTTCTTTCCATAGTTTGGCTATTGTAGACATTGCTGCTATAAACATTCGGGTGCATGTGCCCCTTCGGATCACTATGTTTGTATCTTTAGGGTAAATACCCAGCAGTGCAATTGTAGGGTCATAGGGTAGTTCTATTTTCAACATTTTGAGGAACCTCCATGCTGTTTTCCAGACTCATTTTATGAGGCCAGCATCACCTTGATCCCAAAACCAGACAAGGATCCCAACAAAAAAGAGAACTACAGACCAATATCCTTGATGAACACAGATGCAAAAATTCTCGCCAAAATACTAGCCAATAGGATTCAACAGTACATTAAAAGGATTATTCACCACGACCAAGTGGGATTTATTCCAGGGCTGCAAGGCTGGTTCAACATCCGCAAATCAATCAATGTGATACAACACATTAATAAAAGAAAGAACAAGAACCATATGATACTCTCCATAGATGCTGAAAAAGCATTTGACAAAGTACAGCATCCCTTCCTGATCAAAACTCTTCAAAGTGTAGGGATAGACGGCACATACCTCAATATTATCAAAGCCATCTATGACAAACCCACCGCAAATATCATTCTCAATGGAGAAAAACTGAAAGCTTTTCCGCTAAGGTCAGGAACACGGCAGGGATGTCCGTTATCACCACTGCTATTCAACATAGTACTAGAAGTCCTAGCCTCAGCAATCAGACACCAAAAGGAAATTAAAGGCATCCAAATCGGCAAAGAAGAAGTCAAACTATCACTCTTCGCAGATGATATGATACTCTATGTGGAAAACCCAAAAGACTCCACTCCAAAACTGCTAGAACTTGTACAGGAATTCAGTAAAGTGTCAGGATATAAAATCAATGCACAGAAATCAGTTGCATTTCTCTACACCAACAACAAGACAGAAGAAAGAGAAATTAAGGAGTCCATCCCATTTACAATTGCACCCAAAACTATAAGATACCTAGGAATAAACCTAACCAAAGAGACTAAGAATCTATACTCAGAAAACTATAAAGTACTCACGAAAGAAATTGAGGAAGACACAAAGAAATGGAAAAATGTTCCATGCTCCTGGATTGGAAGAATAAATATTGTGAAAATGTCTATGCTACCTAAAGCAATCTACACATTTAATGCAATTCCTATCAAAATACCATCCATTTTTTTCAAAGAAATGGAACAAATAATCCTACAATTTATATGGAACCAGAAAAGACCTCGAATAGCCAAAGGAATATTGAAAAAGAAAGCCAAAGTAGGTGGCATCACAATTCCGGACTTCAAGCTCTATTACAAAGCTGTCATCATCAAGACAGCATGGTACTGGCACAAAAACAGACACATAGATCAATGGAACAGAATAGAGAGCCCAGAAATAGACCCTCAACTCTATGGTCAACTCATCTTCGACAAAGCAGGAAAGAATGTCCAGTGGAACAAAGACAGCCTCTTCAATAAATGGTGTTGGGAAAATTGGACAGCCACATGCAGATAAATGAAATTGGATCATTTCCTTACACCACACACGAAAATAGACTCAAAATGGATGAAGGATCTCAATGTGAGAAAGGAATCCATCAAAATCCTCGAGGAGAACACAGGCAGCAACCTCTTCGACGTCAGCCGCAGCAACATCTTCCTAGGAACATCACCAAAGGCAAGGGAAGCAAGGGCAAAAATGAACTTTTGGGATTTTATCAAGATCAAAAGCTTCTGCACAGCAAAGGAAACAGTTAACAAAACCAAAAGACAACTGACAGAATGGGAGAAGATATTTGCAAATGACATATCAGATAAAGGGCTAGTGTCCAAAATCTATAAAGAACTTAGCAAACTCAACACCCAAAGAACAAATAATACAATCAAGAAATGGGCAGAGGACATGAACAGACATTTCTGCAAAGAAGACATCCAGATGGCCAACAGACACATGAAAAAGTGCTCCATATCACTCGGCATCAGGGAAATACAAATCAAAACCACCATGAGATATCACCTCACACCAGTCAGAATGGCTAAAATTAACAAGTCAGGAAATGACAGATGCTGGCGAGGATGCGGAGAAAGGGGAACCCTCCTACACTGTTGGTGGGAATGCAAGCTGGTGACACCCTATATCTTTTGGTTGGAGTGTGTAGTCAATTTACATTCAAAGTAATTATTGATAGGTATTCATTTATTTACATTTCATTGCTTGTTTTGTTGTTGCTTCCAGGTATTTTCTCTGATTCTTTCATGTCTTTGTCACTTTCGGGGTCTCTGTTGCACTAAGAGAGTCCCCTTTGATATATCTTACACGGCTGGTTTAGTGGTCATGAACTACTTCAGTTGTTGTTTTGTATGGGAAACTCTTTATCTCTCCTTCTATTCTGTATAGTAGCCTTGCTGGATAGATTAATCTTGGATGCAGATTTTTCCCATTCAGCACTTTGCATATATCATGCCATTCTCTTCTGCACTGCTAAGTCTCTGTGGAGAAATCTCCAACTAGCATTATGGGTTTTGCCTTGTTAAGTAGTTCTTTTATCTTGCTATTTTAAAGATTTTGTTTTATTACTATATTTTGCAAAGTTAATTATAATATGTCTTGGTGTTGATTTGCTTTTATCAATTTTTTGGGGGGTCCTTTCTGTCTCCCGGAGCTGGATGTCTGTTTCCTTCCCCAGATTAGGGTGTTTTCAGCTAACATTTCCCCAAATAATCCTTTTGCCCCACTTCTCTCTATTCTTCTAGGACTCTTATTAATATGAATGTTATTAGGTCTGATGGAGTC
Source organism: Lutra lutra (assembly GCF_902655055.1). Lineage (NCBI taxonomy): Eukaryota > Metazoa > Chordata > Mammalia > Carnivora > Mustelidae > Lutra > Lutra lutra. The sequence goes on from NC_062278.1 coordinate 89,363,456, forward strand.
ACAGAGTTCCTTAAATCTATTCTCATGTTTTATAATTCTTCTTTTTCCCTTTTGTTCAGCTTCATTATTTTTAAATTATTTTGTATTCTAGGTCACTAATTCATTCCTCTGCTTCTACTAGCCTGATGTTCAATGTATCAAGCCTGTTTCCAACTTTGTTTATTGTATTCTTTACCCCAATTGATTCCTTTATAACTCTTTTATCTCTGTGGCAAGGGTCTCACTGATGTGTTCTATTTTTTTTCTCAAGTCCAGTGTGTATCCATATGATTGTTGTTTTAAATTGTCCATCAAGCATGTTACTTATATCTGTTTCACTTAGATCCCTGGCTATGCCCTTATCTGACTCTTGCACTGTTGGTTGAGATGCAAACTGGTGCAGCCACTCTGGAAAACAGTACAGAGTTTCCTCAAAAACTTAAAAAGTATTGTTCAGCAATTGCATTACTAGGTATTTACCCAAAATGCAAAAATTAGCACAGAAATACTAATTCAAAAGGATAGATGTTCCCTGATATTTATAGCAGCATAATCTATAATAACCAAACTTTGGAAACAGCACAAGTATCCATCAACTGAAGAATGGATAAAGAAAATGTGGTGTATATATACAATGGAATATTATTTATCCGTAAAAAAGATTGAAATCTTGCCATTTGCAATGACATGAATGAAGATAGAGAGTATTATCCTAAGTGAGATAAATCAGTCAGAGAAAGACAAACCATATGACATCACTCTATATGTGGAATTTAAGAAACAAAACAAACAAGCAAAGAGCAAAAGAAGAGAGAGAGAGAGGAAAACTATGGAACAGACTCTAGAGAGAATAAACTGATGGTTACCAGAGGGGATGTGGGTGTGGTTGGGGGAGAATGAATGAAATAGGTGATGGGTATTAAGGAGTGCAATTGTTGTAATGAGCTTTAGGTGTTGTATGAAAGTTTTGAATCACTATATTGTACACCTGAAACTAATATAAAATATGTTAACTAACTGGAATTTAAATATAACTTTAAAAAAAAAGACAAATACAACCTCTAAGTTAAGCTCTTGGAAATATTAAACAGCAATGTATTTAGAAATAAAGTAAATACTTCATTAAAAGGAAATGAAGTACTCATACGGATGAGGCAATTAAATTTAAGTGCAACAAAAAGCACAAAACTAACAGGGTGAAAACTGAGGAAGCTCTTATAGGAAAAAATTGAAAATTACAACTATGATAATAAAATTGGTAATCACTGTAGGTAATAATGTAAAGTAAATCGTTTTTGATGGTTCATATGAAGGGAAGAATTTCTTTATACTATATTTAACTGACATTGTGGATTATTGAGTTAAATGTTGTGGGTGAAATTCAAGGAAGGATAATATCCTAATCATTAATAACTTTGGAGTTCTAGAAACTAAGATCATGGTAATGGAGTCTAATGGTTCAGAGAAGTAGTGATTTCTACACTGAATACAAATACTTATTCAACTTCTCTTGTGTCCTAGGTCCTCTAGTTCAAACTTTCTGAATATGTGAATTTTGTTTTCATTGCCTCTCATCATTATTTTTCTTTCTTACTTCCTCTCTCACCCACAGACTCATTTTTGTATGGTTATCCATACTAAACTAATCCTGTGGATCTATTTCCACTCTTGATACAAGGACATATAGTACAGCAGTTTCTTCTAATCACACCAGTCACTACATGAGATTGAAAGTACAGGCTTGTACCAGTAAGATTCTTCTTTGCAGATAATATTTTATTATAATGCAATACTTTGGGGAAACTTAATTTTTCTGAGGTGATATTCATTGAAAAGTCCATATACTGTAAAATCAAACATCTCTGTAACTTAAATCTGTGTCCTTCATTGCATGCATGTTTGCATGGACTGTCTAGACTCAATAAACTTCTGTTTATTAGTCTATAAAGTAGACATTGACCTGATAATACTGTTGAGGCTTCTCCTTCATATATCCTAGGTATTGGACATACACTGGGGTTCAATAAATGGTACAAATAACTGGATTTGTACTTCCTCTTTTTGTTTTCTTTCCTCAATAATATTTACTTAAACATTAAAAAAGGTACTTTTCCTTATATTCCAAATAATGTATGTTTTCTTTAGTAGTGAGGAAGGAAATAATTAGTGTAAAATAGGAATACATATGCTATTGTCTTTTAAGATACACTATTTCTGTTATTAGATAAGAATAATTGATAGACACTCAAGAAATTTTTCAGTTTTCTCTTTGGGCTATGCCTTCATATCCAAATATTTTCACAAGTATTATCAGTTTCTACTTACTTGGGTGACATAGAGATCATATAGAATTTGGTAGCAATTGCATTTTGATGTGAAGTAGCTGTGTGACTTTGATAAGTTATTTGAGCTTTATATATGTCAGGTCTTATAACATGAATGTTAATTATAAAACCTATATCATGGATTGTTGTAAAATTTTAAAGAGACAATGCAGTGAACCAATTTCCCCAAAATAAAGTAGCTTAACTTTTTTCTTTTTTTTCCTTTTTAATTCTGTCTCAATTTGAAGAATTTAGCTTTAATTAGCCACATTCCTAGTTCTTTTTCCTATAATTTCTTTTTCATTGGGAGTCTTGATATATGATGCCACTTGATCTATGTTACTTTCAAAACTTAGTGCTTATGTTTGCATTAACAGGACGCAGAAATTAGATGTAACTAGTAGATATGCAGCAAATTCCTATGTGTGATTGTTTTATTGTTTTAAAACTCCAGGCTTCCTTGCATTATTTTGAAGAACTATTAAATGCCTTCAGTAAATCAATCCTCCCTATTTTATTTCCAGAAATGAAATCTTTTGTGTTCACATGTTAGAGATATATCAAATTCTCAATGCATGACTTTTATATTTTATGACATTTACTTTGTATCTTATATTTGAAATTGCTGTTGTTTTTCTTTGTTTTGTTTTTTTACTAGGTGACTTAGAAATTATGGAATTCTTCCACCCAAACATTAATAGAAGAAATTTTTGAATTTCAGTATTTGATTTCTGTTAGTTTTAATTACTCTAAGTAAATTGATGTCAAAAACCTCTCAGGGCGGGGAGGAGTCAAGATGGCAGAGAAGTAGCAGGCTGAGACTACTTCAGGTAGCGGGAGATCAGCTAGATAGCTTATCTAAAGATTGCAAACACCTACAAATCCAACGGGAGATCAAAGAGAAGAAGAACAGCAACTCTAGAAACAGAAAATCAACCAATTTCTGAAAGGTAGGACTGACAGAGAAGTGAATCCAAAGATGGGAAGATAGACCGCGGGGGGAAGGGCCGGCTCCCGGCAAGCGGCGGAGCAACAGAACACAAAATCGGGACTTTTAAAAGTCTGTTCCACTGAGGGACATCGCTCCATAGGCTTAACCGGGGTGAAGCGCACGCAGGGTCAGCGTGGCCTCAGGTCCCGCAGGGTCACAGAAGGATCGGGGGTGTCTGAGTGTCGCAGAGCTTACAGGTATTAGAACGGGGAAGCCGGCTACAGAGACAGAGCCGAGGAATGAGCTCTAAGCTCAGAGTTACTTTGAACCGGTCACAGGCTCGGTCAGCTCGGAGCGTGGCCGGAGGCCAGGGTGACGGGAGAAATTGGGAGCTGTTCTCTGAGGGCACACTGAGGAGTGGGGCCCCGGGCTCTCGGCTCCTCTGGGCCGGAGACCAGGAGGCCACCATCTTCATTCCCACCATCCGGAACTCTACGGAAAGCACTCAGGGAACAAAAGCTCCCGAAAGCAAACCCGATCAGATTACTCAGACCAACCCCGGGTAAGGGCGATGCAACTCCACCTGGGGCAAAGAAACTTGAGATTCATTACAACAGGCCCCTCCCCCAGAAGATCAACAAGAAACCCAGCCAGGACCAAGTTCACCTACCAAGGAGTGCAGTTTCAATACCAAGGAGAGCAGCGGAATTCCAGAGGAGGAGAAAGCAAAGCATGGAACTCATGGCTTTCTCCCCATGATTCTTTAGCCTTGCAGTTAATTTAATTTTTTTTTCTTTTTCAATTTTTTTTTCTTCCTCTAAATTTTTTTAACTTTTACCCTTTTCTTTTTTAACTTTTTAAAACTAGTTTATCTAATATATATATATATATATTTTCTCCTTTTTATATTTTTTCTTCATTGGTTTTCTTTTTTTAATTGTTTCTTTTTATTTTTTTTTCTTTCTGAACCTCTTTTTATCCCCTTTCTCCCCCCTCACGATTTGGGATCTCTTCTGATTTGGCTAAAGCATATTTTCCTAGGGTTGTTGCCACCCATTTACTATTTTACTTGCTCCTTCATCAACTCTTAATCTGGACAAAATGGCAAGGCAGAAAAATTCACCACAAAAAAAAGAACAAGAAGCAGTACCAAAGGCTAGGGACCTAATCAATACAGACATTGGTAATATGTCAGATATAGAGTTCAGAATGATGATTCTTAAGGTTCTAGCCGGCTCGAAAAAGGCACAGAAGATATTAGAGAAACCCTCTCGGGAGATATAAAAGCCCTTTCTGGAGAAATAAAAGAACTAAAATCTAACCAAGTTGAAATCAAAAAAGCTATTAATGAGGTGCAATCAAAAATGGAGGCTCTGACTACTAGGATAAATGAGGCAGAAGAAAGAATCAGCGATATAGAAGACCAAATGACAGAGAATAAAGAAGCTGAGCAAAAGAGGGACAAACAGCTACTGGACACTGAGGGGAGAATTCAAGAGATAAGTGACACCATAAGACGAAACAACATTAGAATAATTGGGATTCCAGAAGAAGAGGAAACAGAGAGGGGAGCAGAAGGTATATTGGAGAGAATTATTGGAGAGAATTTCCCCAATATGGCAAAGGGAACAAGCATCAAAATTCAAGAGGTTCAGAGAACCCCCCTCAAAATCAATAAGAATAGGTCCACACCCCGTCACCTAATAGTAAAATTTACAAGTCTTAGTGACAAAGAGAAGATCCTGAAAGCAGCCCAGGAAAAGAAGTCTGTAACGTACAATGGTAAAAATATTAGATTGGCAGCAGACTTATCCACAGAGACCTGGCAGGCCAGAAAGAGCTGGCATGATATATTCAGAGTACTAAATGAGAAAAACATGCAGCCAAGAATACTATATCCAGCTAGGCTATCATTGAAAATAGAAGGAGAGATTAAAAGCTTCCAGGACAAACAAAAACTGAAAGAATTTGCAAATACCAAACCAGCTCTACAGGAAATATTGAAAGGGGTCCTCTAAGCAAAGACAGACCGTAAAAGTAGTAGATCAGAAAGGAACAGAGACAATATACAATAACAGTCACCTTACAGGCAATACAATGGCACTAAATTCATATCTCTCGATACTTACCCTGAATGTTTATGGGCTAAATGCCCCAATCAAAAGATACAGGGTATCAGAATGGATAAAAAAACAAAACCCATCTATATGTTGCATACAAGAAACTCATCTTACACCCGAAGACACCTCCAGGTTTAAAGTGAGGGGGTGGAAAAGAATTTACAATGCTAATGGACATCAGAAGAAAGCAGGAGTGGCAATCCTTATATCAGATCAATTAGATTTTAAGCCAAAGACTATAATAAGAGATGAGGAAGGACACTATATCATACTCAAAGGAACTGTCCAACAAGAAGATCTAACAATTTTAAATATCTATGCCCCTAACGTGGGAGCAGCCAACTATATAAACCAAATAATAACAAAATCAAAGAAACACATCGACAAGAATACAATAATAGTAGGGGACTTTAACACTCCCCTCACTGAAATGGCAGATCATCCAAGCAAAAGATCAAAAGGAAAACAAGGCCTTAAATGACACACTGCACCAGATGGACATCACAGATATATTCAGAACATTTCATCCCAAAGCAACAGAATACACATTCTTCTCTAGTGCACATGGAACATTCTCCAGAATAGATCACATCCTGGGTCATAACTCAGGTCTCAACCGGTATCAAAAGCTTGGGATCATTCCCTGCCTATTTTCAGACCACAATGCTCTGAAACTAGAATTCAATCACAAGAGGATATTTGGAAAGAACCCAAATACATGGAGACTAAACAGCATCCTTCTAATGAATGAATGGGTCAACCAGGAAATTAAAGAAGAATTGAAAAAATTCATGGAAACAAATGATAATGAAAACACAATGGTTCAAAATCTGTGGGACACAACAAAGGCAGTCCTCAGAGGAAAATATATAGCGGTACAAGCCTTTCTCAAGAAACAAAAAAGGTCTCAAATACACAACCTAACCCTACACCAAAAGGAGCTGGAGAAAGAACAAGAAAGAAAACCTAAACCCAGCAGGAGAAGAGAAATCATAAAGATCAGAGCAGAAATCAATGAAATAGAAACCAAAAAACCAATAGAACAAATCAATGAAACTAGGAGCTAGTTCTTTGAAAGAATGAATGAGATTGATAAACCCTGGCCAGACTTATCAAAAAGAAAAGAGAAAGGACCCAAATTAATAAAATCATGAATGAAAGAGGAAAGATCACAACTAACACCAAAGAAATACAGACAATTATAAGAACATACTATGAGCAACTCTACACCAACAAATTTGACAATCTGGAAGAAATGGATGCATTCCTAGAAACACATAAACTACCACAACTGAACCAGGAAGAAATAGAAAGCCTGAAAGACCCATAGCCAGTAAGGAGATTGAAACAGTCATCAAAAATCTTCAAACAAACAAAAGCCCAGGGCCAGACGGCTTCCCGGGGGAATTCTACCAAACATTTAAAGAAGAACTAATTCCTATTCTCCTGAAACTGTTCCAAAAAATAGAAATGGAAGGAAAACTTCCAAACTCATTTTTTTTTCCAAACTCATTTTATGAGGCCAGCATCACCTTGATCCCAAAACCAGACAAGGATCCCATCAAAAAAGAGAACTACAGACCAATATCCTTGATGAACACAGATGCAAAAATTCTCACCAAAATACTAGCCAATAGGATTCAACAGTACATTAAAAGGATTATTCACCACGACCAAGTGGGATTTATTCCAGGGCTGCAAGGTTGGTTCAACATCCGCAAATCAATCAATGTGATACAACACATTAATAAAAGAAAGAACAAGAACCATATGATACTCTCCATAGATGCTGAGAAAGCATTTGACAAAGTATAGCATCCCTTCCTGATCAAAACTCTTCAAAGTGTAGGGATAGAGGGCACATACCTCAATATTATCAAAGCCATCTATGACAAACCCAACACAAATATCATTCTCAATGGAGAAAAACTGAAAGCTTTTCCGCTAAGGTCAGGAACACGGCAGGGATGTCCATTATCACCACTGCTATTCAATATGGTACTAGAAGTCAGACAATCAGACAATCAGACAACAAAAGGAAACTAACGGCATCCAAATCGGCAAAGAAGAAGTCAAACTATCACTCTTTGCAGATGATATGATACTATATGTGGAAAACCCAAAAGACTCCACTCCAAAACTGATAGAACTTGTACAGGAATTCAGTAAAGTGTCAGGATATAAAATCAATGCACAGAAATCAGTTGCATTTCTCTACACCAACAACAAGAGAAAAGAAAGAGAAATTAAGGAGTCAATCCCATTTACAATTGCACCCAAAACCATAAGATACCTAGGAATAAACCTAACCAAAGAGGCTAAGAATCTATACTCCGAAAACTAAAAAGTACTCATGAAAGAAATTGAGGAAGACACAAAGAAATGGAAAAATGTCCCATGCTCCTGGATTGGAAGAATAAATATTGTGAAAATGTCTATGCTACCTAAAGCAATCTACACATTTAATGCAATTCCTATCAAAGTACCATCCATTTTTTTTTTTTTCAAAAAAATGGAACAAATCATCCTAAAATTTATATGGAACCAGAAAAGACCTCGAATAGCCAAAGGAATATTGAAAAAGAAAGCCAAAGTTGGTGGCATCACAATTCCAGACATCAAGCTCTATTACAAAGCTGTCATCATCAAGACAGCATGGTACTGGCACAAAAACAGACACATAGATCAATGGAACAGAATAGAGAGCCCAGAAATAGACCCTCAACTCTATGGTCAACTAATCTTCGACAAAGCAGGAAAGAATGTCCAATGGAAAAAAGACAGCCTCTTCAATAAATGGTGTTGGGAAAATTGGACAGCCACATGCAGATAAATGAAATTGGATCATTTCCTTATGCCACACACTAAAATAGACTCAAAATGGATAAAGGACCTCAATGTGAGAAAGGAATCCATCAAAATCCTTGAGGAGAACACAGGCAGAAACCTCTTCGACCTCAGCCGCAGCAACATCTTCCTAGGAACATCACCAAAGGCAAGGGAAGCAAGGGCAAAAATGAACTATTGGGATTTTATCAAGATCAAAAGCTTCTGCACAGCAAAGGAAACAGTTAACAAAACCAAAAGACAACTGACAGAATGGGAGAAGATATTTGCAAACGACATACCAGATAGTATCCAAAATCTATAAAGAACTTATCAAACTCAACACCCAAAGAACAAATAATCCAATCAAGAAATGGGCAGAAGACATGAACAGACATTTCTGCAAAGAAGATATCCAGATGGCCAACAGATACATGAAGAAGTGCTCCATATCACTCGGCATCAGGGAAATACAAATCAAAACCACAACGAGATATCACCTCACACCAGTCAGAATGGCTAAAATTAACAAGTCAGGAAATGACAGATGCTGGCGAGGATGCGGAGAAAGGGCAACCCTCCTACACTATTGGTGGGAATGCAAGCTGGTGCAACCACTCTGGAAAACAGCATGGAGGTTCCTCAAAATGTTGAAAATAGAATTACCCTACGACCCAGCAATTGCACTACTGGGTATTTACCCTAAAGATACAAACGTAGTGATCCGAAGGGGCACGTGCACCCGAATGTTTATAGCAGCAATGTCTACAATATCCAAACTATGGAAAGAACCTAGATGTCCATCAACAGATGAATGGATAAAGAAGATGTGGTATATATACAGAGTGGAATACGATGCAGTCATCAAAAGAAATGGAATCTAGCTTTTTGCGATGACATGGATGGAACTAGAGATTATCATGCTTAGCAAAATATATCCATCGGAGAAAGACAACTATCATATGATCTCCCTGATATGAGGAAGTGGAGATGCAACATGGGGGGTTAAGTGGGTAGGAGAAGAGTAAATGAGACAAGATGGGTTTAGGAGGGAGACAAACCATAAGTGACTCTTAATCTCACAAAACAAACTGAAGGTTGATGGGGGGAGGGGGATTGAGAGAGGATGTTGGGGTTATGAACATTGATTAGGGTATGTGCTGTGGTGAGTGCTGTGAACTGTGTAAACCTGGCAATCACAGACCTGTACCCCTGGGGATGAAAATATATGTTTATAAAAAAATAAAATAAAATAAATAAAATAAAATAAAAAAGGAAAAAAAAACACAAATATAAAAATAACACATTGAGATGTTGTAATTGAGGTGTCACATGAAGTATTTTTATTTGAGAACATTTGTCATAGTGAATGACTGTCTAGATAGAAAACCATAAGTATCATTTAACTGTGCTGAATTAACTGGTTTGTACAAATATTAATCTGTTTGGCCCAGTAAAACACTTAACATTGGAAGGCCACAGTGGTTTGGTTTTCAGATTGAAAATGAGCTGTTTTCTGTGCTTTAAATATCAGAATCTAAGAATATTTGGTTCAAAACCAGAACCTTATAAGTCAGTTAGAGAAAGACAATTCTCTGAGATCATATGATCTCTCCAAAATGAGGAATTTGAGAGGCAAGGCAAGGGTTTATAAGGGAAGGGAGGGCAAAAGGAAACAAGATGGGACCAGGGAGGGAGACCAACCATAAGAGACTCTCAATCTCAGGAAACAAATTGAGGGCTGCTAAGGGGCAAGGGGAGGGATGGGATGGATGGGGGATGGACATTGGAGAGGGTATGTGCTATGGTGAGTGCTGTGAATTGTGTAAGATTAATGATTCGCAAACCTGTACCCCTGAGGCATCTAAACATTATATGCTAATTAAAAAACAAAAGCAAGGGCGCCTGGGTGGCTCAGTGGGTTAAGCCGCTGCCTTCGGCTCAGGTCATGATCTCAGGGTCCTGGGATCGAGTCCCGCATCGGGCTCTCTGCTCAGCGGGGAGCCTGCTTTCCTCTCTCTCTCTCTCTGCCTGCCTCTCTACCTGCTTGTGATCTCTGTCTGTCAAATAAATGAATAAAATCTTAAAAAAAAAAAAAAAAAAAAAAACAAAAGCAAGAACAAACAGAACCCAAGAATAATTGGCTACTAAATACAAAAGCATTTAAAGAATCATCCTTGAATGTTCACTCTCAAAGCTGGAATGAGACTGATACGATTCTGCATTGCAGATTCTTGCTCAGCAGCAATTTTGAGCAAGATTCTTGCTTGGCAGTGAAGTCCACATAAATATAAACAAGGTAGAATCCCTATTGCTTAGTGTATCAAACATAAATGTCAGTAACCCTACACAGATAGTAAAGCTCAGGCTACCTGGCAGAGAAACAAAATGAGGAAACTAGAGTGTTTGAGATACTGACTCTAGTGGAGAGTATGTGGTTATCTTTAATTGATGATGTGTATTTTAATTGGAACTTTATGAATAAATGAATTGATAATGGACGAAGATGAGGAGAAGGGAGAGGGAGCATGCGCCCCAAGGGAAAAGCAACAGCATTAGAGGGGCAGAAAATGATTTCAGAATGTTTGAAGACTAGCCAGTTGTCCAATGTGACACATATGAGGGAAGTTGGAAGAAACATAACTTGAAAAGGATTTTAAAGGATATAATCACAAAATGAGAAGATGGGGAAGATATTTTAGCATAGGTGGATTTTGACTTTGTTCATCTGCTAAGGGGAAGAAGTCAGGGAAAGGAAGCATTTATATTCATAGTAAGAGTGGAGATGATAGATGGTATAGCATCACTGAAAAAGTAGTAGTAATATTGAAAAAGGAATCATCCTGGTTGCTGGTAAAAATCACAGATAAAGAATTTGGACTTTTTGGGCTCTGGGGTGGCTCAGTCAGGTAAGCATCTAAATCTTGGTTTTGGCTCAGTTTATGATCTCTGGGTCATGAGTTAAGTCCCAACATCAGGCTTAGAATGGAGTCTGCTTGAGATTTTCTCTCTCTCCCTTTGCCCCTCCCCCACTTGTGCACATGCTCTCTCTTTCTCTCTCTCACAAATAAATAGAATCTTAAAAAAAAAAGAATTTGGATTTTATAATAACTCCAAAATTTGAAAATGAAATGCACTTAATGTCCTAAAGTAATTAATTACATATACAACAATATACAGTTTTTATGTGGCTCCAGGTATGGAAATATTTTTAAAAGTATTTTAAGTACTGTAAAAATTGATAAGTTATTAGGACAGATTTTGAAAACTAGCTTTATACTTAATACGAAATGGATTTCCAGATGTCAAAGAGATTCTTACATTGACAACTTATTTAGGGAAAATATGTCTCCCTCTCCCCCACAAAACAGCAATCTGATATTCTTCTTTGTTGTTCCGTTCTTAAATAGCACAGCACTCTCTTGTAGGGGCTGTTTGATAACACTCTTCATTTATTACCAGAATGCATATTACAAAGGCACACAATTAACAATAAGTTAATTGGTAGAGGCCACATAAGTCATCCTTATATGCTTGTTTTCAGAGTCAACTAAAATAATGTATGAGAAAATGACCTGTACATTGCAACATAACTATTAGTGATATCAGTACTTTACTTCTGTGATACTACCTCTTTGTCACAATAGTATTTCCTCTGTTTTAGACCAGTTGGAGAAATTCACTCTATACAAAGACCACTCTTGTGTTTTCAGATAGTTTCTTTTTTCATTGTCTGGAAGGAGTCTGTCCAGTGAGTATTCCCATCCTCACTGTGGGAATCTATAGCCTAAAGAATGAAATCATTAGCCATGGCTACCACAGATACAACACTACAGAAATCAGAGATTTCCTCACCCTCTTCCCACACATGCCAGTTTGATTTATAAATAGTATATTCAATGGGCATTTATCCATTCTATAATCATGCCATCATTTTTAGTGAAAATTTAAGTATTCCAATCTGCAGTCTATTTTGTTGAAACAGAAGCTCATCTCTCTTCTGGCTTTCTGTGAAATAATGCATTTATCTCCTCACTAATTTTCTAAGCTAGAAGCATTATATCTCTTTGGTTTTTCTTTTTCAACACAAAATATTGTTATCAAAATAATGATTTGATCATTTTAATGTATCCTAATATGCTCAAGGTAGTAAAACTATTAAGAAAACTGCTATGTTTTACAGTGGCTGAGATAAATGAAATAGAAAGCATTTTTTTTATTTCATTTTTCTTATATATATTTCTGAACTTGTAAAATTTATGTTATTTTTTTCTGTGGTAATAAGGCAAGCATTATCTTCTCCAAGATTAAAAATAAGAAATCATGAACTTCAAAAATATTAACGTTCTGACCGCTCCATGCTTCTCCTTATTTCATCTTGTATCATATTCTCCCCATACCCCCCTCACTATATGAACTCAAGACGTGCTGACCTTATTTCAGCACTGGTGTGTGCTGCATTTTGCCACAGAGTTTTGCAACTGCTGCATGTTCTGTGTGACAATTTCACACCCGTCCCTTCTTTACTAATTTTACTTTTCTAAGATCAAATTCTATTTCCTTAGGGAGTCCTGTCAGAAATTCTTTCAGTCGTGTTTCCTAAAATGAGGTTTCAAGATACTCTATACTTCTATTTTAGGGCATGCATCCCAGGTGAGATTTTGCATTTATTTGTAAGATTTTTAAATTAATGTCTGTGTTCTCAAGTGTTGCTCACCTGTAAAACTATCCAAATCGAAATAGTTAAGTTAATCAGTGGTGATCATTGTGTTTTTGTTCCTATTTCAAGATGTATCAGGTACTGTGTAATTACAAATGTATATTGAAGCCGGGAAACAAAAATATGCACAATTACAAGCTTTGCTAAAGCACAACTCTTTTAAAAAGAAAGTGAAAAAAATCAAGATTAAGTTAATTAGCAGGTTTCCTTTAAGATATTCAGGATTGGTCTTCTGATATCTAACAGAATGCTTGCAGCTTGTTGATAGCTCTGAGCACACTTAACATGCAGAATATTGAGGCATTTTCAAAAAGTCAAGGCAAGTTAATAAACAACTTTTTAATGATTTTTTCCAAGTACTTCTCATTACAACATAGATGGTGTTTTCAAAATTAAAAACACAAATTATACAAAGCATTTTAAACAAAACAATTTAATTCTACAAAGAAAATACCAACAGCTAATTTCCTGTGATGAAAACAGATTACACAACAGTACATATCTATACTTTTTCATTTATTTTCATGCAGCAATTCTCAGCCACATTTTAAAAGCCTTAGCTGAATTATATAATCTGAAACACAGTTATAAATATATCTGATTTAGTGTCTTATCATTAAAAATCAGTCATCTTTTTTTTTAATTTTATTTTTTATAAACATATAATATTTTTTTATTCCCAGGGGTACAGGTCTGTGAATCACCAGGTTTACACACTTCACAGCACTCACCATAGCACACACCCTCCCCAGTGTCCATAATCCCACCCCCCTCCCAACACCCCTCCCCCCATCAACCCTCAGTTTGTTTTGTGAGATTAAGAGTCACTTATGGTTTGTCTCCCTCCCAATTCCATCTTGTTTCATTTACTCTTCTCCTACCCCCTTAACCCCCCATGTTGCTTCTCCTATCCCTCATATCAGGGAGATCATATGATAGTTGTCTTTCTCCGATTGACTTATTTCGCTAAGCATGATACCCTCTAGTTCCATCCACGTCGTCGCAAATGGCAAGATTTCATTTCTTTTGATGGCTGCATAGTATTCCATTGTGTATATATACCACATCTTCTTTATCCATTCGTCTGTTGATGGACATCTAGGTTCTTTCCATAGTTTGGCTAGTGTAGACATTGCTGCTATAAACATTCGGGTGCACGTGCCCCTTCAGATCACTACGTTTGTATCTTTAGGGTAAATATTCAGCAGTGCAAATAATCCTAAAATTTATATGGAACCAGAAAAGACCTCGAATAGCCAAAGGAATATTGAAAAAGAAAGCCAAAGTTGGTGGCATCACAATTCCGGACTTCAAGCTCTATTACAAAGCTGTCATCATCAAGACAGCATGGTACTGGCACAAAAACAGACACATAGATCAATGGAACAGAATAGAGAGCCCAGAAATAGACCCTCAACTCTATGGTCAACTCATCTTCGACAAAGCAGGAAAGAATGTCCAATGGAACAAAGACAGCCTCTTCAATAAATGGTGTTGGGAAAATTGGACAGCCACATGCAGAAAAATGAAATTGGATCATTTCCTTACACCACACATGAAAATAGACTCAAAATGGATGAAGGATCTCAATGTGAGAAAGGAATCCTTCAAAATCCTTGAGGAGAACACAGGCAACAACCTCTTCGACCTCAGCCGCAGCAACATCTTCCTAGGAACATCGCCAAAGGCAAGGGAAGCAAGGGCAAAAATGAACTATTGGGATTTTATCAAGATCAAAAGCTTTTGCACAGCAAAGGAAACAGTTAACAAAACCAAAAGACAACTGACAGAATGGGAGAAGATATTTGCAAATGATATATCAGATAAAGGGCTAGTGTCCAAAATCTATAAAGAACTTAGCAAACTCAACACCCAAAGAACAAAGAATCCAATCAAGAAATGGGCAGAGGACATGAACAGACATTTCTGCAAGGAAGACATCCAGATGGCCAACAGACACATGAAAAAGTGCTCCATATCACTCGGCATCAGGGAAATACAAATCAAAACCACAATGAGATACCACCTCACACCAGTCAGAATGGCTAAAATTAACAAGTCAGGAAATGACAGATGCTGGCGAGGATGCGGAGAAAGGGGAACCCTCCTACACTGTTGGTGGGAATGCAAGCTGGTGCAACCACTCTGGAAAACAGCATGGAAGTTCCTCCAAATGTTGAAAATAGAACTACCCTATGACCCAGCAATTGCACTGCTGGGTATTTACCCTCAAAATCAGTCATCTTAAGATCAATTTTTCATTCTTGTTCAAAGAATTTGAATAGTAGTTTAAAAGTATTTGTTGAAACCATTATACATGTACCATTTATATATATAAACAGAGTCTAAAGATTCTTTTCATTTCCCTTTGAGCACACTGTAGCTATAATCTGAGTAGTCACTGGAGCAAACCTGGGCTTTGACATCACATACAATTTAATTTAGCTGTACTATTTTTAAGCTTTCTAAAATAAATGAATGCTTTCATCTTCTGCATACTGGAAGGGCCAACATTAGAACCCAGACTCTGGATTCCTTTATTTATAGACTGTGTTGAAAACGAACTGCTAAAGGTGATTTTCCAGTTTTATTCTTTCTCCCAAAAAATCAGGGATATAGGCTGTACTTCAGACCAGTTATAAAAATATTTTTTGTGCTCCATACAATTTGCCACTATCAGATTGATTTTGGTATGTGGGAAGAAGGAAAGGAGATTGGAAAAAGATTATCTCCTTCCAATGTCTCCAAAAATCTATTATTCTTTCTATAAGCCTTCTCTGGAGAATGTCAGTTATGCCAAAGGAATCAATCACAATGCCACATGCCCAGTGTTTTGTTAAGGAAAGTGATTTTTTTAATTGGATAGGTACAATGACCTTCCATTTCACTTTGGTAATCTCTTCTCCAAAGCTACTCAGTCACTAAAAGGCAGTTCAGATCTCCAAAATATATTGTTTGCTTTGTTGCAACAATCTTTTTTTTTTTCCCTGCAGTAATCTTTTAAGCAGAGCTCTTGTATTGTGTCTCACCACAATCCCTACCACTTCATATTTTATCTTGTTAAGTGAAATTATTTCTAAACACAATTTTACTCATTTCAGCTTCCTGTTTATTACTCTTCAGTTCCTATCCCCTGCTTTCATTATAAAATCATCTTCTGAAATATGATATTCCCTTAGGTATTCATAATTATTATCTTCTCTCTATTGTTTCATCCTAAATATCCAGTAAATCCTGAAGCTCTTATCAATTATCAATATCAAAAATCTCATTGTCATATTTGCATGCATGTTATATTTAACATAATTAATGGCAAAACTCTAAGAATTATTAAGGTAAGTATAAAAAAATCACTGTATAGGGGCATCTGGGTGGTTCAGTCATTTGAGTATCCAACTTGTAATTTGAGCTCAGGTCATGATTTCATGGGTCTTGGGATTAGGCCCCGAATCAGGCTCTGCCCTCAGTGGGGAGTCTGCTTGTGGTTCTCTCTTTCCCTCTCTCTCTGCCTTTCCTTGCCCTTGCACATGTACCCACACCCATCTAAAATTAATCAATCAATCTTTAAAGAAATCACTGTATATGTATTTACTTAGATCTAATTAACCTCTTATCCTCACTAGAATTTAGGTAGGCATTTTTACTACTAGATCACAGAATACTTGCCTACAGTAGGTGCTCATTATTACTGGTTAACAAATGAATGATAGATTAATTAGTTAATTTAATAGTGTGGATAAAATTTCTGCATAGAAGCTAGAGATTTATGTAGAGGAAAATAGCTTAAGTTTATGAATGAAATCTTTTTACTTTTAAGGTTTTTCTATCTTTATTAATTTTTGTATCAAAGGTTTATTAGCTTTTATAAACTCATTTAGCATAGGAAGATGATCATCTCTTTGATATTATTATAGCAGACACTAATGTCATTGTTAATGAATGCTGTATAACATTATTTTCTGCACTATTTGTCATTCATTTCAGTATTTTATGACAGCCCCATCCTTCCAGTTTTTCAAGAAAAATCCTTGGAGTCATCTCTGCCTCCTCTTTTTCTCTCATGTCCCTGATAAAATCATTCAATTCTGTGTCTTTGTTCTTAGAGTTTATTCAGAATCTGTGTCTTAGTACTCAATTGCTAACCCTCTGGTAGAAGACACCACTTATCTTGCCTGCATGATTGTAATAATCTCTGATTCTCCCTCCATGTATTCTATTCTTGAGACAAAATTCATAGTGATCCTCTTAAAAGATGGGTCATACCTTCTCATTCTATGGCTCGGGTTCTTAGTTGCTCTCACAATACAGGCAAATTCCTGACAGTACCTTACAGGGCCCTGAAAATCAACCTTTTTTTACCTCCTGATCTTGCTTTTTGACTCTCACCTCTCCTGATTCTACTCCAGTGACCGAAGTCTCATTGCAGTTACCTAGACAATCAAAACATGCTTCACTCAAGCCCTTTGTATTTTTTTCCTTTTTAATTTGCCAGATGTTCTTGTGATGAGAATTATAAATGACCTGAACATCTTTTTCTGCAAACTCCTTTTTGAACAAATGATTTTTTTACAAATACTGAGTAAGACAATGTCTTCTTTTGCAAAACCAATAAATTTTTTAAAAAGTTATAAACAATATATGATTTATTCAAGATATTTGAAAAAGGTTAAAAAAAGCCTCATTATATTTTTTAAAGATCTATTTATTTATTTTAGAGAGCAAGCAAGAGAGAGAGAAAGAGATTGAGAGAGTGCATGCATCCTGCATGCAGGATGGCAGGAGAAGCAAAGGAGGAGAATCCCAAGCAGACTCTGCCACAAATTCTGGAACCCCACAACCTAGAGACCAAAAACCGAAGACCATGCTCTGAGCTAAAACCAAGAGTTGGACACTCAACTGACTGTACCACTCAGGAACCACTCCTTAAGTATTTTGTTTAGATTATAATTTGTTCCCTACCTTTTCTTTTCTTTTTTTTTTTTTTTAGAAGTGTGTGAGTAGTAGGAACTTAATTTTTTTTTTAAGGTTTTATTTATTCATTTAATAGAGAGGGAGAGTACAAGCAGGGAGAGCAGCAGGCAGAGTGGGAGGGAGAAGCAAGTTCCCTGCTGAGCCAGGAGCCAGATGTGGGACTCAATCTCAGGACCCCGGGGTCACGACCTGAGCCGAAGGCAGCCGCCCAACAAGCTGAGCCACCCAGGCGTCCCTGTTCCCTACCTTTTCAAAGAATAAGTCCGAAGGTTTGAATCAAATAGGAAAGAGAGAGAGGGAGAGAGAGCCAGGAAGCACATCTTGTAGCAGCTTTAATAGCTTTTGATAATTCAAACGTTATCTTTCTGAATTCAGTTTTACACAAGATAGCTGAATTTACAGTATTTCTAATGAATTAATTAATGTAGAAAAGAATTTACTGAACATATATTTTACACATACACATATAAATGTATAAAATATTATATATAAATTATGTAATATATAAAATTATACATTATATTGTGTTTATAATATATAATATATATTATACACTATATAATATGTGATATGATATATTATATATGATCATATGATATATGAATATATATAATATATAATATATAATATTTTGTATAAATATATATATAATTATTTATATATATAATGTGTAACTGGCACCATAAACAATTATGAGTATCAGAGAAAAGTAGCTTTAAAAAGGTATCAGAAAGGGGCGCCTGGGTGGCTCAGTGGGTTGAAGCCTCTGCCTTCGGCTCGGGTCATGATCCCAGGGTCCTGGGATCGAGCCCCACATCGGGCTCTCTGCTCAGCAGGGAGCCTGCTTCCTCCTCTCTCTTTCTGCCTGCCTCTCTGCCTACTTGTGATCTGTCTGTCAAATAAATAAATAAATAAATCTTTAAAAAAAATAAAAAAAATAAAAAGGTATCAGAAAAGGGAGGAAAAAAACGTTGTTAAAGAAATGTAAGTGTAATTTATTTAATGAAAAATAAAATAAATAAAATTAGCAAAATGCATGGCTCTCTCTCCAAATATCCATATACCTGCTCCCTCAGTTCCTTTAAGCTTTATTTGAAAGTCATTAAGTGAGTGAAAACTTTCCTACCTTACTATTTAAAAGTTGTATCAGGTCCTAACCTGGGACTCTGTAATTCATTACACTGCTCTATTTTTCACATTCTTTGTTACATGTATGACTTTTGCTTATTTCGTATTTTTGTTGTTCAAAATATGTTTTTTCTTTCCAATTCAATGGTCAGAGAATCTGCTTCTCCCTCCTGAGCAGTGAGGGACAAGGTGAGAAGGCTGAAGATCATGTTTAGGAGCTATCATGACGGCCATTGCCATGTAGACATGTGTATAATTAAGTAATATGAAATAATCTGAATGCTAATATGAAAGAAATATATTATAGGTAGACATAATTACTTCAGCAGCTGTTCATCTAGTACTGATGGTAGAGAGGGAAAATCAAAGTAGGGTGGAAGATATTAAGATTGCCTATCACTGTAGAAATGTTGCTTTGTGAAAAAGGTGTCTGAAAGATGGTCTGGCATTATTAGCAATCATAGGTATGTATCAACATTAAATATAAGCTGTGAAACTCTATAAAGTCAGACAAAAAAATAAAAAATAAGCTAAAAGGTCATTATCCTTTCTGGGTAGATGGGATTTCAACGAAGAATATTAGAGGTGTATAAATGTATTAACAAGAGAGAAACACAAAACCTCCTGACAATAGTATTTCTCCATGTAAAGAAAATTTAGGAGATTAGTGGGCTGCTTTTGAAAAGAATATTGCTAAGCATACCTTCTATTTCCTCTGCTCCGGTGTCTGACTCATGAGTTTGTAAGGATTTGTGAGTTATATTTAATACAAATTATTATGTATAAAGGTTTATGTATTCTGGAATAAAGTTACAGAATGTAGTGTAGGGTAGTGAGGACTGGGGATTCTTTTTTTTTTTTTAATTTTTTTTAAAATTTTTATAAACATATAATATTTTTTTATTCCCAGGGGTACAGGTCTGTGAATGGCCAGGTTTACACATTTCACAGCACTCACCAGAGCACGTACCCTCTCCAATGTCCATAACCCCACCCTCCTTCTTCCAACCCCCCTCCCCCCAGCAACGCTCAGTTTGTTTTGTGAGATTAAGAGTCACTTATGGTTTGTCTCCCTCCCAATCCCATCTTGTTTCATTCATTCTTCTCCTACCCCATTAACCCCCATGTTGCATCTCCACTTCCTCATATCAGGATGATCATATGATAGTTGTTTTTCTCTGATTGACTTATTTCGCTAAGCATGATACCCTCTAGATCCATCCATGTCGTTGCAAATGGCAAGATTTCATTTCTTTTGATGGCTGCATAGTATTCCATTGTGTATATATACCACATCTTCTTTATCCATTCATCTGTTGATGGACATATAGGTTCTTCCCATAGTTTGGGTATTGTAGACATTGCTGCTATAAACATTCGGGTGCACGTGCCCCTTTGGATCACTACGTTTGTATCTTTAGGGTAAATACCCAGCAGTGCAATTGCTGGGTCATAGGGTAGTTCTATTTTCAGCATTTGGAGGAACCTCCATGCTGTTTTCCAGAGTGGTTGCACCAGCTTGCATTCCCACCAACAGTGTAGGAGGGTTCCCCTTTCTCCGCATCCTCGCCAGCATCTGTCATTTCCTGACTTGTTAATTTTAGCCATTCTGACTGGTGTGAGGTGGTATCTCATTGTGGTTTTGATTTGTATTTCCCTGATGCCGAGTGATATGGAAAGCAAAAAAACAATAGAACAAATCAACGAAACTAGGAGCTGGTTCTTTGAGAGAATTAATAAGATTGATAAACCCCTGGCCAGACTTATCAAAAAGAAAAGAGAAAGGACCCAAATCAATAAAATCATGAATGAAAGAGGAAAGATCACAACTAACACCAAAGAAATATAGACAATTATAAGAACATACTATGAACAACTCTACACCAACAAATTTGACAATCTGGAAGAAATTGATGCATTCCTAGAGACATATAAACTACCACAACTGAACCAGGAAAAATAGGAAGCCTGAACAGACCCATAGCCAGTAAGGAGATTGAAACAGTCATCAAAAATCTCCAAACAAACAAAAGCCCAGGGCCAGACGACTTCCTGGGGGAATTCTACCAAACATTTAAAGAAGAACTAATTCCTATTCTCCTGAAACTGTTCCAAAAAATAGAAATGGAAGGAAAACTTCCAAACTCATTTTATGAGGCCAGCATCACCTTGATCCCAAAACCAAACAAGGATCCCATCAAAAAAGAGAACTACAGACCAATATCCTTGATGAACACAGATGCAAAAATTCTCACCAAAATACTAGCCAATAGGATTCAACAGTACATTAAAAGGATTATTCACCACGACCAAGTGGGATTTATTCCAGGGCTGCAAGGTTGGTTCAACATCTGCAAATCAATCAATGTGATACAACACATTAATAAAAGAAAGAACAAGAACCATATGATACTCTCCATAGATGCTGAGAAAGCATTTGACAAAGTATAGCATCCCTTCCTGATCAAAACTCTTCAAAGTGTAGGGATAGACGGCACATACCTCAATATTATCAAAGCCATCTATGAAAAACCCACCGCAAATATCATTCTCAATGGAGAAAAACTGAAAGCTTTTCCGCTAAGGTCAGGAACACGGCAGGGATGTCCATTATCACCACTGCTATTCAATATGGTACTAGAAGTCCTAGCCTCAGCAATCAGACAACAAAAGGAAACTAACGGCATCCAAATTGGCAAAGAAGAAGTCAAACTATCACTCTTTGCAGATGATATGATACTATATGTGGAAAACCCAAAAGACTCCACTCCAAAACTGCTAGAACTTGTACAGGAATTCAGTAAAGTGTCAGGATATAAAATCAATGCACAGAAATCAGTTGCATTTCTCTACACCAACAACAAGAGAAAAGAAAGAGAAATTAAGGAGTCAATCCCATTTACAATTGCACCCAAAACCATAAGATACCTAGGAATAAACCTAACCAAAGAGGCTAAGAATCTATACTCCGAAAACTAAAAAGTACTCATGAAAGAAATTGAGGAAGACACAAAGAAATGGAAAAATGTTCCATGCTCTTGGATTGGAAGAATAAATATTGTGAAAATGTCTATGCTACCTAAAGTAATCTACACATTTAATTCAATTCCTATCAAAATACCATCCATTTTTTTTTTCAAAGAAATGGAACAAATAATCCTAAAATTTATATGGAACCAGAGGACTGGGGATTCTATAGTGGTAATTGTAAAAAGGAATAATTTCCCAATTATAAATACATCCCCTTAAAGATGACAAGTAAACAAAAATTTGATTTCTGGGAGTCACTTTAGATTAAAAGGAAAAGCTTTATTACAAAAAAGAAATGTATCGTACTCAAACTTCATTTAAAATTGCATTTAAAAAGCATAAATTCAAGATGCCTCCTCTCTGACTAAGACTTTAGGGATTTTGTATTAGTCATACTCGCCATGTGTATCTCAGTCATGTGAGAAGAACAAGATTTTTTAAAGAAACAATATGTGAGAGTAGGATCTCAATAAATACACATTTAAGTAGTGGACAATGATTTATATTGAATCAAATTAATTTGTGTTAAATATTTATGCATGGGTATATTTACAATACAGTCTTAATACGTACTTAGGGAAAACTTTATATTGAAGGAATTTAAGCTTTATTAGGCAAAAAGCTGTTATAGAGGCTTTTATATAGTAGGTTATATATGATGAGGGGAATAGTAGAAAATGGTCTGTTTTTTAGAAGAAAGAAAATTGAATTTAATGCAGGACATGGTATCACTTCATCTTGAAGTATAATGGGTTTTCATGTGTATAGTAGGGTATGGAGTACATATTCCAAGAAAGAGTGATATAGAGAATCACAAAACTAGCACTAAGCTAAGGGCAGGACATAATGGGCTTGGTGATTGGTGTATACTGCATGCGAACAAAATTTTTCCTCTTTCTTTCTTTTCTTTTTTCCTTCTTTTTTCTTCCCTTCCTCCTTCTATCCTTCCTTCCTCCCCCCTTCCTTCCTCTTTCCCCTCCTTCCTTCCTTCCTTCCATCTATCGATCCTTCCTCCTTCTCCTCCTCCTCCAACACTTCCTCCTACTTCTTTTTCTGTTGATTAAAGAAAAAGGACAGACAAAAGTTTAGTTAAACTTTTAACTATTTAGTTAAAATAGTTATTTAACTATTTAGTTAAAAATAGCACTTGAAAATTGAAGGAGCTTCAATTTTAGTACTAAAACTATTCAGATTCTCGTAGAATTTTCAACAGGAGCTGGCATTAGTAAAGATAGCCATAAATGAATCTAGTTCTTTGGACACAGTAAATTGGAAATGTGAAAAATGTTCTACTAGCTATGAAATTATGATAGTCATACTAAAATTAGAAGCATTGGGAACTCAAATAAAAAGGTATATTTTTTTATTATTTTTAAGATTTTATTTATTTATTTGAGTGAGAGAATGAGCAGGGAGAAGCACAGAGGAGAGAGATAGAGGGAGAGGGAGAAGTAGGCTAAGGGAGAAGCAGGGAATCTAAAGAGGGGTTTGATCCCTGAACCCTGGGATCATGACCTGGGTCAAAGGCAGGGGCTTAACTGATTGAGCCACCCAGCCACCTCAAAAAATCTTTTTTTAAAAGACCAAATATAGGAAACACTGACAGCAGAAAACATGGAATCAAGGCAGAGACATCAAATTTAAC
The DNA here is from genome assembly GCF_902655055.1 of Lutra lutra. NCBI lineage: Eukaryota > Metazoa > Chordata > Mammalia > Carnivora > Mustelidae > Lutra > Lutra lutra. Next base: position 89,387,130 of record NC_062278.1, read on the forward strand.
TTAAGTAAATAGAATGTAATTTTTTAACAAAAAGTAAATAATCTGGAAAATGATAAAGCCAATTTAACATGAAAATATCAAATTTGTAATACTATCACGGATATTACTTTAATTTTTATTAAAGATATTATTTATATTTTAATAAAAATATTTACAGAACCATAGTACACAGATGCTAAAATTCTGTAAATAAACATGCTCATTAAACTTTTGAAACAAAGTTAATAAGATACAAATATAGAAAATGTTCAAATATGTTTTAGAAATATGACTTATGTATAAAAATATCCACTACCTCTTGTTGAGCAAATTACTATAAACAGGACATAAGTTGTCAAGTAAATACCAAATGTTGGGAATTCAAATTCTGAAATGCCTTAAGCATGAATAACATAAAAATAAACACTGAAGGGGTGCCTGGGTGGCTCAGTAGGTTAAAGCCTCTGCCTTTGGCTTAGGTCATGATCCCAGGGTCCTGGGATCAAGCCCTGCATAGGGCTCTCTGCTCAGCAGGGAGCCTGCTTCCTCCACTCTCTCTCTCTCTCTGCCTGCCTCTCTGCCTACTTGTGATCTGTCAAATAAATAAATAAAATCTTTAAAAATAATAAATAAATAGAATAAATAAACACTGAAGACACTGAATATGTGTGAAAAACAAATCTAGTTCCTTAGCCCAAGACATCTTTATTATTCATTACAAATATGGAACCTAAAATTTCAAACCATTTATATTTAACTTCTTTAGCATTAATAGAATGTTTCACATTCATTATCTTTGTTCTTTATAGCAGTCCTTCTGAAAAGATGCTCTAGAAAAATGCCCCATGCCCTATTTATAGAATATTAAAAGAAAAGAGAAGCTAGAGAAATAATCTCTATTTGTAGGAAGAAGGGGAAAATTTTTTTTATTAATGGGGAAAAGTATACGATGAGCTTGGTACTGAACTGTTTGGAGAGGAAGTGATGTCAGTTTATCAGGTGGAGATGCCATCCAGTTAAGAGCAAGTATGACCTGAAAATGAAAACTGATGGAGATGAGTGATGACGATTCATGCGTCGCTCACACAGAACACTGTCAAAGCTATTTGAAGTGATGAAATATTCAAAGTACAGGATGTAGGATAAAAAGTGATAGCCCAAGGGGAGAAAAAAACACCATGCAAAACTTCACATCTATTACTAGATAGACATTTATAAAAATAAATGTCTTCGGGTTTGGTCTGTTCTAAGAAGTACAATGAAATTACTGTTCAAGTAATAGCTTTCACTAAAAATAGATGATTGATAGATAATTTGTTTTGATCATTTTAGTATTTTAGTTTTATTTTAAAATAATGTTGTGGTATGCATTTTTATACTTAATTTCCTTGTGATACAAAGGTTATTGTGAATAGGTACTGTTGAAGTGCAGGAGCTCTTTAGGAGTTGCAAATAATGGGAAAATTAAATGTTAAATATTTGAGGCACCTGGGTATCTCAGTTGGTGAAAATTCTGCCTTCAGCTCAGGTCATGATCCAGGGTCCTGGGATCAAGTCTTAAATCAGCCTTCCTGCTTGGTGAAGGCTTGGTCTGCTTCTCCCTCTGCCCTTCTACCTCTCCTGTTCTCTCTCCCTCTCACACACAGACATGTGCTAAAATAAATGAAATCTTAAAATTAATAAATAAATGTTAAATATTTTAGCTGTTTTTGTTTTGTTTTGTTTTGTTTTAGATAAAATGGACTCTCTTCCTCCAAATACTTAAATTGGTTTATGCTGAATGTCCTCCATCTGCCCATCCAGATATATTTCCCCATTTTCTACCTCTCTTCTGCCTGGTAAGGCTGACCTGTGTGGATTACACTGGCGAGACCTCTTACTCTGAATTTCTAGATAAGGTATACCAATGGCAGTCACCTGCAGGAAGAAGAGTGAACTCATGATACCCCTGTCACCCACCTGCACTGAAGATCACAGCTTAGGTCAGGCAGCACTTGCCATATGACTTTCCAAATCTGGTAATACCCTTCAGTTTGTTCTTTTAGGCCTAAACGTGGCAATGGATCTCTCATTTGTCTTGTTTTATCTAAATCCTACCCATCATTTTGTGAAGAACCTAAACTCTCGTAGCACCCATTTTTGTATGCCATCTTTTTCTCGTGGCAGGACACTGCAGGTTACAATCTTACATATTGCATTTGCTTGTTCTGGGAAAGAAAGGCTGGAGGAGGGTGTGAAGAAGATGCACCAAGAAATAGAACAGGCAGAAATGTGCATTAATTTTTGCTTTTAAAAATGTATCTTGTAAATTTATGTATAGTAAAACTCAGTCGCTTGAGAGGTACAACCCTGTGAATGTTGAGAAATACGTAGAATTGTATGAAATACTGCCATACTCAAGATACAGTACAGTTTGGTCATCTCTCAAAATTGCTCTATGCTGCTTTTTACAGTCAAATGCCTTCCTCATTTCTGACCCTGGAATTGACTGATTTCTTTTCCATCCCTGTTGTTTTGCCTTCTCTGTGTCCATATAAATGGTTTAGCCAGTGTGTAGCTTTTTGAATTTGGCTTCTTTTACTTACCTTGTTGCTTTTGAGATTCATCCATGTTTTGTGAGCATGACTAGTCAACTCCTTTTTGTTACCGGATGGCACCTGACAGTATGATGCACGATCACTTCCTTCTCCACTTATCAGTTGAAGGTCCTTGGGGTTGTTTCCTGTTTTGGGCAACTGTAACAAAACACTGGTATATACATTTGGGTATAGTCATCATGGGTTTTCATTTCACTTGGTTAAATTCCTAGAGTAGGATTGTTAGGTCATTTGGTATTTGTTTGACATTATAAAAACTACCAAACATTTGGTATGGATACAAACCTTGGTATCTTTGTAGAACGCCAGTTTACCTTGTAAGAGTGAGTTTACCTCTAGACTTCCTATTGTTTGATTAATTTACATATGAGTCCATATGTAGGCAGCACACTATTTTGCTCTGTGTGGTATTACAGTCAGAAAATATACGTCCTCCAGATATTTTCCATTCACCAAATCATTTATATTCTAGGACCTCTGACTTTAGATTCAGTTTCTCATATTTTTAAAAATCCTGCTAGAATTTCAACTAAGCTTACATTTAATCGACAGATGAATTTGGAGAAAATTTACAACTTTCCATCAAATATCCCACTTGATAAATTGGAAATATTGTTTCTTTCTTTACTCTATTTTAATTTCTTTAGAAATCTCAGAAAATAGGGAGCTTTATGGAAGAATGTAGAAGAGTGTCATACTACTCCATTGACAGTATTATTATTCTGCTCTTCATGGGTTTCTGTCACTGGTGCTGCTAATTGGCTCTTAACACTATTCCCTGTTACTTTGTTGTCTATCTGGACTTTTTCCTCTTTTTGCAGCCTGCTTTCACAGGGGGTTATGGGCTCCTAAAGTAACACTTCTGCCATCCTAATACACTTAGTTATTAAAACCATATCACTCTCTTCATCAGGGAAAAGAAGCAATGAAACGTGTGCAAAGTTTGAGACTGAACAAACAAAATCACAAATGGTATTTAGGCTCCTCTCCTGGTGTAGGTCTTACTTTGCAAACACATCATGCATGATAATTTCCAAAAATGCCTGAATAACAGTGTAGAACAGGTTCCTTTCTTTTCATAAAAATCCCAGTTTCCATGCAAATTAAAGGATATGATTTCTCTTCAATGTGCAGTGTCCTGAAATCAAGCCCTGGATGGAGTCCTCATGGATCCCTGTGTTCACCTCAGTGCTGATGAAGCCTTCTTAAGATTCTGTCTCTCCCTCTGCCCTTTCCCCACCTTTCAGTAGAAGAAACAAATAGAAAACCCACTGAACATGTAAAATAACAATCACACTGTAGTAGCCACATTTTATTGAGCAAGTATTCTCTTCAGGTACAGAGATAAAGGTATTCGTAATCTCACATTTTCCTCAATATTATGTATTACACATTAAAATGTTTATGTGATGGTAAGAACTCAGGGGCTTAAGGGGGTTAACTAATTTACCTGAGTTTACATGCTACTAAGTGGCAGCATGTAGATTAATTATTATATCTATGTGATTCACACTCTTTTTTATACCCTGCATTCTTTTATCCTTTAGTTAGACAAATTGTGAATCTTAAGTATTTTAAGAAGAAATGTGAAGATATAAATTTTGTTCCAGGCCAAAGGCCTAGAAAACTGACCTCCAGAGTGCTTCTTCCAAGCAATGGATGTTTACATGTTAACCTACACCAAGCAGTGACTGTGTCATTAATCGACATTACGCCTTAGCTGCTGTGACTGGGTGAGGGTTAGTGGTGTTTTTCAGAGATTTGTGGCACTACATGAGGAGAGATCCATTTTTCAACTGACACTGCAAAGAGAAATTTAAAACATACCTCTTATCTCAACAGCATGCTGAACTTTGACCCCACAGTACCTACACGGAGAATCCAAACAAACAAAACCCCATAAATGTACAACCATAACAACTATAAAATGGGCTGCTTTGTTAAACAGAAAGCTGAATTTTACCTCTTTAATTGGGAGAGCAGGCAGCCTGCAGTTTTGTAGTCTTCCTTAGAAATACATGAACAATTTGGTATTTAAAGAGCTATGCATGGAACTACATAAAATAAACAATCCTGCTTTCAGTAATAAGTTCCTGATAAAACAGACTGACATTCTTACACAGATGTAATGAGAAAATGACAGCTAGACTTTACCAGTATACAGATTATACTGACACAATGATTTTCACAAAGTCCTTGTTAATTAGATATTAAAATACAAACCCATTTTATATTCTCTATATTTAGGAAGACCATGTAATTTATCATCCAAACAATAATTTTTTAGTAATGAAAAGATCTATTCATATTTCTCTAAGACAACAGGTGAAAAACGGGACTCTCCTTGGCAAAGCAGAATACATGACCACTTTATAGCCATTTCATGTTAGTGTATGTATCTGGGAAGTGGAAGGAGGGTTTGGAGTTGAAGAGATCATGAGTTCTAATAGTGGTTCAACCATTAGTTGCGTGACTTTAGGTAGATTACTTAATTACTTTGAACTGAAATATGAAAAAAGAAAAATACCTAACTTGAAGGCTTTTGCGAGGATTAAAAATTATATCTATAACATAACTCAGTGCCTGGCATATTGAAGATACTCATAAGGTGAATATATTTAGGATTCTAGTTCCCATTGTATAGCTTAATTTATTATCATCATTGTAATATTAATGTGGTTCAGAGTAGTAGAATCTCATATTTTGAAACCTAAATTTTGAAAGCCGACCATAACATACCAGACTTTTATGCTTCATTCAGTCAAAAGCAAATCATACCCTTAAAAATTCTGCCTTCACAAGATTGTGTATAGGTATATTGGTTTTAAGGACCAAAGTAATGATATTCTACTTTGACTAGTGAAAAGCAATAGAATGTTCATATTCATATGATCAGAAGAAAACATTAGAATTAAATTGTTTTAGTAAAGTCTAATCCATTCATTAATCTGAAGCAATAAATATACTATTTTAGTATATAAATAATTTCTATTATTTACAGTTAAGAAACATTAAGTAAACATTAAACTTCAATTAATTAGTATATGTGAAATAACAGATTTTAGAAACATGAATATAAGATGTTTAAACTGCAAAAAGGTAAAGTAGAATTTGTTTCCAGTTTTCAGGGATTTACTTAGTTGACCTGTTTTAAGTAAAGCCATAGATTTTTTAAAAAATTGTTAAGGACTTCTATCCACATTTGGATATGTGTATTTGTAAGGGGGATGTTTTTGAGTGTATACTATATTCTATTTCCCTCCCAGCATTTAATAGAATGCCAACTGTGTGATTCCAATACTAAGAAAATGGATCGGCCAAACAAAACAACCTCTGTTACTTTGTTTTTAATCAGCATAAGCTGAACGATCCTAATGATCCACATTATTTTCCTAAGAGGCCACTGTTCCAATTTGTGTATCCTTGTACCTGTAACACAGTATAGTAAAGTTCCAACAGAAAGTAATTTATTTTCTCAAGAAATTTTTAAATATATGCAATTGAAGACCATAGTTTCCTCATTTTTCACGGTGCAATCCATTTGCTAGCCCTTTTAGCCTTTCCCTTTTCAGGGACCCTGAACAACCAAAACCATATCTTACCATGAACAAATTAGTTTTGACACCTTGAGACATTTAATTATTTGCAACAGTGAGTCAGATGAAAGTGAAGTTGAGAGAAACTTTTCAAACTCTAGGAAGATACACATGCTCAAAATATCACGTTAGGTTATTTTAAGTCTGAAAATCCAGTTAATAAACAGAAATCTAAAATATGGTTTCAAATTTTTAGGAAATAAACATATTACAAAATAAATAGAATATGAGTTTTAATAGTTTATCATAGTCTTTACAAACTACCGTTCAGAGGTCTTTTGCAGAAGTACAGAAAGTCTCAGAGAGAGGAGTGAATGTGCTGTGCATTCAGCACAGCCATTCATTTTACAGTGGAGGGAACTGAGAGGTTCAGGGAGGTTAAGTGATTTGCCAAGGTCACTTGCCAGTTGCTATTAAACTCGGAGAGAGGAATAAAACTATGTTTCTTATTTTCCCAGAATTATTTTATTAATTTCATTTGCCAAATGCAATAGCAATTTTGGTACATCCAAAGTGTGTTGTTGGTAAATAACAATTTTAATGAGAAAGTTGTGCTAATTAAATTTACATAATTATAAAAATAGCACAGTTAATTTTTCCAAGTAATTCTATAGCTATGATGATTTGCATGACTATAGAGAATTCTATGAAGTTTTCATCTATTAAAACCTTTATTGATTTATTGATAATTATTGAATGTGTATTTATATGTGTATGTTTGTGTGTGTGCTCTGAAGTTTATTTTCCTGCAGTTTTTGTATTCTTGAAAAACAAAGATTGCCTTCTTCTGAGAGTTGGTAATTAGTTGAGTTTCACATATAAAAATGAATATTTTAATTGGTATTTATTCATATTTGTCCATGTAAGGTAAAATATTCTAAGATATGCATTATTCAATGCAAATTGTTATGAACACACATTCTTTTGTATTTTAGCCTGTTTATATATTTAAGATATAGTGTGAAATATAATACAGTTGATTAAACTTTTTACATTAAAGCTTATAGAAAATGCTTAATAATCCATTTTTATTATCCTTACAAATACAAGAAAGAAAAATAGAAAAATAGAAGTATAAATTTATAAATATTATATATGATACTGTACAAATAGGAAGAAATATGTTTCTTACATATGCTTGATTTTTTTTCTATCTGTAATTTTCTCATGTATATGCTACCTAAATCACATTTCTCAATATTTAAATACTTGGATGTTTCCTTAAAATGTGCCCAAATCCAAAGTTAGTAATTATTTTAATGAACACATCCCCTACTATTTTCTAAATGAATAAGGGTAATTGTTATTTTAGAAATATTCATACTTTGAGAGGCGCCTGGGTGGCTCAGTGGGTTAAGCCTCTGCCTTCGGTTCAGGTCATGATCTCAGGGTCCTGGGATTGAGCCCCACATTGAGCTCTCTGCTTGGCAGGGAGCCTGCTTCTTCCTCTCTGCCTACTTGTGATCTCTGTCTGTCAAATAAAAAATTTAAAAAAAAAGAAATATTAATACTTTGAGTCTTTTCTGATAATTGGTGTGACTTATCATAGTTATTTTCATTTTCCCATTTCATTAAAGTACTATGAAGCTTTGATAAAGACCCCTAGTATAATAAAAAGATATCTAACCACCTCATATGGTGCATACTGTCATCTTTGTTTTGTAAAATTTTTTAAAATGTCCCCCTTTTATAGTAAATGACATAATCATAAAACAAGTGCCATATCCAAGAAGTTTTGTATTATCTATGTATCTAGCTATGCATATCTGCATATATTTATTCTTTGTTGCATCATGGATATATTTTTATAAAAAATAACCTCTTAAGTCTGTAACTAAAATTGCTTTGATTTAAATATTTTTATTCTTAATTGAAGTGTAGCTGACATATAATATTAAATTAGTTCCAGTTATACAAAGTGGCGATTAAACAATTATATACATTACAAAATGCATTGTTTTGTATTTTAGACTCCAGATATAAGTGAAATCACATGATATTTGTCTCTCTCTGCCTGCTTATTCCATTTAGTATAGCACCATGTAGGTCCATCCATGTCTTTGTGAATAACAAGATTTTACTTTTTATGGCCAAATAATATTTCATAGTGTACACACACACACGTGTGCACGCGTGCGTGCAATATCACATTTTCTTCATCCATTCTTCTATTGATGGATACTTGGATTGTTTCTCCATCTTGGCTATTATAAATAACACCACAATAAACATAGGGTGTCCATATCTTTCTAAATTGGTGTCTTCATTTTCTTCAGGTAAATAGCTAGAAATGGAACTACCGGAGTGTATGGTACTTCTAGTTTTAGTTTTTTGAGGAAACTTCATACTGTTTTCTGTAGTCACTGCACCAACTTACATTTCCACCATTAATCCACAAGGGTTCCTTTTCTCCAAATCCTTACCGACATTTGATATTTCTTGTCTTTTTGATATTAGCCATTCTCTCTGATGTGAAGTGATAATTTATTGTGGATTTTATTTGCATTTCCCTGATGATGAGTGATGTTGAGCATCTTTTCACGTTGTCAGTTGCCCATCTGTATGTGTTCTTTGGAAAAATATATTTTCAGGTCTTCTGTCCATTTTAAAATTGGATTATTTGGGATTTTTGGGGTTTTGAGTTGTATAAGTTATTTATATCTTTGGAATATTAACCCTTATTGGATCTATCTTTTGCAAATATTTTTTTACCCATTCAGTAGGTTGCCTTTTCAGCTTGTTGATGATTTTGTATCACTGTGGAGAAGTTTTTTAGTTTAATGTAGTCCCAATTGTTTATTTTTCTTTTTGTTTCCCTTACCTGAAGACACGGATCCAGAAAAGCTTAAGGTTAATATTCAGAAGTTTGCTATGATATACGAAGTTTTGCTTAAAATTCCCTCAATATTTTATTGAAATATTATGATATTTTATAATTATTCTGTTATGTAGAATCATATATGATTTGTTTTATTTGATTATTTTTATTGCTTTCATTAATGCAATTTTCCACTTATTTGTTTGAAAAACTCTATGTTTACAACAAATTTAAGCAAAATTGTATTTATTCTCTTGGAATGAAAATAAGGAAAATTGTCAAAACATTATACAAACAAGGATAATAGTCAACGCATTAAACAAAGTTGGGAGTACTCATTTTTCCAGACAATAATTAGCAGCAGATACCTCAAAACAATAATTGACCTTCATAAACTACTTTCCTTGAAACATCTGAAAGTAATTTGTAGAAATTACTTAATTAGCCTCTCAGCAGCTCCTGGTGGAAGATATTGTATTGTAATTACAACACACTTTGTATTAATAGCATTGGTGGGGTATATATGAGTGCGAATATTCTGTACAGTTATACTAAGCAAAGGAAGCTGGGATCCAATTAATCGGTACCACTGTACATAGCTCTCGTGAATCACTTGTGTGCCGAGGTAATCAAGATTGTTTTGTTTACTATCATTCTCCTCATTAGTTTAATTTTCTCCTGAAACATCTTAACCACTATTTCTTTTTTTCTCTTCTCTTTGCTCTCTGTCCCAGACACAAAGTTAAACAGAAAAGGGATGACTGCTTTTTTCTGCATGTATCCAAAATGTGCTCAATGTGTGCACACACACACAAGAAAAAAGTAACAACAGTGAAATGCTTCTTCATATTACATGTAGGTCCTGGGATAAATGATTCCATGACTTACAGCTGGTTAATTTTCACTTATTTTTAAACAGTCCTATTCAGGTGTCATTGACATACCTATCTGCAATATTAAACTGCACATATTTAAAGAGTACAGTTCAAAATGTTTTGAAATAGCTGTACATGGGTGAAACCATCACCACAATCAAGATAGTGAGTGCATTCATCAATAAGAAATTTCTTTATATTCCTTTGAACTCCTCCATCCTCCTCTTCTTTTTTTTTTTCATCCTCCTCTTCTTAACCTTATGTTGATCTGTATTCTACTGCTCTAGTTGGATTAGCTTGTGTTTTCTAGTCATCCAGAAATTGAATCATACAATATGTCCTCCTTTTCTGTTGTTTTGCTCCATCATTTGAAGATTCATTCACTTATTATGTGAATCAACATTTTAATTGGTGAATATTTTACTGTGTAGATATACCAGAGTTGGTTAATCTGTCCACTTGTTGATGAACATTTGGGTTGTTTCAAGTTTTGGGCTTACATATAAAACTTCTGTGCAAGGTTTTATATGGGCATATGTATTGACTTGTATTGAATAATTGCCTAGGAGTAAAATGCCTGTATCATAAAGCAGCTGTCTGTTTAACTGCAAATGGTTTCCAAAAGTGGTTGGATAATTTTAATTCTAGATTCCTACATGCAGCAATTAAGTATATGGCAAATTTGCAACCAGGAAGGAGTTACTGTAAAAATAAATCATTTGGGGATGCCTGTGTGGCTCAGTCAGTTAAGCAGCTGCCTTCAGTTCAGGTTGCGATCTCAGGGTCCTGGGATTGAGCCCCATGTTGGGTCCCCTGCTCAGCAGGGAGTCTGCTTCTCTCTCTCCCTCTACCCCTCCTCTCCACTCATGCCCTCTCTCTCTCAAATAAATAAAATTTTTAAAAATTAAATTATTTCATTAAGGTGAAAAGCAAATTAGATTGTAATTCAAATTTATTTAATAGCTATATATTGTAATAAAATCAATTGATATCTGTAATTAATTGATATCAGTCAATTAAAAAAAAAATTGTTGGGAACTTGAGGTTGCCTAACTAAAATGTCCATGAAAGGGAAAGGTAAATATTGTTACTCACGGTTAAAGAAATTTGATATAACTCCATAAAATTAGGGATTATTGTTTTTACTTTAAAGAACACACTGCAGCTTCATACATAAATGATTCCATTTGCTTTCCTAAAGTCAACCTTGTAATATGGTCTTACTGATAGACATAAGGTTATGGAAGATCATGGCCACTAAAATCTTTTTGATATAGGAAACAGATCAAATGCTAAGAAGACTCTATTAAGGAATTCTTCCTTTGTTAGTATCTAGATGAATACTTAGGAACTGAAACAAATTAACTGATTAAGAACTTTACCACAAACACACTTTGTAAGTTTTACAGCACTTTATTTTTTTTTCTAATAAATCACTAAAGTTCTTACAGACATTATTAACATGAATTTAGGAACTTCCTCTTGAAATTGGCCTCACACCTTGTATTTTCCAAGAAGCCAGTCATTCAGTCTGTCTTAAAAAGGGTCAATCTCTCTTCCTTACCCAAATCTAAGCTATACAGGTACCGATGATGTGTTTCTTTGATTTTGTTATTAATTGGTTTATATAGTTGGCTGCTCCCATGTTAGGAGCATAGATACTTAAAATTGTTAGAGCTTGCTGTTGGACAGACCCTTTGAGTATGATATGGTGTCCTTCCTCATCTCTTATTATAGTCTTTGCCTTAAAATCTAATTGATCTGATATAAGGATTGCCACCCCAGCTTTCTTCTGATGTCCATTAGCATGGTAAATTGTTTTCCACCCTGTCACTTTAAATCTGGAGGTGTCTCTGGGTCTAAAATTAGTTTCTTGTAGGCAGCATATTTTTTTTTAAAGATTTTTATTTATTTATTTGACAGAGAGAGATCACAAGTAGACGGAGAGGCAGGCAGAGAGAGAGGGAAGCAGGCTCCCTGCTGAGCAGAGAGCCCGATGTGGGACTCGATCCCAGGACCCTGAGATCATGACCTGAGCCGAAGGCAGCAGATTAACCCACTGAGCCACCCAGGCGCCCCTTGTAGGCAGCATATTGATGCGTTTTTTTTTTTTTTTAAATCATTCTGATACCCCGTGTCTTTTGATTGGGACATTTAGCCCATTTACATTCAGGGTAAGTATTGAGAGATACGAATTTAGTGCCTGTATGGTGACTGTTACTGTATATTGTCTTTGTTCCTTTCTGATCTACTACTTTTAGGGTCTCTCTTTGCTTAGAGGACCCCATTCAACATGTCCTGTAGAGCTGGTTTGGTGTTTGCAAATTCTTTCAGTTTTTGTTTGTCCTGGAAGCTTTTTATCTCTCCTTCTATGTTTAATGATAGCCTAGCTGGATATAGTATTCTTGGCTGCATGTTTTTCTCATTTAGTGCTCTGAATATATCATGCCATATATCATGCCAATTCTTTCTGACCTGCCATGTCTCTGTGGATAAGTCTGCTGCCAATTTAATATTTTACCATTGTATGTTACAAACTTCTTTTCCCGGGCTGCTTTCAGGATTTTCTCTTTGTCACTAAGACTTGCAAATTTTACTATTAGATGATGGGGTGTGGACATATTCTTATTGATCTTGAGGGGGATTCTCTGCACCTCCTGGATATTGATGCTTGTTCCCTTTGTCATATTTGGGAAATTCTCTACAATCATTCTCTCCCCTCGTGGTCCAGTATTTGTCTCTCTTTTGCTCAGCTTCTTTATTCTCTGTCATTTGGTCTTCTATATCACTAATTCTCTCTCCTGCCTCATTTATCCTAGCAATAAGAGCCTCCATTTTTTTTTAAGATTTATTTATTTATTTATTTGACAGACAGAGATCACAAGTAGGCAGAGAGGCAGGCAGGGGGACGGGGAGCAGGCTCCCTGCTGAGCAGAGAGCCCGATGCGGGGCTCGATCCCAGGACCCCAGGATCATGACCTGAGCTGAAAGCGGAGGCTTTAACCCACTGAGCCACCCAGGCACCCCTAGAGTCTCCGTTTTTGATTGCACCTCATTAATAGCTTTTTTTATTTCAACTTGGTTAGATTTTAGTTCTTTTATTTCTGAAGAAAGGGTTTTTATCTCTCCGGAGAGGGTTTCTCTAATATCTTCCATGCCTTTTTCGAGCCTGGCTAGCACCTTGAGAGTCATCATTCTGAACTCTAGATCTGACATATTACCAATGTCCATATTGATTAGATCCCTAGCCTTCAGTGCCGCCTCTTGTTCTTTTTTTTTTTTTCTTTTTTTTTTTTTGTGGTGAGTTTTTTCACCTTGTCATTTGTCCAGATAAGAATATATGAAGGAGCAAATAAAATACTAAAAGGGTGGCCAAAACCCCAGGAAAATGTGCTTTAACCAAATCAGAAGAGATCCTGAATCATGGAGGGGGGGGATAAAAAGAAGTTCAGAAAAAAAAAAAAGAAGAAGAAGAAGAAGGAGGAGGAGGAGGAGGAGGAGGAGAAGGAGAAGGAGAAGAAGAAGAAGAAGAAGAAGAAGAAGAAGAAGAAGAAGAAGAAGGAGAAGGAGAAGAAGAAGAAGAAGAAGAAGAAGAAGAAGAAGAAGAAGAAGAAGAAGAAGAAGAAGAAGAAGAAAACAAATAAAGATAAAATATGAAAAAGAAAAAATATATATATACATATATTTATATATATATATTAGACTGGTGACTAGAACAGGGTCACCCACTTAATTTTGGGAGTATTTTGGTCTCTTAGAAGAAACTACCTCCCAAAATTTAAAGAATGAAAAACATATATAAGGGTAAACACAATGAAGGGATGGAATATGCCTATAAAGATGAAAGAAAATTTTTTTTAATTTCTAAAAAAGGAGTTGACAAAGTAAGTTGGTTTGGAGAATAAAGAAAAAGAAAGTGGAGAGAATTTGTTTGGGCTGGAGACTAGAACGAGCCTGAAGCTAGATTCAGGGTATATTTTGATCTATTAGAAGAAGTTGTACCCCAAATTTTTTAGAAGAAAAAACCCTATGTGTATACAAAAAATAAAGTTAGATACAATGAATGATAAACTATGACTATAATAATGAAGGTTCAGAAAAGATTATTATTAATTTTTATGAAAGGTATTGTTAAGAGAAACTAGTTAAAAAAAACGTTAAAAGAGGAAAGAGTAAAAGTTAAAAAAATTAGCAGAAGAAAAAAATAAAATTAAAAATAAAATTAACTACAAGACTAAAGAATCATGGGCAGAAAGCCACGAAGTCCATGCTTTGCTTTCTCCTCCTCTGGAATTCTGCTGTTTCTTTGATAAGTAAATTTGGTCTTGGCTGGATTTCTTATTGATCTTCTGGGGGAGGGGCCTGTTTTAGTGATTCTCAAGTGTCTTTGCCTGAGGCGGAATTGCACCGCCCTTACCAGGGTCCAGGCTAAATTATCTGCTCAGGTTCGCTTTTGGGAGCTTTTGTTCCCTGAATGCTTTCCGTAGAGTTCCGGAGGACAGGAATGAAAATGTTGGCCTCCCAATCTCCCGCCCAGAGGAGTCCAGAGCTTGGGGTCCCACTCCTCAGTGTGCCCTCAGAGAAAAGCGCTCAATCACTCCTGTCTCCCCGGCCTCCAGCTGCGCTTGGAGAAAAGCACTCAATCACTCTCATCTTCCTGGTCTCCGGCTACGCTCCGAGCTCACCTAGCCTGTGACCAAGCGTCTCTGTCTCTGGCACACAGCTCCGCCTTGAGTCTCTGAACCCTGCAGATCCCTGAGCTCTTCCAGGGGGTGTCTCCCCGGATCTTGGGGGGACCCCACTCACAGAGCAGTGGCCTGTGCCACAGATTATGGTTCAAGGTAACCCCGAGTTGAGATCTCACTCCTTGGCTCTGTCTCTGTAGCCGGCTTCCCCACTCTAATACCTGCAAGCTCTGCGACACTCAGACACCCCCCATCCTTCTGTGACCCTGCGGGACCTGGGGCCATGCTGACCCCACATGGGCTCCCCCCCTCCCGGTTTAGCCTCTGGAGCGATGTTGCTCAATGGAGCAGACTTTTAAAAGTCCTGATTTTGTGCTCCTCCATTGTTCCACTGCTTGCCGGGAGCCAGCCCCTCCCCCCGCCCCCGTCTATCTTCCCATTGCTTTGGATTCACTTCTCCGCTGGTCCTACCTTTCAGAAAGTGGTCAATTTTCTGTTTCTAGAATTCTTGCTCTTCTTCTCTTTGATCTCCTGTTGGATTTGTAGGTGTTTGGAATGGATTGATAAGCTATCTAGCTGATCTCCTGCTACCTGCTGTAGTCTCAGCCTACTACTTCTCTGCCATCTTGACTCCTCCAGTATTTTTGGTTTTAAATCGTTGGTCAACTAGCATAATTTAGCACATACTCTGTTTTGCATTTTGCAAGTGTTCCCAGGAAGCTGAGAGTTGGAGAAAACATAATCAGCAGTTAACTGTCTAATAAGAGAACCAAGACATACAAAACTATCAAATGCTAAGACATTAGGACTATACAAAGATTGTATTAGGATAATAAAAGAGAAATTAGAGCAGATTAAGATTTGGCTTTTTCTGTATAATTTGTGACAGATACTTGAAAACTGAAATTCTGCAAATAATAATAATAATAAGCATTTACAGAAAAAAAATCTTGTTGACAGAAAAAAAGAGTTCTTTGTTTTCTGAAAAAAATAGGATATTTCAATAGCCTTAGCTTGGAGCTTTCATAAATAGACTCCATGCATCTCATATTATCTGTAATAGATATATTTCTGAAAAGTGCATTCACACCATGATATGTATATTAGTATTTTAAATTTGAAATAATCTTATTGAAAATTTTCCATAAATAAAGAATAATTTAGATTAAATCACTTTGATTTTTTTGAGATTATAGGTTTTGATATTTTTGCTGTTTCTTATTCTTTAATTTATCCAACAAAATTAAAGATTGTCTTTCATGTGAAGGATTGGTAAAAAGCAGAATGAAATGCTGGGCTAAAATGAGGTATAATGAATGTTGTTTATATGCTAGAGAAAGAATAACTGTACCTGATATGGGGTGCAGGTGGAATGCTTTGAGAAAGAATTCACTGAGAATGTATCCTGTATGTTAAGTTTTCATAGATGAAAAGAGAGACATAGAGAAACAAAGAGGAAAAGAGTGCAAACTGTAGGAAAATAATTAGGAAGTGAAATTAAATGGCCAAAGCATGAAAGTTTATAGAAAACTTAAAAAATGCATATATTTGATGAGTCCATAATAGAAGATGCATAGGATGTGTGGTGATTTGAGTAATTATACCAAATGGTTTTCTTTTTTGTATCAATATCCTTTCACGTAACCCTGCATTATCTCCCATTAGAGGCAGAGGTTATTTTTCTGCGCTTTGTCTTTGGACCAGGCCATGTGGTTTATTTCTGACTCAACAGATGCTGGTAGACTGTGAGTGAACCGAGGCTTAAAATGGCCTTGCACATTTGGACTTACCTTTCTGCAGTTCTTACACTGTCAGGGAAAGATGTCTCCACTAGCCTCCTGATACTAGCAGGACAAATGGAGCAGACTTGAAATCTCTCACTTGAAGCCAAGCCCATATGAACCCACCCTAAATAAACTTACCTGCAAATGCACAGATGAAAGTGAATGATTCCCATGTAAACAGACAGCATTGTGAGGTAGTTTATTTTACATTTTTATGTTGGTAATACTTGACTAGTAATGACTTATGGAGTGGAAACTATAATTGGACTCAGGATAGGAAGGGGTTTTTATTTCAGGTTTCATTCTTTTGTAAGGAACTATTCATTTTTGTATTCATGTCTGCATTTATGTGTAAGGGATAAATCAAATATCAGGTTTAGTCTAAGTTTGGGTTCAGTCAATATTTAGAAACTGTATTTCATGGTTATTGAACTCTACATCTGAAACTAATGACATACTATATGTTGGCTAATTGAATTTAAATGAAAAAAATGTCAGTTAAGTGTCTGTGTTCAGCTCAGGTCATGGTCCAGGGTCCTGGGATAGAGCCCTGCATTGGGCTCTCTGCTCCATGGAGAGCCTGCTTCTCCCTCTCCCTCTACCAACCACCAACTGTTTAACTGTAAAAATGTTTACTTTTTTTTTTACAAATGAATTTTATCTAACTTAATTTTTCTTAAATACTTAGAATATCAGATAATTTTGGTGTCCTAGTTTGTATTACCAGGCTTTTCATCTCATTTTTAATATATTCAGTTCACCTATGTAAATATTCTAGTATCAGAAAGTCAAGTAAATCAACAAATTATTATTTTTTTAAAGAATTATAATTGACATACTATTTATATTAGTTTCAGCTGTACATTTTGATTCAATAATTTTATGTTATGAAATGCTCACCAAAAGAAATTTATCCACTATCTGCCACCATGCAATGTTATTAAAATACCATTGACTATATTTTCTATACTGTACCTTCTGTCTCCATGACTTATTTGCCTTACAACTGGAGGCTTGTACCTCTTAATCCTCCTCATCATTTTCATCCATGCTCCATTCCCTCTGGCAACCACCAGTATGTTCTTTGTATTCAAGAGTCTGTTTCATTTTCTCTTTGTTTTTGTTTTTTTTTTCATTTATTTTGGTTTCCAGATTCCAAAATAGGTGACATCACATTGGAATTTGTCTTTTTCTTTCTGACTCATTTTACCAAGTATAATACATTCTAGGTCCATCCATGTTGTTGCAGATATCTAGATATCATTCTTTTTATTTTTCTGGCTGAGTAATTTTCCATCATTATATATGATATCATCTCCTTTATCCATTCACCTACAGGTGGTATACTCAGGTTGCTTCCATATGTTGGCTACTGGAAATAATGCTGCAATAAACATAGGAGCCCTTTTATCTCTTTCAGTTAATGTTTTGGTTTTCTTTGGGTAAATAACCAGTAATAGAATTACTAGATCATATGATATTTCTATTTTTAATTTTTTGAGGAACCTCCATACTGTTTTCCACAGTGGTTGCACCAAATTACATTGTATTGTTTGGAAAATGTCTATTCAGGTCCTCTGCACATTTTTCAGTCCTTTTGTTTGTGTTATTTTATTTTGTTTTATTTTTGGTGTCGAGTTGTATAAGTTCTTCATGTAGTTTGGATATTAACTCTTTACAGGTTATATCCTTCGTAAATATCTTCTCCCATTCACTAGGTTGCCTTTTTATTTTGTTGATAGTTTATTTTGCTGTGGAAAAAAAAAAGAACTTTTTATTTTGGTGTAGTCTCAATTGTTTATTTCTGCTTTTGATTCCCTTGCCTGAGGAGACAAATCCAGAAACATGTTGTTATGGCCAATGTAAGAAACAATTCTGCTTCTGCTTTCTCCTATGGTTTCAAGTGTGAAATTTAGGTCTTAAATCCACTTTGAGTTAATTTTTGTGTCTGGTGTAAGGAAGTGGCCCACTTTCATTCTTTTGCATGTACCTGGCCAGTTTTCCCAACACCATTTATCGAAAACTTGCTTTTCCCCATTGTATATTCTTGCCTCCTTTGTTGTAGATTAATTAACCGTATAAGTGTAGGTTTACTTCTGAACTCTATATTCTCTTCTGTTGATCTGTGTGTCTGTTTTGTGCCAATACCACACTGTTTTCATTACTGCAGCTGTGTAGTATATCTTGAAATATCTAGGACTGTGATACCTCCAGCTTTGTTCTTCTTTCTCAAGATTGCTTTGGGTATTCAAGATCTTTTGTGGTTCCATACAAATTCTAGGATTATTTATACTATTTCTGTGAAAAATGTTTTTGGTATTTTGATAGGGATTGCAGTGAGACTATACATTACTTTGGGTAGTATGGAAATTTTAACAAAATTTTTTTCAAATCCACAACCATGGAGTATCTTTCTGTTTGTATCATCTTAAATTTCTTTATTCAATGTCTTATAGCTTTCAGAGTGTAGGTTTTTCACCTCCTTGGTTAAATTTATTCCTGGATTTTTTTTTTTCTTGTCATGGTTGTAAATGGTGCAATTGCAGTGTGGTGCAAATGTAACTACACAAATTATTTTTCTTTAAAATGGATAATTAGTATTAATGTCATCAATGACAGTGATAATTTCAATCTTAGAACTATTATACTAATGTTTGCAGATGGGGTGATTAAATATGATGGCTGTTCAGTTAGAATGTGATGTTTTAGTAATATATACTATTGTATTTGGTCATTTAACAGAGACATTCACTAAAACTGAGAAGATAATGATTTGTATAAATGTGTACATTCTCCATAATTCAATATTGTCTGATTCCTCACCTGCCAAGTACTGAAAAAAGACACTGGTTTTCTCAACAGCCTTACATTCAACCTATCTACATGAAAGATTATAAATATTTTTATCAGCTATATTTTAACATTAAGCAAATGACCTATATAAGGACTATTTTAGTGTGTAAGTGGTTTTAAGTGCATCTAGTGGAAATTAGAAAGATCTTACATGATAATAACTTTGTTATTAAATGCTATTTACTATTATTAGGATTTCATATATTATAAGTGAGCATTATTTTGCAAGGCTTAAGGTTTCATATTGTGAAATTCCTGACTTTTCTAAATTGAGACACTGTAATTTATATAATTAATACATAAAAGTATCCCAATGTTTATCATAACTTCCCTTTTACATCTAAATTTCTAGGATCATAAATATGCCAGAAAATGATTCACAACATTATTTCTGTAGGTTGAGCTATTTGTTCTAGAGACTGACATTGGGATAAATTTTGCTCTCCATCATCATGGGTTGGAGTATTTATCTATCTACTACATGTAACAAGATACACGAATTTGAAATGTTGAGTGCCAATGTTGGCATTGACATTTTTAATCAAAATCAATTAAAAAAAGAAAAAAAGGGAAAAGAAGTCTTCTACCAATTATTGATATATGGTGCATTGATTACATGCTTTAAAAATTATCAAATTCATATTCCTCAAGAAAATTTTATCAGCCTGTACTTTAAGTATAGCAGGTATTAGAAAATGCATAGCCTATTATTTCTTTCCATTGACTTGGCAGATGTCCGATTTGCTATTAAATTAATTACCAAATGCCTTTGCTTTCTGGCAGTTGGATATTTTAGACTTCAAAGGCAAATACATTTTGAAGAAATATAATAACAAGCTTAGAAGTGCGAAGTGCAGCAGAGCTGAAAAGTGAAAATTCAACAGACCAGGCTGTTAATATCTTCCAGCAGAGTTAATCAATCATAGTATGACAACAGTAAAAAATGCAAATCATATGTGGTACAAATATAATTCGCTTTAAATCACATTTGTATTTTGATATAAGATTAATAAAATGAAGTTTCAAGATGGTACATTATTTTATAAATTGATTTCTGGTTTAATTTATTATATTTCTGAATGCCGTCTTACAAAGTCACCATATTTCTGTATAATTTTTGGTTGTAATTAGCAGTAAATATGTAAGGACTGAATATTTTAGAAGTTGGATCTTTATTCACTGGAGGCATTTCCAGCTACTACTGCTTCCAAACTTTCATTATTTCCCTGTCAGTTCAAAGTTACTAGAAACAGTTTTACACTCATTCATGAACTTGCATTAAATACAAATCAGACATAGCATGATGATTATAATTTGTATGAATTATTTTTCACAAGTAATAGAATATATTCATCTGTATATTATAGTTTAATATTTCTAAAGTAGTTGTACTTCTGAAACTCATCTATAAGCTTATTTAAAGAAGTTGATGATTCATTGACTGACCATGAAAATTCTGACTAAAAACTAGGAAGTGACTTCTCTATGCCTGTAAATATAGTCTCTTTTGACATAAAGACACTTAACCTTAAACTATTAATTTTTAAAAATATCTGAATGCTTGATTTTAGTTATTTTAACATTTCTCACAAAAACTACTTAATTCAAAAAATTCTCTTTTACTAGATAATATTTATAAGAGACTTTAATGAAAAAAATGAGAAAAATAGTTACTACATTTTATTTGATGAATATCTTGATTATTCAATCAATATTTAAATGTGTACTTTAAAACCAAAATTGTCTGTTTTGATAAACAAATTCTTTTTTGTAGAGCTAGTATTAATCATTCTCTAGTCTATGATACTAGAGGTTTTAAAAATATTTCAGTTCTGTATATAGTATGTTGTTTAACATCTGTGTTGACATCTTTCTCTCTAAAAACTCTTTTTCTCTGTCGTAACACCTTGCCCTTTCTTTGTGCATGGTAGATAATATAAGCTTGTGTAATGAGAAGACAATATGAAAGGAACAAAATGTTTATTTAATAGTAAACACTCTGTAACATTTATAGAAATATTAACTGATTAACTATAAGAACTTCAGTTAAAAATTAAATGATAAATAAATTCCAAATAGTTTATGTTTTTTAGGTTTAAAAATAGACTATAGAGGGGTGCCTGGGTGGCTCAGTGGGTTAAGCCGCTGCCTTAGGCTCAGGTCATGATCCCAGGTCCTGGGTTTGAGCCCCGCATCGGGCTCTCTGCTCAGCAGGGAGCCTGCTTCCTCCTCTCTCTCTGCCTGCCTCTCTGCCTACTTGTGATTTCTCTCTGTCAAATAAATAAATAAAATCTTTAAAAAAAAATAGACTATAGATACAACATGTAAAACTTATGCAACTAAATAAGCAGACAATTCTTACAATGCTCTTTACCTAGTTTTGGATGCATTAACATATCAGGGACCTGTTGGGATTCTATATTTATTAAATAATTCAAACATTATCAAAGTGAGTATGGAATGACTTTGCTAGAATCCATTGAATACATCTTCTTATAACAGCAAAGAATCTCAATGTATATTTTATCATTATAAAATTTTATATTTTTTTATTTTTGTAGTTTTATATTTTTTTGTAAATAAAATACAAAGAATAGAGTAAGCTAAGGTTATTTTCAATAAACCTATAAGATTACCCTCTAAAAAATTATTGGTCATATTGTCTCAACTTGTTAAAATAAAAGAGCAAAATACATGTTAGAAAAAAATGAAGCTCACATAAATGCAGAAATTATTCATGGCCAAAAAGATAATAAGCTTCAACCCAGCACATTTTCATACCATGTCATTTGAATATAAAATCTGATTTCCCATATATAAGATAAATACATCACCAATGAACTGTGACATGATCAAAGGTAATGAGTGATTATAGAACCAAAAGTGGTAATAAAATTTTGTAAGAGGGAATAGAAAGTAGTAGCTGTGATTTATACAAGTTATTTTCAGATTTGCAATCCTTGAAAAGGAGGGAAAATGGACAACACAGTGACAGACCATGTTCATTTATTTTATTATTATTAACATATAATGTATTATTTATTTCAGGGGTACAAGTCTATGATTCATCAGTCTTACACAATTCACAGCACTCAACATAGCACATACCCTCCCCAGTCCATCACCCAGTCACCCCATCCTTCTCCATCCCCATCTGCTCCAGCAACCCTCAGTTGTTTCCTGAGATTAAGAGTCTCTTATGGTTTTTCTCCCTCTCTGGTTTCATCTTGTTTAATTTTTTCCTATTTTCCCCTATGAGTATTTTTGTTTACTTATTTATATATTTACTATATGATGCAGCAATCCCACTCCCAGATACATACCCAAATACATCGAAAACAGACACACTTAACTATATACTGCTGATTACTGGAGCATTATCTATAGTAAGCAAAAAGTGAAAATAGTCCATGTGTCCATTAATAGATAAATGGATAAACAAAATGTGGTATAATATTAATAGGATACTATTCAACCATAAAAGGAAGGAGTTCTAATACATGACATTGAAAATATTATGCTAAATGAATAATCTGGGCACAAAGGACAAATATTGTATGCCATTTATGTTATTTAGTGTAAGCAAATTAGTAAAAATGAAAAGTAGACTAGAGGTTACCAAGGGCTTGGGAGAGGAGAGAATCAGTAGTTGCTGCTTTTTGAGTGTTGGGTTTCTATTTTGGATGATGAAAATTTTGGAAATAGATAGCAGTGTTTGTTGTATGATGTGAATGTAATTATAGGTGAAGTTGTTCCAACTTTTTATTTTCGTTACATTAACTTTTTGTGAACTCGGGACAGTGTTTTATAGAATATGTTGTTCCCCTAACATCCTCTCCGTCCCTCTTTCTCACCAAAGCTATGCTGAAAACAAGGTTTGGATAGGTGAGGTTGGCCATGAAAATCAGCAGCTTTGCTATGAGAGGGAGTAGACATGATTGAGGTTGAGGGGAGGAACAGGCAAAATGTATGGCTTTGTCAGCTAGAAATGTTAAATGTGGTAAGAAGAGACATGGAGAATTTGTAGCTTTGTTAGACTGAGGGTATGGTTAGCTTGGGGTGAACAGAAAACTGGTGTTGGGAAAAGAGCTACAGAAGAGCTAGAAGTTCTCCAGATCTGTCCCTATCTGGAACATTATATGCATGCATAAGGGAGTCCAGGGGTGCATGTCTAGGGGGACACTTAAAGAAACTCCTGAAACCAAGGGATATCTTTTGAAATTTGTTTCTAAATTCATTTATCCAAAGGTCTAGGATTAGGCTGGATTAAGTTTCCAACTTCTTGAATTTTAAATTATAGTTAGCAATAAATGAGAAAAAATCATAAACCCTAGATCAATCAATAAGTAAAATAAAGATCATGGTTCAGAGTGGTAGAAAGACTTTGGAAAATAGTGAATAAAGCACTCTACAGAAGTTATGATTTAAGTCTCATTTGGGATAGTACTATCTGGTAGAAAAATGAATACAGTTTTGTGCATCAGCCACTTTGCTCTTCATTAGAATGAAGTCTCTCAGAGGACAAGTGCTATGTTTGTTTTACACATTGATGTTTTTCAACTACAGAAGTCCCTCAATAAATGAATATTTGTGCCTTCATTAAAGTAATGAAGGTGCAAACAAAGTTAAATTTAGCACCACATTAATACTCCAGAAGCTCATTTTGTGGTCATACACCTATTGAAAAATATTAGGCTGAAGTATTTCTCTAAATTAAAAAAAAAAGAAAGATACCTAAGAAGAGAAACAAATTTTTATCATCAGTATGTTGTTTGGATTAAAGGACATATCATCAGTCTAAAATATCTGTCTATGCAACACATTAATAAAAAGAACCATATGTTACTCTTAATAGATGTGGAAAAAGCATTGACAAAGTACAGCATCCTTTCTTGATTAAACTTCTTCACAGTATAGGAATAAAGGCTACATACCTCAATATCATGAAATCCATCTATGAAAAACTCACAGCGAATATCATTCTTAATGAGGAAAAACTGAGAGCTTTTCCCCTAAGGTCAGGAACATGGCAGGGACATCCACTATCACCACTGCTGTTCAACATAGTACTGGAAGTCCTAACCTCAGCAATCAGACAACAAAAAGGAATAAAAGGCACCTAAATCAGCAAAGAAGTAGTCAAACTCTCACCCTTTGTAGATGATATGATACTTTATGTGGAAAACCCAAAACACTCCACCCCAAAACTGTTGAAGTCATACATTCAGTAAAGTGACAGGATATAAAATTAATGTACATAATGTACATAAATCAGTTACGTTTCTATACTCCAACAATAAGACAGAAGAAAGAGAAATTAAGGAGTTGATCCCATTTACAATTGCACCCCAAACCATAAGATACCTAGGAATAAATCTAAACAAAGAGGCAAAGAATCTGTACTCAGAAACTCTAGAATACTTATGAAAGAAATTGAGGAAGATACAAAGAACTGGAAAAACGTTCTATGCTCATAGATTGGAAAAACAAATATTGTGAAAATGTCTACGCTACCTAGAGCAATCTACACATTCGGTGCAATCCCTACCAAACACCATCAACTTTTTTCAAAGAAATTGAACAAATATTTCTAAAATTTGTATGGAACCAGAAAAGACCCTGAATAGCCAGAGGAATGTTGAAAAAGAAAACCAAAGCTGGTGGCATCACAATTCTTGACGTCAACCTCTGTTACAAAGCTGTAATCATCAAGACAGTATGGTACTGGCACAAAAACAGACACATAGATCAATGGAACAGAATAGAGAGCCAGAAATGGACCCTCAACTCTATGGTCAACTCATCTTTGACAAAGCAGGAAAGAATGTCCAATGGAAAAAAAAGATAGTCTCTTCAACAATGTGCTGAAAAATTTGGACAGCCACATGCAAAAGAATGAAACTGGACCATTTCCTTACACCATACACAAAAATAGACTCAAAAAATGAGATTCCTTCAAAATCATTGAGGAGAACACAGACAGCAATCTCTTCTACCTCAGCTGCAGCAACTTCTTCCTAGCCAAATGCAAGGGAAGCAGGGGCATAAATGAACTATTGGGACTTCATCAAGATCAAAAGCTTTTGCACAGCAAAGGAAACAGTCAACAAAACCAAAAGATAATGGACAGAATGGAGAAGATATTTTCAATGACATATCAGGTAAAGGGATATCCAAAATCTATCAGATATCCAAAATCTCTAAAGAACTTATCAAACTTAAATCCCAAAGAACAAATAATCCAATCAGGAAGGGGATAGGAGACATTAATAGACATTTCTGCAACAAAGGCATTCAAATGGCCAGCAGGCACATGAAAAAGTGTTCAACATCACTTGGCATCAGAGAAATACAAATCAAAACCACAGTGAGATACCACCTCACACCAGTCAGAATGGCTAAAATTAACAAGTCAGGAAAGGACAAGTGTTGGTAAGGATGGGGAGAAAGGGGAACCCTCCTACACTGTTGGTGGGAATGAAAGCTGGTGCAGCAATTCTGGAAACCAGTATGGAAGTTCCTCAAAAAGTTGAAAATAGAGCTGCCCTACAACCCAGCAATTGCACTACTGAATGTTTACTCCAAAGATACAAAGATAGTGATTGGAAGGTGTACAATCCAATGTTTATAGCAGTAATGTCCACGATAGCCAAACCATGGAAAGAGCCTAGATGTCCATCAACAGAAGAATGGATAAAGATATGGTATGTGTGTGTGTACACACACACACACACACACACACACACACACACACACACGTCACACAGGAATTGGGTTTCAAAACATTAAAAAGAGTATGATGAATGACTTACTCTTTAATACATTTTTCTAAATGGACTCTTATTTCATACAAATTGAACTTCAATCAGATTTCCACAATTAAAACATTATTGAAAATTAGGGGTTTCAGCTTCAGATTTTTATTAGCCTTAGTATCTTTAGCATATTGCAACTACCTTATCCTTGGCTTTTGTAACATACTAGAAACAAATAACAAAATTTAGTTTTTTCCTTTTAAAATATGCTATGTGAGGGAAATCTCTGTCACTGTGTCATTCACTCTTTTTCACATATATATGTGAAATATATTATGTATATATACGTATATATACACACACATATATATACACACACATTCATATACAATACACAGTAACCCACATCCCAACTAAATATTACATAATGCTTGAGAAGAATCATAACACTTTTGTATTACTTGCTGTAAAACTTAAGCTCAAAATATTTCTATATATTATATTATATCTAAATAGTTTGTAGAATGTTAATAAATGCCATAGGTCTAACTAGACTATACCTCATAGTTAAGAGAACATTTTTAATTACAGTGACTTTCTTAACACATGGAAGAACTGATAGTTTTTTTTTTAATTAATTTTTTATTTTTTCAGCATAACAGTATTCATTATTTTTGCACCACACCCAGTGCTCCATGCAATCCATGCCCTCTACCATACCCACCACCTGGTGCCCCCAACCTCCCACCCCCCACCCCTTCAAAATTCTCAGATCGTTTTTCAGAGTCCATAGTCTCTCATGGTTCACCTCCCCTTCCAATTTCCCTCAACTCCTTTCTCCTCTCCATCTCCCCTTGTCCTCCATGCTATTTGTTATGCTCCACAAATAAGTGAAACCATATGATAATTGACTCTCTCTGCTTGACTTATTTCACTCAGCATCATCTCTTCCAGTCCCGTCCATGTTGCTACAAAACTTGGGTATTCATCCTTTCTTTTTTCTTTTTCTTTTTTTTTTTTTTTTTACAGCTTTATAAACACGGGAAACCCAGCCAGGACCAAGTTCACCTACCCAGGAGCGCTGTTTCAAGAACTGATAGTTTTGGTTGTGTTTTTCTTTTGAACAGAATAGGAAATTGGACCTCAGACAAGAAGAAACCCATTTCCATTATCTACTTTTATAGTGTTTATTTTGTACATAATTGCCTCTTATTTTCTTTTTAATGCCTGAAGTACCTGTGTTTTTTTTTTTTTAAGATTTTATTTATTTATTTGACAGAGAGAGATCACAAGTAGGCAGAGAGGCAGGCAGAGAGAGAGGAAGGGAAGCAGGCTTCCTGCTGAGCAGCAAGCCCGATGCGGGACTCGATCCCAGGACTCCGGGATCATGACCTGAGCCGAAGGCAGCGGCTTAAACCAACTGAGCCACCCAGGCGCCCCAGTACCTGTGTTTTAAATGAATTTATTAATTTCTGTTATTTATAATTTATGGTAAATATTTTAAGAGTAATAATTATTTTCTTAATTTGGGTACTTGTTTATTTTCAAATTTTGTCTCTACCAAATGCTTATGAATTAGTACTTTATAGATGACTTGCTCTGAAATAGTTGATTCTTTTTTTTTTAATGTTTCACGTTTTTTGGTTTTTTTTTAATTCTAGTTAGTTAACATATGTGTAATATTAGTTTCATGAGTAGAGTTTAGTGATTCCTCACTTAAATTTAACACCCATTGCTCATCCAAGTGCCCTCCTTAATACCCATCACCCATCTTGCCCATCCACCTGCCCATGACTCCTTCAGCAACCCTGTTTGTTCTCTATAGTTTAGTCTCTTTTATGGTTTGCCTCTCTCTCTCTTTTTTCTTTCCCCTGTGTTCATCCACACCATTGTAAATGGTAAGATTCCATTCTTTTTAATGTCTGAGTAACATTCCATTTTGTGTGTGTGTGTGTGTGTGTGTGTGTGTGTGTGTGTATACACCACTTCTTTATCCATTCATCAGTTGATGGACACTGGGGGTCTTTCCATAATTTGGCTACTGTTGGTAATGCTGGTATAAACATCAGGATACATGTGCCCCTTCGAGTAAGTATTTTTGTAACCTTTGGATAAATAGTAGTACAACTGCTGGTTCATAGGGTGGCTCTATTTTTAATTTTTCCAGGAACCTCCATACTGTTCTCCAGAGTGGCTGCACTGGTTTGCATTCCCACCAACAGGGCAAGAGGGTTCCTCTTTCTCTCCATCCTTGCCAACATCTGTTGCTTCCTGTGTTTTAATTTTAGCCATTCTGACAGGCATGAGGTGGTATCTCATGATTTTGATTTGCATTTCCCTGGTGATAAGTGATAATGAGCATCTTTTCTGTCTAGTAGCCACGTATATGTCTTTTTTTGCAAATATCTATTCATATCTTCTGCCCATTTCTTAACTGGATTATTTGGCTTTGGAGTGTTGAATTGCATCTATGTCTTCATGTCAGCATAAAGCAGATTTCATTAATTATTTGGTTTAATTTTCAGACTAATGTAGTTCACTTTATTATATAAGTGACTATTATTGTCCCTATATTTTAGGTGAGGAAAGTGAAACAAACAAACAAAAAATTTAAATTAGCTTTTTTCAACTGAGAGTAATTTTTTCCCTTAGAAGATATTTCTTAGTGTATGAAGACATTTGTGGTTTTCACAACTAGGGACACACTAGTAATATCTGGTTGGTAGAGCCTAAAGAAGGATGCTGCTAAGTATCTTAAGGTGACCAATACAACAACTCCCTCAAGAAAGAATTATCCAGAGAACAGTAACAGTAGTGCAAAGGCAGTGAAGCCTGTATTAAATAATTAGATTTAGTCACAGAATTATTAAGTGATAGATTTGAGACTGCATTTTAGGCAGATGTCTCCTCTGGTTCCATCTCCTTGTAATAGGATATTTCTGAACATTTTTTTCTCCACTACATCAACCTAGTGCACACTATTATCTTCATTTGCCAATATTGTTACAAAAAAAAAAAAAATAATAATTCCACTCCTGTCTCTAGAATTCAATTTCTACATAGATATTGGGATGATAATTTTAAAAATTAAAATCAGGTCTTTTCATACACTTCTCATAAATATTTCCATGTCACTGCACTGTACTGAGAATACAATTTCAAATCCTAAGACATACAAATCTTAACTTCTTGATCCATGCTTCTGCTTTAACTTCATTCCTCACCATTCTTCTCCTGTTCACTATATGCCAAGTGCACTAACCTGATTGCTCTTTTTTCAACCTGCCAAAACTACTCTTGTTATAGATTTTTAACATCTGTTCTTTCCTCAGGCTGGAGTTCTCTCTGCTCAGTTAATTTTATGTTGATTCATAGACCTTGGCCCATACTAGCAAGATCAAATAAAAATAATTTAAATAGAATAGAAAATAGAAGATAGGAATTTAGTAGTGAGTGCAATGAAAATTGTAGACATATTGCAGACTTATAGAATGGGAAAACCACACTTATGACTGTAATCACTTTTAGTTATTTCGACTGTACATTTTTTTATAATGCCTTTGTTTTCAAATTAAGGTATAGGTTTACAGATGAAATACAAATGCCACATTAAACTTGTACTTGAGATAAACTTTTTTTTGTTATAAGTATTCCATGCAAAGTGTAAGACATACAAATATTAAAAGTATAAAAATTTATCTATATATACTAATACATGAGTGTATATATATACACACACACACACATATATATATATTTACATATATATTTGTTTCTCTGAAGTTAAATTTAACTGGATATCCTGTATTTTTATATATTAAATTTGATAACTCTACATTCATACTTACTCATTAATATCTAGAGGGTAGAAGGAAAGTCTCTTCCAAATAAAACATGGATTTCCTGAACTTTATTCTGATTATATCATCCAACTTACTTGCCATCACTGAACTTAACCAATCACTACAGCAGAGGCATGATTTCTACTGTTTGGTCCAAACTGGATTTCATGCAGTAGCCTGAATGGAGCCCTATAGCAAAGGGTGTTGGCCATTCTTTAGCTTCTAACATAGGCAAATCCAGAGACATAACTTTTTTGGAAACAAGGTTAAACCTATCCAAATAGCACAACTCTTCTAGAATTCTGGAAGATGGATTAGGAAAGTAACCATAATATATGCTACAAATGGAATTCGGTTTTATTTTGACTGATTTATATTAATCCACATTATCCATATTATCTAAATACACCCCCCCAAAAAAAGGTAAAGAAAGAAAGAAAAGAAAAAGGAAAGAAAGGAAGAAAATTATGTCAGTAATTATTCGCATCCAGTTTAGATGCATACAGTTTAGTTACAGTGGAAAAAAAATCATGAATCAATTGTAATAGACTTAACCACTATGGAGTATGTAGTCAAGTACTAAGGGGCAGAGAGAAGAAAAATTAGAGATGACAAAGTTGTCAAGTTAATAGTTTTGGCAATTTTGCTTATGGATGAAAGTATAAAATTTCCTCCAAACTTTGGGACTTAATGAGCAAATTCTCTCACTCACTATATATTTGTGTATGTGTTGCAAATCATATTTTGTTCCAGTTTTGGTATATGTGCTGGTGAAGGAAGCACTTTATTTCAAGATTTCGAAAGCTTAAATCATCTATACCAAAATTCAGTTGCCCATTTTTTGTTTTACTCAAGGTAGGAATGGGTAGCCTATGATATTAAGTGTACATGTCTACAGAAAAATAAATAGTAAACATCATTGCCCTTATGATACAAATCATTAGCTATTAAAGTGCTATTTTATAGGAAACCATTACTATAAAACTATAGAACCAAATTATAGAAAAGCCTGAAAATTAAACATAAGACTGATTTAATTGCACTTAGGGGACAAAAAAATACATTTGATTCACATATAAATAACATATCATCACATATTCCAAGGCCCCTTAAATTTCTTCACCTGTAATATTTGGCTTACTATCAAAATTGACATGATCAGCTCAGTTTGTGTCCATTATCCAATATTTCTATGCTTGTTTCTGCTTTCTGAAGCCAAACCTCCTACTTCTGTTTTTACTCAATTTATAACAGTAGTTTTTCCTAATTTCCTAATTATAAATTCTGTCAGATTTTAAGTCCTTTAAAATATAGTTAATTTATTATTGGAATTTTTCACCTAAGATCCCATCTGCTCCTTAGTTTAAATGTATTACTTTGACAGTCTTTGTTTGGGAGAGAGAATAATCTATATGGGATACTTGCAGACTTATTTTCTTTATTTGGTGTTTTAGAAATTTGCTATTTTCAGACAATCCAGGGAATTTCTTAATACCATTATCTAAACAATGTGACACTATTTTTATTATAGAATCAGTTGGTTGTGGGTCTTTGTTTTTACGTAAAGCAAAATTCTCTGGAGTTCTCTCTGCACTTAATAAATACAAATGAGGCATAATGAGAGTCCTTCCTTGAGAGGGAACCTTGTCAAAATGCTGCAGGGCTTTTTCTCCCAGACCAAAACATTCTTCAAAACTTATTGGGAATGTAACCTTTTTTCCTCTGGCACAAAGTGAAACTCCAAAGATCAGATATGTACATTCCATGCTATTTTAAAGCATTCTACATATCCAGAATATTCAATAACAGGAAGACTTTTTCTCTGGTACAAGGTTCATTGAGGATTATTATATTTCAAGTGGAACTGAATGAGGTTTTCTTAGGTCCTGATTATATTTTAGCTGCAAAGGATTTGAAAGTGGTAAAGTACTAGAGTTGTAATTTCTCCTCTTGGCTTTTGTCTGAAATGAAGTTCACTGGATTACAATAGAGATTCAATTGTTGGCAAGGGTGAGACAACAAACTTCAGGAAAGGTGCCCAATAATAGAAATATGATTATTGAAGAAAAGGGCAAGCAGAGTAATTGTCCTAGGGAAGGATGAAAACAAACTAACTAAATAGCAACAGAGACATTTACTATATACCTGATATACAGGTCTTGGAGGAACATACTTAGAAAATTAAAATTGGAATGAAATTCTGTATTTATCAGGTTATGAAACTATAGAGTGAAAACAGCAACAAAAACAAAACTTCTTCCCCAATGCAAAAGTACCAGTGCTTCGTAAAATACCGAAGCAACACCTCCTCTGTATTACATGGGTGAGCAAACGGGCTTAGTTTCAGTCCCCTTGTAACCTGAAGCAAGGCTGACAGGGGATTCGCCTTCTAATAATCCTGCAAGATCAACACAGGTTTTAGCCTTTCCTTCTACAAGGGGAGAAATCATGAAGAACTATACAATGCCTCTTGATACTTCAAACCCAAAGTGACATATACTTCATGTCCAGACCATTTAACTGGAAGGGTACTGGGAAGTACTTCTTTCTATGTATCCAAGAAAAAGAGAAGTAGAAGTAATGATAAGCACTAGAAACATGGAAGCTGGATCCATGGGCAAGCCTGCAGACTAAGAAGGATAAGGGAAAAAGTAAGTGACCATAAAATTGAATGTTTGGGGTTTCGGTTATTAGATAGCACACAAAAATGATAAACTCAAAAATAAGGAAACAAGTTGGGAGTTCTTGCAACAGGGATGCTAGAGGTTTGATGCAGCAATTAAGCAGACTGTGTTGACTAAAAAGGGAATCATTACTCAAGTAAAGAGAATTAGTTTGACTGTTAAACTCTTTTTTAAATATAGTTTTAATTTTTTTATAATCATATAATGTATTATTAGCCCCAGGGGTACAGGTCTGTGAATTGCCAGGCTTACACACTTCATAGCACTCACCATAGCACATACCCCCCCGCCCAATGTCCATAACCCCACCATCCACTCTGTACCCCCCACCCACCAGCAACCCTAAGTTTGTTTTGTGAGATTAAGAGACTCTTATGGTTTGTCTCATTCCTGATCCCATCTTGTTTCATTTATTCTTTTCCTACACCCCAAATCCCCCACGTTGCATCTCTACTTCCTCATATCCGGAAGACCATATGATAGTTGTCTTTGTCCGATTGACTTATTTCGCTAAGCTTAATACCCTCTAGTTCCATCCACGTTGTCGCAAATTATATGTATATATATCACATCTTTAACCATTCATATATTGATGGACATCTAGGCTCTTTCCATAGTTTGGCTACTGTGAACATTGCTGCTATAAACATTCAGGTGCACATGCCCCTTCGGATCACTACCTTTGTATCTTTAGGGTAAATATCCAGTAGTGCAATTGCTGAGTCATAGGGTAGCTCTATTTTCAGTTTTTTGTTTTCCAGAGTGGTTGCACCAGCTTGCATTCCCACCAACAGCGTAAGAGGATTCCCCTTTCTCCACATCCTCACCAGCATCTGTCCTTTCCTGACTTGTTAACTTTAGCCATTCTGACTGGTGTGATGTGGTAACTCATTGTGGTTTTGACTTGTATTTCCCTGATGCCGAGTGATGTGGAGCAATTTTTCACATGTCTGTGGGCCATCTGGATGTCTTCTTTGCAGAAATGTCTGTCCTTTACCCATTTCTTGATTGGATTATTTGTTCTTTGGGTGTTGAGTTTGATAAGCTCTTTATAGATTTTGGATACTAGCCCTTTATCTGATATGTCGTTTGCAAATATCTTCTCCCATTCTGTCAGTTGTCTTTTGGTTTTGTTAACTGTTTCCTTTGCTGTGCAAAAGCTTTTGATCTTGATGGAGTCCCAAAAGTTCATTTTTGCCCTTGCTTCCCTTGCCTTTTGCGATGTTCCTAGGAAGACATTGTTGTGGCTGATGTCAAAGAGGTTGCTGCCTTTGTTCTCCTCAAGGATTTTGATGGATTCCTTTCTCACATTGAGGTCCTTCATCCATTTTGAGTCTATTTTTGTGTGTGGTGTAAGGAAATGGTCCACTTTCCTTTTTCTGCACGTGGCTGTCCAATTTTCCCAACACCATTTATTGAAGGGGCTGTCTTTTTTCCATTGGACATTCTTTCCTGCTTTGTCAAAGATTAGTTGACCATAGAGTTGAGGGTCTATTTCTGGGCTCTCTATTCTGTCCCATTGATCTATGTGTCTGTTTCTGTGCCAGTACCATGCTGTCTTGATGATGACAGCTTTGTAATAGAGCTTGATGTCTGGAATTGTGATGGCACCGACTTTGGCTTTCTTTTTCAATATTTCTTTGGCTATTCGAGGTCTTTTCTGGTTCCATATAAATTGTAGGATTATTTGTTCCATTTCTTTGAAAAAAATGGATGGTACTTTGATAGGAATTGCATTAAATGTGTAGATTGCTTTAGGTAGCATAGACATTTTCACAATATTTGTTCTTCCAATCCAGGAGCATGGAACATTTTTCCATTTCTTTGTGTCTTCCTCAATTTCTTTCATGAGTACTTTATAGTTTTCTGAGTATAGATTCTTAGCCTCTTTGGTTAGGTTTATTCCTAGGTATCTTATGGTTTTGGGTGCAATTGTAAATGGGATTGACTCTTTAATTTCTCTTTCTTCTGTCTTGTTGTTGGTGTAGAGAAATGCAACTGATTTCTGTGCATTCACTTTATATCCTGACACTTTACTGAATTCCTATACAAGTTCTAGCAGATTTGGAGTGGAGTCTTTTGGGTTTTCCACATATAGTATCATATCATCTGCAAGGAGTGATAGTTTGACTTCTTCTTTGCTGATTTGGATGCCGTTAGTTTCCTTTTGTTGTCTGATTGCTCAGGCTGAGACTCTAGTACTATGTTGAATAGCAGTGGTGATAACGGACATCCCTGCCATGTTCCTGACCTTACCAGAAAAGCTCTCAGTTTTTCTCCATTGAGAATGATATTTGTGGTGGGTTTTTTATAGATGGCGTTGACAATATTGAGTCATGTGCCCTCTATCCCTACACTTTGAAGAGTTTTGATCAGGAAGGGATGCTGTACTTTGTCAAATGCTTTTTCAGCATCTATTGAGAGTATCATGTGGTTCTTGTTCTTTCTTTTATATATGTATTGTATCACATTGATTGATTTGCGGATGTTGAACCAACCTTGCAGCCCTGGAATAAATCCCACTAGGTCATGATGAATGATCCTTTAACGTACTGTTGGATCCCATTGGCTAGTATTTTGGTGAGAATTTTTTCATCTGTGATCATCAAGGATATTGGTTTGTAGTTCTCTTCTTTGATGGGATCCCAGGATGTGATCTATTCTGGGGAATGTTCCATGTGAACTAGAGAAGAATGTATATTCTGTTGCTTTGGAATGGAATGTTCTGAATATATGCGTGATGTCCATCTGGTCTAGTGTGTCATTTAAAGCCTTTATTTCTTTGTTGACCTTTTGCTTGGATGACCTGTCCATTTCAGTGAGGGCAGTGTTAAAGGCCCCTACTATTATTGTATTATTGTGGATATGTTTCTTTGATTTTTTTATTAATTGGTTTATATAGTTGGCTGCTCCCATGTTAGGGGCATAGATACTTAAAATTGTTAGACCTTCTTGTTGGACAGACCCTTTGAGTATGATATAGTGTCCTTCCTCCTCTCTTATTATAGTCTTTGCCTTAAAATCTAATTGATCTGATATAAGGATTGCC
Organism: Lutra lutra; assembly: GCF_902655055.1. NCBI lineage: Eukaryota > Metazoa > Chordata > Mammalia > Carnivora > Mustelidae > Lutra > Lutra lutra. Next base: position 89,422,647 of record NC_062278.1, read on the forward strand.
ACCCCAGCTTTCTTCTGATGTCCATTAGCATGGTAAATTGTTTTCCACCCCATCACTTTAAATCTGGAGGTGTCTTTGGGTTTAAAATGAATTTCTTGTAGACAGCATATTGATATGTTTGTTTTTTTTTTTAATCCATTGTGATACCCTGTGTCTTTTGATTGGGTCATTTAGCCCATTTTCATTCAGGGTAACTATTGAGAGATACGAATTTAGTGCCATTTTTTTGTGGGTAAGGTGACTATTACTGTATATTGTCTTTGTTCCTTTCTGACCTACTACATTTAGGCTCTCTCTTTGCTTAGAGGACCCCTTTCAACATGTCCCATACAGCTGGTTTGGTGTTTACAAATTCTTTCAGTTTTTGTTTGTCCTGGAAGCTTTTTATTGCTCCTTCTATTTTAAGTGAAAACCTAGCTGGATATAGTATTCTTGGCTGCATGTTTTTCATTTAGTGCTCTGAATATATCCTGCCAGTTCTTTCTGGCCTGCCAGTCTCTGTCAATAAGTCTGCTGCCAATCTAATATTTTTACCATTGTATGTTACAGACTTATTTTCCCAGGCTGCTTTCAGGTTTTTCTCTTTGTCGCTAAGACTTGTAAATTTTACTATTAGGTGATGGAGTGTGAACCTATTCTTATTGATCTTGAGGGGGGTTCTCTATACCTCCTGGATTTTGATGCTTGTTCCCTTTGCCATATTTGGGAAATTCTCTACAATAATTCTCTCCAATATACCTTCTGCTCACCTCTCTCTTTCTTCTTCTCCTGGAATCCCAGTTATTCTAATGTTGTTTCATCTTATGGTGTCACTTATCTCTTGAATTCTCCCCTCGTGGTCCACTTTTGCTTAACTTCCTTATTCTCTGTCATTTGGTCTTCTATATCACTAATTCTTTCTTCTGCCTCATTTATCCTAGTAGTAAGAGCCTCCATTTTTTTTAAAAGATTTTATTTATTTATTGGACAGACAGAGATCACAAGTAGGCAGAGAGGCAGGCAGAGAGAGGAGGAAGCAGGCTCCCTGCTGAGCAGAGAGCCTGATGTGGGGCTCAATCCCAGGACCCTGGGATTATGACCCGAGCTGAAGGCAGAGGCTTTAACTCACTGAGCCACCCAGGCACGCCAAGAGCCTCCATTTTTGATTGAACCTCATTAATAGCTTTTTTGATTTCAACTTGGTTAGATTTTAGTTCTTTTATTTATTCAGGAAGGGCTCTTATTTCTCCAGACAGGGTTCCTCTAATATCTTCCATGCCTTTTTTGAAGCCGGCTAGCACCTTGAGAATCATCATTCTGAACTCTAGATCTGACATATTACCAGTGTCCATATTGATTAGGACCCTAGCCAATTGCTTCTTGTTGTTTTTTTTTTTTTTTTTTTGTGTGTGTGTGTGTGTGTGTGTGTGTGTGTGTGTGTGTGTTGAGTTTTTCTCCCTTTTTATTCTGTTATTTTATCCAGATAAGAGTATATGAAGGAGTAAATAAAATACTAAAAGGGTGACCAAGACCCCAGGAAAATGTGCTTTAACCAAATCAGAAGAGTCCCCAATTTGTGGTGGGAAGGAAGGGGGTAAAAAGAAGTTCAGAAAAAAAAAATAAATAAAAAGGAAAATATATAAAAAAGAAAATATATATTAGACTGGTGACTAGGACACGGTCACCCACTTAATTTTGGGAGTATTTTGGTCTCTCAGAAGAAACTTACCTCCCAAAATTTTAAAGAATGAAAAATATATATAAGGTTAAACCCAATGAAGGGATGGAATATGACTATAAAGATGAAAAAAATATTTTTTTTAATTCTAAAAAAGGAGTTGATAAGGTAAGTTGGTTGGGAGAATAGAGAAAAAGAGAGTGGAGAGAATTTGCTCGGGCTGGAGACTAGGACAAGCCCAGTGCTAGACTTAGGGTGTATTTTGATCTATTAGAAGACATTGTACCTCAAGTTTTTTAGAAATTTTTAGAAGAAGAAAACATCTATATATACAAAAATAAAATTAGATACAATGAAGGATAAAATATGAGTATAATAATGAAGGTTCAAAAAAAGATTTTTTTTTTAATGAAAGGTATTGTTAAGATAAACTAGTTAAAAATACGTTAAAAGAGGAAAGGGTAAAATTAAAAAAAATTAGTAGAAAAAAAATAAAATTAAAAAAGTTTATTAACTTTGCAAGACTAAAGAATCATGGGGAGAAAGGCTTGAATTCCATGCTTTGCTTTCTCCTCCTCTGGAATTCCACTGTTCTCCTTGGTAAGTGAACTTTGTCTTGGCTGGATTTCTAGTTGATCATCTGGGGGAGGGGCCTGTTGTAGTGATTCTCAAATGTCTCTGCCTGAGGCAGAATTTCACTGCCCTTACCAGGGACCAGGCTAAGTAATCCGTTTGGGTTCACTTTCAGGAGCTTTTGTTCCCTGAACGCTTTCCATAGAGTTCTGGAGGACGGGAATGAAAATCCGGTCTCCCAATCTCCAGCCCAGAGGAGCTGAAAGGTCGGGGCCCCACTCCTCAGTGCGCCCTCAGAGAAAAGCGTTCAATCACTCCCGTCTCCTGGGCCTCCAGCTGCGCTTGGAGAAAAATGCTCTATCACTCCCCTCTCCCTGGCCTCCGCTCTGCTCCAAGCTCACCCAGCCAGTGACCAAGCGTCTCTGTCTCTGGCACACAGCTCCACCTGAAGTCTCCGAACCCCGCAGATCCCTGTGCTTTTCCAGGGGGTGTCTCCCCAGATCTTGTGGGGACCCCACTCACGGAGCAGTGGCCTGTACCACAGATTACGGTTCAAGGTAACCCTGAGTTGAGAGCTCACTCCTTGGCTCTGTCTCTGTAGCCGGCTTCCCTGCTCTAATACCTGCAAGCTCTGTGACACTCAGGCACCCCTGATCTTTCTGTGACCCTGCGGAACCTGGGGCTACACTGTCCCCACGTGGGATTCACCCTGGTTTAGCCTCTGAAGCAATGTTCCTCAGTGGAGCAGATTTTTAAAAGTCCTGATTTTGTGTTCCATTGTTCCACCGCTTGCCGGGAGTCAGCCACTACCCCCACGGTCTATCTTCCTGTCACTTTGGATTCACTTCTCTGCCAGTCCTACCTTTCAGAAAGTGGTCAATTTTCTGTTTCTGAAATTGTTGTTCTTCTTCTCTCCGATATCCTGTTGGAATTGTAGGTGTTTGGACTGGTTTGATAAGCTATCTAGCTGATCTCCTGCTCAGCCTGTTACTTCTCTACCATCTTTATTCCAGCTTTTTAAACAAAGAGCTGTTACAGTGTAGACTCTTGTGTTCAGAGTCTACATAGATCTTACTGTCAAAATTAACATCAGCAGTAGTTGTGGCCGAGTGGTTAAGGCAATGGACTAGAAATCCACTGGGGTCTCCCAGCGCAGGTTCAAATCCTGCCGACTATGGGAAAGTTGGGTTTTGCTGGTACTTGCTTTCATTTTGGTGAGTTCTCCCCAGCTTTTTCCGCAGATTATTTAAGGGATTTGTGAATGGTTGGAATACAATGGGGACCCCAATTGGGCCATAAAAGGACTGCAAAACGGAGCTATGGTGTCGTGTGATTGTGTTTACAACCTGGGCCCAGGAAGGGGAGATGGGACAAAACATGCCAATCTGGAACAAAAAGCAAACTGTCGCGAGGTCATGCATCAAGGGACAGCTCCGACCCCTGGCCCCGGGGGTAGCCCAGAACCACCAGAAGTCATGGACCCATGGTGTCCTTTTGCTCGAGCGCATTAGCCCCTGGGTTTTGTTTTTACTGTCAGGGAGTTAGTTTACTAATGGTAGAGTTGATCATTTTGAGGTTTGTATTTGAACTTTTGGGGGGGACATCTTTTTGCTATAGGTTAATTATTGTATCAAATTCATCATTGTTTAGACCAATTGCATAACATAAGACAGTCACCTTGTTTACAAAATGAAGTAGTCAAAATTTCCAAGTCTCTTCTGGCACTAAAATTTTAATTATTTTAATTTGAATATGTTTATTATAAACTTCTAGAAGACATTAAAAAAATTTTAAAGAAAATCCTATTAATCATGAAGGTCCCCTTCCCCACTTTGGCATATGCAGACAAGTTAAGCAGCTGACTTTTAGTTTCAGCTCAGATTGTGATCTCAGATTCCTGGGATGGAGTCCCTTTCAAGATTTTGTCTCTCCCTCTGCCCCTCCCCCCGCTTGTTTGCTTTCTCACTTTCTAAAATAAACAAATAACTCTTTAAAAAAAAGAACCATTGTGACTATATTATTATTCCTATAATTAGAGTCATCTGAAGGCAACACTTAAACACAAGGTAGGAGTGCAAAAAGATGAGATAGACATGACATCATTAAACCATTTGAATTAACCACTAGAGAGATCTCTGGAATATAACTGATGTGATATGACAACTCTAATTATTAATTAAGTGTATTGGACACACAGTTTTCTATTAATTATGTCTTGCATCTTTCTAACATCTACAAGCCTTTTTTTTCAGATTGAAGAGTTTGAGGTAGCCACAAAATGGTAAATGTTTTAGGTTAGCCCTTTAAATTTAAATAAAGAATGATGTTTTAATAAGTATTCTATATTTAGCATTTAAACTTTAAATTCAACCTGTTTATATGTAAACCCAAATGTAATTTTTAAAAATAAGGATATCTTAGATTTATTTTAAATATAAAGTTTATATTGTTTCTGAAAACTAAAGTACAGAAATATTAATTTTTCCCAAGTTCATGTAGATGATAAGGAATAGACTCCTAATAGCTATTCTGAGCTCTTTGATTCGTACTCTCTTCTCTCAACCATTATATCATCCTACTGTGGCCATGTAGCAGAGTCAATACGACTTACTATGTAGTACAGCTTAAGAAAGGATTTCTAAGTGTTGCCAGAGAATAAGGACAAAGGATAAATTATATAATGTATTTGTATTATACTAAAATTAAAAAATTAAATTGCTCTCTCCTAGAGAATGAGAGTCAAATAGTCTATGCTGTTTCCAGATTCCTTGAGTATAAAAACCATCATTGTTGAAAGTGTGTGCAGTGGGAAGAATAGATGAGGATAACCTTTAACAGTGTAAAAGGGGACAAATGTGAACCCAATGATTTTTTTCTAAGCTCAAGCTGACAGAAATCAAACCTCATTTCTACTTCTCCGAACTATTTAATTTCCTTAAAAAATGGGAAAAGCATAAATGTTTGTTCACCTTAACCAGACCAATAAGGGAAGAATAAATCAGAAGAAATAAATGTATAATCGGTAAAGCAGACCTGTCCCAGCAGTGCTATAGATGAATAGATGGTGACGGGAGTACTCCATAAAAACCAGAACATACACAAAATAACAATGATCAAAGAGAAAACAAATTCTGGATCAACAAAACATTTGGCTCAGGTAGCTTTTGCTTTTCTTCTTAACCACAGACAGGATCCACATGGAGTGGAATCAGAGGCTCAATATTTTTCAGTTGATAGTCTTAGTACTTGGCAATGCCTTTGCAAACAAGTCCCAATGTGGAGAATGAAGATTAACAAAGGAGATCCCAAAATGAGAGCAGAAGAGTTACCCAATTTCGATATCTCATCTGAAGATATGTGGGAGAACAATGATGGCAAGGATATGGTTAGTAAATATAGTCCTGGGAAAAATAAAATACTAATTGGTTTAGTTATCTGTAACTTAAGGCAAGCTTAGTAAATATTTGCCAGTATATCACTGGCTTAAACCCAATAATAGCAATAATTACACTCAGCATAAAGCATTACATACCTCAATTAAACAAAGATGGTCAATGTAGATAAAGAGAAAAGCCCACATACATGTTATTTTTAAGGGCAACCTTTAAATATAAGAGCAGAAATGTCTGAAAATAAATGTATAGGGAAAAATTACACCTTTAAAACATTTACTAGTAGAGCTAATGAAACTATGTAATATGACAATGACATAAGGCTAACCTTAAAACAAAAATCAAATGAGAGATAAAGATTATAATGATAAAAGGATCATTTTAACAAGAATATATAATAGTTCAAAGTATGTGCAATTAACAACATAGTTGTCACATATAATAATAAAGTATATAAAGTGAAGCAATTAAAATTGAAAGTAGAGACAAATCTATTTTTGATATTTCGAAACAGCTCTTTTTTAAGTGATAGAAAAAAGGAACCCTCAGAATATACATTAAACAACATGAATAAAAAAGACTTCATTGAAGAATGTAGGTGCTTTTCATGTACCATTTATCAGAATAGATCATATTCTGAATCATAAGGAGTTTCAGTAAATTTAGAAATGATTTATACAGTTCCCTGATGACTGTAAACTTAAATCAGATGTCAATAATGACATTATTAGGATCATTAGATCAAATGTCCAGAAATTTGGAAATTAAATTACACTCCAGTGTACACGATAGGTCAATGGACAAATAACAGTGAAAAATTAAACTTCAACTTAAAAGCTTAAAAACAGAGATTGACAGAATACGGGGGGGGGGGGGGGGACAGGATTCAGCTATATGTAGTGTTTAAAAAGCAAATTTAAGTATGAAAAATCAAATAGGTTAAAAGATAAAAGGTGGGAAAAGATATAGCATGCCAACATTAATCTAGGGAAAGATAAAATATGCTGATTTTAGACAAAATCAATTTTAGGAAAAGGAAAAATAGGCATAAAGAAGAACATTGTATAATAATAATTCTCCAAGAAAACATAGCAATTCTAAGCTTGTATATATAACTACAGAGCATCAAATTAGAACCAGGTAGAATGTTTTAAAAAATCCAAATCAAAACAAAATCCAACACCCTTTCATGTTAAAATCAAACAAACAAAACACTTAGAAAACCAATAAAAGATAACTTCCTTAAGATATAGGGCATCTACAAAATCTCACAGCTACCATCAAACTTCATAATAAAAAGAAATTGATGCTCATGCTGTAATATTAGAAATAAAGAATATTCACTCTTGAGCTTCTAGTCAACATTATGCTTGAAAAATAAACTCATCAGGGTTGGACAGGAAAAGTACAACTATCTTTACAAATTATTTGATTTTATATGTAGAATAAACTATGGAGCCCACTGCCAAAACTTTTAGAACAGCACACAGTTAACTTCCAAATAACATATCAGTTAAACAAAAATGCAAAAAATTTTAAAATTTTGAGCAAAATTAAAATGAAAATGTGAATTAAATTTGTGGGATACAACCCAAAAAGTTTTTAGAGAAAATTTATAACATTAAATACATATGTTAGAAGATATAAATACTCTAAAGTAAATAGCCTAAGTTTCTACCTCAGGACACCATGGAAAAAGTTCAATTTAAGTCTAAAGAAAGCAAAAGAAAATAAATAATAAAAATACAGCAGAAAACAATGAAAATATAAACAGGAAACAATGGAGAAAAAATATTAAAACTGTTTCTTTAAAAAGATTGATTAAATTGAAGAATCTCTACCTATGCTAGAAAAAAAAAGAGAAAACTCAAATTACTAATATGACAAAGAATGGTCATTACTGGTGATTTAATATACATTAAAATGATAATAAAAATATAAAAAACAAATATGTACCCACAATTTTAATAAATTGCTGCAAGAGACCAATTCCTTTAAATACTGATACTACTAAAAATTTATAGAAAGAGAAATTGATAATCTTAAATAGGCCTGTCTATTAAAGAAACTGAATAATTAATAAAATTTAAAAGAAGAAAACACAAGATGATTTTACTGGTAAATTCTAACAAACTTATAAGGAAATTTTTACTAATTCTTCCCAATGTTTCTGTAAAATGCAAGAAGAAATACTTCTAACCCATCCTACATGTTCAACATTACCCTAATACCAAACACATATGAAACATTACAAGAAAAAATAAACAAAACTACAGATCAGTATCTGTCATGAGCATAAGTTCAGAATCCCTCAAGAAAATATTAGCAAATTGAATTCAACAATTTATAAATATATATATGTATATATACACATATACATATATATATATTCATACATATACACACATATACATACACACACATACACATACATGGTGACCAAGTGAAATTTATTCAAGATATGAAAGAGTGGTTCCACATTTAAAATCATTCTATGTAACCTACCACATCAAGTAAGGAAGAACAAATTATAATAGTAACTCATAAAGAAAAAGCATTTGTCAAAAACAAAAGTTATTTACAAAAAAAAAAAAAACCTCTCAATAAGCTAGAAATAGAGAGGAACTTCCTCAATTTGATTTAAAAAACCTACCAAAAAAAAAAAAAAAAAAAGCTAAAGGTAACATCATACATAATATTGAGATACTACACATTTTTTTCCCTAAGAACAGGTACAAGGCAAAATTTTCTTCTCTCATCACTCTTATTCAACATTATACAAAAACTCTTAGGTAGTGAAATATGACAAGAAAAAGATAAATGTATATAGATTTTTTTAAAAAGCTGTTTTATTCACAGAAGACTTAATAGTGCAGAAAATCCTGAAAACTCCTGAAAATTTTGAGTGATTATAGGTCACAAGTTTATAATACTAATATAAAAAAAAAATAAGTGCTTTCTTATGTACATGCAATGGTTAAATGGAATAAAAATGCTCTGTATGATAGTACACCAAAATGAAATAGTTATTAATTTAACAAAATATGTGCAGGATCTGTATGTAAGAAAGTATAAATTTTGATGAAAGAAATCAAAAAGATCCAGATAAAAGATATTCCATGTTCATGTAGTAAAGGACTCAGCAACATTAAGATATTAAATCTTCACAGTTTGATCTATAGATTCAGTGCCAATTCCTATCAAAATTTCAGAAAGCTATTATGTAGACAATAACAAACTTATTCTGAAGATTATATGGAAAGTAAATAGAACTAAACCAATCCAATACAACAAAATTAGAAGACTCAGACTTCTTGATTTCAAGATTTACTGCAAATCTGCGATAAGACAGGATAGCATTTGTGAAAGAATAGACAAGTAAATCAGAATAATAGAGAGAGCCCCGAAATGGACCTACACTAAATAGTCAAGTTGAGGGGCGCCTGGGTGGCTCAGTGGGTTAAGCCACTGCTTTCGGCTCAGGTCATGATCCCAGGTCCTGGGTTCAAGCCCCGCATCGGGCTTTCTGCTCGGCAGGGAGCCTGCTTCCTCCTCTCTCTCTGCCTGCCTCTCTGCCTGCTTGTGATTTCTCTCTGTCAAATAAATAAATAAAATCTTTAAAAATAAATAAATAAATAAATAAATAAATAAATAAATAGTCAAGTTGATCTTTGCCAAAGAACAAAAACAAACAATCAAACAAGTAAAAAAACCTAATTGGAAAACTATAGTCTTTTCAACAAGTAATGCTGGAATAATGATATATTTATATGTAAACAAACACAAAACAAAAAATCAAACCCAAAAAATAAAGACAAAAATAGACAAAGACTTCATCCCCTTACAAAAAATTAATGCAGAATATAGATCTAAATATAAAGTACAAAACTCTAAAACTTAATAGAAGTTAAGTTCTTCTTAATAGAAGAAAACATGGGAAAAAATCTGAATAAAAATCTCACCAAAGAAGATATTCAGTAATCAATTAAACCTGGTGGTTTAGGAAATATTAAGTCTGCAAACCCTCCTAAGATGTTTGCATTGATTTCTAATCAAGGGGGGGAAAACCTCATTTTTAAAAATTTCTGCAAATACGGTGTCTGTAGGACTATGTAAAATAAATAAATAAACAAATAAAAACTCTCATGCAGAGAACTAACTGATGGATGTGAGACAGAAGATGTATGTGAGATGGACAAAATGAGTGAAATATAGGCTTCCAAATATGAAATAAGTAAGTCACAGGAATAAAAAGTACAACATAAGGATTTTATGGTGCCAGATAGTAGCTACACTTGGGTCAGCAGCGCATAACATATGCAGAATTTGAATCACTATGTTGTATACCTGAAACTAATGTAACATTGTGTATCAACTATACTGAAAAAAAAAATGTTTGGTTATAATGACAAACAAACAAACAAACAAACAAAAAACCCAAAAAACCCTGTCACGACATTGATATTCTTTTAGAATCCATCTAAAGCTATTATGTAGTGAAACATAGTAAGATAAAATTGTACTAAAAAGATGTTAAAAACTCTACAGTCCTAAGAGACAGTTTTTCTACTTTATTTTGGAATTAATCTCAGTTTTATGCAAGTTTGCCTTATGTGGTATGCAGGAATGCATCCCCTTGCATAAACCATACCATTCTCATATTTTTTTTAATCTGATTCTGTCTCTACACATTTACATCCTGCCAAAGTGTGAAAATTGTTTCCAAGCCCTGATATTTCTCATGGGAGTTCATTTTAGACTTAAAGTAAGAGATGAAGTTAGTCTTTGGTATAGCAATTTCTATGGATGTCATTATACCCTATAAATATTTTCTGGAACATATATAAAAAGTTTCTTGAAATATTGTTGCTTTCTATTATACTATCTGAATTTTACAGAATCGTACACAAAATAATAGGAAAAAAAGAGAAAAAAAGTATGTAAATTATCTCATCAATACAACTAATGTAGACTACATCTTTCTCATACTATTTTTCCATAAAAAGGAAAAGCACAAAATTTAGAATAAACCATTGTGCATTTTACCTATTTTTCTTTTTTTAAGGATTTTATTTATTTACTTGACAGAGAGAGAGAGAGTGTGTGTGCGTACAAGCAGAGGGGAGAGAGAGGGAGGGGAGAAGCAAGCTCCCCACTGAGCAAGCAGCTCAATGTGGGACTTGATCCTAGGACCCTGGGATCATGACCTGAGCTGAAGGCAGATGCTTAACTAACTGAGACCCCAGCCACCCCAAATCATTGTGCATTTTAATAGAAAGTTCACTAATGATCAATATCAGAGATTTTCCAGTCACCTTTTTGAGAGCTTTATCAACTATTGTTTATAAATACTTCTTTCTGCTATTTTCCATTACAGTGTTCTCAAATGTTACCTTTTAACAGCTTTATTGTTATACCTAATGTATAATAAACTGAACATATTTAAAGCATATTATTTCATGATTTTAACATGTGTGCATTTATAAAATCATTTCTGTATTTGGTAAACATATCAGTCTCCCAAGTTTATAGACACACACACACACACACAGACACACACACATGCATATGTACACCACACACATGCACTCATGCACACACACATGTGTATATATATCTCTTTCTGGATCTTCTGTTCTATCCATCTATTCCATTGTTCAGTTGTCTCTGTTCTGCTCTGCCTTGTTCCATTGTTTGCCTTTATGACATAAAGCATAATTTTTAGCATAGTTTTTTTTTTTTTTTTTAGTGTCAGAGGTAGAATTTAGTGATTCATCAGTTGCATATAACACCCATTACTCATTACTTCAGTTGTCCTCCTTAATGCCCATTACCCAATTATTCCTTCCATCCACACACCTGTCCTCCAGTAACCCTCAGTTTGTTTCCTTGAGTTCAGCATCTCATATGGTTTGCTTCACTCTCAATTTTCATCTTATTTTATTTTTCTGTTCCTTCCCCTGTGTTCATCTATTTTGTTTCTTCAGTTCCACATGAGTGAAATCATAAGGTATTTGTCTTTCTCTGACTTACTTTGCTTAGCATAATACCCTGTAGTTCCATCCACGTTGTCGCAAATCGCAAGATTTCATTCTTGATTAATGTAGCTTTATAATAAATCTTGAAATTAGGTGTATTACCATTCCAAATGTGTTCTTCTGATTTATTTCCGCTCATCAGAGTTCTTTGTATTTTCATATAAATTGTAAAATTAAATTGTCAAGTTAAAAAAAAAGAAGTCTTGCTTGAAGTCTTTGGGATCTTCACAGATGAGTATGGGAATAATGAATATCTTAGCAATATCGTGTCTCTAAACAAATAGACCTGTGTATATCTCCATTTATTTAAATGTGTGTCCATTTTTCTCAGCAATGTTTTGCAGTCATAGTGTGTAGTTCCTATACATATTTATCTGATTTATTCCAAAATACTCCAAATTTTTTATATTTGGAAGACCAGATTGTTCTTAACTTGTGTATAGAAATACAGTTGATTTTCTATATCAATGTAGGATCCTGAAAACTTACTAATTCACTTATTAATCCTAGCAGCATTTATTTGCACAATTGATAGGATTTTCTATGTACACAATCATTGTACATCTACAAATAAAGATAATTTTATTTCTTCCTTTGCAATCTGGATTATATTTATTTATTTAGTTAATTAATTGCCCTGACAAAAATCTTCAGTATGATGGTGAATGTAAATGGTGACACAGGTCATTCTTACTTTGCTCCTGATCTTAGAGAGAAAGAATTTTACTAGATCTATTTTTCATATGTGCCCTTTATCAAGTCCAGGAAACTTCCTCTATTTCTTGTTGGCAGATATATATATGTATTTAATTTCCAATAAAAGACATTGGCTAATTTCAGTTGTTTCTGTTTGTACTGAGGTGGCCACATGCTTTTCTCCCTGCCCCCCCTTTTTTGGTCTGTTAATATGCAAAAACTGCATTTATTAATTTTTAATGCTAATGTAACATTTTATCCCTAGGATAAAGTCCACTTGTTATTGATGTTATTTAGCCTTTCATATATCATTGGATTAATAATCCAAGTAAATGTTAAGAATATTTGCATCTACGTTACTGAAAAATATTGATCTGAAGTTTTTTGCCTTGTAATGGTTTGTCTGGAGGTTGGTATTAGAATAATGCTGCTTATAATGGATAATGTAATCAATAAGGTTTTCATGTCATCCATTTCTATAATTCTCATCTAACTTTTAAAGTCATGATTTCCACTTGGTTCTGATGTCATTAAATATTAATTTCATATTATAACACTAAAAAATTTATGTAACCTAGAGTCTCAATTGCCCATCTTATAAGCATATTTGACACAAATTTGGACTAACAAAACAATTAAGCATATGAACTATGTTTATATCTTGTTTTCACAAGGAAAAATAACCTCTTGTACCACATTAACTCTAAAATGCCACAAAGTCTCATTTTAAGTACTATAGTACTTAAGAAACTCTACATCTTTGAAAAACATGAAATTGTGAAAAGGAAAATCTCTAATTCCTATAGTGGATATTATGGAGTAAGTTATGTCCTTCTTCCCCCAATTTATACTGTTGTGGAGTTGCCAGGCATAGAAGTAGAATTCAGTCGAAAGTGTAAAAGAAGTGATACAAAGAAGTAATTTTAATCATTCTTCTAACGATTTCCCCATAGCATTTAGGCTAGAAAGAGTGGTAAATGAAGACATTAGATAGAAACAATAAAAAGTTAAAGAAGACCAATGGGTAAAAGTCTTAGTAAGGTAACAAGTTTTTTGGATTCAGGGTGTAGTGATTTGAGAATGACTTGAAAGAGTAGAGTGCTGGAAACCTGAGTTGATGAAGGAGATAAAATGTGGGGAAATTATAAGAACAAGTGAATAATCATAGGAGTAAGTAGTTTAGAAAAGTGTGAGTAGTATTTGGAAGAGAGCTGGTCACAAAATTGAGGTGGCAGTTACTGAAAGGACTATCTTTGTGGATCTTAAAATCCTCAAGATATACAACAGGAGTAATGCTTAAAATAGCAACAGAGACGCCTACAAGAAATTCTAACTGGGGGGCACCTGGGTGGCTCAGTGGGTTAAAGCCTCTGCCTTCAGCTCAGGTCATGCTCCCAGGGTCCTGGGATAGAGCCCTGCATCGGGCTCTCTGCTCAACAGGGAGCTTGCTTCCCTTCCTCTCTCTCTGCCTGCCTCTCTGTCTACTTGTGATCTCTGTCTGTCAAATAAATAAATAAAATCTTAAAAAAAAAAACACCAGAAATTCTAAGTAGTAACTCAAGAATCAGTAGATAACTACAACAAGGAGAGATCATCGATTATATAGTCTTTTGAGGAGAGAGTCCAAAGTATTCTAAGGTGGTGGACAGAAAGCAGTCTAGAAAGATAAATTACAGTGAGTGGAAAAGAGGGCACTTCTCCACCAGCACCAATTGTAGAAGAGAATTGTGGGTCAGAATAATGACAACTTGTAAGTTTGATACTATTTAATAGCAACAAATTCTCATTATTACATACTTACCTATATGTTATATGTCAATTGAAAAACAATTTTAATGGACATAAATTGTTTTTCTGCAATTATTCTGGATGATTTAGAAAATGTTGCTTAAAAGCACTTAAAAGTTTATGACATTTGTATTCTGGTATGGTTTTGTGTTTAGCAAACATTCTCCCAATGATGTATAGTTTAAAATGGGTCATTCATAAAGATCAATTTTATTTGAATATTATATTTAACATGGAACTCAAGTAGAAAGTGTTAAAAGCAAAATAATATTTAATGTTCTCCAGATAACTTTTAAATATCAAAAATGTACAGTATTTTGAAACTTTTCTCAAGGATTTATGCTAATATGATAATATTGCATCATTAATGTTTCTAGGGTGGTTTTTATTTTCAAAATATTTCTGGATATTGTATAATTATTACATTTTACACATTTATAAAGACACAGTTGAGATTCCTCGGAAAATGATTGTCGACAGATCAAGGGTCTTAAACTGAGGAGTTGTAGTTTTATACAGGTGTGATGCAAATAATCTTCTTAGCTGATATTGACTACAGTTCAAGTAATGCTTGTTCTAGTTATGAACTGTCTTTAAAAACAATCCCTGAGAGATAAGGGAAAAAATTACAGCAATTGCTTTAAGACACTAAGCTATTTATTTCTGGTGCTTAAATTGTCACACAACTTTTAACAAGAAGTCACTACTGAAATACCTTTTTGGTTAACATGTGTCTCAGGCAGATGCTTTCACCCAGTTCTGAATTCCCATTTGAAAGAGAAACAACTCCTGGGGCCCTGAGGTGGATAAACTGAAGCAAGAGCTCATCTCACCACGGATGATGAGGTAAGGAGCAATTTGTCTCACTTTTGCTTTCAAACCACTTTTTTTTTCTTTTTTTCTTTTTTATGAGACCAATTGGATCTGGTTGTCTTTCAGCGTTATGATATATCTCATCACAACATTTGTTTTAGAGAGTACACTGATTTTTGTAGGAGGTCATGAGGCTAGGTTTCAGTAGCCCTGAGGAGTTGACTTGTTCCAAAAGAAAGAGAGAGTCAAACGGTGATGGGGAGAGAGAGAAAATGAAAGTACACATTATGAAGGAACAGTGCTGGCTTCAGTTATTAACTCGCAAAGGGTTTGCAACAAAGCAGTGATCGTCATTGTGTAAATGATTTTGTTGAAAATGGAAACAATTCTTAAAAAGTTTCTTATATATTGAATTTGGTCATAAATATTTAATTGAATTAATCAGAGGGTAAGTAAACACTATTTTACAGCACACTTTTGTAAAATATACTAAAAGCAGCATGTTTAAAAAAATAGAAACTTTAAGTAACTTGGGAATTATTTTGCTATTTGTAGTAATGAACTTATTTTATGATCTGTGAAAAGAATTTTGTTAAAACCTAGCCCACAAGTGAGCACTGGATGATGGCCCACAATCTAGGGAGTAATGAATACCACCTCAATGTAAACTCACCTCTTCTTCCCAACAGCAAAATTTTCAGTTCAGACGTAAATCTCACAGAAACTTACTGAAAGAAAATTAATGCCCTGTGCAGCAGGAAGAAAAACAAGAGAACTCTTCCAAATATGGGTTGTTCTGGGGCTAACAAGGCCATGTAGCATTTTAAACTAGGATTCAATGTACTGAGTTCACATTATTCTACATACATAACTGTTAAAAATTAGGAAGGCATCTACACTCCAGACAGGAAGAGAAAAAGTACACCCCAATTATAGGTAAACTTTCTTAGGGTTCTTATAGTATGTTTATCTTCCTGACTAAATTGCAAATTGCTTATCTCTTTATTGGACTGAACCGCCTCTCTGTGGATATAGCATCCATCATTTATTATTGTATTCTAAAATGGTTGTTGGGAAACATTTCTCCATGCATCTCTCATATTTGGTTAGACTGTGTCTATATCTGATGGGGCTACTCCTAAGGCATACCCTTCCAGCCCCTGACGTGGAGGGTTCTCATTCCTTGACACAGTGGGATTGCAGAAGTGCTACTCTGTTTTCCAGAGTCATTCTTCTTGTGTTTCTTGAGATCGAAGCCTATGCAATCTGTGTGTGTGTGTGTGTGTGTGTGTGTGTGTGTGTGTGTGTGTGTATCCATCTATTGATCTAGAGAGAGAGAGAGGTGGATAGTCTGATTATCAGACTGAGTTTTCTACATCTTTCTTCTCATCAGGAGTTTGGCCTTCATTCTATAGTTTTGTACTATAGCCCCAAATAAATACCTGTATCTTTCTGATTTTTCTGTACATAGCAGAGATCCTTTGCTGTTTTAGGCCCAGATTGACAGGTACTCCTGTGGAAAACAAGTTCCTTCAGAATGTTGTTTCAGTTCCTTGGCATAATCTCTTCACCAAAATCTGGCTCCTCTCTATCAGAGGCCTCAGTATTTCTTTGATGTCTTTAAACATATTTTCTTAATTCAGCTTTTCTAGTTTTTCGGCAGGGGGTGTGATTCAGTTTCCTCCGTTATATACTATAGCAGAGGTCTCACCAAATTTGTTTCAGAAATGAAAAATATAAACATCCAGAAAATTTGGAAACAGATGCAAACATCTTAATGGCTTCATAATGCTTTTTATCAACAAGTAGCTCATAGCCAATGTTTGTTACCTGTGACTCTGACTAGAGGGTGATGAACTGTCCCTGTTCGCCTGGGATTTGTGAAGTTCTCAGCATGTTAGACAATCAGTGCTACAGCTGGAAGGGTACTTGGCAAATCAAGATGAGTTGGTTAACCTAAAGTGAGAGTCTGCCAACATACTGATTTTTAATGTGGGAAAATCATGGGGACTTCCAATATTTTAGTTCTTATGGTTTCTATTTAATGCCAATGTCATGAGACAGAGCAACAAAATGATACTCCAAGAAGGTTTCATCCTCACTCCTATTTTGTTCCATGGAGTAATTTTTTTAGAAGAAATAATATTCACTTTTTAAAAAAAATTACTATCATATACTGTCAATTTCATAATCACTTATACTCTTCTGCAGAGTATAGCAAAACCCTGAGTTTTTAAATCCAGCACCTTCTCTGATGAATTACAAGACTTTGGATAAATTACAGAATCTCTGTGTCTTCATTGGTAACCCATTAATTATAGGTGTTTATTATACATGTTAAATGTGTTATTATTTATTAGTTACTATTCTGTAAACCACTTAAAACAATACCTATCATATAATAAATATTATATAAAAATACTGATTAAGTAAATAAAATAAAAACAAATAAGCCTTTTATTTTAAATTTTGATGAATCATTTCCCATTGTAAATTGCAGACATAGTTATTTCTGCTGTCTGTTTGAATTTAAAGTATTTGTTTTCATATGAAATTTCATATGGCTATAGCCTATAACAAATTTTCATTTCCACCAAGTGTTACATGTTTGCATTAAACTAGTATTGCCCAGGTTATTCAGGGAATCACACAAGGATCATTCAAAATTCCACCTGAATGTGTATCTATTTATATGCTTCTTTTTTTTTTTATTTATATGCTTCTTGAGGGCACCATCATTCATGCTCATGAGTTTTACTACTACATTTATGCTGACATCTTCTAAATCTACTTTTCAGTATCTGCTCACCCAGTATTGACTCTCCCTTTGCACCACTGTCTTTATGACATTTGCGTGTGGAATAGATGTCACCTGCAGTAACTCTCCTGATATGAGCAGCCAGAATTGCTGCTTGCAGGCATTTTCTGGTACACTGGTTTGATGCTTTCCATGTCAGTGGTTTATCATAGCAATATGAATT
Source organism: Lutra lutra (assembly GCF_902655055.1). Classification (NCBI taxonomy): domain Eukaryota; kingdom Metazoa; phylum Chordata; class Mammalia; order Carnivora; family Mustelidae; genus Lutra; species Lutra lutra. The sequence goes on from NC_062278.1 coordinate 89,440,585, forward strand.
TTTTTGACTTGTTCTCATTCTACTTATCTATGGAAATATTTTTGGGGAAAAAAGTGTATTTCTTATTTCTTGATGAAACATTTATAGTTAAGGTTTATGATGAACAGTTTGGTCTTCATTGGTCTGTTGAAATTTATATGGTTCCAGAATGATCATATAATTAAAATGAAACAGAAGTTCCACTTTCAATTTCATAAAAGCATCAGTTTTAGAAAAGCAATCAGACTTCAATGAATACAAAAAAGATAACTAATGTGCAGTCACCAGTTGCTTTTATTTGACCATTTACTTGGTAAGTCTTACAGAAAAATCAAACACATAAATGAATAGTGACTAAAATTAGTCATTGACACATGTTCATATCTTCTCCACATAATGTAATTATCAAACCCAGAAAAAAATTGGTTTCTATAAAAAAATTCAAAGTCCTGTTCTGCCAAACAAGTTGGTTAAATTTAATACATTTTCTGACACAATGTTGTAGAATTCTACTAACATCATTGGACATTTTTACCTGCCATTTTTTCTTTACAGGATTCAAATTATGTTAATAAACTATTCCCTTACTTTAAAATTCCCTCACTTACATTAATTTTAAAAACAATAATTGAAATTTAAAAATTATTTTAGACAGAACTATAACCATGAGTTTACAAGGTGTTCAAGAAAAAAATTTCCTGCCAATGATTAATCTGCTCTTAAACAAAGACACCCCAACAAATTAAACACTGTTGTCCAGTTCTGAAATAGTAGGGAGGCAAAGTCTTCTAAGAAAAATAGTATTTTGCTCTGGTTAGATATGCTGGTATTGAATTGTCAAAAATGAGCATTTTCAACAGTGAACATTAATTCAGCATTTCAAATCAAAGTATCACATATGGTATAAAAATTTTGCTGTTATTAAAATGTAGGCTTAGATGATGACTTGAAAAGTTGTACACAAACCTAGGAGTTTCTATTTATGTATTACCAATATTTTCACAGAATTAATAACATATTCAGTTAGAGGAACCCTTACCTACTTAGGATTTGGTGACTGCAAGAAATATAACTTCAAATATATAGTATCAGAAATGTATTATTTGCAAATTGAAAAGGAAAATGTTAATGCCCTTAAAAGTCAGAAAAAAAAATTAATATATACTATGGTCATCACATTTTATTTACTCAGTATTCTTTGCTTTACCACTGCTATTATATTACTATGGCTCTGAACAACCTGGCTTCTTTGGTTAATACATTAGGGTATAATTCTTAAAGTAACAGGAGAAATAAAGTCATGCACACATGTCCAATTTTTACCAGTAGATGGCTCTCCTGGAGTTTTCACCTCCTAAGAATTTATATACGTTGAAATGCCAAATCAAAATTATATTAAATATAAATATGTATTCTGTACTTTGTGCCAAGATTAATATACATATTCACTTCCAACTAAAGAACTTTTATAACCTTCTTGAAATTCATTGGAAAGCTAATACAATTACAAGCACTTTTCAAATAAAAATATATGTTATCTGTCTATACTGTACTTTTTCACTAATTGAAGAAGACAGATTACAGTTTCCATGCCTGTTTCTACAGAAATTTCAGAAAAGAATTTTCATATGGCCAGTCATAAAATTAAAAACTGAACACAGATAAGCATTGAATTATTCAAATTTATTCATTTAAAATTTCATTTTAAAATGCTACCACGATGGGGCGCCTGGGTGGCTCAGTGGGTTAAAGCCTCTGCCTTCGGCTCAGGTCATGATCCCAGGGTCCTGGGATCCAGCCCCGCATCGGGCTCTCTGCTCAGCAGGGAGCCTGCTTCCTCCTCTCTCTCTCTCTGCCTGCCTCCCTGCCTGCCTGTGATCTCTATCTGTCAAATAAATAAATAAAATCTTTAAAAAAAATAATAAAAAAAATAAAATAAAATGCTACCACGCGGGGGCGCCTGGGTGGCTCAGTTGGTTGAGCAACTGCCTTCGGCTCAGGTCATGATCCCAGACTTCCAGGATCGAGTCCCGCATCCGGCTCCCAGCTCCTTAGGGAGTCTGCTTCTCCCTCTGACCTTCTCCTCTCTCATGCTCTCTCTCACTCATTCTCTCTCAAATAAATAAATAAAATCTTTTTTTTTTTTTTTAGATTTAATTTATTTATTTGACAGAGAGAGATCACAAGTAGACAGAGAGGCAGGCAGAGAGAGAGAGAGAGGGAAGCAGGCTCCCTGCTGAGCAGAGAGAGCCCGATGCGGGACTCGATCCCAGGACCCCGAGATCATGACCCGAGCCGAAGGCAGCGGCTTAACCCACTGAGCCACCCAGGCGCCCCAATAAATAAAATCTTAAAAAAAAAATTTTAAAAAAATAAATAAAATGCTACCACGCTAACATTAGTTTTCAATAATTTTATATAAGTTATTAACATGACTCAATTTTTATAACCTTTGGACTGTGCCTTTACAGGAACTAGAGAGAGCTCCTTGAGCCCTAATATATTAGCAACAGCAGCCAAAAAATAAACCTATTTTATTGTTGATCTCTTTAGTGCCAAAGGGAAGTCCTCCATCCTAGAAGATAAAAAGCTAATCAGAAAACTATTAAAGAAAATTTCTACAAAGTTAAGATTTTTCTAATTGTTGTTCTTTGTGAAGATTTTGTGTTTTTTTAAGAAATAAATGTATTTTGAAGTTACCAATTTATAAATGGCAAGTTACTTTGGGTTTAGCCATGGATAATATCACAAGTTGCATTCCATCGTGACATGGAGGACTTCCATTAATTTATTTTTATTATTTATTTTTAAAATTGACTTTTATATATGTATCTATTCTATTTTTTTTTTCTTAGTGGAATCTTCACCAATCTTAGAGCATTAAAAAATTAGATTTGGGGGCACCCGGGTAGTGCAGTCAATTGAGTGACCAATTCTTGGTTTTCACTTCAGGTCATGATCTCAGGATGTGAGACTGGGTTGGGCTCCACACTCAGCACAGAGTAGGCTTAAAAAAAAAAAAAAAAAAAAAAAGACTCTCTTTCCCTTACCTACTGCCCTTACCCTCACTTAAATAAATAAATAAATAAATAAATCTTGTAAAAAAAAAAAAGATTTGGTTTTTATTGGCTTTTATTTTTAAGTTCTAGACAGTAAAATGAATTTTTCTTAAATTCTTTGAGAAGGTACTTTTTATTTTCTTAAAATATCTGATCAAAATCATTAGGCAAGTTTAAATAAGTTTAGATCACGTATCATCTGTTGCCATTTTTACACAGAGATTTTATTTTCAAACACAAATTCAAACACACCTATTGAAGAGTAAATGCAGATTTTATTTGTTTTTTTCAATAGTAATTCAAAATTGTTAATCTTCTTTACAAAAAATAACATTAATTTGCTGCTATGGATCAGAATCAAGAGAATGGTGTAGATAAACTTTATTGTGTAAGTAGAGAAATTACTTAATTTCATACTAGAAACAGATGGATGCTGCAACCTGAAATAGACCATCCATTGACGTTCCTAATGTGGTAGCAGAAAAAAAATGGTGTCTTAAGTGCTTAGTGTTTGATGTCATTAACGTTAATGACAGTTTTGTAAAACTTAACGGTGTAGAAAGATTTTGATACTAAACTGTGCATTGTACAGAGTTCTAGTGCATTCTATTGACCTCCAGTACTTCTATAATGGTAGATTGTGCATTCAGACTTTTAAGCATTAAACATAAATAACTTCTAAAAAAAATAGCATTAAGATACTTCATTAGACATGTTATAGATCTGATTTTTTTTAGCACACAACTGTTATATTTCCATGAATGGTAACTTTTTTAGCTGATGATAGTGTTTCTTGGGACAGTCAAAATTCTTGCCTTCTAAAAATAATAGTGGTTTAAATATATATAGATAACAGATGTGAAAAGTAATTGATTTAAAAACCCATTGATTTAATTAATGCAATTTAAAATCGAGTGGTTTATTCTAAAGAGTGAAAGTCAATTCAGATATTCATGACTGAGCAGGTAAATATGCATATAGAGCTAAAAGGTAGCATATTAATAATGCTAAGACTAAATATCATCAAAAATAACATATTCTGTGTTGTTTATAATTGTTTCTTCCATAAATATAAAAATGTTTGCTATTCCCTTTTAAAATTAACTTAATTATTTCATGTTGTATTTCATCTAAACAAATGCAGAGTTTTGTATCTATGTTTTTAAATTCATGCCTAGATTGAACAATATTTTATTATTATTTTTTAAGCTTTTATTTCAAAATAGCAGTGAAAGTATTAATGAAGCCTCCATTTCTTTTTTTTTAATAAAGATTTTATTTATTTATTTGACAGACAGAGAGAGAGAGAGATCACAAGTAGGCAGAGAAGCAGGCAGAGAGAGAGGGGGGAAGCAGGCTCCCCGCTGTGCAGAGAGCCCGATGTGGGGCTCACTCCCAGGACGCTGGGATAATGACCTGAGCCGAAGGCAGAGGCTTTAACACACTGAGCCACCCAGGTGCCCCACAATATTCTATTATTTAATTGAAATTATAAATACAGTTTTTCATGCATATTTTTTCTAACAATGCTTTGCATTGAAAACTTAAAGAAAAATATCTGTCTAATCTGTTTACCTCTCTGCCATCTATCTATTGGTATTATGTAGTTTTCCCACTCTTCATTTATTTCTTACATTTCATTATCAGTTCCTACTTTCTATTTTGATCTGATTTGATTTTTGAGATAGTTGCTTATTTATCATTGCTTTCCACCTTCTTTTTTTAATATATGGATAAAAGTATATTCTCCTTTTTAAAGAAGATTTTATTTATTTATTTATTTGAAAGCGAGAGAGAAAGCATGAGTGGGGAGGGGACAGAGGGAGAGGGACAAGCAAGACTCCCTGCTGAGCGCAGACCCTCCCCCAACACAGGGCTCACCCTGAGATCATGACCTGAGCTAAAGTTAAGACACTTAACCATCTGAGCCACCTAGGCGCCCCAGATACTGTATGTTTCCTTTTAAGTACTGCTTCAATTGAATTTCCCAGGTTTCAATATGTTCCATTGCATTTTAATTTTTTTAGAGTTCTTAACAATCTTTTTATTATTGATTTGCAACTTAGTTACATTATTCTGAGAAAATATATATATATTAAGATTTTATCCATTTATTGACAGAGATAACAAGTAGGCAGAAAGGCAGGCAGAGAGAGAGAGGGAGAAGCAGGCTCCCTGCAGAGTAGAGCACTCAATTCAGGGCCAGATCCCAGGACCCCGAGATCATGACCCAGCTGAAGGCAGAGGCTCAACCCTCTGAGCCTCCCAGGCACCCCCTGAGAAAATATTCTTAAGGAATAGATTAGGGATGCTAAGCCAAGGAAAGGAGAACACGAGGGGTGAAATGCTATATGTCTGGATAAAGGAATGCAGCACTTGTGAAGGCCACACCCCTGAGACTCACCAAAAGGCTGAGAAGTATTCAGAGAAATATAGAATACCCTTCCTTCCCACACCTTACCACTATAACAACAAAGCTACAGTATAACAATGGTTACAGCAGAAAGTTGCTGGACACAAACTCTCTAGAAGAGGGAGTAAATAGGAAAGAGCCAATGTCAAAATGAAAGATAAAAAACAAATACACTAGAGGTACCTGAAACCCTGGCATATATAACTATAGAAAACATTAAACAACTTTCAACTTCTAGCCCAATTAACATAAATCCTCATACTAAAGACCTATACCCCAATCCCTACTACTCAATGCAATGTGTTTGTTTTTCAATAAAAATGTTAAAATGTGTGCAAAAAGGCAAGAAAAAATACACTTTGAAGAGACAAAGAAATCATCAGAATGAGACTCAGATATGAGAGAAATTTTGGAATAAGTAGATAGGGAAGTTAAAATAGCTATGATTAAATATGTTAAAAGCTGTAAGGGACAAGTTTGATCATTCAAGAGGAGATGGTAAGTATAGATATAGAAACTCTAAGAAAGAATTCAAAGGAAATTCTAGAAATAAAAAAAAAACACTGTAATAGAAATGAAGAATGCCTTTGAACGGCTAAATACTAGACTGGACACAGCTGAGGAAAAATCAGTGTACTTGAATATATGTTAAGAGAAGCTTACCAAACTTAAATGTAAAGAGAAAAAAAAAAGTCAAAACAAAATTCAAGAAATATGGGATGATATTTTTTAAAGATGCCATTCCCTTTTAAACTAGGATCCATTATTTCTATTGAGAAAACTTATTGTTGCTTTCATTCATATTGTTGCTACAATGAAGATAGTATGACATATTTCTTCACCTATTTCGTATTTTATGTTTTAAAGTAACATACCATAATATTGATTGCTTTGGTGTACAGTACAATGGATTTTAACACATGTAACCACCCTAGTCAGAACAGAATAATTCCATCTCTCCAAAAATTTTCCATGTGTGATCATAGTTACTCATTTTCATCTTACTCTTAATCTTAAATCCTTTAATTTATTTCCCCAAGAATCAAGTTTTAAGTTCACATATAAATTTATTTTCGGACTAAATATGTAAAAATGTTTATCTTTATTTCATATCTCTTTTTTTATTCATAATGCAGCAACACCACACTGGTAATAATTGAGGTCAGTGGAGGATATTTCAAATATGCCAAGAAGATACAGTGTTCCTAGTTATTGTAAGATTTTTTTCTGTCGCTTTTCTCTTGGTCCTGAAACCTGCTTTCAATTTTATCATCTGAACCTTATTCCTAGACTTTCTAATCAGTGTATTTTAAGGTTGTCATATCAGATTTGTTGACCTATTCTTTCTTTACCTTATTCTTCAGGTGGAATAACAACTCTGCACATAATCCCTAAGATTATGATGCCAGCTAAAATATGGCACCCACTGCTAGTCATATCCCCAAAAGTGTTCACCCCTATCTGTGACAGTAGAACTAGGACAGTGAACCTTAAACATAGTCTGGCTCTTTGTGGCTACTTTATCTTAATATTTGGTGAGAGCAGATGCTAACACTTAAGAGTTCTGAGCTATTTAAAATAATTTTATCTTCAAGATATTTATAATAGGATTTCCTTATATTATCCTTGCCTTGGAAGATTTATTTTTTCAGAAGGATTTTACTAAGGTTGTATCAACACAGAAGTAAGGATTTTGTAATATCAATCATGGTAATTCGTAGAAGATTCATCTTAAGCATTCCTTGGCCAGTGTGTTAAACAAACTTTTCAATTCATACATAAAGTTTAGAGAATACTTCTAATATTATAGTTAACATTTGCATAACCATGTTTTGCCTTAAAACTCAAATTGGTTCATTTACATATTTCTATTCAGTTGCCATGATTGTCATACCAAGAAGGACAAAGTAAAAAAAAAAAAAAAAGAGAGAGAGAGAAATTATGTTAATCTTATTATTCTTATTACTTTTATTTTTCACATGAATATTATAATGAAAAAGTTAACTAATTCTTATCTACTTTGTTGTATCCTCCCATATAAACTATATTATTTTGAGTAAAATCATATTTTTATGAGTTAGCATGAAATGTGAAATTAATAAAACTTAATAGTACTAAATTCCTAGAGAGAATTCAGTACAGAGAAACTAAATGTCCCTCCACAGCTTCTCATATAGATATAAAGGAAAAGCATAAAGTGATGAAGGCACTTGAAAGCCATAGACAATAATCAGGGATTCAGTTTGTGGGACATGAACTATTTCCTAATATTTTTTAGCGTTAAAAAATAAGAAAAATAGGGGTGCCTGGGTGGCTCAGTGGGTTAAAGCCTCTGCTTTCGGCTCAGGTCATGATCCAAGAGTCCTGGGATCGAGCCCCACATCGGGCTCTCTGCTCGGCAGGGAGCCTGCTTCCTCCTCTCTCTCTCTCTCTCTCTGCCTACTTGTGATCTCTGTCAAATAAATAAATAAAATATTTTAAAAAAATAAGAAAAATATTATATTTATTTTATATTGTAAGCCTAAATGTTGTCATTGTCCAAGAAAATGATCTCTTAAGTGAAGTAAGAAAATAATGATTTTATATTGACATAAGTTTACTCTTCAGATCATTCATTTGAAAATGCTTTTTAGTGGGTCAAGCAAGCTAGTACAAATACACCATTAACTCTTAAATACTTCAGCAACTGTAGATAGCTAAAGTGTAACATGTGTTTTTTTTTTTTTTTTTTTTTGTAGAATTTAAGGTAGAATATTTACTAAAGGATCCCGTTTGCACTAAATGATGATGCAAAGTAATATAGACTAGTATGATTCTAATTACAGGGATTTCTACAAAACAATGCCTTAATTTTACATAATGAATCTAGTCTTATTTTTAAAGAAAACTGTTCTTTTTTTTTAATTTTTTTATTTTTTCAGCATAACAGTATTCATTATTTTTGCACCACACCCAGTGCTCCATGCAATCCGTGCCCTCTACAATACCCCACCACCTGGTGCCACCAACCTCCCACCCCCCACCCCTTCGAAATTCTCAGATCGTTTTTCAGAGTCCATAGTCTCTCATGGTTCACCTCCCCTTCCAATTTCCCTCAACTCCCTTCTCCTCTCCATCTCCCCTTGTCTTCCATGCTATTTGTTATGCTCCACAAATAAGTGAAACCATATGATAATTGACTCTCTCTGCTTGACTTATTTCACTCACCATAATCTCTTCCAGTCCCGTCCATGTTGCTACAAAACTTGGGTATTCATCCTTTCTTTTTTTTTTTTTTTTTACAGCTTTATAAACATATATTTTTATCCCCAGGGGTACAGGTCTGCGAATCGCCAGGTTTACACACTTCACAGAACTCACCATAGCACACACCCACCCCAATGTACATAACCCCACCCCCCTCTCCCAACCCCCTCCCCCCATCAACCCTCAGTTTGTTTTGTGAGATTAAGAGTCACTTATGGTTTGTCTCCCTCCCAATCCCATCTTGTTTCATTTACTCTTCTCCTACCCCCTCAACCCCCCATGTTGCATCTCCTCTCCCTCATATCAGGGAGATCATATGATAGTTGTCTTTCTCTGATTGACTTATTTCGCTAAGCATGATACCCTCTAGTTCCATCCACGTCATCGCAAATGGCAAGATTTCATTTCTTTTGATGGCTGCATAGTATTCCATTGTGTATATATACCACATCTTCTTTATCCATTCGTCTGTAGATGGACATCTAGGTTCTTTCCATAGTTTGGCTATTGTAGACATTGCTGCTATAAACATTCGGGTGCACGTGCCCCTTCGGATCACTACGTTTGTATCTTTAGGGTAAATACCCAGCAGTGCAATTGCAGGGTCATAGGGTAGTTCTATTTTCAACATTTTGAGGAACCTCCATGCTGTTTTCCAGAGTCGTTGCACCAGCTTGCATTCCCACCAACAGTGTAGGAGGGTTCCCCTTTCTCCGCATCCTCGCCAGCATCTGTCATTTCCTGACTTGTTAATTTTAGCCATTCTGACTGGTGTGAGGTGATATCTCATGGTGGTTTTGATTTGTATTTCCCTGATGCCGAGTGATGTGGAGCACTTTTTCATGTGTCTGTTGGCCATCTGAATGTCTTCTTTGCAGAAATGTCTGTTCATGTCCTCTGCCCATTTCTTGATTGGATTCTTTGTTCTTTGGGTGTTGAGTTTGCTAAGTTCTTTATAGATTTTGGACACTAGCCCTTTATCTGATATGTCATTTGCAAATATCTTCTCCCATTCTGTCAGTTGTCTTTTGGTTTTGTTAACTGTTTCCTTTGCTGTGCAAAAGCTTTTGATCTTGATAAAATCCCAAAAGTTCATTTTTGCCCTTGCTTCCCTTGCCTTTGGTGATGTTCCTAGGAAGATGTTGCTGCAGCTGAGGTCAAAGAGGTTGCTGCCTGTGTTCTCCTCGAGGATTTTGATGGATTCCTTTCTCACATTGAGATCCTTCATCCATTTTGAGTCTATTTTCAGGTGTGGTGTAAGGAAATGATCCAATTTCATTTTTCTGCATGTGGCTGTCCAATTTTCCCAACACCATTTATTGAAGAGGCTGTCTTTTTTCCATTGGACATTCTTTCCTGCTTTGTCAAAGATGAGTTGAACATAGAGTTGAGGGTCCATTTCTGGGCTCTCTATTCTGTTCCATTGATCTATGTGTCTGTTTTTGTGCCAGTACCATGCTGTCTTGATGATGACAGCTTTGTAATAGAGCTTGAAGTCCGGAATTGTGATGCCACCGACTTTGGCTTTCTTTTTCAATATTCCTTTGGCTATTCGAGGTCTTTTCTGGTTCCATATAAATTGTAGGATTATTTGTTCCATTTCTTTGAAAAAAATGGATGTTACTTTGATAGGAATTGCATTAAATGTGTAGATTGCTTTAGGTAGCATAGACATTTTCACAATATTTATTCTTCCAATCCAGGAGCATGGGACATTTTTCCATTTCTTTGTGTCTTCCTCAATTTCTTTCATGAGTACTTTATAGTTTTCTGAGTATAGATTCTTAGTCTCTTTGGTTAGGTTTATTCCTAGGTATCTTATAGTTTTGGGTGCAATTGTAAATGGGATTGACTCTAATTTCTCTTTCTTCTGTCTTGTTGTTGGTGTAGAGAAATGCAACTGATTTCTGTGCATTGATTTTATATCCTGACACTTTACTGAATTCCTGTACAAGTTCTAGCAGTTTTGGAGTGGAGTCTTTTGGGTTTCCCACATATAGTATCATATCATCTGCAAAGAGTGATAGTTTGACTTCTTCTTTGCCGATTTGGATGCCTTTAATTTCCTTTTGTTGTCTGATTGCTGAGGCTAGGACTTCTAGTACTATGTTGAATAGCAGTGGTGATAACGGACATCCCTGCCGTGTTCCTGACCTTAGCGGAAAAGCTTCCAGTTTTTCTCCATTGAGAATGATATTTGCGGTGGGTTTGTCATAGATGGCTTTGATAATATTGAGGTATGTGCCGTCTATCCCTACACTTTGAAGAGTTTTGATCAGGAAGGGATGCTGTACTTTGTCAAATGCTTTTTCAGCATCTATCGAGAGTATCATATGGTTCTTGTTCTTTCTTTTATTAATGTGTTGTATAACATTGATTGATTTGCGGATGTTGAACCAACCTTGCAGCCCTGGAATAAATCCCACTTGGTCGTGGTGAATAATCCTTTTAATGCACTGTTGAATCCTATTGGCTAGTATTTTGGTGAGAATTTTTGCATCTGTGTTCATCAAGGATATTGGTCTGTAGTTCTCTTTTTTGTTGGGATCCTTGTCTGGTTTTGGGATCAAGGTGACGCTGGCCTCATAAAATGAGTTTGGAAGTTTTCCTTCTATTTCTAATTTTTGGAACAGTTTCAGGAGAATAGGAATTAGTTCTTCTTTAAATGTTTGGTAGAATTCCCCTGGGAAGCCGTCTGTCCCTGGGCTCTTGTTTGTTTGGAGATTTTTGATGACTGTTTCAATCTCCTTACTGGTTATGGGTCTGTTGAGGCTTTCTATTTCTTCCTGGTTCAGTTGTGGTAGTTTATATGTCTCTAGGAATGCATCCATTTCTTCCAGATTGTCAAATTTGTTGGCAAAGAGTTGCTCATAATATGTTCTTATAATTGTCTGTATTTCTTTGGTGTTCGTTGTGATCTCTCCTATTTCATTCATGATTTTATTTATTTGGGTCCTTTCTCTTTTCTTTTTGATAAGTCTGGCCAGGGGTTTATCAATCTTATTAATTCTTTCAAAGAACCAGCTCCTAGTTCCCTTGATTTGTTCTATTGTTTTTTTTTGTTTCTATTTCATTGATTTCTGCTCTGATCTTTATGATTTCTCTTCTCCTGCTGGGTTTAGGGTTTCTTTGTTGTTCTTTCTCCAGCTCCTTTAGGTGTAGGGTTAGGTTGTGTACCTGAGACCTTTCTTGTTTCTTGAGAAAGGCTTGTACCGCTATATATTTTCCTCTCAGGACTGCCTTTGTTGTGTCCCACAGATTTTGAACCATTGTGTTTTCATTATCATTTGTTTCCATGAATTTTTTCAATTCTTCTTTAATTTCCTGGTTGACCCATTCATTCTTTAGAAGCATGCTGTTTAGTCTCCATGTATTTGGGTTCTTTCCAAATTTCCTCTTGTTATTGAGTTCTAGCTTTAGAGCATTGTGGTCTAAAAATATGCAGGGAATGATCCCAATCTTTTGATATCGGTTGAGACCTGATTTAGGACTAAGAATGTGATCTATTCTGGAGAATGTTCCATGTGCACTAGAGAAGAATGTGTATTCTGTTGCTTTGGGATGAAATGTTCTGAATATATCTGTGATGTCCATCTGGTCCAGTGTGTCATTTAAGGCCTTGATTTCCTTGTTGATCTTTTGCTTGGATGATCTGCCATTTCAGTGAGGGGAGTGTTAAAATCCCCTACTATTATTGTATTCTTGTCGATGTGTTTCTTTGATTTTGTTATTAATTGGTTTATATAGTTGGCTGCTCCCACGTTAGGGGCATAGATATTTAAAATTGTTAGATCTTCTTGTTGGACAGTTCCTTTGATTATGATATAGTGTCCTTCCTCATCTCTTATTATAGTCTTTGGCTTAAAATCTAATTGACCTGATATAAGAATTGCCACTCCTGCTTTCTTCTGATGTCCATTAGCATTGTAAATTCTTTTCCACCCCCTCACTTTAAACCTGGAGGTGTCTTCGGGTTTAAGATGAGTTTCTTGTAGGCAACATATAGATGGGTTTTGTTTTTTTATCCATTCTGATACCCTGTGTCTTTTGATTGGGGCATTTAGCCCGTTAACATTCAGGGTAAGTATTGAGAGATATGAATTTAGTGCCATTGTATTGCCTGTAAGGTGACTGTTATTGTATATTGTCTCTGTTCCTTTCTGATCTACTACTTTTACGGTCTGTCTTTGCTTAGAGGACCCCTTTCAATATTTCCTGTAGAGCTGGTTTGGTATTTGCAAATTCTTTCAGTTTTTGTTTGTCCTGGAAGCTTTTAATCTCTCCTTCTATTTTCAATGATAGCCTAGCTGGATATAGTATTCTTGGCTACATATTTTTCTCATTTAGTACTCTGAATATATCATGCCAGCTCTTTCTGGCCTGCCAGGTCTCTGTGGATAAGTCTGCTGCCAATCTAATATTTTTACCATTGTACGTTACAGACTTCTTTTCCCGGGCTGCTTTCAGGATCTTTTCTTTGTCACTAAGACTTGTAAATTTTACTATTAGGTGACGGGGTGTGGACCTATTCTTATCGATTTTGAGGGGGGTTCTCTGAACCTCTTGAATTTTGATGCTTGTTCCCTTTGCCATATTGGGGAAATTCTCTCCAATAATTCTCTCCAATATACCTTCTGCTCCCCTCTCTGTTTCCTCTTCTTCTGGAATCCCAATTATTCTAATGTTGTTTCGTCTTATGGTGTCACTTATCTCTTGAATTCTCCCCTCAGTGTCCAGTAGCTGTTTGTCCCTCTTTTGCTCAGCTTCTTTATTATCTGTCATTTGGTCTTCTATATCGCTAATTCTTTCTTCTGCCTCATTTATCCTAGCAGTGAGAGCCTCCATTTTTTATTGCACCTCATTAATAGCTTTTTTGATTTCAACTTGGTTAGATTTTAGTTCTTTTATTTCTCCAGAAAGGGCTTTTATATCTCCCGAGAGTGTTGCTTTAATATCTTCCATGCCTTTTTCAAGCCCGGTTTAGAACCTTGAGAATCGTCATTCTGAACTCTAGATCTGACATATTACCAATGTCTGTATTGATTAGGTCCCTAGCCTTTGGTACTGCCTCTTGTTCTTTTTTTTGTTGTGATTTTTTCCGCCTTGTCATTTTGTCCAGATAAGAGTTTATGAAGGAGCAAGTAAAATACTAAAAGGGTGGCAACAACCCCAGGAAAATATGCTTTAGCCAAATCAGAAGAGATCCCAAATTGTGCGGGGGGAGAAAGGGGATAAAAAGGGGTTCAAAAAGAAAAAAAAAAAAGAAAAGAAACTATTTAAAAAAAGAAAGCCGATAAAGAAAAAATATAAAAAGAGGAAAAAAATATATATATATATTAGATAAACTATTTAAAAAACGTTAAAATAGAAAACGGAAAAGTTAAAAAATTTAGCAGAAGAAGAGCAAAAGAAAAAAAAATTGAAATAGAAAAAAAAATTAAATTAACTGCAAGGCTAAAAAATCATGGGGAGAAAGCCATGAGTTCCGTGCTTTGCTTTCTTCTCCTCTGGAATTCCGCCGCTCTCCTTGGTATTGAAACTGCACTCCTCGGTAGGTGAACTTGGTCCTGGCTGGGTTTCCCGTTGATCTTCTGGGGGAGGGGCCTGTTGTAGTGATTCTCAAGCGTCTTTGCCCCAGGCGGAGTTGCACCACCCTTACCCGGGGACGCGCTGAGTAATCTGCTCGGGTTTGCTTTCGGGAGCTTTTGTTCCCTGAGTGCTTTCTGTAGAGTTCCGGAAGACGGGAATGAAGATGGCGGCCTCCCGGTCTCCAGCCCGGAGGAGCCGAGAGCCCGGGGCCCCACTCCTCAGTGCACCCTCAGAGAACAGCGCCCAATGACCCCCGTCACCCTGGCCTCCAGCGCGCTCCGTGCTGACCGAGCCTGCGACCGGTTCAAGGCAACCCCGAGGTGAGAGTCACTCCTCGGCTCTGTCTCTGTAGCCGGCTTCCCTGTTCTAATACCGGTAAACTCTGCGACACTCAGACACCCCCGATCCTTCTGTGACCCTGCGGGACTTGAGGCCGCGCTGACCCTGCCTGGGCTTCACCCCAGTTAAGCCTCTGGAGCGATGTCCCTCAGCGGAACAGACTTTTAAAAGTCCTGATTTTGCTCCGTTGCTCCGCCGCTCGCTGGGAGCCGGCCCCTCCCCCTGCGGTCTATCTTCCTGTCGCTTTGGATTCACTTCTCCGCCAGTCCTACCTTTCAGATAGTGGTTGATTTTCTGTTTCTAGAATTGCTGTTCTTCTTCTCTTCAATCTCCCGTTGGATTTGTAGGTGTTTGCAATCTTTAGATAAGCTATTTAGCTGATCTCCCGCTACCCGAAGTAGTCTCAGCCTGCTACTTCCGCCATCTTGACTCCGCCCCCCCGTTCTTTTTTTTTTTTAAAGATTTTATTAATTTATTTGCCAGGGAGAGAGAGGTCACAAGTAGGCAGAGAGTCAGGCAGAGAGAGACGGGGAAGCAGGCTCCCTGCTGAGCAGAGAGCCTGCTGTGGGCCTTGATTCCAAGGCCCTGAGATCATGACCTGAGCCGAAGGCAGAGGCTTAAACCACTGAGCCACCCAGGCACCCAAGAAAATTGTTTTAAATATTGAATTTCTTTTAAAATAATTTGTTTAGTAAGTACTTTTAACTTTTCTATTGTAAACTAGTTTATTTCTTAGGCTAGGCTCTTTTTAACATATGCCTACAGAGTAGTTTTGAATTTGCTTTTTCAGGGGAAGTTTCAAGACCAAATCCAGTATATGTTAATTTCTATGGTAGGGGTTCTGACATAACCATATAGCAAAAATTGAGAACTCTCCATGCACTTTCATAATTTAAGCTTCTGTTTTAAATCGTTCTTAAGTGCCTGTTTTTCCCACCAATGGCTTGGATGGGACAGTTTAGGAAGAAATATTTCTAGGTCATGTTTCACAGAAAATACAATTTTTTTTAAAGATTTTATTTATTTATTTGACAGAGAGAGATCACAAGCAGGCAGAGAGAGAGGAGGAAGCAGGCCCCCTGCTGAGCAGAGAGCCCGAAGCGGGGCTCGATCCCATGACCCTGAGATCATGACCTGAGCTGAAGGCAGTGGCTTAACCCACTGAGCCACCCAGGCGCCCCAGAAAATACAATTATTTTATGTTTTATGTTTTCTAGCTTTTGGCAAGGGGCTTAGCTTTCAACATCTGCCCACATGTTTTTTAATATTTTGATGGATATTAACAACAGAAACCCTAGACCATAGTACAGTGGGTTTCAAAAAAAAAGGAGAGAGAAATTAATTCTCATTTGTATTATAATCTGTATTATAATCTGCTACACACACACAAACTGCATGTTTCTAAAAATAAAACTTACCTTTGTTATAGGAGATTCATTCTGATTAATGCTACTTAAAGTTCTTCAAGTATAATTTCCAAAAGGTGAACAAAAATAGCACTCATTCAAATAAAAAATAGTCATGCTTCAATGATTTTAATTAGCCTATTAATAAGGAGCTAGTAAACAATTAAAATAGGTTTAGGGGCATCTGGGTGGTTCAGTTAGTTGAGCATCTGCCTTCAGCTCAGGTCATGATCTTGGGGGTCTTGAGATAGGGCCCCATCTTGGGCTCCCTGCTCAGTGCAGAGCCTGCTTCTCCCTCTCCCTCTGCTCCTCCCCCATCCCTGCCTGTGTGCACGCACACGCGCGTGCTCTCTCTCTCTCTCTCTCTCAAATAAATGTCTTAAAAAAAAGATGGGATTAAACAAGAATTTTAGAAACTATGAATATGAATTTTTATAAAGGAATGTCAGGATAGAATCACAGGGTAGGATACAAACTGATCAGTGACCTACATGACAACAAAGTATAACACTTGGTGCATTATATCTAAAGAAATAAATTATTCCCATATTTTCCAAATAAAAATCTACAAATTAACTTCTACCGAAATTTCTATTAGAAAAGAGACTCGTGGGGCGCCTGGGTGGCTCAGTGGGTTAAGCCTCTGCCTTCAGCTCAGGTCATAATCCCAGGGTCCTGGGATCGAGCCCCACATCGGGCTCTCTGCTCCGCAGGAAGCCTGCCTCCACCTCTCTCTCTGCCTGCCTCTCTGCCTACTTGTGATCTCTGTCTGTCAAATAAATAAATAAAATCTTTAAAAAAAAAAAAGAAAGAAAATAGACTCGTCAATAAACCTCAAAAACTTCAATCCAAGCACTACACTGAGAGTCATCTACCTATTTTTTTTTTTAACTTAGTCCTACTATTTGTATTTTTTTTTTCCTGATACAACCCACCAGCTTGATTTCAGTAATCACTGATAGGTCACCAAACTCGAGTTAAAAAAAAAAAGTACCTGAAACTTCAATCATATCTGATACCTGGGTGTTCTATAATTTTGCTCTTGCTTACCTCACAATTTTTACCTTTAATCTTCAACTCTAGAAGTTAAGGGTTCTCTTTCTCTCTCTCTTTCTCTCCCTCTGTGTGTATGACAAGGTATTTTTTCAAGGTTTACCTAAATCTACGTATTTTCTTTTGCTGTGTTTTTAATATGCCTGGCAGGGGGCCATTCTGTATAAGCTCAATCTGTCATATGACAAGATGTCCTAGTTATCACTTTCCCACATTTCAGGTTAATTGCTTCAAATTCCACAGCACAATTGAACATAGAAGATCACTGAACACAGTGGAATTTGATTCTTCCAAAAAAAAAAAAAAAAAAAAAAACTTGCTCCTGAGAATACACTTTTTGCTATTTTAAAAATTCAGTCCTTTCCTCTTTTCATTTTTTTAATTTTTTTAAATTTATTTATTTATTTATTTTTTATTTTTTATAACATATATTTTTATCCCCAGGGGTACAGGTCTGTGAATCGCCAGGTTTACACACTTCACAATACTCACCATAGCACATACCCTCCCCAATGTCCATAATCCCATCCTCCCAACCCCCATCCCCCCATCAACCCTCAGTTTGTTTTGTGAGATTAAGAGTCACTTATGGTTTGTCTCCCTCCCAATCCCATCTTGTTTCATTTACTCTTCTCCTACCCCCTTAACCCCTCATGTTGCATCTCCTCTCCCTCATATCAGGGAGATCATATGATAGTTGTCTTTCTCTGATTGACCTATTTTGCTAAGCATGATACCCTCTAGTTCCATCCACGTCGTCGCAAATGGCAAGATTTCATTTCTTTTGATGGCTGCATAGTATTCCATTGTGTATATATACCACATCTTCTTTATCCATTCGTCTGTAGATGGACATATAGGTTCTTTCCATAGTTTGCTATTGTAGACATTGCTGCTATAAACATTCGGGTGCACGTGCCCCTTAGGATCACTACGTTTGTATCTTTAGAGTAAATACCCAGTAGTGCAATTGTAGGGTCATAGGGTAGTTCTATTTTCAACATTTTGAGGAACCTCCATGCTGTTTTCCAGAGTGGTTGCACCAGCTTGCATTCCCACCAACAGTGTAGGAGGGTTCCCCTTTCTCCGCATCCTCACCAGCATCTGTCATTTCCTGACTTGTTAATTTTAGCCATTCTGACTGGTGTGAGGTGATATCTCATGGTGGTTTTGATTTGTATTTCCCTGAAGCCGAGTGATATGGAGCACTTTTTCATGTGTCTGTTGGCCACCTGGATGTCTTCTTTGCAGAAATATCTGTTCATGTCTTCTGCCCATTTCTTGATTGGATTCTTTGTTCTTTGGGTGTTGAGTTTGCTAAGTTCTTTATAGATTTTAGACACTAGCCCTTTATCTGATATGTCGTTTGCAAATATCTTCTCCCATTCCGTCAGTTGTCTTATGGTTTTGTTAACTGTTTCCTTTGCTGTGCAAAAGCTTTTGATCTTGATAAAATCCCAATAGTTCATTTTTGCCCTTGCTTCCCTTGCCTTTTGCGATGTTCCTAGGAAGACGTTGCTGCGGCTGATGTCAAAGAGGTTGCTGTCTGTGTTCTCCTCAAGAATTTTGATGGATTCCTTTCTCACATTGAGGTCCTTCATCCATTTTGAGTCCATTTTTGTGTGTGGTGTAAGGAAATGGTCCAATTTCATTTTTCTGCACGTGGCTGTCCTATTTTTTCAACACCATTTATTTATTTTTTTTTATTTTTTTAAATTTATTTATTGGTCAGAGAGAGAAAGGGAGAGAGAGCAAGCACAGGCAGACAGAATGGCAGGCAGAGACAGAGGGAGAAGCAGCCTCCCTGATGAGCAAGGAGCCCGATGTGGGACTCGATCCCAGGACGCTGGGATCATGACCTGAGCCGAAGGCAGCTGCTAAACCAACTGAGCCACCCAGGCATCCCTCCAACACCATTTATTGAAGAGGCTGTCTTTTTTCCATTGGACATTATTTCCTGCTTTGTCAAAGATTAGTTGAACATAGAGTTGAGGGTCTATTTTTGGGCTCTCTATTCTGTCCCATTGATCTATGTGTCTGTTTTTGTGCCAGTACCATGCTGTCTTGATGATGACAGCTTTGTAATAGAGCTTGATGTCTGGAATTGTGATGGCACCGACTTTGGCCCTCTTTTTCAATATTCCTTTGGCTATTCGAGGTCTTTTCTGGTTCCATATAAATTTTAGGATTATTTGTTCCATTTCTTTGAAAAAAATGGATGGTACTTTGATAGGAATTGCATTAAATGTGTAGACTGCTTTAGGTAGCATAGACATTTTCACAATATTTATTCTTCCAATCCAAGAGCATGGAACATTTTTCCATTTCTTTGTGTCTTCTTCGATTCCTTTCATGAGTACTTCATAGTTTTCTGTGTATAGATTCTTAGCCTCTTTGGTTAGGTTTATTCCTAGGTATCTTATAGTTTTGGGTGCAATTGTAAATGGGATGGACTCCTTAATTTCTCTTTCTTCTGTCTTGTTGTTGGTGTAGAGAAATGCAACCGATTTCTGTGCATTGATTTTGTATCCTGAAACTTTACTGAATTCCTGTACAAGTTCTAGCAGTTTTGGAGTGGAGTCTTTTGGGTTTTCCACATAGAGTATCATATCATCTGCGAAGAGTGATAGTTTGACTTCTTCTCTGCCGATTTGGATGCCTTTAATGGCCTTTTGTTGTCTGATTGCTGAGGCTAGGACTTCTAGTCCTATATTGAATAGCAATGGTGATAATGGACATCCCTGCCATGTTCCTGACGTTAGCGGAAAAGCTTTCAGTTTTTCTCCATTCAGAATGATATTTGTGTTGGGTTTTTCATAGATGGCTTTGATAATATTGAGGTATGTGCCCTCTATCCCTACACTTTGAAGAGTTTTGATCAGGAAGGGATGCTGTACTTTGTCAAATGCTTTTTCAGCATCTATCGAGAGTATCAAATGGTTCTTGTTCTTTCTTTTATTAATGTGTTGTATCACATTGATTGATTTGCGGATGTTGAACCAACCTTGCAGCCCTGGAATAAATCCCACTTGGTCGTGGTGAATAATCCTTTTCATGTACTGTTGAATCCTATTGGCTAGTATTTTGGTGAGAATTTTTGCATCGGTGTTCATCAAGGATATTGGTCTGTAGTTCTCTTTTTTGATGGGATCCTTGTCCGGTTTTGGGATCAAGGTGATGCTGGCCTCTTAAAATGTGTTTGGAAGATTTCCTTCCATTTCTATTTTTTGGAACAGTTTCAGGAGAATAGGAATTAGTTCTTCTTTAAATGTTTGGTAGAATTTCCCCGTGAAGCCGTCTGTCCCTGGGCTCTTGTTTGGAGATTTTTGATGACTGTTTCAATCTCCTTACTGGTTATGGGTCTGTTCAGGCTTTCTATTTCTTCCTGGTTCAGTTGTGGTAGTTTATATGTCTCTAGGAATGCATCCATTTCTTCCAGATTGTCAAATTTGTTGGCAAAGAGTTGCTCATAATATGTTCTTATAATTGTCTGTATTTCTTTGGTGTTCGTTGTGATCTCTCCTATTTCATTCATGATTTTATTTATTTGGGTCCTTTCTCTTTTCTTTTTGATAAGTCTGGCCAGGGGTTTATCAATCTTATTAATTCTTTCAAAGAACCAGCTCCTAGTTTCGTTGATTTGTTCTATTGTTTTTTTGGTTTCTATTTCATTGATTTCTGCTCTGATCTTTATGATTTCTCTTCTCCTGCTGGGTTTAGGGTTTCTTTGTTGTTCTTTCTCCAGCTCCTTTAGGTGTAGGGTTAGGTTGTGTACCTGAGACCTTTCTTGTTTCTTGAGAAAGGCTTGTACCGCTATATATTTTCCTCTCAGGACTGCCTTTGTTGTGTCCCACAGATTTTGAACCGTTGTGTTTTCATTATCATTTGTTTCCATGAATTTTTTCAATTCTTCTTTAATTTCCTGGTTGACCCATTCATTCTTTAGAAGCATGCTGTTTAGTCTCCATGTATTTGGGTTCTTTCCAAATTTCCTCTTGTGATTGAGTTCTAGCTTTAGAGCATTGTGGTCTGAAAATATGCAGGGAATGATCCCAATCTTTTGATATCGGTTGAGACCTGATTTAGGACTAAGAATGTGATCTATTCTGGGGAATGTTCCATGTGCACTAGAGAAGAATGTGTATTCTGTTGCTTTGGGATGAAATGTTCTGAATATATCTGTGATGTCCATCTGGTCCAGTGTGTCATTTAAGGCCTTGATTTCCTTGTTGATCTTTTGCTTGGATGATCTGTCCATTTCAGTGAGGGGAGTATTAAAGTCCCCTACTATTATTGTATTCTTGTCGATGTGTTTCTTTGATTTTGTTATTAATTGGTTTATATAGTTGGCTGCTCCCACGTTAGGGGCATAGATATTTAAAATTGTTAGATCTTCTTGTTGGACAGTTCCTTTGATTATGATATAGTGTCCTTCCTCATCTCTTATTATAGTCTTTGGCTTAAAATCTAATTGACCTGATATAAGAATTGCCACTCCTGCTTTCTTCTGATGTCCATTAGCCTGCTAAATTCTTTTCCACCCCCTCACCTTAAATCTGGAGGTGTCTTCGAGTTTAAAATGAGTTTCTTGTAGGCAACTTATAGATGGGTTTTGTTTCTTTATCCATTCTGATACCCTGTGTCTTTTGATTGGGGCATTTAACCCATTAACATTCTGGGTAACTATTGAGAGATATGAATTTAGTGCCATTATATTGCCTGTAAGGTGACTGTTACTGTATATTGTCTCTGTTCCTTTCTGATCTACTACTTTTAGGCTTTCTCTTTGCTTAGAGGACCCCTTTCAATATTTCCAGTAGAGCTGGTTTGGTGTTTGCAATTTCTTTCAGTTTTTGTTTGTCCTGGAAGCTTTTAATCTCTCCTTCTATTTTCAGTGATAGCTTATGTGGATATAGTATTCTTGGCTGCATGTTTTTCTCCTTTAGTGCTCTGAATATATCATGCCAGTTCTTTCTGGCCTGCCAGGTCTCTGTGGATAAGTCTGCTACAAATCTAATATTTTTACCATTGTATTTTACAGACTTCTTTTCCCGGGCTGCTTTCAGGATTTTCTCTTTGTCACTAAGACTTGTAAATTTTACTATTAGGTGATGGGGTGTGGACCTATTCTTATTGATTTTGAGGGGGGTTCTCTGCACCTCCTGGATTTTGATGCTTGTTCCCTTTGCCATATTGGGGAAATTCTCTCCAATAATTCTCTCCAATATACCTTCTGCTCCCCTCTCTCTTTCTTCTTCTTCTAGAATCCCAATTATTCTAATGTTGTTTCGTCTTATGATGTCACTTATCTCTCAAATTCTCCCCTCATGGTCCATTAGCTGTTTGTCCCTCTTTTGCTCAGCTTCTTTATTCTCTGTCATTTGGTCTTCTATATCGCTAATTCTTTCTTTTGCCTCATTTATCCTTCCAGTGAGAGCCTCCATTTTTGATTGCACATCATTAATAGCTTTTTTGATTTCAACTTGGTTAGATTTTAGTTCTTTTATTTCTCCAGAAAGTGCTTTTATATCTCCTGAGAGGGTTTCTCTAATATCTTCCATGCCTTTTTCGAGCCCGGCTAGAACCTTGAGAATCGTCATTCTGAACTCTAGATCTGACATATTACCAATGTCTGTATTGATTAGGTCCCTAGCCTTTGGTACTGCCTCTTGTTCTTTTTTTTGTGGTGAATTTTTTAGCCTTCTCATTTCGTCCAGATAAGAGTATATGAAGGTGCAAGTAAAATACTAAAATGGTGGCAACAATCCCAGGAAAATATGCTTTAGCCAAGTCAGAAGAGATCCCAAATCATGAGGGGGGAGAAAGGGGATAAAAAGAGGCTCGGAAAGAAAAAGAAAAAAAAAACAAGGAAACAATTAAAAAAAAGAAAACGAAAAAGGAAGAAATATAAAAAAGAAAATATATATATATTAGATAAGCTAGTTAAAAAAGTTAAAAAAGAAAAGGGTAAATGTTAAAAAAAATTGGCATAAGAAGAGAAAAAAAATTTGAAAAAGAAAATAAATTAAATTAACTGCAAGGCTAAAGAATCATGGGGAGAAAGCCTTGAGTTCTGTTGTTTGCTTTCTCTTCCTCTGGAATTCTGCTGCTCTCCTTGGTATTGAAACTGCACTCCTTGGTAGGTGAACTTGGTCCTGGCTGGATTTCTTGTTGATCTTCTGGGGGCGGGGCCTGATGTAGTGATTCTCAAGTGTCTTTGCCTCAGGTGGAATTGCACTGCCCTTACCTGGGTCCGGGCTGAGTAATCTGCTCGGGTTTGCTTTTGGGAGCTTTTGTTCCCTGAGTGCTTTCTGTAGAGTTCTGGAGGACGGGAATGAAATGGTGGCCTCCCGGTCTCCAGCCCGGAAGAGCCGAGAGCCCAGGGCCCCACTCCTCAGTGCACCCTCAGAGAACAGCGCCCAATTACTCCCGTCACCCTGGCCTCCAGCCATGCTCCAAGCTGACTGAGCCTGCGAATGGTTCAAGGTAACCCTGAGGTGTGAGCTCACTCCCTGGCTCTGTCTCTGTAGCTGGCTTCCCTGTTCTAATACCTGTAAGCTCTGCGACACTCAGACACCCCCGATCCTTCTGTGACCCTGTGGGACCTGAGGCCACACTGATCCCGCCTGGGCTTCACCCCAGTTAAGCCTCTGGAGTGATGTCCCTCAGCGGAACAGACTTTTAAAGTCCTGATTTTGTGCTCCATTGCTCCGCCCTTGCCGGGAGCTGGCCTCTCCCCCCGCGGTCTATCTTCCTGTCGCTTTGGATTCACTTCTCTGCCAGTCCTACCTTTCAGAAAGTGGTTGATTTTCTGTTTCTAGAATTGCTGTTCTTCTTCTCTTTGATCTCCCATTGGATTTGTAGGTGTTTGCAATCTTTAGATAAGCTATCTAGCTGATCTCCTGAAGTAGTCTCAGCCTGCTACTTCTCTACCATCTTGACTCCTCCCCCTCTTTTCACTTTTTTTTAAATGGAGAAAAATGTATTCATGTTTTATATTTAATCAAACTAGGAAAAATGTTAAGGTTAGTACAGGACATCTTGTATCAAATTATTTTTTATGTGTCATTTTAAAATTTAAAATAATACTTAAAGGAAATATCTTGTTTCTGGTTAAAGAAAATAGATTTACAAATAAGTATTATAAATGGAAAAATTCAATGAGATTCTTTCTTTTTTTTTTTTTAAAGATTTTACTTATTTTATTTGATAGACAGAGATTAAAAGAAGGCAGAGAGGCAGGCAGAGAGAGAGAGGAAGAAGCAGGCTGCCTGCTGAGCAGAGAGTCTGATGCGGGGCTCGATACCAGGAATCTGGAATCATGACCTGAGCCGAAGGCAGAGGCTTTAACCCACCGAGCCACCCAGGTGCCCCAATAAGATTATTTCAAATGAAATACATATTTGACTATTTCATGTGCTCTCAAAAATAACATTGTATGGGCGCCTGGGTGGCTCAGTGGGTTAAGCCGCTGCCTTCAGCTCAGGTCATGATCTCAGGGTCCTGGGATCGAGTCCCACATCGGGCTCTCTGCTCAGCAAGAAGCCTTCTTCCCTCTCTCTCTCTGCCTGCCTCTCCGTCTACTTGTGATCTCTCTCTGTCAAATAAATAAATAAAAAATCTTTAAAAAAAAAAAAATAACATTGTACGATTTTGACCAATATGGCATCCTTATTCCAGTAGAATTACTATTTTATACCTTCACTAAATATACAAAACCCAATTAAAAAACAAACAAACTACACTAGCCTTACTTGAGGTACCTACCAACAGTAGTTTCTCTTGTTGACAAATAATGTGAATCACCAATAAAACTCTTTATCAACTTTTTACAAAATATATGAGACAGAAAATTGTAAAGATAAGCAGTAAGATGACTTGTTGGTAAGGAAAAAGTTTAACATATGCTGATCTCTGCCTGTCACATAAAGGAAATGATTTGCTTTAGGATTCAAATCATTTAATATATTGTTTTGCAAAACATTGCAAATTCTTTAGTATAAACATCTGTCTTTCAATACCCAAGGCAAAATAATGTGTTTTTCAAAAACAAGCTTTTATTATGTAAGGATTGCTGGATTTATTAAAGGAGATAGAAGGCCACAGTATTTGTTCTTCATTTTCAAATAGATATTTAAACTTACTAGGTAAGACAAGAATTCTCTTTTTATTCCATTATCATTTATAAAGTATCACATCGATAGCCTGTGTGACACTTTGTTACTGTTCACTGTCTTTGCACTGTCAGGTTGCGAACAAGGCTTAGCAAAGTCACCAAAAGTCATAAAAGACCACCATCACATATGGAAAAGTTTGCTAGAAGCATTTGGATACACATATTAGTTGAACCTTTAAATTGTCATTTTTATTAACCTTAAGGTGCTTACAAAAATCAATGTTTTTTCTTCCAAAAATAAAGAGGAAAAAAATCTATCCTCATTTTTCAGGATTTTGATAAAATTCATTTTCAGCATGGGGGGGGGGCAAAAAACCTCTCCAAGAAGTTATTTATACAATTGTCCTTTAAGCCATCAATATTTTACCTAAATACTTCAACTCTGTCTTGAAAACAAGTGCCATCTGTTGACATCTTGTCATTTTGCTGCCACCTATTTGTCTTTCTTCCAGTATATGCTAAGTAGTCCATTATTTATATAATGAGAGGCCACTTCCACAATAGAATAAATAATATAGTCATTCTAATTGCATCAACTTTTAGGACTTTTTAAGTTTCTTTTTAATCTCTGTAAAATTAGAAAGGTAAGTATGATTATCAAAACAATGAAAATTAGTTACAGCCCAAGATATGCATTATAGATGTATTAGGATAAATCATTGCAGTTCTTGACTTCAACTATAACATGGGGGAATATTTTTTTCCAAAATAAGACAATCAGTATTATTTGTTAATTTTTAACTAAAATGCTATGAAACTGAAAATTTATACTTATGAAGAATGTACTTATGCCTTGACTAATTTCTATCTTTAGAGATTATTACTCTCTTATAAGAACAGAAATAAACAAGCTAAGTTACATTTGTTTTAGCCATTTAACTGGCTGGGGAAAATAATATGTTAATTGACCATTAGTAGTAAACACTGTCTTGTTTATTAATTTCTGGATTTATAGCTTCATAAAATAGCCTTTATACTTAGTACTACAACCTACACTTTTAATCTAATGGATGGAAAGCGCTATTTGTTACCAATGTAAAATTCTACTATTATAAATGTTCCCAAATATTATGCCCACAAGAACCTTTGCCTGAATCCATCTCCCCTTCTATCTTATTAAGGAGAGCCTTAATCTGCAAAGGAAAGAGCAAAAACAAAAGCTGAAACTGTAGCCTGGGTGCAGAGTAGAAATCTACTGTAGCTGGGAAAGGGGGAGGAATCTATGCTAGGTTCTACATGTGTTAAATGTGGAAGGACAGTAATATTTGTGAAAGGCATACACTTGATAATTGGGTTCACAGTACCTAGGAAGCCTAAGGTCCGAATGGACCACCAAAGAAAATCTCATCCCTTTCCGCCCCTTGACCAAAACATAATCCTAATAAGCTTTTTTTTTTTTTTAAGATTTTATTTATTTACTTAACAGAAAAAGAAATCACAAGTAGGCAGAGAGGCAGGCAGAGAGAAAGAGAGGGGGAAGCAGTCTCCCTGCTGAGATGAAAGCCTGATGCAGGGTTTGATTCCAGGACCCTGAGATCATAACCTGAGCTGAAGGCAGTGGCTTAACCCACTAAGCCACCCAGATGCCCCCCAATCCTAATAAGCTTTTAATAAAAATAACAGTGGGATACAGTTAATAAGACTAGAAACAGTATCTCTCTGAGGAGTGACAGAGATGTAAGACCCTAACCTAAATGAAGAGACAATGACAATGAACTAATTATTAGGAGTATCTGAAATAAGTGTAGTGCGTTTTTATTTCTGTTTTTATTTTTATGTTTCTTTAAAGATTTATTTATTTATTTTAGAGACAGAGAGAGAGAGTGCATGAGCAGGGGGAGGGGCAGAGAAGAGAGAGAGAAGCAGACTCCCTGTTGAGCGCAGAACCAATCATGCAGGCCTCCATCTCAGGGCCCTGAGATCATGACCTAAACTAAAATGAAGAGTTGGATGTTTAACCCACTGAACCACACAGGCATTCCTTGCATGTTGTTGTAGCAATGAATAGGGAAATGAAGACAATAAGTATAGAAAGTAATATTTGGGAATATAAGATTCTTAGACTATGTGTGAAGCAGGTTAATACTAGTCTGTAGTTTTCATGACTATTTGTTTCTGGTATTAGAGTAATATCAGCCCCATAAAATAAGTTAGGAAGTTATCTGTCTGCTTCTACTTTCTATAGGAAATTATGGAAATTGAAACTAGTATTGGAACAAATAAAATATATATTATGAATCTTGTTTAAAGCTAGCCTTGGAACAAATGAAATATATACTATGAATCCTAAGGCAACCAAAAAAGTGTTTAACTATAGGTATAAATAATCAATAGAGGAGATAATTAGAGTAATAAAATTAATCAATTAAGCCTAGAGAAGGCAGAAAAATAGGAAAAGAAAACAAAAAATGGAATAGAACGCTGGAAAGATGATATGATCTCTTTAAAAGTAATTAGGTTAGCATATCAGTGAAAGAAGTTATAAAAAGCAATACTCAAATACGTTCTATTTACAAGAAACCCATTTAAACTATAAATATGTAGATAAGTTAAAAAATAAAAGGATAGAAAAATACAATATACCTTGTATCTATTAAAGATACGGAATTGGGACACCTCTGTGGCTCTATTGTTTAAGTGTCTGTCTTGAGTGACTTAATGAGACAAGAAAAATAACTAAAATGTATCTATATTGGAAAGAAGAAACAAAACTTTTTTTTTTAATTTCCAGATGGCATTGTTGCCTATGTAGAAAGCCTCAAAAACTCTCCAAAAATCTCCTAGAACTATTAGCAAGTATCACAAGGGAGAAGGGTAAAAGTATCAGTATAAAAGTAAATTTTCTTATATAGCAGCATGAAAAACAAAATCTTACATAAAAAAAATGCCATTTACATAGCAACAATAACAAAAATGCAATATTTAGGTTTTAGCCTAACAAGTTATATACAGGTTTTATACATGGAAAACTATAAAACACTGATGAAAAAGAATGAGTGATGTAAATGAAGAAATACCCATGTATATCCATGTATATGGATTAGAAGATTCAGTTTTATTAAGATTTCAGTCCCTCCAAATTTGGTCTATAGACTCAAGGTAATCTCAAGCAAAACCCTAGCTGGCTAGTTATAGGTATCTAATATGTATATGAGAAGGCAAAACGATGAGAACAGCCAGAACCATTCTACAAAAAGAAGGATAAGAGAGAAGACGGAGGAAGAAGGAAGGAGAAGAGGAAGAATAACAGAGTTGGAGTATTCACAATGCCTGAGTAATGGAATTATTATAAATCCATAGTAATCAATGCAATGTATTGGGAAAGAATAGACCTATAAGTGAATGGAAAAGATGAAGAGCACAAAAATAGATGTACACAAACATAGTCAACTGATTTTAGACCAGATTGCGATTGTCAGTTCAACAGAGGTAAGATAGTCTTTTCAATACATTTTTCTGAAACATTTAGAAGCTTGTATGTAAAAATTAATAATAAATAAAAATAGGGGCGCCTGGGTGGCTCAGCGGTTAAGCCGCTGCCTTCGGCTGGGGTCGTGATCTCAGGGTCCTGGGATCAAGTCCCGCATCGGGTTCTCTGCTCAGCAGGGAGCCTGCTTCCCTCTCTCTCTCTGCCTGCCTCTCTGTCTACTTGTGATCTCTGTTTGTCAAATAAATAAATAAAATCTTTAAAAAAATAATAATAATAATAAATAAAAATAAATAAATAAATAAATTCTTCACAGCCTCACATTTTATACAAAATTAAACTCAAAATTTCCTAAGATTTATATCTAAAATTTAAAGCTATAGCATATCTAGCCTTTAATGATGTGTCTAGGGAGAAGTTGCTGCACCCAAGGTCTAAGAGGTTGCTGGCTGTGTTCTCCTCAAGGATTTTGATGGATTCTTGTCTCACATTGAGGTCTTTTATCCATTTTATATCTCTTTTTGTATATGGTGTAAGGAAATGGTCCAGTTTCATTCTTGTGCATGTGGTTGTCCAATTTTCCCAACACCATTTGTTGAAGAGACTACCTTTCCTCCATTGGATATTCTGTCCTGCTTTGTTAAAGATTAGTTGACCATAGAGTTGAGAGTCCATTTCTAAGTTCTCTATTTTGTTCCATTCATCTATGTGTCTATTTTTGTACCAGTACCATACTGTCTTGATGATTATAACTTTGTAATAGAGCTTGAAGTCTAACATTGTGATGCCAGCAGCTTTGTTTTTTTTTTTTTTTTTTTTTTCAACATTCCTCTGGCTATTCGGGGTCTTTTCTGGTTCCATACAAATTTTAGGATTATTGATGAAATGAATGCATAAAAGAATGCTTAACATCACTCGGCACCAGGGAAATACAAATCAAAACCCTAATGAGATACCACATCACACCACTCAGAATGGCTAAAATTAACAAGTTAGGAAATGACAGATCTTGGCAAGGATGCAGAGAATGGGGAACCCTCCTACACTGTTGGTGGGAATACAAGCTGGTACAACCACTTTGGAAAACAGTATGGGAGTTCCTCAAAAAGCTGAAAATAGAGCTACTCTATGACATAGCAATTGAACTACTGGGTATTTACCCCCAAAATACAAATGTAGTGATCCAAAGGGGCATGTGCAACCAAATGTTGATAGCAGCAATGTCCACAATAGCCAAACTATGGAAAGAGCCCAGATGTCCTCAACAGATGAATGGATAAAGAAGAGGCTGTGTGTGTGTGTGTGTGTGTGTGTGTGTGTGTGTGTGTGAGAGAGAGAGAGAGAGAGAGAGGTGGAATATTATGCAGTCATCAAAAAGAATGAAATCCTGCCATTTGCAATGACGTGGTTGGAACTAGAGGGTATTATGCTAAGGGAAATAAGCAAATCAGAGAAAGATAATTATCATGTGATCTCACTGATATGTGGAATTTGAGAAACAAGGAAAAGGATCATAGGGAAAGAGAGGAAAAAGTGAAACAAGATGAAACCAGAGAGGGAGAAAAACCATAAGAGACTCTTAATCTCAGGAAGCAAACTGAGGGTTGCAGGAGTGGAGGAGTGGGGAGTGATGGTGTGGCTGGGTGATGGACTTTGGGGAGGGTGTGTGTTGTGGTGAGTGCTGTGTATTGCATAGGTCTCATAAATCAGATTTGTACCCCTGAAACAAACAGAACAAAACAAAAAGCAACTATAGAACATCCAGAAGAAAACAAAGGAGAAAATCTCTATGAACTAGGGTTTGGTGATTCATTTTTAGATTCAACACCAAAAACATAACAATGAGAGTAAAAAATGATAATTTAGTCTTATTAAAATTGAAAATTTCTGTTTTGTAAAAGACCATTAGTGGAATGACAAGACAAGCCATAGAAAGAAAAAAAATATTTGAAAAACATAACTGACAAGGAATCATATCCAAAATATACCAGAAAATCCTGAAAATTAATAAGTAAGACAATCCAATAAAAAATTGGGCAAACAGCATAAAAAGACAATTCATCAAAGAAGGGACACAGGTAAAAAATAAGCATATAAAAAGATGTTTAACTTCTGTCTAAACTGAGGCTTCCATAACAAAATACCATAGACAAAATGGCTTAAAGAATGTAAATTTATTTCTCACTGTTCTGGAGCCTGGGGAGTCCAAGATCAAGATGTTGGTAGATGTGGTTCCTAGTGAGAGCTCCCTTCTGGGCTTATAGATAACATGAATTCATGTTCAGCTTAATACAGATATAGATGTATAGATATATAGATAAACATGTGATTCATAGTTTATAGAGAGATAGGTAGATACATACCTACATACATATACATAGGTTATCCGCATAAAATATTTTCTTGCTCTGCCATTTGAAAGGGCTTAAAAGCAAAGACACCCCAGTAGCAACAAGTAGACCCACCACCCAGATCTTGTTTTCTAAATGTAATTCTCTATGTATAAAAGGTCTCATTAATGAAATAGCATATTCTAATGTTGGCTAGGGAATATAGAAGATGAACCTGGAGCCTCTTGCAGTGCCGGAAAGTGAAGGAATGCTGAAAAAAAAAATGAACGTGGGCATGTCAAAACAATATAACAACCTATCTGAAGACACTTTCAGTAACCAAATCTGGTACAAGTATAGCAACAAAATAATTGATAATATTGGATTTTTTTAAATAAAAATTTTATTTATTTAAGAGACAGAAAGTGCATAAGCAAAGGGAGCAGCAGAGGGAAAGAGAGATAAACAGACTCTCTGCTGTCAGGGGAGCCCGATTTGGGGCTCCCTGGGATCGTGACCTGAGCCAAAGGCAGCTGCTTAACTGACTGAGCCACCCCAGTGCCCCAATAATATTGGACTTTAACCCAAAGAATAAATACCCATGGGACCATTCTTTGAAAGGCAGAATATAAGATGCTCCCCAAGAGAAGGTACGTGCTATGGCGAGTGCTACGAAGTGTGTAAACCTGGTGATTCACAGACCTGCACCTCTGGGGCTAATTATAATACATTATATGTTAATAAAAAGTTTAAAAAATTTTAAAAAGACGCTCCCCAAGATTGTCAGTCCTCCTGGTGCACATTTCCGGGATAGTGACTATAATGGATATCCCTCCCATGACTAAGCCATGTTATATGGTGACTTTGACCTTAAGAAATGGAGATTATCCAAATAGGATAATCTGCCTAAAAGAAAGCAAACATTCACACGGTGACTTGCCTACTGGGGATCATGTCAGCAGGATCTGAGAGTGGTCTCTAGATGAGAATAGCTTCCATGTGACAACCAGCAAAGAAAGGGAGACCTTCATTTTACAACCACAGAAACTGGATTCTTGTAACTAGAAGAATGAGTTTGGCAAAGTTTTTTTTTGTTTGTTTGTGTTTGTTTTTTTTCTCCTCTTGTTTCAAGGAGAATCTAGTCTCGTTGACATCTTGATTTTGACCTTGTAATCAAGTCTCTGGATAGAGAACATAGTTGCACCTTGCCAGAGTTCTGGCCTACAGAACCATGAGTCCATAAAGTATGTTATTCTAAACTGTTAAATTTGTAGTCATTTTCTATTCAGTAACATAAAATTATTGTAGTGTTATATAAATAAAAGTGATTGAATAGATGATTGAATGAATGGGAGAGAAGAAATAAATCATGCTAACAGAATTCTGAATCATAAATGTAAAAGGAATGTAGGAAGTAGAAAATCACCATTAACATCACAAAAATAACTGCTATATACAATATCCATTGAATGATAAAATTAGCATGTTAAACTTTGAGGAAAAACAGACTATTTGCATACCTTCAAGTTATCTCCTCTGAGTTACTTATTAATTACTATAATGCTTGTAACATATGTCTACAGTCTTTGATCCTCTGCCCTTCAAGATACGGAGTTTACTTTCCTTCCCTTTGAGTATAGCCTTGTTTCAGCACCTAAGTTATTACAACAACACAGTATGAAAAAGAAAAATAGTAATTTTACTGTAGAGAAACTTGTCAGACATCACCTTACCCAAATAATTAAGATTAATGTTATGAATCATAAACCAGGCTGATATTGCATTCCTTCTGATTTGATGAGATGAGGAGAGCATCTCTTTAGTATTCTCCAAAACTCTGAACTCCATTAATAATCATGAGAAAATACCTCAACAAACTTAAAGTCATAGGCTCTCTGACCCTTGATGTGAAGGATGAGTGGCTCTGATCACTATGTCTTCCAGTGATTCAGATGGGTAACTGTGCACTCCATTACCACAAAATGGGGCTCTGAAAATTCAGAAGTAGTGGTCCTCATAGAGGGGTGCACTCTTGCCAGGAGACAAAAAAATGATATCAGTGGATTACCTACTATAGGTACTGTAAAAACATTTTAAACTTTGCCCAGGTACAGGCAGGTGAAAAA
Organism: Lutra lutra; assembly: GCF_902655055.1. Taxonomy (NCBI): domain Eukaryota; kingdom Metazoa; phylum Chordata; class Mammalia; order Carnivora; family Mustelidae; genus Lutra; species Lutra lutra. Next base: position 89,473,728 of record NC_062278.1, read on the forward strand.
GGAGTCACCAAACTGGCAAAGAAGGAGGTGGAGCTGCTTTTACACCATGGGGACAAGAAGAAATATGTGTGCAACCCAGGTAATCCACTTAAGTGTCTCTTGATGCTCCCATGATGTATTTTAACTGTGAGGGGACTTACACAGCAACCTGACGTGAGCAGGTGATCAATGTTCAGGTTTCAGCAAATGGAGGTTTAGGACACAGACCAGACTGACCCACCCAAGTGACACTTCACAGTAAAGGGAAGTTAGAATGGATATTGGTTGGAGGAGATGATCAATACCAAATATAGCACAGAGATCCGCTGAAGTGATGGGAACCATAATTCAAGCAAAAAGGCACAGGGAACCCATGGAAGAACTATATCTATTTACTGCTTTTATTTTATTTATTAAAAAAATGTGTATATTTAAGGTGCACAAAATTAGTATCTTTATATATGAATAACTATTATAATCAAGCTGATTTAACATCATCTGACATAGTTGTCATTTTTCTTGTGTGTGTGTGATGAAAGTACATGAAAGGTTTCATAAGCAAGTGCATTTGGCAAGTTTCCAGTTATTAGTATCTACGGCCATCATGTTGTATATTATTAGATCCCTAGATTTATTCATCCTATATAACTGCGACTTTGTACCTTCTGACCAACATCTTCCTATTTGCTCTACTTCCCCCAACCTGGAAACCAACATGCTACTCTGCTTCTATGTATTCACCTTTTTAAAGTTTTCCAGAAATAAGTGAGATCATGAAGTTTTCTCCTTTATGTGTCTGCCTTATTTCACTTAGTGTAGTGTCCTCCAGGTTTATCCACGTTCTCACAAATGACAGGATCTCCTTATTTTTGAGACTGAATAATATTCCATCGTATATATGTGCTACATTTTTTTTAATTTTTTTTATTTTTTTCAGCATAACAGTATTCATTATTTTTGCACCACACCCAGTGCTCCATGCAATCCGTGCCCTCTACAATACCCACCACCTGGTGCCCCCAACCTCCCACCCCCCACCCCTTCAAAATTCTCAGATCGTTTTTCAGAGTCCATAGTCTCTCATGGTTCACCTCCCCTTCCAATTTCCCTCAACTCCCTTCTCCTCTCCACCTCCCCTTGTCCTCCATGCTATTTGTTATGCTCCACAAATAAGTGAAACCATATGATAATTGACTCTCTCTGCTTGACTTATTTCACTCAGCATAATCTCTTCCAGTCCCGTCCATGTTGCTACAAAACTTGGGTATTCATCCTTTCTTTTTTTTTTTTTTTTTTTTTTTACAGCTTTATAAACATATATTTTTATCCCCAGGGGTACAGGTCTGCGAATCGCCAGGTTTACACACTTCACAACACTCACCATAGCACATACCCTCCCCGATATCCATAACCCCACCCCCTCTCCCAACCCCCTCCCCCCATCAACCCTCAGTTTGTTTTGTGAGATTAAGAGTCACTTATGGTTTGTCTCCCTCCCAATCCCATCTTGTTTCATTTACTCTTCTCCTACCCCCTCGACCCCCCATGTTGCATCTCCTCTCCCTCATATCAGGGAGATCATATGATAGTTGTCTTTCTCCGATTGATTTATTTCGCTAAGCATGATACCCTCTAGTTCCATCCACGTCGTCGCAAATGGCAAGATTTCATTTCTTTTGATGGCTGCATAGTATTCCATTGTGTATATATACCACATCTTCTTTATCCATTCGTCTGTAGATGGACATCTAGGTTCTTTCCATAGTTTGGCTATTGTAGACATTGCTGCTATAAACATTCGGGTGCACGTGCCCCTTCGGATCACTACGTTTGTATCTTTAGGGTAAATACCCAGCAGTGCAATTGCAGGGTCATAGGGTAGTTCTATTTTCAACATTTTGAGGAACCTCCATGCTGTTTTCCAGAGTCGTTGCACCAGCTTGCATTCCCACCAACAGTGTAGGAGGGTTCCCCTTTCTCCGCATCCTCGCCAGCATCTGTCATTTCCTGACTTGTTAATTTTAGCCATTCTGACTGGTGTGAGGTGATATCTCATGGTGGTTTTGATTTGTATTTCCCTGATGCCGAGTGATATGGAGCACTTTTTCATGTGTCTGTTGGCCATCTGGATGTCTTCTTTGCAGAAATGTCTGTTCATGTCCTCTGCCCATTTCTTGATTGGATTCTTTGTTCTTTGGGTGTTGAGTTTGCTAAGTTTTTTATAGATTTTGGACACTAGCCCTTTATCTGATATGTCATTTGCAAATATCTTCTCCCATTCTGTCAGTTGTCTTTTGGTTTTTTTAACTGTTTCCTTTGCTGTGCAAAATTATAAGAACATACTATGAGCAACTCTACGCCAACAAATTTGACAATCTGGAAGAAATGGATGCATTCCTAGAGACATATAAACTACCACAACTGAACCAGGAAGAAATAGAAAGCCTGAACAGACCCATAACCAGTAAGGAGATTGAAACAGTCATCAAAAATCTCCAAACAAACAAAAGCCCAGGGCCAGACGGCTTCCCGGGGGAATTCTACCAAACATTTAAAGAAGAACTAATTCCTATTCTCCTGAAACTGTTCCAAAAAATAGCAATAGAAGGAAAACTTCCAAACTCATTTTATGAGGCCAGCATCACCTTGATCCCAAAACCAGACAAGGATCCCAACAAAAAAGAGAACTACAGACCAATATCCTTGATGAACACAGATGCAAAAATTCTCGCCAAAATACTAGCCAATAGGATTCAACAGTACATTAAAAGGATTATTCACCACGACCAAGTGGGATTTATTCCAGGGCTGCAAGGCTGGTTCAACATCCGCAAATCAATCAATGTGATACAACACATTAATAAAAGAAAGAACAAGAACCATATGATACTCTCCATAGATGCTGAAAAAGCATTTGACAAAGTACAGCATCCCTTCCTGATCAAAACTCTTCAAAGTGTAGGGATAGACGGCACATACCTCAATATTATCAAAGCCATCTATGACAAACCCACCGCAAATATCATTCTCAATGGAGAAAAACTGAAAGCTTTTCCGCTAAGGTCAGGAACACGGCAGGGATGTCCGTTATCACCACTGCTATTCAACATAGTACTAGAAGTCCTAGCCTCAGCAATCAGACAACAAAAGGAAATTAAAGGCATCCAAATCGGCAAAGAAGAAGTCAAACTATCACTCTTCGCAGATGATATGATACTCTATGTGGAAAACCCAAAAGACTCCACTCCAAAACTGCTAGAACTTGTACAGGAATTCAGTAAAGTGTCAGGATATAAAATCAATGCACAGAAATCAGTTGCATTTCTCTACACCAACAACAAGACAGAAGAAAGAGAAATTAAGGAGTCCATCCCATTTACAATTGCACCCAAAACTATAAGATACCTAGGAATAAACCTAACCAAAGAGACTAAGAATCTATACTCAGAAAACTATAAAGTACTCATGAAAGAAATTGAGGAAGACACAAAGAAATGGAAAAATGTCCCATCTCCTGGATTGGAAGAATAAATATTGTGAAAATGTCTATGCTACCTAAAGCAATCTACACATTTAATGCAATTCCTATCAAAGTACCATCCATTTTTTTTTCAAAGAAATGGAACAAATAATCCTACAATTTATATGGAACCAGAAAAGACCTCGAATAGCCAAAGGAATATTGAAAAAGAAAGCCAAAGTCGGTGGCATCACAATTCCGGACTTCAAGCTCTATTACAAAGCTGTCATCATCAAGACAGCATGGTACTGGCACAAAAACAGACACATAGATCAATGGAACAGAATAGAGAGCCCAGAAATGGACCCTCAACTCTATGGTCAACTCATCTTCGACAAAGCAGGAAAGAATGTCCAATGGAACAAAGACAGCCTCTTCAATAAATGGTGTTGGGAAAATTGGACAGCCACATGCAGAAAAATGAAATTGGATCATTTCCTTACACCACACACGAAAATAGACTCAAAATGGATGAAGGATCTCAATGTGAGAAAGGAATCCATCAAAATGCTTGAGGAGAACACAGGCAGCAACCTCTTCGACGTCAGCCGCAGCAACATCTTCCTAGGAACATCACCAAAGGCAAGGGAAGCAAGGGCAAAAATGAACTTTTGGGATTTTATCAAGATCAAAAGCTTGTGCTACATTTTTTTGAAAGTTCAGATATATCTCTAAGGTACTGGTTTCATTTCTTTTGGGTATATACATGACAGAGGGATTGCTAGGTCGTGCTAACTTCATTTTTAATTTTTTTTTAAAGATTTTATTTATTTATTTGACAGAGAGAGAGATCACAAGTAGACAAAGAGGCAGGCAGAGAGAGAGAGAGAGAGAGGGAAGCAGGCTCCCTGCTGAGCAGAGAGCCCGATGCGGGACTCGATCCCAGGACCCTGAGATCATGATCTGAGCCGAAGGCAGCGGCTTAACCCACTGAGCCACCCAGGCGCCCCTCATTTTTAATTTTTTGATGATCCTCCGTACAGTTTTCCACAGTGCCATCACCAATTTACATTACCACCAACAGTGTATAAAGGGTTGCCTTTTCTCCATGTTCTTGCCAACACTTGTTTTTCTTTTTTTATCTTTTTGATAATCATTTGACAGGTGTGAGGTGATATCTCATTTTAATTTGCATTTCCCCCATGATTAGTGATATTGAGCATCTTTTCATATGTCTGTTGGTATTTGGAAAAATGTCTGTCTCGGTCCTTTGCCCATTTTTAAAATCATGCTATTTATCTATTTATGCTATTTATGTATCTATATAGCTTATTTATTTATCTATTTAGTTATTCCTTTATCTGCCTACCTATTTATTTATTTTGGTGTTGAATTGTATGAATTCCTTATATATTTTGGATATTATCCCCTTGTTGGACATAAGGGTTGCAAATATTTTCTCCCATTTCATAGGTTATGTTTTCACTTTGTTGATTGTTTCCTTTGCTGTGCAGCAGCTTTTTATTTTATTTTATTAAAGATTTATTTTATTTGAAAGACAAAAAGAGTGAGTGCTTGAGTAGGGGGAAGGGTAGAGGGAGAAAATTTTTCAAGTAAACTCCCTGCTGAACATGGAGCCTGACTCAGGGCTTGATCCCACAACCCATGAGATCATGACATGAGCCAAAATCAAGAGTCAGCCTCTTAACCAACTGAGGCATCCAGGTCCTCCAGCGTGCAGCAGCTTTTTAGTTTGATGTAGTCCCACTTTTTTTCTTTCGTCGCCTAAACTTTTGTGTAATATCCCAAAAAATCATTGCTAAAGTCAATGTCAAGTTGCTTTCTCTTTATGTTTTCTTCTAGGAGTTTAATGGTTTCAGGCCTTATGTTGAGAATTTTAATCCATTTTTTTTTTTTAAATTCAGGTATAGTTGACACACAATGTTATATTAGTTTCAGGTATGCAACATAGTGAATCAACAACTCTGGATATTATGCTATGCTCATCACAAGTGTAGCTACCATCTGTCACCGTATCACTGTACAATACTATTAAAATACCATTGACTGTATTCCCTATGCTATACCTTTTATTCCCATGAGTTCATTCAATAACTGGAAACTTGTATCTCCTCCTTCCCATGTCCCATTTTGCCTCTTCCCTCCCTGTCCTCTGGCAACTCTCAGTTTGTTCTCTGCATTTATAGGTCTGATTCTGCTTTTTGTTTGCTTATTCATTTGTTTTGTGTTTTAGATTGCACATATAAATGAAATCAGATAGTATTTGTCTCTCTCTGTCTGACTTATTTCACTTCACATAATATCCTGTCAGTCCATCCATGTTGCAAATGGCAAGATCTCATCCTTCTTATGGCAGAGTAATATCTGTGTGTGTGTGTGTGTGTGTGTGTGTGTGTGTGTATCTCATATCTTTATCCATTCATCAAAGGATGGACAATTTGTGTTGCTTCTATATCTTGGCTATTGTAAGTAATGCTTCAATAATCATAAGATGCATATATCTTTTTGAATTAGTGTTTTACTTTTCTTTAATCCATTTAGAATTGATCTTTGTGTATGATGTAAGATAAATATGATTCTTTAACTTTTTGCCAATATTTCTATTCAGTTGTTTATATTTACCTCAATGATTTATAGGACTTGCTTACATATTCTTGATAATAAGCTTTTTGAAAAAATGTGTGATAAATATTTTCTCCTTTGTGGCTTATGATCTTACTTTTTAAATAATGTCTTTTGATGGATGGAAACATTTAATCCAACATAAATATATTAATCTTTTCATAAATAGTTCATGATTTATTTACCTTATTTAAGATCAGCTCCCTAGCCTTGCCTACCTATGTCTCACCAGGGCATTTTCAGCTTTTTGGAACCAACAAATACATTCTGCTCACCCGCTTACACCCACAGACACCCCTGCAAGAGGCTTTGAGTACTCCAGTCCTAGTGTGCAGTTTCTTATGTGCCAGTTTTGGCTTACTGACTTTAGACCAACCCTGGCAGGGCAACTCAACAAATTTCTCCTCCATCCTGTGAGCTGCAACCATGCCTTCTCCTGCCATCTGAATCCCAACCTTGGGAGGGACTCTGCCAAATTTATTCTTTTCTTGAATAATCTCTCTTGGACCTAGATTATTTTTTAGAGTTGTTTTTTTTTTTTTACCTTTTTATAAGTAATCAACTGTTATAATTAATAATTACTGATATTTAACTCTTTTCCTCAATTTATTATGTGATTTTATCATCCTAATTGGACCCTGACTGATACATATTGTTCTCTATAATCTTTAATATTCACTGAAAACATTAACAAATATTGTTCATCTTCTTTTAAATCATTTTTATTCATGTCTTTATATTATAACCTATTATTTTACATTCTTAGTTACTTCTGATGATTCTTAATTTATATATTTATGTTTGTATACATTTGCATTACTATGCTAAAGCTTTCAAAATTGATCCTACATAGAACAATAAACTGATTGTAAGGGAGATTTAACCTTTACTATAAATAAGTTATTTTTCTTTATAAATTCACTTCTGTAGTAATTTTTTACTACACAAATAATTATATTTCTGGGGCTCCTGGGTGGCTTAGATGGTTAAGTGTCGCGGCCGGTGCGACGACACGAGCAGGGTCGAGAGAGTAAGAGAATGGAGAGAGAATAAGACTTGTAAAGAAATGAGGACAGGAGGGACACAGTGGATGATGTCCAAGCAGTGCCAATTTTATTCAAGGCTGTGAGGCATTATATAGTTAACAGAAACAATTATAAGGAAGTATCTATTTTCGGTTGATTGCTCATACACACGTAATATTCACATGAAACCCCTTAAGCTTGTACGGAACCCCTTTCCCAAGCGCTGGTAGTGGATCTTATGACGCCTGTAACTTTTGTCTACTTAGCTAATCTTTAACTAGCAATTCATGAGCTTACAATGGTGCAATTTATAACCCATGCAAGTACAGGGAAATCTTGTAACAGTTAAATGTACTACCCAGTTTTGCCTCTTCATACATGCAGGCAGTCACGTCAGTGAGTCTTAGGGTCATAGCTTAGGCTTTTTCTCAAGCGCAACTCAACTGATATTCAGGAGGCACGAGTCAGGGCCTGGTTTGATCCCTCGCCTCTAGCTGGGTCCGTGGCTGCCTACAGTTAAGTGTCTGTCTTCCACTCAGGTCATGATCTCAGTGTCCTGGGGTAGAGCCTTGCATTGTGTTCCCTGTTCAGCAGGGAGCCTGCCTCTTCCTCTCCCCACACCCCCTTCACTCATCTTTCTCTCAAATAAATAAATAAATAAATAAATCTATCTCTTGAAAATAATTATATTTCCATTTCATATAACTCTATGATATATATTCCTTCCTGCATCATTTTCTTAAGGGGAAAAATGACACACCATATCAACTTTGTGGGTGATTATTTTTTATGGACAAAAACATTTGCCTTTTCCATGTGGAGAGAATGAATTTTAAAATTTAAAAAATGGAATCTCTATCCTATATTTAAAGGGAAAGTTATATTAATCTTACAACTCAACTATTTTTAAATAATATGACATCACTTTTTCCTAAAAATCACAAATATTTCAAATATATAGAAATTGATAAATATTACTCTAAATCAGTCTTCTAAATTTTGTTTAAACTTTTAGGGCCTCTGGATTTTTTTCCAACTAAGAGTCACCCGATGAATCTCCTGAGAATCCTCAACTAACCAACTGTAGGTTTTTGAAAATATTAATCTGTATTTTGCCTTAAAATGTATTTCTGATCTTCCTTGCTACTCATTAAGTTTCAAACCTACCCTATATGCTTTGAAATGCTAAATATTACTAGAACTAAATCCCAAAGAAATGTCAAAAGTACTCATTATTATTTTCCCTTGATGGTATACTTTTATCATTATCTGCCAACTTATGCACATGTTGGGACAATATTGTAATTTTATAAATATGTTATAATAAGTTAATGCTTATTCCTTCAAATGGTGAACATGACATGAAAAAACTAAACTTATTGTTATTAATATTATTATGATTCAGATATGTGTCCTTCCTAAGTGAAAAATAAGCAATTTCTCCAAAGAACTTAGAAATGATACGATGATATTGACAAGATATGACACTTAACCATCTTCAGATCTGCTTTATTAAGGTAACTGAAAAATTGCATAGAAATAAATGTTAAGGTTTTAGTTATTAAATACAAGTAACATACTCTAAAAGCCTTGAGCCAATAAATAGCATTGTCTCCTTTGTCTATGTTATATCTATATCTTTCACCCATCTTTTTGCATTCATTATTGCTACAATAGAAGTTGAAGATTTATCCTGAAAATGCCTTCCTCAGCTACATCCCATATGTTTTGCTTTATGCCTTCATCTTCTCCTTCCACTGTGTGGATGCCTGTAGGAAGCTGCTCAACCATCTGGCACATGTACAGTTGATTTACAACTGGGCTGAAAAATCTTTATCTCTGTCTCAGATGTCTGGCTTTTGACTCTCGGCTAAGACAGACCTATGATAAGCAGTTTTATATTGAAACTCTGCTGGTGACCCCCAAATCAGTTCCTTACTGATGGTTTGCTACTGGCTGAATCAGTTAAGTCAGCTTTTCTTGATTAAGTGGCCAGAGAGGTATTTCAGACCTTCACTAAGGAACTTCTGCTTTGAGTTCTCTCAAATGCAAGCTTCCTCACACAGATGTCCATGGTTGAACTGAAGACAGAGCATCCTCCATTGTTTGTGAATAAGGTCCTCTGAGAAGTTTGTGCATAGAATGTCTCTGGGACCCCTGAAACTTGCCTACAATTCTTGATGGACCATATCATTTGCCTTTAAATAAAAGCCTTTAAATAAAAGATGAGTATACTCTGAGTGTTGTTGAATCTACTCAGATATTCAAACTGGGGAAATCTTTGCATGGACAAACCTGGAAATAAGGAGGATATAAGAACTCTGGGCTGACATTTGATTAATGAGCAGAAAAGGCAATAGACACATTCCCCTCATTTGTGTCTTAGATGAATTCAAAATGCATGATATAAGTTTTCATAGGTCATCCCTAGCAATACTGATCCCACAGAAGAAACTAACCTATTCATCTTTTAATTGAGTTTCCTTTCTTCCTTGCTTTGTTCTCTCCCATCTGCCCAGTTCCAGTCTCTGGGATCAATTCCCCAAATGAACTACCTGCTTGCAAACCTAGACTTAGATTCTGATTTCTGGGATAAACCCAAGTGAATAATAAATTAATAAGTTAATTTTGCTATTTTTCCTATTCTTTTACAATTTTGTGGTATAGTACTCTTACTACCAAATGCTAAATAGATGTAAATCTTTAAAATGAAACTTATGCTGTTATTTCTGTTATGGAATAAATAAGTCACAGGAATAAAATGTACAACATAGGAAATATAGTTAATGGTATTATAACAGTTTTGTAGGGTGACGGATGGTAGCTACACTGGTGGTGAGCCCAGCCCAACACACAGATTTGGGGAATCACTGTGTTGTATACCTGAAACTAGTGTAAAATTGTGTGTCAACTATACTTCAATAATAATAAAAAAAAATCTGTTGGGGCACCTGGGTGGCTCAGTGGGTTAAAGCCTCTGCCTTCGGCTCAGGTCATGATCCCAGGGTCCTGGTCCAAGAATTTTCCTGAAGTAAAAAGTCCTGCATCCTCAAAATGAAAAGTACCACCGAATGTTGAGTAGAATTCATTTTAAAGATCAGCATTGATAAATATTACCTTAAAATTGAAATTTATTAAAGAAAAAGAATAAAATTATAAATGTTTAGCAAAAATAGATAGCAAGTTTCAGTGAAGAATAACCTGAAAATTCTAAAGGGAAATTGAAATTAGACCTTTATGTCTAACAAATTAACCTAAAACAATTTAAAAATAGAGATATGTAGTTTTCCAAAAATTTTAATACTTTTAGGTCTGTTAAATGAAAAAGTTGAAACCCAGGATATGTACAGGAAAATTATAAACAATATATTTCAAAGAGAAAAAAAAGTATTCAAATTGTATGGTAAAATGGAAAAGTATATCAGTAAGATACTTTGGCCCTCCAAAATATTATGACTCTGATAATATAATAAGAGTAATTTTATATATATTTAAATACAATTATAATTAAAATTTTTTACAAAATGCCTTGGAATTTAAGAATGAGCTTTTCAGATGGAAATGAAAATCTGTTTCTAGCTTATCCTATTCAGAACTAAAGATATAAATAAGTTAAGAATTAGCTAAAAATAGACACATTACAAACTTAAGGCTAATGACTAAAATAATATAGTCATCAATTATAAAACATTTAAGTCAGAACAGAAATAAAAGGTGGCTCTAGAGTAAAAGGAGAATGATATTAACTCATCATTAAGCTAGGGCACAGAAAGTGTATACTATACAGTCATTTCTAGGGAGAATGTAAATTAGAACAGCTACTTTAAGGAGTAATTTAAAATGATTTAATAAAAATTTAAATGCTCATACCCTATGATTCAGTAATTCCTGAATATACACTGGAGAAACACTTGTTCACATGCACAAAGGGGCATATACAGGAAAGGGCCTAGGAAGTTTTTGTAATTCAGTCTGATTTAAGCAAACTAAAATTTCATCCAGAGGAAACAGATAAGTAAATTGGTAACACACACACACAATGGGACTTCATATGGTACTTTAGTTTGCTCTTTCTTATTCATTTCCTTTATCACTCTGACTATATAAATATCATAACGTATATATATGTGGGACCCATCATTATTTGAAAAACACTACTTACAGCACATGCACCTTAAAGTGACTTAAACAAAACTGAACTATCAATTTGTATAACTTAAAGAGACATTTAACTTTATAAAAAGGGTCTGAGTAAATATACACTAGGGACTGCCTCTGCTCTCTATAATAGAGCAAAACTAATTCTCCTGCACTAAGCGGCCATAAATGATGAGGCAGCTGGAAAGGAGGCAGGACAAAGCAGGAATTTCTGAGTGAAGGGGAACCCAAAGGGACAGTACTGAAATCTGTCATCAAGTTGTTTATTTAAAACTTAGGAGATAATAGCATATTAGGCTCTCACTACAGTAAAATAAATTCTAAGTTTATTTTTGAATCAGTATGAGGTTTACAAAAGCACCTGTATTCATTTGGACTTTAAACATTTATTTATTCAAAGTACACCCTGTTGTATTTTGCATAAAATTTTAACAAGAGTCTTGTTCTGATGTTTATTGTTGACATAGTTCATATCCTGAGTAAACACAAGAAAAAAAAAGTGGATCCACATGAATAAAAATAATTTGACTCTTATTTCTATAACGGAAAAAAAGGTATATAATAAAATTTAAAGGGGTAGTAGATTTAATAGTGGTATTTTTAAATGATTAGAAACTTTAAAGCTCAGATTTTTCTGTTTCAGCTCTGAAGCTTTTTTACTTTTAGCCTTTGGGCAGATAGGCAAAGAGAGAGGGAGAGAGAAAGAGGAGAGAAGAAACTTTGCTTGGCTTACTTGAAAGGAAGAAAGGAATGAATATGAATAAAGGTCTGGGACTAGTGGAGCCTTTCCAACCCTCCCACCCCACCTTTGTTTTTACTCCCTTTTTCTCCTCTTCTCATTTTTTCTAGATATTAGGTAGTATTTTATGTTCCCTGAAAGCTTTTCTTATACTTTCTATTAATCATAATTCCTTTCCATCAAATTAAATTCTATTCAGTCTAGATGGAGTATTTGAATAAACTGTAAACTCTAGTCCTTCCCACTGCTTTCTTTTCTTTTCTTTCTTTTTTTTTTAAGATTTGTTTATTTGACATATAGAGATTACAAGTAGGCAGAGAGGCAGGCACAGAGAGAAGGGGAGGCAGGCTCCCTGCCGAGCAGAGAGCCCGATGTAGGGCTCGATCCCAGGACTCTGGGATCATGACCTGAGCCAAAGGCAGAGGCTTTATCCCACTGAGCCACCCAGGTGCCCCTCCTGCTGCTTTCTTCCACTTGATTTCAAGCTCTCTCCTCTGGAGTAAGATACAAATCTTATTTTCTTGCCATGTTCTTTACAGACCTTCTACCTCTTCTTATCCCTTACAAATGAAATAAAACCTCTGAGCATGTAATTCGAATCTTTTCTTAACTCTTCTTTCTTATTTTCCCTCCTTCTTTCTAACTTTTCCTGCTTCAACCCTAGTGTTTCCATATGTGCTACAGTCTTTTCTCTCTCCTTCTCCCAGTTAGTAGAGGGAATCCATTGCAGCATCTTGGTATAGATCTTGGCACGTGCATGTGTGTATGTATACATATGTGTGTGTATAAATGTGTGCATATATGTATATAGAAATATACATATATGTGTTTATATATGTATCTGTGTACATATATATACACACATGTACGCGTGTGTGTGTGTGTGTAAAGGCAAAATGTAAGGGGTTATAAATATTTGTGAAAAGATTACCTTTAAATCATTATAAAGGGGAAGATGTATAAATGAATGACACCTTCCATTCCATACATTTAGTCCTATGAAAAACACATTTCTCATCCCCTTCTACAAAGCTTTTCTAAAATATAATACCTGATCTCAACTACATTTGCATCTTAGAAGTTGGTAAAACTATTAAAAATATAATACATTCAAGAAGAGCCATAAAATGATGCAAGCCTTCTCAATAATATGACTGATAGAATTTATTTTAATACTCTTCTTAAAATATATAAAACAGGGAAAATTTGATACTGAAAAATTAGACTTTTACTAAGCCCAAATGTTAGTAAGAATGCCTTTTCCAAAGATGTATGGCAGAATTCTAGGTGTTGCAGTTATGTCAATACAAAAAATCTAGAATTGACCCAGAAAAAATTGAATTAAAAATAAAATGTTTCACGGGCACCTGGGGGGCTCAGTCAGTTAAGCGGCTGCCTTCAGCTCACATCATGATCCCAGGGTCCAGGGATTGAGCCCCACATTGGGCTCCCTACTCAGTGGAGAGCCTGCTTCTCCCTATTCCTTCTGCCTGCCACTCTGCCTACTTGTGCTGTCTGTCAAATATATAAATAAAATCTTAAAAAATAAATAAATAAAAATAAAATGTTTCACAATATAGATTAAAAATAAACATATACAATATCTCTAAGGTAAAATTATGGTTTTATTATATTCCTGAAGCAATCATGTCATTAAAGAACTTCATATTTGGGGCACCTGGGTTGCTCAGTGGGTTAAAGCCTCTGCCTTCGGCTCAGTTCATGATTCCAGGGTCCTGGGATCGAGTCCTGCATTGGGGCTCTCTGCTTAGCGGGAACCCTTCTTACTCTCTCTCTCTCTGCCTGCCTCTCCACCTACTTGTAATCTCTGTCAAATAAATAAATAAAATCTTTTAAAAAAGAAAGAACGAAAGAACTTCATACAAAATATGAAAAAATGATCAGGACAGAGATAATTATTCTAAGGTATTAGTATATGTATAGGTATATGCATATATATATATATATAGAGGGAGAGAATGTACATATATATGTATCTACTTAGTTTGTATATATGCATTACCTGTACATACAGATACATATATGTACATGATACATATAAATAATAGTCTGTACATATAGACTGTTTATGTTCTATATAATATACACAGATATATAAATACAATTATATAAACATACATTAAAGATTATACACACACACACACATATACACAATCATTGTATTCACCATTTTGTAAACTGTAAATCTCACATTTGCAGCTTAGTAGTTATTTCATCTTATTACCCAAATGTTTATTGGATATCTTTATATGCCAGGCAATTTTTTAGACCTATTCAATACTCATTTAATTAATAATTAATTCATTTATTTTTTCAATACTATTTCAGCACCAATTAAATACCAGTCCTATCATATGTCTTGGAAATACAACAGTGATTACAAACAGCAAGTCTGTCATTAGTGTGTAGTAGTATAGACAATAGGTCAGCAAACTTTTGCTAGAGGCCAGATAGTAAATATTTTAGGTTTTGTGGCCCATTTGGTCTCTGCTGTAACATTCAACTCTGCTGTCGTAACATGACAGTAGCCAAAACAAACAAACAAAAACACTACATTAATGAATGAGCATGGCTATTTCCAATAAAACTTTATGTACAGAAACAGATAGGGGGCTAAATTTGGTCCATAGCCACAGTTTGCCAATGTCTGGTCTACACCGAGTATTAGTACTTAACAAAATTTTAACAAATGAGAGAAAACAGTTCATGCAAAAAAAAAAATGTAAAGCAAAAGATTAAATGATGAGCTCCCATTTTTGATATAATAGTGAGGGCTTCTATGAAGAGGTAAACTGACCAGAAAACTGAAAAGAGAAAAAGAGTTGTATCAATATCTCAAGAAAAAGTATACCATGAAAAGGGAAAAAAGAAATGAAGTGTTCATGTGTCATGAGTAAAATAATTAAAAATTTGGAATTTATTGCATGATCAGACAGTGAAACAAATTTGATTTGGTAAATCTATAACATACCATAAGTCAACCTCCATTACTTTAGTAAAGAATGTTTTTCTTCACTTTTCTGTAGTTATATATTTTTTACTTAAAACCCTAATTAGTGTTATTTAATTTCATTAAATGATGAGGATGCTAAGATTCAATCTTTGAAACCAAATATAATTATCAAATATTGAAAATAATAGTGAGACATCCTTATAATTACTCTTAAGTACTTTCTCTGTGAATAGAGAAATAGAAAATCTCATCTGTTGTCTTGTGTAGATAAATGATGTTTTTCTCATGAGCTAGGGAAAATTATCACATTTGCCCAGGTGTTTCTCATATTCTTACAGAAATAAGTAGTGCCATTACCAGACTTCATACTTTCTCTTTTTAATAGCCTAAGTATATTGATCAATTGTGGAGTTGTGATATCTGCTGTAAAACATATTTTTTTACTTATTTGATTGCTACTTTTTCTCTCTTAGTTTTACTCCCCTTCTACAGAATAAGATTGCCTTTCCTCTTTCTTTTTGAATATTTTCTGTATTAATCCCTCATCTTCATGTTTAGTCATATTTGTATTGCTTTTTAAAGACCTATTTAACCCATAATTCAACTCTTATAAATTAAAAATTGAAGAACCAAGAGAGTGGTCTCCTCTCCAATCAAAAGTACCACTGTCATATTTTTGGAGGCCAGTGGAAGTGAAATCTCCAACACACTAGTTTTGCCTTAGGTGACCGCTTTTGTTGCAAACTATAGATGGTGAAGATATCCACGTTTAGGGTGTCTGGTGTGTATATGACTGTACTAATCATGCAGTGACACTTATTTTTAGATTGCCTGACACAGGACACGTGGAATTTTAATTTGCAAAGACTTTTTCCTGACAGCTTGCTATTGTTCTGTAATTTTCCTCAGAAATATATTACTATTTACATAATATGCCCATCACAAAGGCTACCAGACAAGCCTTAAGCAAGGTTCTTGACTCTTGAAAAAGAAGGACTTTGACAGTCTGAGAAGACTATAGAGCAGGATATTATAGGGTCATCATTGCCTCCTGTAGCTCCTGACAAGCATTCTGTACTCTAGAGTACTGGGAATGCTATTACACATAACTTTGCTTTCTATCTCAATAGGGAGTGGCGTGAGCCGTCCTGTGTAGAGGTAGACCTCTATATAGAAAAGTACAGAGCAATCTGTTCTTTCAGCAATTTGTGTTTTCAGAACCTTTATTTTCAGTCTTTTTGGGAAAATATAGTTGCTTAGAAGAATCTTCAATAGCTTTCCTTCTTGTAATACACTGTTTTCCAAACTTAATTCTGTAACTGAAGTATCATCACAGGATTTCAGATCATGAATGGTACTTTGTGTTGTCTTTCTACTAAAATGTCATAATTGAATGCTAACCCTTACTTCTTTGAATAGCTAAATTTAAAAAGTCAATTTACTTTAAACAAGTGGACACATGCACAGAGATAAAGGTAGAGTATTAGTTTAGTATTTTTCTCCCTGTGATATTTAAAATCCAGTAACATACACTTCCATGAGCTAACTGTATAGGAAGGAAATGGCATAAGTTGCAGGAAAGAAAAACCTGTATCATAAAAATGATTCAAAACCAATTATTTAAAAGTATCTTAGCAAGGAAATACCAACTTTAGCATTGCAAACTATCTAATGTGGAAATTGGTATATTTGTAAGTATGTGTTTAAATGAAGTCTCACCCTAACAAAATGGCCTGCCTATGGCCATGTTAACATCAGAATGTTGCATATGCCTTGTACCATTCTGCTGGTAAAGGCATTCTCCTCTTCCCCATATTCTCCAAATACTCCACGAAAACCTTCTTCCCATTCCTTCACATAGCTTCACAAAGGGAAAGACAAAGAATTATGGAACAGTGATAATCATATGAATGGAGTGTGAAGCCATGTGTTCTTCCTCTTGAGGTCACGGTCTGGTCCTCTTTGCAGGAGATTGGTACTCAATAAGGTATGGATTTGTTAGACTGGACTAATTAATTGGGTCTTCTCTGTTTATCTCCACTATTATATTTTGCAATCTTCTGCACTTTACTAATATTTCACTCTTGAAATCTTCAGTGTCCTTAAATCATATTCATGTTCAGACACCTGAATCAGAAATAATTTAAAACTTGATGCATTCATTTTTTTAAAATAAAATATCAAGCATGGGTAATTTAATTCAGAAATGATCTCTAGAAACCCAAATACAAGGGAAAGATTATGACTGGGTGAAGCAGGAAGATGGCCAACAAAATTGTATTAATAAGCAAGTCATCACGGCGGGGCAACAAAGTTTAATCCCACTAAGAATTTGGAAAGCCAGTATGGAACACATTCTTCAGATACATCACCCAAAGAAGCCAGAGTATTTGTTTACCACTTCCTGTCAGTCATTGGTTAAATAGTGTGGTGTTGATTCCACAGGAATTCTGGCTTCCATTTATATGGACAATTTGGGATCCATTTGCCAAAAACAAAAACAAAAACAAAACAAAACAAACAAACAAACAAAACCTTTCAGGCAAAGGTATGTATGCAGCCACCACCAGTTGGAATTCCAATTGAGGTACCTAGAAATAATGACCAAGGGGATAGGTACTCAGCACTGACAACATCCACTATAAGCCCTTAGTACAGGTTAATGCCATTTTAATATATTTTAACATTTCTTTTTTTTTTTAAGATGTATTTATTTATTTGAGAGAGAGAGAGAGTAGGGAAGGAAGCAGAGGGAGAGAATCTCCAACCAGACTCCCTGTTGAGGGCCAAACCCAAGGTAGACCCATGAGATCATGACCTGAACCAAAACCAAGAGTCTCATGCTCAGCCAACTGAGCCACCCAGGTGCCCCTATCATAACATTCCTAAGCAAACACATTTCCTTCAAGGTAGATAGATACCTGGTTTGCATCAAAAACTGCACTGACATGAAAACAAAAAATCTGTATCTGAGGTCCATACTAAGAAAACACAGGAAAAGTTACATACATCCTTTGTCCCCAACTTCTCCACTTAATGAGGGTGGTTTCACCATCTTGCTCCTTGATGAAAATGTATGCAGAAATGTCTGAGATTGAAAGAAAAATAAAAACATAAAAAAGATAATTTCTATCTAACAATTTAAAAAGAACAAAACACCAAAAAACTTAGAAGAAAGCACATTACTGGGCCATTATTTGACTTAGATTTTAGAAAGTCTATTGTAAAGCTAGTAAAGGATTGTGATTAGAATTATTGGCCAAATTATAGATGATTTTTTAGTAAGGCATCAAATGTATTTGATAAATTATGTTTCCTTTGATCCATGGACATTTTGATATCTGGATTCATCTTAAGATGTAAACAATCACTAAAGATAGACTCAGCATGTTGCTAAAATTGATATCTCTAATTTGCATCACAGCATGCAACAGTCATGATAATTAAGCCAACTGATATTATCACTTATGATTGCTTCTTGTCAGAAACTGTGGTATATTTCCCATTGAGTGGGGAGTGAGGCTGAGTGAATCAAGCATAGTGCTAGAATTATTTTTCTTTTAGGTGAAATTCATCAAACCCAACAGTGAGATTTAAAATGACCAGTAATAAAAGTAGGAAGAGAGATGGTTATCTATAAAGCTCAATTTAATGGGACTGGACCCACAGAGAATATAACCACCTAGTGAATTAGGTCAAATTAAAAAAAAAAGAATGGTCTGCATATATTCTATTAACAAAAACAAAAGAAACAAAAGAAAAAAAATTACATTTCAGTCATTTTAGATTAGCACCTATTCTTTTTTTCTGATTTAAAATGTTAGTACTTTTTTAAATAAAATTGACACATGCACATATTAAAACCTTAAAGAGAATAGGAAATTCTCCCACTTCTAAATCTAGCCCAGATTGCAGAGGACAGTCCACAGTTTCTGGTGCAATTCCTTAAATGGTGACTTGCTGACTTAAAAAGCGTATGTATTTAAATTTTGTATTGCCATGTAAATGGTCTATATTGTTTAATACCATTCACAAGCACTGTAAGTTCTTGCTTTTCTACACTTCCATTAGTATTATTTCAGCCTTACTGTTTTGCCTATTTAGTAGGTGAAAAAAAAGAAACTGATGCTTTAATTTTTATTCTTCAGTGGTAGGCAATGTTAAACATTTAATGTTTAGAAACCTCATTTTAGTGTTTTGATTTTGAATCACCTGTTCATATTTTTAATTTACTTACATATTACATATATTTGGCTTTTATTCATTTGTGGAAAACTTTTGAATATTGATCCACTAGAAGGAAATAGTATTCTCTGTGCTCTACATAACAGTTCTAGACCACTGAAACTGCTTCCTTCCACAAAATGTCTTATTATTTTTAGTAGCTTTACATAAAAAAATATGCTTATGTATGCGGTAAGGTACTTTAATCCTTATCATATCTATAAAATAATCAGACTATTGATATTACCATCTCAATTTCAGAGTTGAAGAAATGGAACCCTAGGATGTTCAATGACATGTTCAAATCTCATAACAGAAATGAAACCCCTGACTTCTTTCAACTTTTTTTGCAGCTACACAAATCCATTGTCTCTTTTACTAATAGACTATTTTTAAATCCATTATCATGAACCTGCATTTTTTACTATTATGTTTTCATTATTGAATGCATCCTAATTAATGAAAAAACAGGTGAACTCCCTGGAAATTCTTGCCACAATCTGCTTTACTAGTTTAACATTTCAATACTCCCATCATTGGCCATAGACTTTTATAAAACTGACTCAGATGTTTTCCATACAACTGCAGGTTTGCTACCAAAGTCAGTGTACACAATATTTCAGCTTTCTGGAATGGCCTTAAATATTTTATGCTAACTCTTGCCAAATTATTACTCACCCTGGCTTCATTTCCTCCTCCTCGAGGAATACTTTCATGATTCTGATCAAATCAAGGTCAGAATTTTTTTCATCCTGAGTTCCCATGAATTTTACAATAATTTTATATAAAAAAGGAAGCTGATTGCTTGAGTATCTGTCATAATCTTTCAAATAATGTTCATAAAACTATATTCACATACTATTAATACACAGTTTGACAACAGAATGTAACTATACATAAATTAGTTAGTTGGTGTTGCTCCCAGGTGTCAATAATTATTGCCAAGATGGGAGTTGAAGAAATTCAGGGGAACTCTTTTTGAACTAAAAATTAATGATTTAAAATTTAAGAGCAGAAATAAGAAAAGATAAAGAAATGGAAACTGAGTAGATAATTTAAAATGTAAAGATGGATGTTATCATCCAGACCCAGGTTAAGATTTGGAACACAGCAAAACATAAACTTTCCTAATATTTCCAGAATTTTACTGTCTGCCACTCATGCCAGGCTCAATATTTATGTCTTATCAGAGCAACAGAGAGTGGAAGACCCTAAAGAAAAAATATAGAAAGCCAAATAGTGGGTTTGTTAATTAGCTATGCAAGGTTAGGAGGTAGAAAGGAGTTTAAAAAAAAAAAAAGATGATGGAAGAACATCTAAGACAGAAAAGAATAAAGGGATAAGTAAAAGGCAAACAGGCAGGGGAAAACATTATATTAACCTACATGTGGAGGTCAAGAGATTGTTAAAGGTGCGCACACAACAAAATGAACATTAGTCGGACTGGACCAGTAGCACACTTAATGATTTGTGACCTTATATATTTCCATGGTACAAGCCTTGGAACCATAGAGGTGCCTGTGTCCAGATACTGCCCTCAGAATAGTCTAGGGTTTGCATAAACTCTTATGGAATTTTTCTTTCATTCTGTATTTTAGGTTGTGCCTGACATACCTAACTGGATTATCACAAAGGTAGTGGTTAAACCATTTTATTTACACATATCTCCATATCTACTCATCTAACAGTTTATCAAATTATGATGTTTCATGTACTGGGTTTTCTAAAGGTTATTTCATTTCACTTATTCTTTTGAGTCAGTTTTTAAAAATTAAAATTAAAATTATGCATGTATTTTAATTTCTGCTTAAATTATATAACATTAAGTTTTACACAAGGATTAATGCACAAATAAAAAATGGCTAGTGTTCTATATTGCTATTTAGGAGGTTATTAATATGACAGATAAACAAAAAAAGATGTTCTATAGATATCACTTTTAATAATCCCATAGCTGCTTCAATTATGCTATAAAGTGTAGAAATACTACCAGCTAACTTTAAAAGACATAATGATAGAGGAAATGGATTTAAGACTGTTTCAAATTATTTTTAATAAAAAAAATTCTTTGTCTTGGGTTCACCTTTTTTAATCCTATATACTTTGGGATTCTTATGGTCCTTAAAAGGAGTATTATAAATGTCTGTACAGAAACATTACATCTGATTTTGTGTTAGAAAATTGAAACAGTATGTGATCGTGGCTAAGCAAGAGCTTTATAGCAGTAGCAAATAGTTACATGATTACTGAAGTATAGCTGTCACTGGAAATAGAAACTGCAAGGAGCCTATCATAAAAGTAGCAATTTCAGATTCACTAGTGTTTAAAATTAAAGTTTAGTAATTCATTGTGGATATATCTTCTTAACAGCTTTGGGAAAGTTTCTTACTTTCACTTAGCATTTTCATTTTTTTGTAGTATTCTGCCCTTCAAAATGAAAATATGGTTATTTAAGATCATTAAGAGGATATTTATAAGACTATATAATGAGACACCTTGAAATTTTTGCATTATGGAAAGTTGTTAGTTGTTATTTATTGTTAACACGCTATTTGTAATTCATTGAGAGATGCATCATGTTATTGTAGGTTAACTAATTTGACCAATAGTTGTATTTTTCCCTCTTTTGGAGAATGATTGACAGATAAACCTGATAAGAGATGTGACAAACCATCAAGTAAAATGTTTGATGAAAAAAAATGGCTATTTAAATAATTTTACATAAATTTATATGACATTATATCGTCTGAAGAAGTGGAGATGAGAAGGAGATTTAAGAAATTGGATACTAAAAAAAAAAGTTGAAAAAGAAATATTTGAGTTTCTTACATTTTTTTCATTTAACATGAAATGCATTTGGATGTATATATCCATTAAGATGTATGTAAAATATTGTAGAGGGACATTACAGAATTTGCATGGACCAAAAAAAATAAACTTCAGAGAAATTGATAAAACTGATCAGAGTTTGAGACAAATTAGACAAACAAGGAAGGTATTGAACAGAAATAAAGAATTCAGATCAAGAAGATTTAAGAGAGAAGATAAACAGTTTGGGACTTAATACTATTTTATCAAAACAATACTTTAATATGGTTCTATGAAAGCCTTGAAGTAGAGCACTTTCTTAGGCAACACTGATTATAAAAGCATAAGCCTCACATAATAAGAGCATACTTTCCAAAGTTAAAGTTCCAAAACCTTTTTTAAAAGCTTAAGATTTCATTGTTATTTGGGCACCTGGGTGGTTCATTTGGTTAAACTCCTGCCTTTGGTTCAGGTCATGATCCCAGAATCCTGGGATCCAGACCAACGTGGGGCTCCCTGATCAGTGGGGAGTTTGCTTCTCCCTCTGTCTCTGCCCCTCCCCCAACTTGTGCTCCTTCTGTCTCTCTCTCTGAAATAAATAAAATCTTTTTAAAAAAGATTTCATTGTTACAAGAATAAGAAACTTTTTGAAATATGTTCATGGCATTGGTTTTCATGTGCTTTTATAGATAATGCTGTAAGTAACCTAAAATGTTTTATGTATGTTAACCAAATAGGGTGGATAATACATGTTTTCATATTGCAATTAATATAGGTAGAAATCTACATATAAAGAACAAATGTCATAATTTAGTGCTTATTGGCATAAGATTATTGTTCACATCTGACTGAAAAGGAATATTTCACTAGAAGTTACCTCTCTTTTGTGAGAGTGCAGATTATTCTTTAGGACTATTAGTTTAATATCACATAAAAACAAGAGGAAAGGGAAGGGCAAAAAAATCTGCATATAGAAATAAGTTTATTGACACTGTGAAATAATATTTTAAAATCTGCAAATCTGGGGTGCCTGGGTGGCTCAGTGGGTTAAGCCGCTGCCTTCGGCTCAGGTCATGATCTCAGGGTCCTGGGATCGAGTCCCGCATCGGGCTCTCTGCTCAGCAGGGAGCCTGCTCCCTCCTCTCTCTCCACCTGCCTCTCTCTCTACTTGTGATCTCTCTCTGTCAAATAAATAAATAAAATCTTTAAAAAAAATAAAAAATAAAAAAATAAATAAAATCTGCAAATCTAGTCCAATAAATCTTTTCATTGTTATCTGTTACCTCATTCTTCTACAGCATGCCTTCCTGCCCAAAATTGGCAACCTTTCTAAATGTCCCGTGGTCTTACATATCCAGACCTTCCATTTATTGTGTTACTGAAGCATGGAGGACCCTTCAAACACATTTCCCCATTAATCCCGCAAGTGTGATTTCCACATTTCTGAATTATATATATCAAAAAGATTGAAGGAAAAGTAAAAAAAAAATCTTAAAATTGAGATAAGATGAAAATACCAAGAAGTAAAATGTTTTTTTTTAAAGATTTTATTTATTTTTTTGACAGAGAAAAATCACAAGTAGGCAGAGAGGCAAGCAGAGAGAGAGAGAGGAGGAAGCAGGCTCCCTGCCAAGCAGAGAGCCCGATGTGGGACTCGATCCCAGGACCCTGAGATCATGACCTGAGCTGAAGCCTCTGCCTTTAGGCACCCCTAAAATGTTTTTGTTAAGTACAGCTCCACTCTTATGACTTGACTCTAGGGGTGCCTGGGTGGCTCAGTGGATTAAGGGACTGCCTTCCACTCAGGTCATGATCCTGGAGTCCTGGGATCAAGTCCCGCATCAGGCTCCCTGCTCATCAGGGAGTCTGCTTCTCCCTCTGACCCTCTCCCTTCTCATGCTTTCTCTCTCTCTCAAGTAAATAAATTTTACAAATCTTAAAAAAAAAAGACTTTAGGCAAATAAAATATATATCTACAAAAAGACTCATGCATGAATGTGCATTGTAGCACTGTTCAGATATCCAAAACAACAACAACAGCACAAAACCCCAAAGTAACAACAAAAAGACCCAAACCCAGAAATAATCCAAATGTCTATCTGAAGGAGAATGGAAAATCATATTATCTTTTTCCCACACAAGGAAATAAAATGCCAATTAACAATGAAAGGACCAAACTTCTAATGCATACAAAAATTTGGATGAATATCACAGAAATTACATTAGTGTAAAAACTCATATAAGAAAGGTACATATTGTGGCACCTGGGTGGCTCAGATGGTTAAATGTCTGCCTTTGGCTCAGCTCATGATCTCAGGGTCCTGGGATTGAGTCCTACGTGGGGCTCCCTTCTCAGGGGTGAACGTGCTTCTCCCTCTTCCTCTACTGCTCCCCCTGCTTGTGATCTCTTGCTATATTTCTGTCAAATAAATAAAATCTTTTTAAAAATGTACATGTGATATTATTCCTTTTTATGTGAAGTTCTAAAACAGACACAACCAACCTGTGTAAAAATATTCAGAAACAGTTGGAAGTAGTTGATTAAGAATGGTTTTGAGAGAACTTTCTAGAGAGATGGAAATGTTCTATATATTGATAGTGTATGAGGTGCAAAGTTATGTACTCATCAAATATTAAATTATACATTTAAGATGTATACAGTAAAAATACATAAATATTACTTTGAAAATAAGCATAAAATATTGAATTTTATTTAGTATCTTTACTTTTTCTGCAGTATAACGTTGGCAAACCTGAAAGTATTTTCTGTATACTAAAGTCATTTAGATAGTAAATTATTATATGGAAAAATAATAGGAAACAGAGAAGAGTTAAAAATACAGAAAATGAGAAAATTAGGATGTACTCTATGGATTGGAATTAGAGTTACCCATATGAACTCATTGCACACACACACGCGTGCACGCACACACACACACACACTCGGTGGAAGACAGTTCTCCATGAGTCCCCTGTATTATTGCTCATTTTCCAAGAAAACCTATTGAAAGTATTTTTTCCAGATGGTTTATGGCATCCAGTTTGGGCTAATGAACATGGTACCTCTGAGACAGAGGGCAGATCTGCTTCTCCAACAGAGTAGTAAAGTCTCATTCCAGGGAAGTTTGGGCAGATTTACCAGCAACTCCCTTCCAATATTGGAAGTTTCCTCTGGTCATATTTCCTCAGTTGTCACACAAAACTTACTGTGTAGACAGCATCCACATAGACCCATCTCCAGATTATCCCTGTGGAGTTTGGGGGCAACAGGAAGAGATGGGAGCATGAAGCTCCTGATGCCTGTGTGCCCTGCAGAATAAAGTCTTCTGCTCCGGGAACTCCGTGACTTTTGTCTGCATCTATGACCTTGTTCAGACTAACTTCTTAAAGTGCAACTAGAGTAGTATTTCAAAACTTACATTCTGATAACACCCATTTATTTTCTGGATTTTTCTGATAAGAAGGCTTAAAATTAAGGACCTAAGATATTCTTGACCAAACCTAGCATGCATATCTTTGTCTCTGAATACCACTCAACACAAAAGGAAACAAGGTTTCTTTAAGAATGTACTGTTCAGGGACGCCTGGGTGGCTCAGTTGGTTAAGCAGCTGCCTTCGGCTCAGGTCATGATCCCAGAGTCCTGGGATCGAGTCCCACATCGGGCTCCTTGCTCATCAGGGAGCCTGCTTCTCCCTCTGCCTCTGCCTGCCACTCTGTCTGCCTGTGCTCGTGCTCTCTCTCTCTCTGACAAATAAATAAATAAAATCTTAAAAAAAAAAAAAAAGAATGTACTGTTCAGGGACGCCTGGGTGGCTCAGTTGGTTGGACGACTGCCTTAGGCTCAGGTCATGATCCCGGAGTCCCGGGATCAAGTCCCGCATCAGGCTTCCAGCTCCAGGGGAGTCTGCTTCTCCCTCTGACCTTCTCCTCACTCATGCTCTCTCTCACTGTCTCTCTCTCTCAAATAAATAAATAAAATCTTAAAAAAAAAAAAGAATGTACTGTTCAATGCTGTTCAATGCTGGGGCAGGTGTAGAGAAAGGAAATGCTAAAGAATAATGGTGGCAAATCTTAACCAAGTGATCATATTAAACATCACCAACTTTGGGACAAACCGGTATCACTTGCCTCCTGATATGATACATTGAGAAGGATACATCACGTTAGTACTATTCCTGCCTTAACTGTACAACCTGAATCTAATCATGAGGAAACATCACCGAGGAACATCCTGCAACATAAATAGAACCTGTGTTCTTCAGAAATGTAAAGGTCACAAATGACACAGAACTCTGAAGAAACATTCCAGTTTCTAAGAGACAAAAGAGACCTCCCAAATAACTGCAAAGCATGATCTTTGTAATAGGATATTTAATTTAACCACGGATACCAAATGAACATGTATCAGAATTACCCATTATGCAGTGGGTACTGATGACCTGCCAAGTCACAGTATCTAATGAGCCAGAAGCAGATGGAAGTGCTACGAGTAGGATCAAGTGTAAACAGGATCAGAGGGCATGAGCAAGCTGTGTGAGTTGGTAGTCAAGACCTCCAAATAAATATACCCTGTGCCATCTGGGGTGTTCCATCTGGGCTGAAGATGGAAGAAACCCTGAGTGAGGTCGTTGATGACTACACCAAAGATGGACAGTGACTGCCTCACAAACACATCCAGAGATGGTCCTGAAAGACACTGGGGAGGGAAAATTTTTGTGCTAGGAGAGCTGAGAGCAGTGCACCCATCATCCACTTGGGAAGAAGTGGCCTGAGGTGAAATATATATACATTCCTTGATAGTGACAAAAAGCCTTGCCTGGTCAGGGGGCTGGAAAGAATGAAAGAAAAAGAAAAAACAAAAACAAAACAAAACAAAAAAAAAAAACCCCTAGAATATCAGATGAAAAGACAATCTAGAGTAAATCATGAGTATGCACATATAAGAGTGGGGACAAAGTATGAAAATTTTGTTAGCACATATTCATGTCTAAAAAATATTAACCACCAAGGAAGGGCTAGATAACCACATAGAGTAGAGGTCAGTAAATCTTTCCTGTAATGGACGAAATCATAAATATCTTGTACTTTGAGGTCCACATAGGATTGATGTCACATAGTCATATCATTTTTGGGTGTTTTCTGTTTACAGCCCTTTGAAAATATCAAAACCATGCATGTGTATGAGCACTCAAGCCTACACATCCATGGTCCATCTGCAGCCCTAAAAATAGTCATGTTTTGCCACCACATACACCTAAGAATGTGGACTCAGGTAGTGTCATGAAATCCCTAGTAGTGTTATGCAAGCCTTAGACCAGAACTTGGAGCTCTTTGGGTAGGAAGCCAGGTTCTAGGCATCTAGAACATAGACTAGAAGTAGAGGTATTAGTACCAGGGTGCTCCTCATCTTATGGAAGGTGTATAGCTGTAAGAGGGCCTGAATGGGATTTTCTTAAGAACAAAACCTAGGGGGCACCTGGGTGGCTCAGTGGGTTAAGCCGCTGCCTTCGGCTCAGGTCATGATCTCAGGGTCCTGGGATCGAGCCCCGCATCGGGCTCTCTGCTCAGCAGGGAGCCTGCTTCCTCCTCTCTCTCTGCCTGCCTCTCTGCCTGCCTCTCTGCCTGCTTGTGCTCTCTCTCTGTCAAATAAATAAATAAAAAATCTTTAAAAAAAAAATAAAAAAGAACAAAACCTAGGTCAGCAACACTTTTGCTCAGACCCAAGATGCCAATGTGCCCCAAATTAAGCTTTTGGCATGATGGCCTTAAAGTTTTCTCACTTGCCTAAACTTTAGACAGCCTTCTTTCTGGGTAAGCTGAAGGCCTCCTTTTTCTTAGAGCATTTGCTTTAGAAAACTTGGAGTTGCAAATTCTTTCTTTGCTCCTCTGAAATGTAAATGTCTCAGTCTCTTGTTTTATAACCCAGGAATGTCTTTTTTAAGGTCTTGGGAATCATTCCTTTGAAATGCAGTCATCTAGGGAGATAGAGCCTTTTTCCCTGTTTTCTGTGAGAGGGTAGGGTCCTAACTTCAATAAAGCAACAGTTAGCAAACATACATGGCTTAATCAGATTGACCAACCTACCCTCCAATGTGTTCTTGTACTTTTTCATCAGCTCATTCCAGCTTTTAAAATTCCCTCTGCCTGTCCTTTCAGAGGAATTGAGTTACACTACTGGAAGGATCTTGAATGCATTTGCTTGCTTGTTTAACTCTGTCAGGTGCAGTTTTCTTTGACACCTGCCACTTGAGTATGTGTAAGAAAAGGAACAAATCACAAGGATTGATTTGGGAAACCTGAGGAAGAGGGGCTGCTTTCACCTAAAATCGGCCACCCAGATCACCGAAAGTAAGTGTTTAGGCCAGCCAGATTTCCTACATTCCTGTCTCCCTTCCTCTTCTATGCTCAGTTGTCTAAAACTAGTAGTTAGAAGAGTAAAGAGTAGACAAGGGGAACCTGCCCATTCTTTCTCTTAAGGAAGTTCCACCAGTCAGCTCTCCTCATTTCACACACACACACACACACACACACACACACACACACACACACACAGCTTATATATCAAGACTATTCTCAAGTTCACCAGAAGAAAAAAGTCTTAGAAAGTTTTGAAGGAATTCAGAAAATACCTGGCGTAACATTTTCCTAACGGTTTTGAAATACATACCAAGTGTTTCTTAGTTTCAGAATTGTCAGTCTTAATTGCATTATTAATAACATATTTTAAGTATCCTCAGGAGAAAGAGTTCGTAAACATTATAGATTTTCACAAGGGTGACACTTTATTATAATTTTAATTAGTTGGGAGATACTTATAGACAGAGCTATCATAAAGCTGAGCCTCAGGGCTGTGGGACAGGAGCTAAAACTCTTCTATCAGATTTTTTTGGTCAACATCAACATGAAATAAACAAATGAGATCTAAGCAACATCGTGCAGCACACAAAGACCTTTCCCAGGTGGCTTATCTCTCCCATGGTATATAATCTTTCCATCTCCAGTTTTGGCAACAACTACCACCAACCCCTCCAATTAAAATAAATTGTTTTAGAAATTGGAAATTTTAAGATTCAGCTTTTTATTTTTAATAAAATGTCTTAAAAATTATATTTTTCACTGAAAATTATTGCAAGCATCTGGGAGCAAAGATAGGGATTTTTTAAAGGAAAAATGGATGTCTGTTGTCCCAGAAATAATATTATGTGCATGCCTGACCCTGTAGGTATACCTGCTTTAATCTACTTTGGGTTTTCAAGGGGATCAGATGAAAGGCCTAACTCTCTTCATCTGACCCGTGGTGCTCAGTTCTGTTGATGAGGATAAATCTATCCTGCATCTGCCTGCTTTTTATCATCCTCCTATCACCTTTTTCCTATCACTTTTTTTCCTCCTTTTCCTGAACAAAGTCCTTTGCCAGTATCTACCTCAAGTACCAGAGCTTGGGGGTACTGTGCTTCCTCTCACGGTACTCTGGAGCAAGGAGCAGATGGTCCTCAGATGTGGTGCTGGCTTAGGACAGAACCGATAGAATGGAATCCCCTGGGAAGATCATAGGTCTTTAAATGGAAAAGAAATAAATTTTATTCAGTCTCATAAGTTACTAAAAAATCAAGTCACATTTAACTTTAAATCAGCAATTATCCTATTGTTTTTCAGATTCTTCAGAATATGCAGATTTCAGAATATACATATTTCATATGCAATATGAAAGTAAATTTAATTAAAATTAACTTAATCTCTTTTAACAATATCTACAAATGTCACTTTCAATTGGTAGACTATCACACATATTTTTGTTAACTTATAAGTAAATTGGTTTCATCTATAAATAAGTTTACTGATATTTACTTTGAAAATTTGAATGATTTTATGTAATTTTACACTTGAAATTAGTCTTATAAATTGCTTATTGAATATGAAAAAGTGAAAAATCTGTAAAATGAGGCAGTAAACTTATGTAATAATATATATATTTAAGTTTTGCAGAAAAATATTATGCATTTTTTGAGAAATAAATTTCTTTAAGAACAAATAAAATATACAAGTTTACATTTCAGAATGGCTAGGTCAGGAAAGAGTCCTCTAACCATCGTTATTCTACTAGGATGTAGCATCTGAATGTCACAAGGATGAATTTAGCTAGATGTCAAAAGAGCAAGGGGCAGCTAAAGGTATATCATAAAATCATGGGTCAAATGTGAGTCAAGGCAATTCTGTAGTACAGATTATGTGATGATTGAGAGAACATACAGCAAACGTATAAATAAGATTGCAGGTAGGCAGAAAAACATGGGATTATTTACGGACAAATAATCCTAATTGTAATAAACTATAAACAATTGATCATTTAATCTCAGCAAAAGCTTCGCTAAATATTTTGCATTATTATTTCATTAAATTCTCACATCAAATTTATAATTAAACAACCAAAGAAACTGAAACTGAGGGAATTTAAATAAGCACCCATGTTCCCAGACTAGATTTGAAGCTAGAATTTATTCTACTTATTTAACTACCCACTATGTATTTATAACTGTGAAATTCTACTCCTTTCTTCCTTTTGCACTGTACTGTCTGCACTACTGTATGGACTGATTCCCTAATATTGCATATTCCATGCATCTTGGTAGAACAAAGGAAAATGAACATAATCCCAACTATTTAATATCTACATATTTTACAGTTTGGGAAAATGAATTTGTACTAATGACTTAAATTCAATTCAACGTGCTGTTTTCCTGTTTTTCCTGCCATGAATGTGGTTGAATTCATTGCTGCCCACTCATCACATAAATTCCTGCAGCTGAACATGGCTAGAGTGATAAACACAGGAGCCTGCTGGATGGTCACCATTTAAACTTAAAATTACCAAATTCAAAAGTTGATACTCCCTTACAATAATGACAGTTTCCTAGTCTTTTCCTACCCTATTCTTCAAGATAAATTTATAGCTTCCTTTTTATTTTTTTCCTTCTTCAGATTTCCATCATCTCTTTTCACCTGTTGCTTAGCTGAAAATTTTGTTCTTATTCCATAGAGGGGAAAAAAAGAATTATTAGGAAGTTTTTCTCAAATACTACTTTATCTAATAATTTGCTTCTATTTGCTTTCATGTCTAACTTCTTATTAGTTGGATGAATTTTCCAAATTCCTATCCAAAACAACCCTTCCATATTTTGTGTAAGATTTTATATATATATATATATATATATATATATATATATATATATATATATATTTAAATGCAACAGCCCAGCAATTTTTCCTCTCTCTCCCACATTATAAATTTTCTCTCTGTTCCTAGATCAATGTGATCAGCATACAAACATGTTTTGACTCTTTCCCTTAAAAAAAGCACACATCTAATGTTGAATCACTAAATTCTACTCCTGAAATTAATATTACACTATATGTTAACTAATTGGCATTTAAATAAAAACTAAAAAAAAAAAAAAAAGCCACTCCCAGTGCTATCTCATTTCTCCTTTCTGTAGTCATTCTTTGTTGAATATCAAGCACTGGTCCTTGTCATTACACAGAAACTGATCTCCATTTTTCTGTGTCCATTGGTTAATTCTTACTCTGCAACTTGATTTAGCAGCATCTGAAATAGTAGTTCAGTCTTTTCCCCTTGAAGCTCTTTTCTTAGCTAACAGAATTTTACACTATCTTTGTTTAACTTCTAATTCATTGGGTGCTTTTCTTTCTCATCTGTTGATTCCTCCTAATTATCAACACTGGAGTATTCTAGGACTCAGTCCTCAGACTTCTGCAATTCCCTTATTCTCAGTTATGGAAGGAGGAGTCAAACACTCAGCCATAAAAAAAGAATGAAATCCTGCCATTTGCAATGACGTGAATGGAGTTAGAGTACAATTTTTTTTCTTTACAATTACTTTTATTCTTTTTTTTTTTTTTGTTAACATATACTGACTTTATTCCTTTTTTTTCACATAGCATTTTTTAGTTATTATTTTCAGTTAGCCCACATATCATTAGTTTTTGATATAGTATTTAATGATTCATTAGTTGCATATAACACCCAGTGCTCATCACTACACATGCCTTTCTTAATATCCATCACCCCATTATGCCATTCCTTCACCCCTCTCCCTTCTGTAACCCTCAGTTTGCTTCCTGGAGTCCAGAATCTCTCCTGGTTTGTCTCCCTCTCTGATTTCTTCCCATTCAGTTTTCCCTCTCTTCACTTGTGGTCCTCCATGCTATTCCTTATGTTCCACACCATCAGTTATTGTATCCTGTCTTGTTAATTTTTACCATTCTAACTGGTATAAGGTGATATCTCATTGTGCTTTTGATTTGTAGTTCCCTGATGGTTAGTGATGTTTTTCGCATCTCTCTTAGCCATTTGTATGTCTTCTTTGGAGAAGTGTCTTTTCATGTCTTCTGCCCATTTCTTGATAACTTGTTTTTTGAGTGTTGAGTTTGATAAGTTCTTTATAGATCTTGGATACTAGCCCCTTATCTGTAGTGTCTTTTGTAAATACCTTCTCCCATTCCGTGGGTTGTCTCATATTTTTGTTGACTGTTTCCTTTGCTGTGCAAAAGCATTTTGTCTTGATGAAGTCCCAATAGTTCATGTTTGCTTTTGTTTCCCTTGCCTTTAGAGACATGTCTTGAAAGAGGTCACTGTGGCAATGTTGAAGAGGTTACTGCCGTGTTCTCCTCTAGGACTTTGATGGATTCCTGTCTCACATTAAGGCCTTTCATCCATCTTGAGTTTATCTTTGTGCATGGTATAACAGAATGATCCAGTTTCA
This sequence comes from Lutra lutra, assembly GCF_902655055.1. Taxonomy (NCBI): domain Eukaryota; kingdom Metazoa; phylum Chordata; class Mammalia; order Carnivora; family Mustelidae; genus Lutra; species Lutra lutra. The sequence goes on from NC_062278.1 coordinate 89,506,520, forward strand.
TTCTTCTGCATGTGGGTGTCTAATTTTCCCAACACCATTTATTGAAGAGACTGTCTTTTTTCCATTGGAAATTCTTTCCTGATTTGTCAAAGATTAGTTGACCATAGAGTTGAGGGTCCATTTCTAGGTTCTCTATTCTGTTCCATTGATCTATGTATAATTCTAAGTGAAATAAGTCAGAGAAGGATAAATGCCATATGATTCCACTCATGTTTGAATTTTAGAAACAAAACAAACAAGAAAAGAAAAAGAGTTAGAGGGAGGCAAACCAAGAAATAGACTCTTAACTATAGAGGACAAACTGATGGTCACCAGCAGGGAGGTCGGTGGGCAGATGGATGAGATAGGTGATGGGGATTAAGGAGTGCACTTGTGAAGAGCACAAGGTGATGTATGGAAGTGTTGAATCACTGTATTGTACACCTAAAACTATTATTACACTGTATGTTAACTAGATTAAAAAAAAACTTTAAAAAATAAAATGGGACTTTTACATGATCGATAGTAGATTATATATAGACTTTAAAGACCCTCAGTATCAATGGAAGGGAAAATAAATCAACTCTGAATTATTAGAGTTAATCAGTTACCAACTATATTATTGAAACTGTATTTAATGATTTCTCTGGAATTAAAAGTTAGATTTAAATAGTTAAAATTGATATTTCTTATTTAACTTACTTAACTGGATACTATGTTGTGGCTTCTAGGATCCTATCTAAACAGATGCATGGTATAGAATTCAGAGACTATAAAAACATTCACACAAATATATACACCAGCATATCCATATTACTTTATTTTGCGTATCATTTTTACACTAGAATTAAATTAAATATTTTGAAAATGTAACTTTAAGAGTGTTTAAATAAAATTTTAACACCCCCCCCCAGTATACAGTAAGATAAACTAAAGCATTTGTTAATATACTCAAACACCCTCAAAGTAAGTTCTGGGTTGGCCTGAATTTAAATTATCTAATTAGATTTGTGTTAGGCTGAATTTGAATTATCTAATTAGGCATTTATATAAACACAAAGTGAGATAATCAGAAATATATTTGGAAAAGATAAACTTGTTTTTTTTAAATAGTCTCAAATTGAATGCCATGTGGAAGACTAAGAAATTATATACACACTTCTGTCAATATTATATACATACTTAAGTGTCATAATATACATATGTAAATAATAGACATTATATGTTGATTATGAAAAACCAACATTACATTAGATTAATTTTGCATTTACAACATGCTGCTTATTTGGCTTCTATTTAACTAATGCTTCTCACTGACTTTATAATAAGTCAGTTCTCTACATTTAATCCCTATGACTAAGTTTTCATAAATTAAATTCATAAACTTTATCCCATCTAGATTAAACTTTTTTCTATTACTTTAGCCTATTAAAAAACCTTACACATAAATCTACTAGTCTACATAACTTCTCCTTACTCTATATTAATCACATATTTGATAACCTTACCCTTTTTATTATCACCTACAATAAGGTAAAACAATTTAATAGGAAACTGTCAAAGAAAGACCACCAGTGAATATCACAAGCAAAGTTTGTCTAGACAAAAGCTTTAATTGGATCTACTCAAAGATTGAAACCTAGTTAATTATACAATTTTCTAGCTTGAGGTTCTCCTGTCTGTAAGCAAGCTATTTTATAATCAATAACCCTATCTAAAATGAAATACAAACTAGTGGGCATAACTTTTTCTTTAATGAACAAATAATGGGTTACCTATTTTTTTTCTAAGTGCTTATACACTATACATTTATTCAGGCATTTATTCATTCAAATATATATTTACTACCTCCTCTCTGTGAATTCTGCTCTAAGTACACATGAGGTCCTACTATTATATAATTTATATTCTAAACTACAGGTGGTAGATAGAAATATTTTGACCATAATAATCACACTATCAATTGTCTTTTTGAAAAAAAAAAGTTTATTTATTCTTTTTAGAGAGAGACAGAAACAGGGAGAAAGCAGGGGGAGGGGCAGAGGGAGAATCTCAAGCCAACACCTCACTGAGCATGTAGCCCCTGTGGGGCTCAATTGCAGGACCCTGAAATCATGACCTCAGTGGAAATCAAGAGTCAGCCACATACCCACCTGAGCCACCTAGGAGCCTCACTCTCAATTGTCTTTATAAGGAATCTTAATATTATTATGGACAAATTTATTGGTTTACAGGCTTTTTATTTTCCCTGACATCATATTTCTTTCCATGAAATAAAGTTTTTCATTTTTTTACATTACTTTTAACTCTGGATTATTTATATGAGGTTTTTGTATTTCTCCAAACAGGAAAGACATGGATTTTTTTTTTTTTTTCATGAAAGTAAGATAGGGTGGCTCAGTCAGTTAAGCATTTAATTCTTCAATTTTAACTCAGGTCAAGATCAGGTTCATGAGATTGAGCCCTGCCTCAGGCTGTATGCCAGTTGTGGAACCTGCTTAAGATTCTTATTCTTTTTTTTTTTTCCTCCCCCCTAAGGGAATGTTTTTATTTTGGCTATCATATTTTTAACTTCCATGACTTCTTTCTTCTTTTCTTTTCTTTTTTAGTATTTTTTATTATTTTATATTAGTCACCATACAGTACATCATTTGTTTTTGATGTAGTGTTCCAAGATTCATTGTTTGCATATAACAACTGTTGCTCCATGCAATATGTGTCCTCTTTAATACCCATCACCAGGCTCACCCATCCTCCCAATCCCCTCCCCTCTAAAACACTCAGTTTGATTCCTGGATTCCATAATCTCTCATGGTTCATCTCCCCCTCTGATTCCCCTCCCCCTTCATTTTTCCCTTTTTTCTCCTGATGTCCTCTGTCCTATTCCTTATGTTCCACAAATAAGTGAAACCATATGATAACAACTTTCTCCATTTGACTTATTTCACTTAGTGTAATCTCCCTCATTTCCAGCCATGTTGGGTATTCATCCTTTCTGATGGAAGAGTAATATTCCATTGTATATATGAACCACATTTTCTTTATCCATTCATCTGCTGAAGGGCATCTCAGCTTCTTCCACAGTTTGGCTATTGTGGACATTGCTTTATGAACATTGGGGTGCAGGTGCCCCTTCTTATCACCACATCTGTATCTTTGGGGTAAATAAATAGTAGGTAATTACTGGGTGATAGGGTAGCTCTATTTTTTTTTTTTTTTTTGTCTGAAACATCTACTCAAATTTATTAGCTTTGACAAAAAAAATTAAAAAACAATCTGAACTGGGTCAATGAAAGAATAATGCATGCCTAATCAATTTTTTTAATCTTCCCAATATTTAATATTAATTAATTAATTAATCTTCCCAAGATTTTTTTTCAACTTTTATAAACATATATTTTTATCCCCAGGGGTACAGGTCTGCGAATCGCCAGGTTTACACACTTCACAGCACTCACCATAGCACATACCCTCCCCAATATCCATAACCCCACCCCCCCTCCCAACCCCCCTCCCCCCATCAACCCTCAGTTTGTTTTGTGAGATTAAGAGTCACTTATGGTTTGTCTCCCTCCCAATCCCATCTTGTTTCATTTACTCCTCTCCTACCCCCTTAACCCCTCATGTTGCATCTCCTCTCCCTCATATCAGGGAGATCATATGATAGTTGTCTTATCACCTCACACCAGTCAGAATGGCTAAAATTAACAAGTCAGGAAATGACAGATGCTGGCGAGGATGAGGAGAAAGGGGATCCCTCCTACACTGTTGGTGGGAATGCAAGCTGGTGCAACCACTCTGGAAAACAGCATGGAGGTTCCTCAAAATGTTGAAAATAGAACTACCCTATGACCCAGCAATTGCACTGCTGGGTATTTACCCTAAAGATACAAACGTAGTGATCCGAAGGGGCACGTGCACCCGAATGTTTATAGCAGCAATGTCTACAATAGCCAAACTATGGAAAGAACCTAGATGTCCATCAACAGACGAATGGATAAAGAAGATGTGGTATATATACACAATGGAATACTATGCAGCCATCAAAAGAAATGAAATCTTGCCATTTGCTACAACGTGGATGGAACTAGAGGGTATCATGCTTAGCGAAATAAGTCAATCGGAGAAAGACAACTATCATATGATCTCCCAGGTAGCTCTATTTTTAATATCTTGAGGAACTTCCACACTGTTTTCCAAAGTGGCTCTATGAACTTGTATTCTCACCAGCAGTATAAGAGGTTTCCCCTTTCTCCACAACCTCTCCAACATTTGTTGTTACTTGTCTTGTCAATTTTTGCCATTCTAAATGATGTAAGGTGGTATCTCAATGTGGTTTTGATTTGAATTTCCCTGATGGAATGATGTTGAATATTTTTTCATGTGTCTGTTACCCATTTCTATGTCTTCTTTGGAGAAGCGTCTGTTCATGTCTTCTGCCCATTTCTTAACTTGATTATTTGTTTTTTGGAGTGTTGAGTTTGATAAGTTCTTTATAGGTCTCCAATAATAACCCTTTACCTATAGTATCATTTGCAAATATCTTCTCCCATTCCGTTGATTGTCTCTTAGTTTTGTTGACTATTTCCTTTTTGTGCAGAAGCTTTTTATCTTGATGAAGTCCCAAAAGTTAATTTTCACTTTTGTTTCCCTTGCCTTTGGAGACATGTTTTGAAAGAAGTTGCTGTGGCCAATGTTGAAGAGGTTACTGCCTATGTTCTCCTCTAGGATTTTGATGGATTCCTGTTTTAAATTGAGGTCTTTCACTAAAAATTTTGAGTTTATCTTTGCGTTTGGTTTAAGAAAATGGTCAAGTTTGATTCTTCTGTATATAGCTGCCCAATTTTCCCAGCACCATTTATTGAAGAGACCATCTTTTTTCCATTAGATTTTTTTTTCCTCTTTTGTGAAGATTAGTTGACCATAGCACTGAGGGTCCATATTTGGGCTCTCTATTCTGTTCCATTGATCTATGTGTCTGTTTTTGTGCCAGTAACATGCTGTCTTGGTGATCACAGCTTTTTAATATAGCTTGAAATCAGGCAACATGATGACACCAGCTTTGTTTTTCTTTTTCAATATTTTCTTTTTGATTCAGAGTTTTTTCTCTTTTCATACAAATTTTAGGATTGCTTGCTCCAGTACATTGAAAAATGTCATTGGTGGGTGCCTGGGTGGCTCAGCTATTCAGCTGCTGTGTTCTGCTCAGGTCATGATCCCAGGGTCCTGGGATCAAGCCCTGCATCGGAATTTCCCTGCTCTGTGGGAAGCCTGCTTCTCACGCTCCCACTCCCTCTGTTGTGTTCTCTCTCTCACTGCGTCTCTCTCTGTCAAATAAATACATAAAATCTTTTTTTAAAATGCCATTAGTATTTTGATCAGGATGGTGTTGAAAGTATAGATTGCTCTGGGTAGCATAGACATTTTAAAAATATTTATTCCTCTGATCCATGAGCACGGAATGTTTTTCCATCATTTTGTGTCTTCTTAAATTTCCTTCATAAGTGTTCTGTAGTTTCTAGAGTATAGATCCTTTACCTCTTCAGTTAAGTTTATTCCAAAGTATCTGAAGTTCCTTGGTGCTATTGTAAATGGAATAGATTCCCTACTTTCTATTTCTGTAGTTACATTATTAGTGTATAGGAAAGCAGCTGATTTCTGTGCATTGATTTTGTATCCTGCCACATTACTGAATTGCTGTAGGAGTTCTAGTAATTCGGGGTGGAGTCTTTTGGGTTTTCCACATAAAGTATCATGCCATCTGCGACGAGAGAGAGTTTTGACTTCTTATTTGCCAATATGAATACCTTTAATTCTCTTTCTTCTCAGATTGCTGTTGCTAGGACTTCTAGTACTAAGTTGAACAAGTACTAAGTACTAAGTTGTACTAAGTTAAACATCCTTGTCATGTTTCAGATCTTTAGGGAAAGGTTTTCAGCGTTTCCTCATTAAGAATGATATTCACTGTGGGTTTTTCATAGATGGTTTTTATGAAATTGAGGAATGTTCCCTCTATCCCTATACTCTGAAGAGTTTTAATCAGGAAAGGATGCTGTATTTTGCCAAATGCTTTTTCTGCATTAATTGAGAGGACCATGTAGTTCCTGTCTCTTTATGTGTTCTATCACAGTGATTGATTTGCAAATGTTGAACCACCCTTGCATCCCAGGGATAAAATCGACCTGGTTGTGATGGATAATCCTTTTAATGTACTGTTGGATTCTAGTAGGTAGGATGTTGTTGAGAATTTTGGCATTCATATTCATCAGGGATATTGTTCTGTAAGTCTCCTTTTTGATGGTGTCTTCACCTGGTTTTGGGATAAAGGTATGCTAGCCTCATAGAATGAGTTTGAAAGTTTTCCTTCTGTTACTATTTTTTGAAACAGCTTCTAGAGAATCGGTGTTATTTCTTCTTTGAATGTTTGGTAGAATTCTCCAGGGAATCTATCAGGCCCTGGACTCTATTAGTTTTTTGGGAGGTTTTTGATCACTCTTTCAATCTTATTACTAGTTATTGGTCTATTCATGTTGTCAATTTCTTCCTGTTTCAGTCTTGGTAGTTTATAGGTTTCCAGGAAGGTATCCATTTCTTCCAGGTTGCTTAATTTATTGGCATATATTTGTTGATAATAATTTCTAATAACTTTTTCTATTTCTTTGGTGTTAGTCATTTTCTTTCCCTTTTCATTCATAATTTTATTAATTTGGGTCCTTTTTCTTTTTTTTTGGGTAAGTCTGGCCAGTGGTTTATCAATCTTATTAATTCTTTCAGAGAACAAGTTTCTAGTTTTGTTGTTCTGCTATACTACATTTCTGGTTTCCAATTCATTGATCTCTGCTCTAATCTTATTTATTTCTCTTCTTATGTATGGCTTAGGCTTTATTTATTGTTCTTTCTCCAGTGCTTTTAAGGTTTAAAGTTAATTTGTGTATTCAGGATTTTTCCTTTGGGGGGGTGGTGAGGCTTGGATGGCTATGTATTTCCTCTTTAAGACTGTATTTGCTGTATCCCATAGGTTTTGGACCAATGTGTTTTCATTCTCTTTGTTTTTCATGAATTGTTTAAGTTCTTCTTTGATTTCCTGGTTAACCCAAACATTCTTGAGCGGGATGGTCTTTAGCTTCTAAGGGTTTGCGTTTCTTCCAAACTTTTTCTTGTAACTGAGTTCTAATTTCAAAGCATTATGGTCTGAGAATATGCAGGGAATAATCTCAATCTTTTTATATTGGTTAAGACCTGATTTTTGACCCAGTATGTTGTCTATTCTGGAGAAAGTTCCATGTGCATTTGAGAAGAATGAGAATTCTGTTGTTTTAGTGTGGAATGTTCTGTCTGTATCTGTGAGATCCATTTGGATCAGTGTGCCATTCAAAGCTCTTGTTTCTTTGTTGATTTTCTTCTTAGATGATCTGTCTGTTATTGAGAGTGAAGTGTTGAGATGTCCTACTCTAAGCATATTATTATCAACATATCTTTTTATTTTGGTTAACAGTTTGCATATTTAGTTGGCCGCTCCCATGTTGAATGCATAGATATTCACAATTGTTAGGTCCTCTTGTTGGATAAACCCTTTTAGCATGATAGAGTGTCCCTCGGTATCTTTAACTACAGTCTTTAGCTTAAAATCTAATTTGTCTGATATGAGAATTGCTATCCCAGCTTTCTTTTGAGGTTCTTTGGCATAAAAGATGGTTCTCCTTCCCTTCACTTTCAGGTTGTATGTATCTTTATATTCAAAATGCATCTCTTGTAGACAGCATATGGATGGGTCCTGTCTTTTTATCCAGTCTGCAACCTTATGTGCTGTTTCATGGGAGCATTTAGGCTACTCATTTTGAGAGTGATTATTGAAAGCTATGATTTTATTGTTATCATGTTGTCTGTGAAGTCCTTGTTTCTATACATTGCCTCTGTAAGTTTCTGATCTATACCACTCTTGGGGTCTTTCTCCTCTTTTGGAAACCCCTTTAATATTTTTTGCAGGGCCAGCTTGGTGGTCACATATTCTTTCAATTTCTGCCAGTCTTGGAAGCTTCTTTGCTCTGCATCCATTTTGAGTGACAGCCTTGCTGGGTAAAGTATCCTTGGCTGCATGTTCTTCTCATTTAGTACCCTGAATATGTCTTGCCAGCCCTTTCTGGCTTGCCAGGTCTCTGGGAACAGGTCTGACATTACTCCGATGTTCCTCCTTCTGTATGTAAGAAATAATTTTCCTTTCATCGCTTTCAAGATAGTTTCCTTTGATCTAAGATTTACAAATTGTACTATTATATGTTGTGACATTGGTCTGTTCTCATTGATCTTGGGAGGGGTCCTCTCTGCCTCTTGCACAGGAATGCTTGTTTCCTTCCCCAGATTAAAGAAGTTCTCAGCTACAATTTGCTCAAATATATCTTCTAGATCTCTCTCTCTCTCTCTCTCTGTCTCTCTCTCCACCCCCTTAAGGATCCCAATAATTTTGATATTGGAACATTTCATTGAGTCACTAGTCTCTCTCAGTTTGATTCCTTGGGTTTTAATTTGTTTTGCCATGCTGCCTCTATTTCCTTCTTTTATGTCATTTTATCCTCTCATTAATTTGTTCTTCTGCCTCATTTACCCTGGCAGTCAGAGTATCCAGTTTAGATTGCATTTCATTCATTACATTTTTAAGTTTGGCCTGATTAGATCTTATTTCTGCCTATAGAGATTCAATATTGTCACTAATATTTTTCTCAAGCCTAGATATCACCTTGATAATCATTACTCTGAAGTCAATTTCTGGCATCTTGGTTATATCCATATTCATTAGTTCTGTGGCAGAGGCCATATTCTTTGGTTCTTTCCTTTGTTTGGGGGTTTATCTGAGGAGTGGTTGAGGGAATGTACAGAGTCCAAATTATTGACCATACCCAAGCAAGATGTACCTGTTTTATGAGAACCTTAGTGTTGTCAGCCTCTTGTTCTTCCATCCTGTCTTCTGGGGGAGGGGCCTGTCATGCTGTTACTCAGGCAACCCTGTTTGGGCAGAGTTGTCTTCCCCCACTGTGGAGGGGGAATGGTCTCAGTGAAAGCTGGTTTTGGGGGACTTTTGTTCTCTGGTGGCTTTCCCTGGCAGCTTTCTGTGTCTCTTCCAAGAGTCAGAGCAGAAGTGACCATATCTAATCCTCTGTCTCAGAATAGCAAGATCACAATCTGCTCTCCACTGAGCACTCCAGGCCAGACTGACTCTGTTTCTCTCTGTGCTGCTAAAAACTGCAGTGTCCTAGGTTACATGGCCTACAGCAGCATTCTCAGCCCTCACTTCTAGGTCCAGGCATGTCTCTGACCTTTGTGCTTCTAAAACTGCAGCTGCCCCCAGTTCACACACGTGCCCCTGGAGCTCCAGGTTTCAGTCTGGGGGCCTTCCCTAAAGTTTTTTCCCTACCACTACCTGTCTGTGAATCTATGCTGGATCTCCAGGGTGGGAGGCTTTCACACTCTGGTGGCACAGGATCCTGGAGGCTCCCTTCCCCTTTTGTTTATCTTCTGATATCTGCCTACAGAATCATGGCTCCCTGCTTCATACCTTGAGACCAACCACCAGAGATACTCTGTAGGGATCCAGATATATCTTCTTACATCTCAGGCTGATTTTGTGGGTGTTCAGATTGGTCTGATAGAAATGCAGCTCAATTCCAGAGATTGGTTGAAATAGGGTCCCCTACTCCTCTGCCATCTTTTAGATCCAATCCCTGTTTAAGATTCTCACTCTCCCTCTGTCCCTCACTCCTGATACACATGTGCACTCTCTCTTTAAAATAATAATAATAATAATAATAATAATAATAATAATAATAAAATTTTAAAATATAAGATAAACTATAATACCTAGATCTTTAATTTTAAAATGTATGTTAGGGGTGCCTGGGTGGCTCAGTGGGTTAAAGCCTCTGCCTTCGGCTCAGGTCATGGTCCCAGGGTCCTGGGATCGAGCCCCACATCGGGCTCTCTGCTCAGCAGGGAGCCTGCTTCCTCCTCTCTCTCTCTGCCTGCCTCTCTGCCTACTTGTGATCTCTATCTGTCAAATAAATAAATAAAATCTTTAAAAATATATGTTATAGTTTTTTGGGGAGTGCCTGGGTGGCTCAGTCATTTAAGCATCTGATTCTCGATTTCTGCTCAGGTCATTATTTCAGGGTCCTGTGATTGAGCCGCAGTTTGGTCTCTGCCCTATGTGGGAAGGCTGCTTGAGGTTTTCTCTCTCTCTGCCCCTGCCGTGCTGTATACTTGCATGCTCTCTCTTTCTCAAATAAATAAATAAATAAATAAATAAATAAATCTTTGAAAAAAATTTATATTTTTAATGAATTTTAATTGTTCATTTTCATATCATGATAATGAAACATGGGAATAGAGTACCAGCATCTCTTTCTTTCTCTCTCTCTCCCTACTTTTCCTATGGTATTTGGAATGTGAAAACATACATAAAGGAAAAAAAATAGGGGTGTCTGGGTGACTCAGTTGTTTAAGCATCTGCCTTCAGCTCAGGTCATGATCTTGGGGTCCTGGGATTGAGCCCCACATCAGGATTCCTGCTCAATGGGGAGTCTGCTTCTTCTTTTCCCTCTTTCCACTTGCTTGTGCTTGCTCTCCCTCCCAGCCTCTCTTTCAAATAAATAAATAAAACATTTTTAAAAATAAAAGAAAAAATAATGCCTTCATGTCTTTCTGTATATTTCATATACATTTTGAGGATTTGTGTCTTGTCCAGCAAAATGCAGTTGGATTGGACTAATGTTCTTGTTATTATTGTTGTTGTCATTGTTGTGGATCATCAAACACTTTGTTGTGACCATTAATACTCATTTTATTTGTTAGCCTGATCAAATGTATGACATTGGGTCACCTGGGTGGCTCAGTGAGTTAAGCTTCTGCCTTTGGCTCAGGTCATGGTCTCAGGGTTCTGGGTTAGAGCCCTGCATTGGGCCCTCTGCTCAGTGGGAGCCTGCTTCGCCCTCTCTCTGCCTGCCTCTCTACCTACTTGTGATATCTTTCTCTCTGTCAAATAAATAAATAAAATCCTTTACAACCATGATGTAAGGAGAAAAGTTTTAGATCTATGAGTGGTCTCTTTAGTAGGATATACTTTGAAAGTGACTGCTGGAAACACCTGTGTTCCCAAAGAGATTTCCCAGCGCAATGAAGTTTAACTGCAATTGCTGGATGCCTCTAAATTGGGTTGTACCTGATTGAGGACTAGAGAGTGATCTTTAAAAAACTTCTACTAAAATTATTCCAAAACCCCAGGGGTACAGTTTCTAAAAGAATTGGATTGTATTTCAGTCCAAAAGAAATTATTTCCTTTCATGATTTTTGAAATGATCTGCTACTGTGGCTCAGTTGGTTTATTTGCCTTTTTTTTTCTTTAAGAAAAGAAGATGCCATTCATTAGCATCGCAGGGTAGCCACTTAGTACATATTTAACCCATAATTATAACCTTTCATTAATTTTGCTGATGATATTTTTTCATTTTGTTTCCTGTTGCAAAGTAACTTGGCCAGGCATACCCTCTACTAAACTGAATACATAGCATGACATGGAAAATTGGGGGCTGCCAGGTGAGCTTTGAACTCAGATGTAAGGGGTGTAGAAGCTGAAAAAGAAGCAGCATCTGTTGTGATAGAGCTGAGCAATGGCATAGCTGTCAGAAAGACCAAAACTTGTGAGAAGGGCTGAGGGTGACTGGAAGAGAACTAGCCAGAACATTTGCTGTACAGAAGAAAGAGTATGCGATTTCAGAAGTAGAAGGGTTATCAAATAATAAAATAGGCTATTTTATAAAGAGAATGGTGTTGCTAAACACAATATCTATTGTCTAAAATTTTATAACAATCTTTTCTGCTGTCATGAAATTAGAAGCACCTGCTGTTACTGGTAATAACAACTCCTGATCCTAGTATGTCAAATAGATTTTCCAGGCACTGAAAATTACTGTTGTTATGGAGAACTGCAACTGTCCAGGAATGAAAGAACTCTTTTTTTGTAGTATTAAGAACAGTTTGGATCATTGCTCTTTAATATGTTACTGTCACCAAAGACAATTGCTTATGTCTGGATGAAAAGTTTTCTTAGCAATCTAACAGTATTTTGCTATCTGGGAAAAAAATCATATGGTCAATAATCTCAACTTTGGTTACTATTTTTTAGTGACCACTTGTCTTCAGTGTTTCAAAATAATACAAGTTTGCAGTAACCATGTTAACTGGTGTATCCCATTACAATCATAAAACTGAAAAAAATGTAATGAGTATTGGGTAGTTTATCAAAGCAATTGCTCTGATTAGTTAGATAAATAGTATTTTTAAGAAAATGATGTTGAGGTTAGAGGGGTAACATTTAGAAAGGACAAAACTTTGGTTAAATTATATATGTTGGTAAGAACTAATATATTTAGCACAGTGCTTTGTTAATGTTGGTATATATTATTCCTTATTGCAAAATGTATGCCTATAACATAAGCAAATGAAAATTTGAATACAGAGAAATTTAATGAAAATTGATTTTGTTATTATAATTGAAGGTAGTGAGAAATTTGAAAGGCTACAAATAATGGTAATACACACATTCGGGTAAGCAGTTTATTCCTAGCTCAACTATACAACATACCTGTATTGAACACCTAGCATATGTCCCTGGAATGTATAGCATTGACCAAATCTGACAGAAATCTCTGCCCTCAGAGATCTTACATAATATTGTCATTACATATTAATTTCATCTTATTTAGTTATATAATACTAAATTTTATATAAATACTAAATAAATATTAATAGCATTACCTCTTTAGCAAATATCTATTTGGCTTTCAGTGATAAGATTTATGAAACTTATGGTTACAACTTCTCCATCACCCGAAAATATTCTATATGGTGGTTGTGGTGGTTATATAACTTGTATACTTGTCAAAAAGCACCAAAATATACAATTAAAATTTAAAATTAAACTAGATAATTCAAGCTGTATAATTAAATTAAAACATATATGTAAATTAGATCTCAATAAAGTAGATTTTTAAATACTTGAAATATATTACATACTAATTATGAGGATTAGTATATTTATTGTATTTTAGGAATAAAATTTTTCTTTGAAATGAGGTAATTTCATCCCTGTACATTCTTCAGATCCTGAGGATGACATTATTGATGTCAGTAACAGATGGCATAGAGAAGGTGTCATATGAACTTTGGATGATTTATATAAAAATAAAATTCTGTTGTCTTGCTATAGTGACATTTACCTTTCTTTGGAGCTCCCGTTTTTAGGAATATTTTATGAAGAAATAGGTTTTTTTTTTTTCTCAAAGAAATGAATAAAAATAAAAATAAGTTTGTCTTCAACTTCTCTGACACCATTAAATTCTCAGTTATATTGTTTAAGAGACCCAAAACAGCACCTATCATACCTGTGATTAATGACAGAAACACTTCAAGAGAGAATTTATAGCTAAAGCCTTTGAGAGTAGCAATCTAAGTCTGTGCCACAAGTTATTAAGTGCTCAGTATTAAGAAACTATCAGGACAGAAGAACAGGAATACAGAGGCTGTTGACCTGACTCCTTTTGGCTGATTCTAACTCACTGATACTGGCCCAGAAACAGAATTATCAGCATGAACCTGAGACAGAATGATTCAAATGACACAGTGCTAACAAACAAAATAAGAAGGAAATGTGTTTCACTGCTTAAGACTGCTTTAAATAGAAAATGCTGCTTTTATGTTATAATTACAGAAAAGTGAAGACTGTCCTATTTATGTCATGAGAGAAAGTAGAGAAGAAAATCATTATAAGTAACTTAAAACAAACTTGCCAAAATATGAATGTGATTCCTATCAGTTCAGTCTCTTATCGTGGCTCTCTCTTTCCATACACTTGCTTTTGGATCCATTTATTCCTACTCTTTCTTACCTTCTCTTTATCCTGTAAACATGGACTTAGCTCTCAGAATTCAATTCATGTTGTATCTCATCCAGGAAGACTTCCTTGCTTCAATCTCTAATTCTATGCCAGAGAACCCTTTTATTCTGTGTGCTCATGACAGACTGCATGATCCTTGCTCAAGATAGTTACCCTATGGCATTGGACTTATCTCTTTATTAATTCATGTCCATCATTAGCAGACAGCTTCTCAATAGACAGATTGTCTGAGAATCCATCCTTCTCATCCTTTATCATAACATCTTCTGCAGGCCATTTTTAAACACATTGTACTTTACTATTTATTAATTCATGTATTTACACTGCACAGTGCTATCCATGCCTGTGGAGACCTGTCTGTTTTGTCTGTTCTATTGCCAGTCCTTCACACAGTGCCTGGACCATAGTACAATTCAAAAATCTATTGAATAAATGAACAAATGAATGGATACCTCATGACTTGTTTATAATTGTATGTCCATCAGACACCATCTTATTGAACCATAATAGATATGTTAATAAGGAAAAGACCTGTGTGAAATATAAGAAAAAAAATGGGACATTATTGTTAACATGTGAAATTTACCTATTTGAATATGCAGATTAGTAGGTGGTATAACAACACAGGAAGAGGATAAAACTTATATCTAAACTTTAGATTGTATTCTATATTTTTATCTATTTACCAATTTGCATCCCAATACCTGATTTTTCCATTAAAAGATGGACTAAATTTTGTAGATGTCTACAAAATTCATAGAGAATAATAACTGTGTAAAACATTAACATACATTAGGAAATATTTATTTCAACCTTATTATATATATTTTTTTAAGATTTTATTTATTTATTTGGCCGAGAGATCACAAGCAGGCAGAGAGGCAGGCAGAGAGAGAGGAGGAAGCAGGCTCCCTGCCGAGCAGAGAGCCCGATGCGGGGCTCGATCCCAGGACTCTGAGACCATGACCCGAGCCGAAGGCAGCGGCTTAACCCACTGAGCCACCCAGGCACCCTTCAACCTTATTATATTTAAAATGAGTGGTCTCACTAATGTGATTGGCTTTGCCCAAAGTTGAGATCTAGTTAATAGCAGAACCAAAGTAATAACATGTATTTGCAAACTTTTGCTATGAAGTTTGCTAAGAAATGTAATATACATACAACATAGTAAGTAAAAATATGTTTAGCATATTGTGTGAAGAACGTATATAAAGAAGGGCTTAGTTCTACACATGCTAATAGAATTTATGGGAAAGGCAAGAGAGGCTAGATCAAATCCAAACTTAACTAGTGGCTTAGATTCCCACTGTAAGTTTTATAATTTTCACATATATTCCCAGGTGATTGGTTTTAAAAGACAGAAAAATAGAGAAAAAAGGTAGGGAAAACATGAGAATAAAAGAAAAAGAAGGACATGAGCAAAGAGGCTAAAAAAGAATAGACAATAGAGAATATGACAAAGATGGAAGAATTGATAATATGAGAACAGGAATTCAGTCCCTGCAAAATAATTCTAAATCATCTGACGAAATTTTGACTCACTGTCTGCACTGAGTAAATTTAAGTTCCCTTCTCTCTGATCCAGAAATTATTTCTTCCTGAGCTCAGTAAACCTACAGCAATAGCTACAACTAATATGTATATATAATATCCTTGTTGCAAATTCATTTTTTAGAATCTTCCAGCTATAGATTTCATGTCATAAAGAGAAACCAAATTACCTCACCAAAATATCACAGATAGATAAATGGATATTTGAGGTATTTGTTCCTTTTGTTACTTACATATATTTAAGTTGGATAATTCTGCACAGACATCTCTGATAGAGTTCCAAAATTTTTTAAGAAATTAAATTAATTTTTAAAAATTTAAAAGTATGAATAAAGACCTTTGAAATGTTTTATAATCTTATTTGCTATCTCTAGCTTAATCTGTGTAATATTTTATTTTGAGACTCATAAGGAATCATTGGTGTAACATGGTCTTTAGGGTTTAAACATGTTCTGTTTATTTTATCCACCTTTAGATAAATGCAATACCACCTTACATTTTCATTGAGTCAGTTGTATTTACATGCAAATTTGATATATCACATTGTCCTTTTCTCCTATTAAATCTTTTAGCCTAGATTAGTTATACTGATAAGTTAATGAGAACAAAAACAACAGAAAGGCAATATCTTCTCAGTACATAATAAAGAACATATGAAAAAGATGGTGAAAGTCCTTTTCAATTGTGGCAAGAATGAATATGCATATACATGCTTTTTAAAATTCTATATATTTTGTATATCTCATATAATTTTAATTGTAGATAGTTTTTTTTTTTTTACAAAATAAGTACCTTAATGGGAATAATTTTTTTTATTTTTTTAAGTTTATTTTCAGCATAACAGTATTCATTGGTTTTGCACCACAACCAGTGCTCCATGTAATCCGTGTCCTCTCCAATACCCACCACCTGGTTCCCCCAACCTCCCACCCCCTGCCCCTTCAAAACCCTCAGATTGTTCTTCAGAGTCCATAGTCTCTCATGGTTCACCTCCCCTTCCAATTTCCCTCAACTCCCTTTGCCTCTTTAACTCTCCTTGTCCTCCATGCTATTTGTTATGCTCCACAAATAAGTGAAACCATATGATAATTGACTCTCTCTGCTTGACTTATTTCACTCAGCATAATCTCTTCCAGTCCTGTCCATGTTGCTACAAAAGTTGGGTATTCATCCTTTCTGATGGAGGCATAATACTCCATAGTGTATATGGACCACATCTTCCTTATCCATTCATCTGTTGAAGGGCATCTGGGTTCTTTCCACAGTTTGGCGACCATGGCCATTGCTGCTATAAACATTGGGGTACAGATGGCCCTTCTTTTCACTACATCTGTATCTTTGGGGTAAATACCCAGTAGTGCAATGGCAGGGTCATAGGGAAGCTCTATTTTTAATTTCTTGAGGAATCTCCACACTGTTCTCCAAAGTGGCTGTACCAACTTGCATTCCCACCAACAGTGTAAGAGGGTTCCCATTTCTCCACATCCCCTCCAACACATGTTGTTTCCTGTCTTGCTAATTTTGGCCATTCTAACTGGTGTAAGGTGGTATCTCAATGTGGTTTTAATTTGAATCTCCCTGATGGCTAGTGATGATGAACATTTTTTCATGTGTCTGATAGCCATTTGTATGTCTTCATTGGAGAAGTATCTGTTCATATCCTCTGCCCATTTTTTTATATGATTGTCCATTTTGAGTGTGTTGAGTTTGAGGAGTTCTTTATAGATCCTGGATATCAACCTTTTGTCTGTACTGTCATTTGCAAATATCTGCTCCCATTCTGTGGGTTGCCTCTTTGTTTTGTTGACTGTTTCCTTTGCTGTGCAGAAGCTTTTGATTTTGATGAAGTCCCAAAAGTTCATTTTCGCTTTTGTTTCCTTTGCCTTTGGAGACATATTTTGAAAGAAGTTCCTGTGGCTGATATCGAAGAGGTTACTGCCTATATTCTCCTCTAGGATTCTGATGGATTCCTGTCTCACACTGAGGTCTTTTATCCATTTTTTTTTCTTTTATCCATTTTGAGTTTATTTTTGTGTACTGTGTAAGAGAATGGTCGAGTTTCATTCTTCTACATATAGCTGTCCAGTTTTCCCAGCACCATTTATTGAAGAGACTATCTTTTTTCCACTGCATATTTTTTCCTGTCTTGTCGAAGATTATTTGACCATAGAGTTGAGGGTCCATGTCTGGGCTCTCTACTCTGTTCCACTGGTCTATGTGTCTGTTTTTGTGCCAGTACCATGCTGTCTTGGTGATCACAGCTTTGTAGTAAAGCTTGAAATCAGGTAACATGATGCCCCCAGTTTTATTTTTGTTTTTCAACATTTCCTTAGCGATTTGGGGTCTCTTCTGATTCCATACAAATTTTAGGATTATTTGCTCCAGCTCTTTGAAAAATACTGGTGGAATTTTGATCGGAATGGCATTAAAAGTATAGATTGCTCTAGGCAGTATAGACATTTTAACAATGTTTATTCTTCTGATCCAAGAGCATGGAATGGTCTTCCATCTTTTTGTGTCTTCTTCAATTTCTTTCATGAGTGTTCTGTAGTTCCTCGAGTACAGATCCTTTACCTCTTTGGTTAGGTTTAGTCCCAGGTATCTTATGGTTCTTGGTGCTATAGTAAATGGAATTGATTCTCTAATTTCCCTTTCTGTATTTTCATTGTTAGTGTATAAGAAAGCCACTGATTTCTGTACATTGACTTTGTATCCTGCCATGTTGCTGAATTGTTGTATGAGTTCTAGTAGTTTGGGGGTGGAGTCTTTCGGGTTTTCCATATAAAGAATCATGTCATCTGTGAAGAGAGAGTTTGACTTCATCATTGCCCATTTGGATACCTTTTATTTCTCTTTGTTGTCTGATTGCTGTTGCTAGGATTTCTAATACTATGTTGAACAAGAGTGGTGAGAGTGGGCATCCTTGTCGTGTTCCTGATATCAACAGGAAGGCTGCAAGCTTTTTCCCATTGAGGATGATATTTGCTGTGGGTCTTTCATAGATAGATTTTATGAAGTTCAGGAATGTTCCCTCTAAATGGGAATAATTTTTAATGGCTGCTTAATTTCTTCTTAAGAACTTGTCATAGGTCAAATAATTTTCATATCTCAAGACTGAAAATATAAAACAGCATACACACGAAACTGTAATAGCACCTTTCACTAAGTTATGGGGTTTTGTTGATTTTCTCTTTTCCTTTAATATTTTTCTGTGTTTAAGACATTAAAAATACAGACAAAATAATTTTAAATAGATTTCATTGATTTTCCATGTGAAACAATTTATATTAAAATATGACTGTAAATTTTAGAAGGGAGGAAAAAGAAGCCAGGACCAAACTTTGGGAATAAAGTAGCTAAATTTTAATAGGGAAAACATTTTTTTTTAAGTCTGTGACACAAAGTTCTTGAATTAACATGACTGACTCTGAGGATGGGTGAAACAGAGCATAGAATAAATCTCTAACAAAATACCAACACTTCAGAGGATTACTTACATGCTCTATTTCTTTCAGTTTGTTTCTGTAGTCTATCACTGTAATACAGATACAGTCAGTAGGTAGTCCAAATGAATTGACTAAAATGTGTCAAACTTAAAAAATAGTATATTAAAATTGAATAATTTCTGGCTTCTTGTCATTAATATCAAATGCTCAAGATTTCACAATTCAACTACACCGAAGGGGAATGAAATATACACTTTTATGTGCTAATCACTTATATGGTTTATACAGTTAAAATCTTTAAAATATTTTATATGGCTGGAAAAAATCCACAATACTTGACTAACAGCAAACATGTAGTATTACCTCTTATACATTTACCCAGAGTGCAAATATATGCGTATAGGATTGACATCTTGAGAAATGGATAATTTTAGGAAAAAATTATAGTGAATTAAAGGGTCAAGATGCTAAAATGTGTGATAGTAAATGCTTTACCTTCTCCTTCTCCAGCTGTTGTCTTCCAAAAATTATCAAAAGAAAAATCAGTTGTATTAATTTAAGTAAGGCTTTTTAGACTATTCATGTAAATGTTTATTTTCTGTAAAATGCCATCTCTTTTCCTTAAGTGACATCTCTGCTTTCCCCTGTGATTATGACATTTCCTACTATATTCAAAGATAACAAGACTGAATCCCCAAATGGAGAGTTGTCTTTACGTTATTTGAACAGCTGGTGATATTGATCCAACCAGACACTTGAATCCAACTCGATCTATTAACAGGCATTTACTTTGACAAATTACAGTTTGGGGTAGTTGTAAAAGGATATTTCCCCATGTATGCTGGATAGTCCCCTATACATATGCATTTATAGGCCACAGATATGTTATTAGCATTACAATGCGCTTCATCTAATCCACACTTATTTCAGAGGTGCAGTCTCAGAGGACAATTGTCCTTATTTGCTGAAACGCAAAGCAAAAGCCCTATGGGTCCCCATAACATTGTTAAAACATTTAAAAAGTCTGTGTAACCGGTAACCATGGAGACTGTTATCTCAACAGAAACAATGCTCTCAAATTAGATGTGAAAAGAGGTCAAGTAGAGGATTGTAATTTCCTTCTTGTTTTACCTTTTTAGATTGCAGACATGAAAACAAGATAAATTATCTTCTTACAATGAAAGATAATATTAATTGAACATAAACAAAATTGCATTGCCCTTAAATAAGCCTTCAATTAAAATTTTCAGGAAAACTTTTATAACATTTATATATTTTCAACTGAACTGTTATGCTTTCATATTGTGTGTGATTCATATTGTTAATTCTCATGCACTTGAAAGCCAAAATACTATGAAATTAAATCCCTGTTAAATAGATACATGAGGGGGGCGCCTGGGTGGCTCAGTGGGTTAAGCCGCTGCCTTTGGCTCAGGTCATGATCCCAGGTCCTGGGTTCAAGCCCCACATCGGGCTTTCTGCTCAGCAGGGAGCCTGCTTCCTCCTCTCTCTCTGTCTGCCTCTCTGCCTACTTGTGATTTCTCTCTGTCAAATAAATAAATAAAATCTTTAAAAAGAAATAGATACATGAGGATAAAAAATAATATTTATCAAAAATAAAAATTTAAAATGCTGCAATTAAAATGATCCCTAATTCTTTGCCCCCAAAAATCTATTTATATAATGATTGAAATATTTCTAATTCTTAGACTATTCTTTAACATAATTTTTAAGTAAGACATAAATATTAAGTAGTTTCTGAGTCATAGAATATATCATAACTTGAAAATTTCCTCTAAAATATTTTAAAGGTTTTCTCTTGAAATCTAACCCTGAATATTGAATTCCAATAAACCACAAAAGGATCAAATCATCTCTGATCCAAATATAAGCAGATATCGGTTAAAAATGCCAGATCTGTGCAAGATTAAATCTTAAAACCATATGGTTTATTAACAACAGATGTGACATTTAACAACTGTGCCTTAATTAGCTTCAAAACACACACTAATTCCCCTTTCAAACCAACATATCCATTAACATCCAGATGAACTAGCACCCAAGGTCTCTTCCATTTTCCAAATAGTTGTTTTGAAGTGCTGACAACTCTAATTGCTCAGAATATCTCCATTCTTCCCTCACCTAAAACACAGTGTAATTTAACCTTATTCTTCTTTAGATTTCAGGTGACCAGATAGGAGAATATCAAAATCGTATCATGAAAGAATTCTTAGGAGCTCATTCAATCAATAAAATATTAACCTATAACACTTTTTTTTTAATGTAGTGTCTCATAGGCAAAAACATTAAAATGGCATAGCCATCACTTTAGAATATATATGTATGTGTGTGTGCTGATAGATTCAATTTTAAGATGATGATATGTTAGGTGATCATATATAGATAAACCGCCAAAATAAAATATACATCTAAAACAATGTCATTACAACAATCTAGCTGCTTTTGACAGAGTAGTATTTAATGAAAACACTACAAACACTTATAGTTATATATATATATATATATACATACATACACATATATGTGTGTGTATATATATATATATATATATATATATATATATATATGTGAAAAAAAAAGAGAAAGAAAAGGTGTTAGAGAAAGATGGATCAATTAGATCCTAAGTAAAGAAGTGAACTGAAGTGTGGGTTAGATTCAAGTTGGATCTCCTATTGAAACTGAGGGAATGTTTAATAAGAAACATGAAACAGATGGACATTTATAAGAATGCCAAAGTAGATAAAATTTCATTTGTTAGTTGAACTAAATATTCAGATCAATTTACTGCTTTACAAAATTAAATTCTATCTATTTCTACAAGTATATATGCATTGAGTTCCTTGTAAGTGGAAATAAATTTTCAAGTGTGACATAGTCTCCGTCCTAAGGATACTTACGATTAAGTTAATTTCATGGGGCACGTGGGTGACTCAGTGGATTAAAGCCTCTGCCTTGGCCCAGGTCATGATCTCAGGGTCTTGGGATCGAGCCCCCCACATCGGGCTCTTTTCTCAGCAGGGAGCTTGCTTCCCTTCCTCTCTCTCTCTCTGCCTGCCTCTCTGCCTACTTGTGATCTGTGTTTGTCAATAAATAAATAAAATCTTAAAAAGAAAAGATTAAGTTAATTTCAAATAATAGTAAACACCAGGAGAAAACAGCTTACCCAGGTTTAAGTGATAGCTCTGAAATGTAACCATTATCTAATCACAGGTAAAAGGGTCATTAAATCTACCTTAATTTCACTTTCTTCAACCAGAATATGGGATTAACTATAATGACTGTAATATATTTCAAGTGTTGTGGAAGTATAAAAGGAAGTAATGTTTATGTGATTTACTTACCTTTCAGAGTCTGAATAACAATTATTATTCTACATTTTGGTAAGTATATTTGGGTACTGAAGAATAAGATATTCGTTCTAGTGTTAATGGTGTTATGAAAATGACAATTCCTTTTCAAAAACAGAAAGTTCAAAATTTGACATAGTTCTCAAAAACAATCATTTCAGGGATTTGGAAACTAACCAATATCAAGACAAAAAATGGAGAAGAATTTATTCTTGAAAACCTTCTAGAATTTCATAAGACACACGAAGTCTGTGCCTTCTTACCTGGAGCTATTATTTACATTGTCACCCACAGTAGTTGATGAGAACTGGAGCTTTACCAACTTCATGCTGGCCATGAAAAATAGTAGCTAGATTTCTGAGAAGGTGATTTTAATTCAGGGCAGGGAGTGAGACAAAAAAAATTATGGTTTCACATGGTAAAAATTGGGATGGACTGGAAAAATAGTAGATTTGCTAGCCTATGTTTTCTGGCTTACTTTGAGGCAAGTGGTAGATCATTATCAAGGAGACCCTGGAACTGAGATAGTAAAGGCAGGTCTGATGTAAGGTTTCCGCACATTACCAAAAGACAAAGAAACTATACGAATTTACTGAGACTAAAGAGAGTCT
The DNA here is from genome assembly GCF_902655055.1 of Lutra lutra. Taxonomy (NCBI): domain Eukaryota; kingdom Metazoa; phylum Chordata; class Mammalia; order Carnivora; family Mustelidae; genus Lutra; species Lutra lutra. The sequence goes on from NC_062278.1 coordinate 89,529,417, forward strand.
GCCAAGAAACTTGAGAAATGATTACAACTTTTAATTTATTCCCTAACCCATGCACAGATCAATCAGCAGAGGTTGGAAGCCTTACATACTTGGAGTATTTGAGCACAACTTCTATTCAAATCATTGGCTTGCCATTAAGCAATGCCTACAAGAGAAAAAGATCTAAGGAACTAGGCTAAAGGGTAAATTAAAGCAAAAATAAGAGAAAGAGGAGGAGGAGGAAGAAGAGGAGGAAGCAGAGGAGGAAGAAAAAGAACAACAACAAGAAAAGAGGGGCGCCTAGGTGGCTCAGTGGGTTAAGCCGCTGCCTTCGGCTCAGGTCATGATCTCAGGGTCCTGGGATCGAGCCCCGCATCAGGCTCTCTGCTCAGCAGGGAGCCTGCTTCCTCCTCTCTCTCTGCCTGCCTCTCTGCCTGCTTGTGATCTCTCTCTGTCAAATAAATAAATAAAATCTTTAAAAAAAAAAAAACAACAAGAAAAGAAATTGAGCAGAGGTATCGAAGACTGAAGTTAATTTCAGGTTACTAAAACAAACAAGCAAAACTCAGAAAAATAAAATATAATCCTCTTTTGCTACATACATTATCTAAAATATCTCCTTTTCAACAAAACAAGTAGACATGCATAGAAGGAGGAAATTGTGACCTACACTATTAAGGAAAAAAAAAAACAGGTAGTAGAGACTAACTCTATGTGCAACTAGGTTTCAAAGAAAAACCTTGAGGCCATATATATATATAGACACACAAAGAATTAAAGAGGAATATGATAAAAACTCAATCAGAAATATCAATTGAAAATAGAAATGATAAAAAAAAAAAGTCGAGTGGCTGTTATAGAGGTGAAAAGAACAAAAACTGAAATGCAAGTTTCACTAGACAAGCTGAACAATGTATTTAAAAGAAGAGAGGTATCAGCACACTTAAAGATAGATATTAAAAACCCAACCCCAAAAAACAGAAAATACACCAAGTATATAAATAAAAGCCACAATGAAAGCCATGATGAGGTATCACTACACATCTATGATAAGGGCAAAAAACAAAGAAAACAACAACAACAACAAAACCACTGACAACATCATATGTAGTGAGGATGCAGAACCACTGGATCTCAAACTTACTGGTAGGAATACACAGTGGTACAGCCATTCCGATAAATAGCTTGGCACTTTCTTAAAAAGTTAAACATACTTCCAAGTAATTGTATTTTAGCATAGTTGTAAAGAAATTAATATAAGTTTTCATTTCTTCATACAAATGTTCATAACAGTTTTACTTGCAGCAGCCAACAACTAAAAGCAATACAAATGCCCTTTTATGAGCATATGGACAAAGTCATGCATTCATACAAGGGAATACTACTCAGTGATAAAAAGGAACAAACTATTAACACATGTAACAATTTAGATGGGGCTCAGAAGCATCCTGCTAGGTAAAAAAATACAATTTCCAAAGATTACATACTGAATTACTTTATTTATATAACACTCTCAAAATGAATTATAGTGATTAGCACTAGGTGGAAGATACAACTATATAGTGGTAGCATTGAAAGTTTTTTGTGGTGATGGAAGTTCTGTATCCTGATTATTGTGATGGTCACACAGATCTATTTTGCAACTCATATGATGGAAGTTTATTTTTTAAATAAAATATTTTAAAAAACCCTCATATTTCAGCCTTCACATTTAAAGAGGGGAAGTCATTACTCATGTCTTTACAGAAACAAAAAAGAATTTTTTAACACAGAACTTTTAACACACAAAGAAAGTACTTGTACTTGTAGGCAAGTACATTTATCCAGAATTTATAACTTATGAGTGAAAGAGTAAAACTGTAATTAGAAGACTGTAATAACTCACATAGGAAGAGTTTATTCTCACAGATCATGAGAACAAAGTACTCCACAAGGATCCCTAAATGCATGGATTTTCTTTGGTCCCTCCTCTTTCATGATATTGAAGGGTGAGTTTAGCTTCCCCCAAAAGAGCTCCCTGAGTAAAATTCTTTTACATTTACTACCATGTCTCCAAGTCCCCTGATAAAGAAATAAAGAGAGAACACCTAATACTTACCATTGTTTTTCATCCCAGGAGATATTTGCTCCCTTAGAATATTACAGTGAATTTATCCAATATCCAAAGATAATTACACTCACTGCAATTTATCACATGGCCCTAAAAAACTAACTCATCCAACTAAAATCAATAGTGTAATATAAATATCAATATAATATATTCACAGAAATATAAGATTGAAAACTGGAATCAACAATATGGTCTGTATTGAGTATAGCAAATTCTATTTGCTTATCCTACAGCTTTAGGTGATGATCATGTCTATACAGCCTTTTAGTTTTCTTCAGAATCATTACTTATTTCTCCTTTGTTAAACACACACTCACACACATGTGCATACATGCACATATATTAAATATAGAAATACCAATTCCATAGTAACTAAAATATACAGTCCTCGTGCCAAATAAATCGATAAACAGCAAAAAAGTATTTTTTATCAATAGAATACAACTGCAAGAAATACTGCTTTATATAGAATAAGTTAATATTTAATATTCTTACTCAGAATAATTGAATTCCTTAGAAACACAGGCTCTGATATTTTTTATTCTATGTATTAGTTTTGTCTACATTTTGTGAATGTATAAAAACACATTTATACCTGTTTCTAAGCAAACACCCGTTTATCCCTTCTTTCCTTCTTCCCTCCTTCCTTCCCTCCCTCCCTCCTTCCTTCCTTTCTTTCTATTTCTTTCTTTCTTCCGTTCTCCCTTCTTTTCTCCCTCCCTCCCTCTATCCTTTCCCTTCCTTTCTCTTCTCTTTCTTTTTTCTTGTAGGCTCCATGTCCAGAATGGAGCCTAATGTGGGACTTGAGCTGAGATCAAGAGTCAGATGCCTAACCGACTGAGTCACCCAGGTGCCCTAGGACTCTACTTCTTTTTTTCTAAGATTTATTTACTGGGACACCTGGGTTTCTCAGTTAAGCAGCTGCCTTTGGCTCAGGTCATGATCCTGGAGTTCTGGGATCTAGTGCCGCATCAGGCACTTTGCTGAGCGGGGAACCTGCTTCTCTCTTTGCCTCTGCCTGCTTGTGCACTCACTCTCTCTCTCTCTCTGACAAATAAATAAGTAAAATCTTTTTAAGAAAGATTTTATTTATCTATTTTAGAAAGAGAGTGTATGCAAGTGGGGGAGGATCAGGGGAAAAGTATCTTCAAGCAGACTCCCCACTGAGCTGGGAGCCCAATGTAGGCTTGATTTCACAACCCATGAGATCATGACCAGAACCAAAACCAAAAGTCAGATGCCGAACTAACTGAGCCACCCAACGACCCCAAGACTCTTACTTCTTAAGATTAAAAAACAACATGGTAATTTCAAATTTTAATTTCTTTTTTTTCTCACTTCTTGTTTTCCAGTTCCAAATCAAAGATAATCTCATGTCTGTGGACCTCATCACATTTCTGATTTTCATATCACACCCTTACTTTAACCATTAAAATATAAGGCTCAGGACCACCTGGGTGGCTCAGTCAGTTAAGCCTATGGCTATTGATCTCAGCTCAGGTCTAAAAAACAAACAAACAAAACCCAGGAGGTTCAAAATATAACTGTAGGAAGTGTCCCAGTGGGGTGACTTGCAGGATGTCAGAGTAAGGATCACAGTGGAATATCTCCCCAACAAAACAATAATTTAGGGGCGCCTAGGTGGCTCAGTGGGTTAAAGCCTCTGCCTTCGGCTCAGGTCATGATTCCAGGGTCCTGGGATCGAGCCCCACATCGGGCTCTCTGCTTGGCAGGGAGCCTGCTTCCTCCTCTCTCTCTGCCTGCCTCTCTGCCTACTTGTGATCTCTGTCTGTCAAATAAATAAATAAAACCTTAAAAAAAAAAAAACAATAATTTAACTGGTAAAACAAATATTAAATACAATATATAATGCCTCCAGGAATTATTCTAATGGTATAAATTAAGTGAAGAAACATTTGTCCCAAGAAATCTGTTAAATTTAGATATGAACAATAAGAGTTTGTGACATTTGAGTGTGTGACACATCACCCACTTCCTTATAATTCTGTGCTATGGAAGCTCTACTTCAGTAATTCTAATCTAAGAAGGAGCAACCAAGAAGATGGTGTCTCCCTCTTGCCACAGCTTCCAATTTTGCTACAGTTTTACCCATAGAGGGACAGAGTCCCAGTGTTTTCCATTCACCTCTGCCCCTAGTCCATATTATAGAAATTCTATTCCAAGAAAGTACAGCAGAGAGGACTTGGTCCCCTTCCCCTTAACCAGCCCCTATATGCAGGACAGAATCTCTACTCCTGGAATAGAAGCTCAAAAAATATGGGTAGCTTGATTACCAAGCTTCAGCTTGCTTGATAGCATAGGCATGTTATTCCAGGAGATGATAATTTCTACCCCTAGCACCAGTATAATGGAGTAGGGTTTCTGTTTAGAAGAGAATCAGGCCATAAGAATGAAAAACTCCACAGTTCTGCCTTACAGAACTGACTTCATTTGGAACATGGCTACAAATCCTATATCTGATGATGGACTGAAAACAGAACTCTTACCACTCAGTAATAAAGAGATAAGCCAATTACAGTGTAGGCAAAGAATTTGAACAGATATTTCTTCCAAGCATATATACAAATAACCATAAGACATATATGCAAATGACCATAAGCACATAGAGAAATAGAAATTGAAACCACAATTAGGTATTTCTTTAACTTCACTACAATGACTATAATTAAAAGGACAGGTGATAACAAGTGTTGACAAGGAAGCAGAGACATGGAAGTTTTTCATAATAACATTTATATCAAAGGAGTCCCAGAAGAATAGAGAGAAAAGGGGACAGGTTTATTTGAGGAAATGAGAGATGAAAACTTCCTTAATTTGGGAAAGGAAATAGATTTCCAAATCCAGGAAGCACAGAGAATTCCTATCAAAATAAACAAAAGCAGGTCAATGCCAAGACATTTCATAGTTAAATTTGCAAAATACAGAGTTAAAAAATAAAATCCTAAGAGCAACAAGACAAAAGAAGTACCTAACTTATAAGGGAAGACAAATAAGTCTAGCACTAGATCTCTCTACAAAAACTTGGCAAGCCTGAAGCAAGTGGCAGGATATATTCAAAGTGTTGAATGGGGAAAACCTGCAGCCAAGAATACTCTATTCAGCAAAGCTATCATTCAGAATAGAAAGATAGATAGAGATTCCCAGACAAACAAAAACTATGGGAACTTGTGACCACTTAGCCAGACCTGTGAGAAAGATTAAAAGGGACTCTTTGGGGGGAAAGAAAGACCAAAAGCAAGAAAGACTAGAAAGGAACAAAAAAAAAAAAAAAAAATCTCCAGAAACAACAACAAGGTAAGTAATACAATGGCAACAAATCCATACCTATCAATAATTACTCTGAATGTAAATGGACTCAGTGCTCCAATCAAGACATAGGGTGTCAAAATGGGTAGGAAAACAAGACCCTGCAAGAGACATTATTGCCTGTAAGAGCATTTTAGACCTAAAGATACCTGCATTTTAGACCTAAAGATAACTGTAGATTGAAATGAAGTGGTGAAGAACCATTTACCATGCAAATTGACATCTAAAGAAAGCCAGAGTAGCAATACTTACTTTATCAGACAAACTAGATTTAAAATCAAAAACTATAATAAGAGTTGAAGAAGGGCAGTATATCACAATAGAGGGGTCTATCCAACAAAATGATCTAACAATTGTAAATATATAAAACAATTAATAACAAACATTTAAGAAATTCATTGATAATAACACATTAATACTAAGGGACTTTTATACTGACTTAAAGCAATGGATAAATCATCTAAGCAGAAAATCAACAAGGGAACAGTGACTTTGAATGATGCAATGGACCAGGTGGACTTAATAAATGTAGTCAGAACATGTCAGCCTAAAGCAGCAGAAAACACATTACTTTCAAGTGCACATGGGACATTCAACAGAATAGATAGCATACTAGGTAACAGATCAGGCCTCAGTAAGTACAAAAAAAATTGAGATCATACCATGCATATTTTCTGACCAGAATGCTTTGAAACTTGAAGTAAACCAGAAGAAAAAATATTGGAACGAACACAAATATACGGAGGTTAAAGAACATCCTACTAAATAATGAATGAGAAGAAATTTAAAAAAAAAAAACATGGAAACAAATGAAAATGAAAACATAATGCTAACAGACCTTCAGGATGCAGCTGAAGCAGTTAGAAGAGGGAAATATGTAGCAATACAGGCCTACCTCAAGAAACATAAAAAATCTCAAATATAGAAGGTAAGCTTACACTGGAAGGAGCTAGAAAAAGAACAACAAATGAAACCTAAAGCCAGACCAAGAAGGGAAATTATAAGACTACAGCAGAAATAAATGATATAGAAATAAACAAAGAAAAAAGAGTAGCTCAATGAAACCAGGAGTTGGTTCTTTGAAAAAATCAGAAAATCAATAAACTGTTAACCAGACACATCAAAAAGGAAAGAGAAAGAACTCATACAAATAAAATCAAAATGAGAGAAGAGAAACCACAACCAACTCCACAAAAATTCAAACAATTATAAAAGAATACTATGAGAAACTATATGCCAACAAATTGGTCAATCTTGAAGAAATGGATAAATTCTTAGAAACAAAGCTACCTAAGCTGAAATAAGAATAAATAGAACATTTAAACAGACCCATAACCAGCAAGAAATTGAATCAGTAGCCAAAAATCTCCCACCAAACAAAAATCCGGGACCCAATGGATTTACAAGGAAATTCTGCCAAACATTTAAAGAAGAATTAATACCAATTCTTCTCAAAGTACTCCAAAAATAGGATGGAAGAAACTTCCAAATGCATTCTACAAAAGCAACATTACCTTGATCCCAAAACCAGACAATGACCCCATTAAAAAAGAAAACTACAGGCCAATATCCCTGATGAATATGGATGTAAAAATTTTCAGCAAATTACTAGCAAATCAAAACCAACAGAACATTAAAAGAATTACATGCTACAATCAAATGGGATTTCTTGCTGGATTGCAGGAATGGTCCAGTATTCACAAATCAATCAACATGATCCACCACATTGACAAAAGAAAAGATAAGAACCATATGATGTGCTCAATAGATGCAGGGGCAAAAAAAAAACAAAAACAAAAACAAAAAACAAAAAACCAACATTTGACAAAGTATGCATCATTCTTGAAAAAAACCCTCAGCAAAATAGGGATAGAGGGAACATATCTCAGCATCATAAAGGCCATATATAAAAGACACTCAGCTAATATCTTCATTGGGAAAAAACTGAGCGCCTTTCCCCTAAGGTCAAGTAAAAACCTAGGATGTCTACTCTAACCACTGTTATTTATCATACTACTGGAAGTCCTAGTCTCAGGAATCAGACAACAAAAAGAAATCAAAGGCACCCAAATTAACAAGGAAGAATTCAATCTTTAAATATTTACAGTCTGCATCATACTCTCTGTAGATAACCCAGAAGATCCTACCAAAATATTGTTAAAACTGATAAGACAAATTTAGTAAAGTCTCATGATACAAAATCAACATACAGAAATCTGTTACATGTCTATACACCAAAAATGAAACAGCAGAAAGAGAAATCAAGGAATAATCCCATATACAAATGGCACCAAACCATAATATACCTAGGAATAAACCTAACCAAAGAGATAAAAGAACTGTACTCTGAAAACTGTAAAACATTGATGAAAGAAATTGAAGATGACACAAAGAAATGGAAAAACATTCCATGCTCATGGTTTAGAAGAATAAATATTGTTAAAATGTCTATATTACCCAAAGCAATATACCCACTTAATGCAATCCCTATTAAAATACCACCAGCATTCTTCACAGAGCTAGAACAAACAATTTTTAAATTTTTCTGGAACCACAAAAGACCCCAAATAGCCAAAGCAATCTTGAAAAAGCAAAACAAAGCTGGAGGCATCACAATTCAGGACTTAAATTTATATTACAAAGCTATAGACATCAAGGCGGTTTGGTATGGGCACAAAAACACATAGATCAATGGAACAGAATAGAAAACCCAGAAATGGATCCACAACTCTACGGTCAACTAATCTTTGACAAAGTAGGAAAGAATATCCAATGGAAAAAAGACAGTCTCTTCAACAAATACGTTGAAAAATTTGGACAGCCACATGCAGAAGAATGAAACTGGACCATTTTCTTATACCATACACAAAAATAAATTCAAAATGTGTGAAAGACCTAAATGTGAGACAGGAAACCATGAAAATCCTAGAGGAGAACACAGGCAGCAGTCTCTTTGACATTGGCCATAGAAACTTCTTACCTGATTTATAACTTGAGGAAAGTGAAATAAAAGCAAAAATGAATTATTGGGACTTCATCAAGATTAAAAGCTTCTGCGTAGTGAAGGAAACAATCAACAAAACTAAAAGGCAACTTATGGAACGGGAGAAGATATTTGCAAATGATCTATCTGATAAAGGGTTAGTATCCAAAATCTATAAATAAGTTATCAACTCAACACCCAAAAAGCAATTAATCCTGTAAAAAATGGTCTGAACACATGATTAGATATTTTTTCCAAAGAAAACATAGAAATATAGCCAACAGACACATGAAGAGATGCTCAACATCACTCATCATCAGGAAACCACAAATCAAAACTACAATGAGATATCAACTCATACCTGTCAGAATGGCTAAGACGAACAATGCAGGAAACAACAGTTGGTGAGGATGGGGAGAGAGAGGAACCCTCTTACACTGTTGGTGGAAATGCAGGCTGGTGCAGCCACTCCAGAAAACAGTGTGGAGGTTCCTCAAAAAGCTAAAAACAGGACTACCCTTCGAGCCAACCATTGCCCTACTAGATATTTACCGAAACAAAACAAAACTGCTGACTGAAGGGATACATGTTTATAGCAGCATTATCAGCAATAGCCTAGGACTTTACCTAGGCTGCCAGATATACTGTTATTTGTTGTTATGGCAATTTAGGGTGTAACATAAGTATCAGTATTTTCTAGGACAAATCATTTAAACTCAAACCAGGAAACTATGTCCAAATGTATGAGTACAAGAGATTATTAGTATTGGTATTAATATTGGTGTTAGTTTCTTAGGGCCTCCATAACAAACTACCAAATGCTCAGTGGCTTAAACAATAGAAATTTGTTTTCTCACAATTCTGAAGGCTAGAAATCTGAGACCGAAGTGTCAGCAGGCATGCTCCCTCTCAAGGCACTAGGGAAGGATCTGTTCCAGAACGCTCTTTTATCTTCTGGTCATTCCTTGGCTTGTGGCAGTATAACTACAATCTTCATGTATTTCCCTGTATGTTATCTATGTCCAAATCTCCCCTTTTTATAAGGACATCAATCAAATTTGATTAGGGGCATACCCTTCTACAGTATGACTTCATCTTAACCAACTGTATTTGCAATGGCCTTATTTCCAAAACAGGTCTGAGGTACTAGGAGTTAGGACTTCAACATATGGATTTTGAGGTTACATATTCCACTCATAATAGGAAGCACAAGAACTAAGGGGCAGTATGTGTCTTACAGACACTGAGGCAGAAGAAATCCAGAAATAAATCTTGAATTGGGTACAGGGGAAGTGGTTTGTTTAAATACTAGAGAGAGATAGCCAAGGCAAGGGTTTAAAGTTGCTAATTTTTAAGGATGGATTACACATAATAATGTATTCAGATAGCAATAATTTAATGCTATCCATTTTTATATTATTTTAAAACATCTATATATTTAACTTTGCTGTTTAAAGTGTATCTCCTAGGGGTGCCTGGGTGGCTCAGTGGGTTAAGCCTCTGCCTTCGGCTCAGGTCATGATCTCAGGGTCCTGGAATTGAGCCCCACATCAGACTCTGCTCAGCGGGGAGCCTGCTTCCTCCTCTCTCTCTGCCTCCCTCTCTGCCTACTTGTGATCTCTCTCTCTCTGTCAAATAAATAAATAAAATCTTAAAAAAAAAAATTAAAAAAGTAAAAGTGTATCTCCTAGTTTGATTTAAGCAGTACACATGTATATGTATTATTACATAAATATATGGTAAGTATTTTTGAAGTAGAAAAGTACTTAAAACTACTAGTTATAGTTACTATCTAGAAAGATTTTATTTATTTATTTGAGGGAGAGAGAGAGCTTGAGAGAGAGAGAGAAAGAGATCATTAGTTGGGGGGGGTATAGAGAGACAATCAGGGTCCTTGCTGAGAAGGGAGTCTGATGTGGGACTTTATCCCAGGACCCTGAGATCCTGATCTGAGCTAAAGACAGACACTTAACCAAATGATCCACCCAGGTGCCCCTAGTGACGTTTTACAAAATAATTAAAAAATAATTTCAAATCATTGTCCTGGGACTAGCGTAGAAAAGAGCAATTATTTTGTTTTAAATATTCACATAATGTATGTTTTCAGACAAGAAAAATAAAAATATGTGTAACAAATCATAAGGAGAAAATGAAGGTAAGAATGTGGTTTATTTAGAAAAATTGACCTTTAGGTTACCAGTGAAGGCAGTGTCAATTCAGATTAAATGTGGAATAAATCCCATTATCCTAGTTATCCTAGATTCTGTTTCCCTTCTAGGTTCCATAACTGCACACACAACCATTTTTAAAGAGATCTATTTTGGTCTTTACATCTTGAACTACCAAAAACATTTACTTTCCTTTAAATATATAGTCAATTTTGAAACAAAAAGAGCAAAATCTTACACTTTAGAAAAGCTGCTAAAATACCAAAGTGAAACTAAGTCTAACTAAAAGGGATGATTTCTATAAATATAAAAAGAAGGCTGTACTTACATTGGAACTGCTACCATGATGGTTTTACTTCTTCACTGTAATCCATTAATTAGTATATTACATGAACATATATTTAAGTATTTTCCATTTGAAAAACATTTGTGGAATGAAGGCTTCCTTTGAAAAGATAAGAGAACAAGTGTCATTTGACATCTATGTAAACAATACACATCACAAAGAAATTCCAGAATTCCAATGTTTGTAAATGAAGAAACACTAATTTTGACATTATCGAAACTATCCCCTACAAGTATCTTAGAAGCTGATGGCATAAATTTTTTAATTAAACTTTTAATTAAATTAAACTTTTTAATTAATATAATTTCAAGCTAAGAAAAAATTTAAAAATAATAAACATTCCTATGATTTTTACTAAATTTATCAACTATTTACATTTGTTCTGTATCCTTTATCATTCTGTCTTTTGATACATGTACAAGAGTCAGCACCTATATCACATAATATCAAGAGTTATATAGATAAATAGAGAAATGTTAAATTTTATGAAATGTTTGAAATAATTTGGGAAATCAAGACCATTGTGTCTACATTCTTTGGTATGTATTTCCTAAAAGCAAAAATATTTTTAAAAATAAGCTCTATTTTCAAATTTTTAAAAATCAGGAAATTGAACTTTGATGCAATAATATTATCTACTCTACAATCCATATTCAAATTTGCTAAATTGTTGAAATAACTAAAATAATTTGAAGAGCAAAGTAGGAAGTTGGTACTAGTCAATTTCACAGAAATCCATTGGCTTGGGTTTATGTCCTAAATAACATGGTTTTTGAAAGTGGACTTTTAAGGGATTGGGCCTGACCAGACAGGGTGTTAAAGATTTTGAGGCACAAACTTCTTTGAGGTAGGGACATAGCTGTCTTGGCCTTGTGACCTCACTAATAACTGAAGTAGACAAATGAAACACTGAAATACTGCTAGCTTAGGTTTCCTGTAAGAAGCACTTGAGACTTGAACCCATATGCAATTAATTTATTAAAAAGTGCTTAGGGAAAGAAAGAGAGAGAGGGAGACAAACCAAGAACTAGACTTAACTGTAGAGAATAAACTGATGGTTACCAGAGGGAAGGTAGGTAGGGGGATGGGTGAAATAGGTGATAGGGATCAAGAAGAGCACTTGTGATGAGCACAGGGTGAAGTATGGAAGTGTTGAATCACTATTTTGTATACCTGAAGCCAATATTATACTGTATGTTAACTAACTGCAATTATAAAACAAACAAACTAACTAACAAAAACTTTAAAAATAAAGAAGTGCTTACAGAAGTAACTGGTGAGGGGCACCTGGGTGGCTCAGTTGGTTAAGCCTCTCCCTTCGGCTCAGTTCATGATCTCAAGGTTCTGGGATCAAGCCCTGCTTTGGGCTCTCTGCTCAGCGGGGAGCCTGCTTCCCCCCCTCTCTCTGTCTGCCTCTCTGTCTTCTTGTGATCTCTCTCTCTCTCTCTGTCAAATAAATAAATGAACTCTTAAAAAAAAGAAGAAGAAGAAGAAGTAACTGGTGAGGGAGTAACAAGACAGGGAAGGATAAAAAATCAAGAATAATTCCCAGCCTCAGCCTGAGGTCATAGTGAATTCTGCAACATAAATCACATCTTAGAGTTCTTCTGACTACTAGAAAGAAAGTTGGGATTTTAGATTCAGCTATCAATAAGTCATTTACACCTGAGTGGGTGTAAACTCCCAGGCACTTCCAGCTCTCTCTGGCTGAAGGAGAAGGGGGTTCCAGGACCAAATGACAAATCTCTGTAGATGATTGCAAGTGTCAACCATTAGAAGCAAAGCCCATAGAACCTGTAGTTGAGATCTGAGGGCTTTTGGATGGTCAATGACAGTGTCGGTGCTAGTGCCCCTATGAGACAGAGAGGAATACTGAATAGTCAGCTCCTGTCTTATGATTACTAAAAGTCACGTTTTTAGTGTTATACTTCCCACTTGACTACTGGAAAGATAATTATACTTCATGATAGAAGATTGGTAGGTTAACTATTATCTCTGAATTGGAGAGTGGGAGCTGAATATGTTTTTACATGTTGAACATACTATTTTACAACTTTTCACATTGTATCATTTAATCATTCAAATATGTCACTTCCGTTACATCTAGCGCCCACCAAACACTTCATAGCATAAATAAGAATAGAATTGTTTTTACATATTTATATTCATGTTTTCCATGGATATGTTGTTGAAAAGTTAATTGTACCTCCCTCTAAAGTATGAATAATCAGTGATTAGTAGTTCAAACATAAAGAAATGTTATTCAGGAATGCCTAGGGCCAAATATTCCAGGTTGGTCAGGTGGAAGGTCTAGAATGCTCCATCATTTTGTTTGTGTGTATATAAAATAGAACCTTGAAAGAGGTAGAGGCTGCCGCATCTAAAATATAGGTATGAGCCCTGTGTGGGTAAGGAGAAACTAGGCTTTGTTTAGGTGGAAACTGGATAACTCTGCAGGTAGAAGCCTGTCTTGTAAGTTCTTTGGCAATTGAGCTAAAACTTAACACTAGTATCTGGTTTATCAGGTTAGGTTGGCACCCATGGAGGCAGGGTTCAAATAGGTGTGACCAAGAGATGATGAGGTCAATATGTTCTTGTTGACATTCAAAAACTGAGTGTTCAGATGAGAATTAATCTTAAAAATGTTGTTTTTAAAATAATTCTGATTATTTTTTATCAATTATTGATCAATTATGAATATTTGATAGGGGGGCACCTGGGTGACTCAGTAGTTTAAACGTCTGCCTTTGGCTCAAGTTATGATCCCAGGGTCCTAGAATTGAGGCCCACATCGGGCTCCTTGTTCTGCTGGGAGCCTGCTTCTCTCTCTGCCCACCGCTCCGCTCCCTCTGCTTGTGCTCTCATGTGCACACTCTCTCTCTCTGTGTCAAGTAAATAAACAAAATCTTTAAAAATAAATAAATAAATAAAAATCCCATATGATGCTTTAGGTGCATGGTGATGATATGATGTTTAAATCATAATGTCCCTTGGTTGAGTTGTGTCATCGGAGCCATCATGTTCTAGGACATTTAAATATCTGGAAATATTTGGGCAACATAAATGGAAGCAGAAAACCAACAGCTGAGCTAATTTCCAGCAAGGGCATTTGCCTTTCAGGAAACCAGAAGTCTATAATGCAGAAGTAATCCAGACTGCTGAGTGTTAATTATATAATACTGAATAATCAATTTTAAGCACTATGAAGAAAAGATGAATAGGAGTAAAGTTGCAGGGCCGTTTTTAGGGTAGTGATAGAAGGCCTCTCTGTGGTGGTAACATTGAATAAGAAACCAAAATAAAGTGAACTTAGTGATATGATTATCAGGGGAAAGGTGTTTCAGGAAGAGGCAACCAAGTACAAAGGTTCTAAAATAGCAGTATGCTTGTTTTGTTGGAGGAGCAAAAATGAGACCAGTATGATCCAAGCAGAGCAAAGAAGAGCTAGAGAAATATGCAAGAGATCATAAAGATAAATAATTGATTTATGTGAAACTTAAAGTGGTAAGAATTTTCCATCTCAGTCTGAGTGAGTAGAAACTATTAGAGAGCAGGCATGGCCTGAAATGTTTAAAATGATCATACTGGCAGTGGTGGTGATTTTACTAGAGCAATCAATCTGGTTGTTGTAATGCCTTCAATATTCACTGGATATTGGCCTTGGGAAAATTCATAGAGATATTTGAAATTCAGTTACATCATTAGAGAATTTTCCAAAATATTTATTGTAGTGTGTTCCTTTCAGTTTAAATGAGAACGTGAGATCAGATAACTTTGTAAAGTATAAAGCATCAAATCAATACTAATTGTAGAGAACTGTATGATATTCTTTATACAAACCACCAGTGAAATCCAAGAAATAGACTAATTTTAACTGGGAAATATATAGGGCTCAATATAGTTACTTCCAGCTAAACACCACGTTTATTAATATTTTCCCCTAATAGAGCATCATTTTCAAGTAGGATATATGAAACATATATTTAACAAATAAATCTTTTATTCACTAACGCTTCTTTGCTTGTTAGCAGTTTACAAATTTAAGCACCTGAATGTTTGGCTTGTCAACAACATAAGAAGTGCAATTCTAACACATGAATCTACCAAGTTATTAGTTTTAAAAATGAGTTCAAGAATGCCTGGATGTCTCAGTCAGTTACGCATCCAACTCTTGGTTTTGGCTCAGGTCATGGTATCAGGGCTGTGGGATTGAGCCCTGGGTTAGGTTTCACACTAGGCATGAAGCCTACTTAAGTTTCTCTTTCTCCCTCTCTTACCCCTGTTTTTCCACCTCCTGCTCTCTCTCTCCCTCTAAAATAAATCAATAAATCTTTAAAAGAAATGAATTCAGTTTTTCAAAACTTTTCATAGCACCTCAGTTGATCTTAACTATGCTTTAAGTGAAGAGTTAGGGTACTTACAACATTCCTTTTTCAGAATTTTTGCCAGTGTAACAGTTACTGAAGAAATTTGCAATTATTTCTGAAAATGCTGTCTTTTTTACTTTGCAAATACTAACTTCAACAGCTTCCAAATAATAAATTAAACCCATAAGTGTAATTATAACTGTGATATTAAGGTAAACAATAAAAATGAGTCATAGTGTTCAAAAATGGTACCAGCCGCTTTGAGGAGTCCTTGATTGACCTCTGCAGAGTAAGTGAGGGTCTGGCAAAGAGAGTATTGTTCAGTAAAATGAGTTATTTCACCTACAGAGACAGCATACATTTGCCAAACAATGTAGGTTGGTTTTCACCACTTCCTTTCATTTTAGCAATCAATTTGAGAGCTGTACTAAAAGCAGTATAAAGTTCATTGTCCTCTGGCACAGAATCAGGTGGCACATTTAAATTTGGCTGTGTTATAAAAATCATGTAAACAATAAATTCTTTTACATGAAAATATGCCCAAGGTAAAATGCTTTCACTAAGTTTTATAGTGAATTAGAAAATAGAGAGTTTTTTTAAAAAATATTTTTAAATTAAAACTTTCTGATTAATTTGGTGGAAAGGATGTAATTTAAAAGATTCTACATGAATCAGTTACACTTGCTTATATTTTTAACTTCAAAAATTCACGTAGGTTTACTACTTTTTTTTTTTTCAAAAAAAATGTATAAAAGAATAGCTAACATTTTCCAGCATATATTTTGAGGAATCACTCTCCTAAATTGTTATGCACATTATCTCAATTAACAGTCTCTTAGAGTTGGTCACAGTATCATACTGTAATATAGATGAGAAACTGAGGCATTGAGTTGTTATTTTCCGAAGATCTCACAGAGAGTAAGTTGTCATGCCAAGATTCAACCCCAAGAAATTTGCACACTAACTGTATATCATTAGGCTTGTAAAGAATCATGGAAGAATGTGAAGTAAGGACAGACATGTTTATTAGACTTTTCAAATAATTAGATTTTTATTGTCAAGGTGGTATGTTTGTAAAGAAGATAATGGCTTTTTGCTTATAAAATTGGCATGATTTTTCTTCCAAATCCCAAAGAGGGCTGGAAATCATATAATACAATCTTTCTGAAAGGAATTTTGGCAAATGAATTAAAAGCTTTATAAGAGGCATAACTTTTGACCCAGCAATTCATCATTTGGAAAAGTAATTATAGATTATCAATGGTCAGGGGAGTTGGAGATAGAAAGTCATGAAGGTGGATTGCCTAAGGTAAAAGCACTGGTTTCTGTGTTGATTGTGTGAAGAATCCAGAAACATAAACCCCAGATTAGGAAGGATACAAAGTTATAATTGTGCCCCCCCAAAGAAAACACAGTTGTGTTCATACACAATTTTTAATTGAAACAATGTATTAACTGCTCAGAGAGAAATTGTTTTAGACTGAGGACATAACCATATAGCCATTCAATTTTCCTGAAGGACTTCATGACCTGATTCTTACATCCAGTTTGCTCCCACTGTTTGAAACTGAACAATGTAATTTTAAGATATGACCTTCTTAGGTCAATATCCTTTTTAGCAAATAAGGCATAGAATTTCATTCATTTCTAAGGTTCCCACCAGTAATCCACCTATTGAGCAAAAACATTGCAGTTTACACAGGAGAGCTCTTCCTGGTCTTTGGCTAACCTGGATACCATAATAGATTGGATCTGAGGCTTTGGTTCCTTTTCTTCCACTTTGGGGCATATAATTTGGATCTTGATACCCTAGGGTACCTTGATGTCCCTGCATGTTCTGCAGTATCTCTAAGAGCTCTAAGGAAGCAGAAGGGTAATCTCAACCAATCGCAAAATTACATTTACTATTACTAAAATATACATTTACTATTACTCTAATTTGATTATGTTTTTAGCCTTCTTATCTCAGGGGTAGCCTAACTCTACCTTTAAGCATAATGTTCTTAATGTTTCCTTGATACAGTTGAGTATGAAACTTCCTAGGGCATCAGAATTTGTTCTTCACTCTATCTGTGTTATCCATCCTTTGATATATGAATGGGTGAATCCCTCACTTCTCTCAAGACTTAAATGTCACTTTTCTAGTAAAGCTTTTATAATGATACCATTAGTGTTAACAAACATGTAAATTTTCTTACTTCCTTGAATAGACAGAAAACCACAGTACCCAATTCAATTACAGTCAGGTGTGACAATATGACAAATTTTGGCTTCTGACTTAGAAGAAATAAAGAGTGTCATGTTTAGAGTCAATCATGTTACAGAGGCAATGACCAGTAACCCATAACCAATACGGTGACTTGCTCATATCCATTCCAGCAAACATGAAAGTCTTGTGTTGTTGGAATGGAGCCAGAATTTGGATCCCTGTGTCACCATTCAGGAAGAAGTTGCCATAAAGAGCTGCCAGATCACAGAAATTTACATGAGTCAACAAGATACATTTATATGTTAAACCAATTAAAACCTGAAAGCTAATTTTTTACTGCAATTTAGCCTACCTGATATAGTTTCTTTAAACATACAACTTAAAATTATAACCCCTTCCCCAAGCATTTTCTCATCTTCCTCCCTTTTTATTAATTTTGTTCATAGAATTTATCATCTAACATATCATGTCATTTAAGTTTTATTTTTAAAATTCTTGCTATCACTATCAGAGCATTATTCAACTGTAGCTACAAGGGGACAGAAATTTTTTTCTGCAATGTCTCTGCTGTATCTGCAGCACAAAGTAGGTGTTAAACAAATCTTGTAGAAAAATAAATTACTGGGCGCCTGGGTGGCTCAGTGGGTTAAGCCGCTGCCTTCGGCTCAGGTCATGATCCCAGGTCCTGGGTTCAAGCCCCACATCGGGCTTTCTGCTCAGCAGGGAGCCTGCTTCCTCCTCTCTCTCTGCCTGCCTCTCTGCCTACTTGTGATTTCTCTCTGTCAAATAAATAAATAAAATCTTTAAAAAAAAAAAAGAAAAATAAATTACTAAGAAAGTCTGAATTGATTTAAGATTTAGAAAATTGAGTTTGCACTTCTGACTTTTGACTATTTTCTTCCTATGTTTATATATTTTTTAAGAAAGAGTAGTTATTATTTATCTTTGCTGTATAATTTCTCATAGCTTGAGTAAAATTCAATTAATTAGATGGTGTTCATGAATCAAAAAGTAATTTGACAGTTCCTTTTTAAGTTATTACTATTGATATGGATACTGTAATTATTGCAATTCAGTCTAGTCATATGAACGAGTTTTGAATTTCCTTTCTTTGGGTTTCATCCAAAATTCATGATTTTCCACATTTATTCATGTTTTCAAATCCTTAATATTTATTCTATGATGGGGTGAAAGTGTATAGAAATTTTAGTTTATTGAAAAAAAATGAAGGTTCTGAGTTTAAAAAAAATTGTTGACTCAGTATTCATCTTTCTCATATATTTTCTTAGAAATGTTATAATATTCAATTTTTAATTTATCCTTAGAAAGACATTGTTTATGAGAGTATCTAAACTGCTACATATTTGACATATTTCTTACTTCCTGCAAGTAAAACTTTGAGAACTTTGTTATATACAGCTCATTTAATTTTGTGGAAAGAAAAAAAAATAGAAAACATAGTATGAAATGACTTACATATTTCTAATCATTTACTGCATATTTGCATATTTTGGAGAGAAAGCACTTGTCTTCTAAGAGAGTTATTACATGATTACCAGTTTGTCCTGTTCTTTTTTTTTTTTTTTTTTAAATCCTGGGTTCTTAAAGACATTAGAATGACTTTCCAAAACATTTTATCAGTAATTACTGTCATGGCCTTTGTAGAAACTGTATAAAAATAAGGCACTTATTTTTACTTTTTGAACAATTTTTACTTTTAAAAACAAAACAATGTTTTAGTGAATTACATCATTTTGTTCTGCTATGTCTGCTACTTGTGTCTTACTCTGTCTCTCTCATTCTTATCCTCATCTTGGGGAAGACAATTCAATAGCTATCAGACAAATATATTCCTTGAGAAGATCACCTCTCTCTCTCTCTCTTTCTATATCTATCTATCTATAAATATATATACATATGCATATTTATACAGAAATATATAGAAGTAGAGATATAGACAATAATATAGATATAGGTATATATACAACATAATAAATTATATACACAACATAATAATACATACTGCATAGTATATAGTAACAATATTATATATCATCTATTACCATATTATTTAAATGTAACAGTATTTTAAGATTAAAAATAAATATAATTATTAGGTATTTTAACCTACATGAATCAAAAGGACAATTAAAAAATGCCTTTTATTGGGGCACCTGAGTGGTGCAGTTGTTTAAGCATCTGACTCTTCCTTTCAGCTCAAGTGCTGATCTCATGGTCGTGAGGTCAAGCCCCATGTTAGGCTTGGTGCCCAGGGCAAAATCTGCTTGATATTTTCTCTCTCCCTCTGCCCCTCCCCCGACCTATGCATGCACATGCTCTCTCTCAAATAAATAAATCTCTTAAAAAATGGCTTTTATATTTGATCCAAAACTATGATCTTTCTTTTCTTAAGTAAAAGGTGTATAAATATATGTTTTTATGTTGAACATAGGTTACTACTCGATTAATACTGGATCATTGTCCTCCAGTTTTATACAGATTTATAATAAAATATTAAACTTATGTAATATCAACACATGGACTTGTTTTACACAAGCTCAGTTCCAGTCACTTAAAAATTACATAATTTAACTATATGTAATTAGCCATAATTACATATAGCCATGATTACATATAGCCATTATAGGATAATTTGATATTTCAAAGAATTGCTTCATCACTAGGAAAATGCATTTTTTAACTTTCTACATCCTCTCTTCATTTACTTTAACCAAAAAAGGCCAATAACCCAACTCTCTGAAGCATAGCACCACCTTACTCATTCATCTATAAGCGAATTTCATATTATTCAGGAAATAAAGTTTTTCTCCGTGATTTCAGTCACCCCTTAAAAATGTTTCTCTTTCTGTTTTCTGCATAGGATTTTATTTAATTATCCCACATTATGTTTGTCTTTAATTATTTAGATTTACATTTTAAGAATGTGATAGGTGGAAATGAGAAAATGCTGAATTATATAAATGTGTAAAGAGAACCTAACATATTATTTTGAGTATAGACAAAATACCAGAACACTTCTATTGTTAAAACTACCAAAGGATGAAGATCCTACAGGTAGTTGTCATGGTGTGGGGGCTAGGGTTTGGAATAAAGTGTTTTGTTTTGTTTTTTTTAAACATCCTATTTATTTCAGAGAGAAAGAAGGAGAGACGCACAAGCGGGGGAGAGGGAGACGCAAGCTCCCCACCAAGCAGGAAGCCCAATGCAGGGCTGGATCCCAGGACCCTGGGATCATGACCTGAGCTGAAAGCAGACACTTAACCAACTGAGTCACCCAGGCATCCCAGGAATGAAGTGTTTTAACATGGTTAGTTCTTAAAATATATACCACAGAACCTCTGCAATATTATGTAGTATGCTTAATAGGAAACTTACTTAACTCAATATATTCACCCAAATTAATGCCCCTTTTAATATTTTCAGGAGCAATGAGATTTTTTTTTCTATATCTTAAGACTTAGAAAATACATCTTTCTATGTAATCCTGACTCTAGAATCTGTTAGTTTTCACACACACACACACACACACACACACAAAGAAAACAAATAAAGGAGTGGAAAATGAAAAATAGATTACAAACAAAAACAAATGAACCAAATCATGTTTCAAATGAATTACATAACTACCATGAAATTCATGGAAAGGTATTAACCCAAGTGATTTTTTTAGTCAGTATTTGGATGGTATATCCTCAGGCTAAGAAAAATGAACTCTAAAAATATTGAACCCTATACTTAATACACAGAGTCATGGTTAGAAATTCTGAAACTACTTTTTGGATATTCAATGATTGAGTGATTATATAAATTTATTGTGGATAACTGGAGCTTGGTTTCTCACTGTGGAGATAGAAGCTATAAATATATAACAGAAGGATAAAATAAGCCTCTGCTGATTGATTGGAATGGGAGGTGTCAGTATGAACTCATGTGTTTATGCAGAAACACCTACTGATACATGTTCAGATACAAATGTATATAGGCATAAATAAAGATACATATAGTTTTGAATACAGATTGATCTATAGATTCACATGTATCTCCATATTTACATATATATGTGTGTATTTATGTACACATGTCTGCAGACAGATAAATATATATTCAATCTAGAGCAATGATTTTCTAGTGTCTATGAACTCAACTCATGCCCAAGTCATGGTTGGTACATTGTATTCTTTG
This sequence comes from Lutra lutra, assembly GCF_902655055.1. NCBI lineage: Eukaryota > Metazoa > Chordata > Mammalia > Carnivora > Mustelidae > Lutra > Lutra lutra. Next base: position 89,551,109 of record NC_062278.1, read on the forward strand.
CTGAAAAGAACTGTTAATCCAGGGTGCCTGGGTAGCTCAGTTGGTTAAGCGTCTGCCTTTGGCTTAGGTCATGATCCTGGGGTCGTAGGATCAAGCCCCAGGTCAGGCTCCATGCTCAGCAGGGAATTTGCATCTCCCTCTCCCTTTGCCCCTTCCCCCACTTGTGCTCTGGCTTTCTCAAATAAATAAATAAAATCTTAAAAAAAAAAATCTGTTAATCCTTGGGAAAAGGCCTGATTCCAGGACAAGAGCCGCAAAAGTTCAAGATGAATCTGGAATATCTTGTCTGGAAAGCAAGTAAGAGCTGAAGGAATAAGAAGGACAAGCCAAAAGATAGAAAAAGGAGCTTAAAGGGTCTTCCCTTCAATATGGGGCAATTGTGCCACAAATAAAGGGTTATTACCTACTAAATAATTTAAAAATCTTTGAGTCCACCTTGGTATAAAGAAATGACAAAGAAAAGCCCTTCTTCGCAGTAGAAAAACAGACATAAATAAGTAATTATTAAAAGAAATCATTGAGAAATCACTACTTCAAAAACACTGTTGTAATAACTTATTTAGCCAAGAATCATCATGAATACTAAAATTGTTGGGTGAAAGTTTGAAGATTATAAGTTTATTGGTATAGGATTAAAGTATCTTGTCCAAAAATAGTTGTGAAATACAAAAAGAAATAAATAGTAACTCTCCACTAAAGAAATCTCTCTGGCCTTACCTTAATTATGTGAATAAAATTAACAGCACCAGTACTGAATCATATGAATTCCATGAGTTTCCTGACACAGTGCACTTTTAGAAAAATAAATATATATTGAACTAAAATCTATATTACTAAAATTGAGTAAAGTTATATTGAGATTTTCTTAATATGAAATAGGTGCCACAGTATAAAAAATGTTCGCTGCTTTTTTATGGTTATAATCTTACTTGCACATTATTTGCCAAAAGTGTATCACTAGAATCTAAAAGTGAGGTAACATTAGAAAACCCCAATGTGTGTATATATATGTAGGACATGAAACTAGTTTAAAATTGCACCATTTTAGGAATCTAGATTAAAAATTATATTAACCCTTTGATTCTTCTCAAAACTTTTCTCTGTCTTCAATTCTTACAGTTAAAAGAAAGTATTGTTAGAAAAAAAGAGAACATTTAATATTAATGAAAGTTCAATACACATACACATTTAAAAAAATCTTTTAATCACTTTTTTATAGTGAGAGAATAATGTCTTTACCTTCTGCATTCTGACTGGTAAGTGAAGTTCATTAGTTATTTTGAATTCATATTTTTCTTGCAAAATATTATTAAGTGAAGCCAACAATAACTATTACGTGCTGCTATTAACTCAATTACCAGCCCTTCCCCTGGAGCTACAGGCTTTATGGTATATTGTCTGCTTCACATGTAACATAAGGCAATATTTGTATTCTAAAAATTACTTAAAATAGATTACCATATTGCCAACACCAAGCATTTATTCCCATTCTGCTTGCCAATAAATGTTAAGATCCTTCCACATATTATGTATTTTGCTTTATCAGTAGTCCATCACTAATAATATGTATGCCGGTCTGAATGGGCTTGGTTACACAGTAGTAATAAAAGACTGCAACATCTTTAGTGATTTTAAAAAGCAAACACTTAGGGTGACTGGGTGGCTCAGATGATTGTCTGCCTTTGGCTCAGGTCATGATCGCAGGGTTCTGGGATTGAGTCCTGTGTTGGGATCCATGCTCAGTGGGAAGGCTGCTTCTATCTTTACCTCTTGCCCCCTGCTCCTGATCTCTCTCTTTTTCACTCTCTCCCTCTCAAATAAATAAGTAAAATATTTAAAAAAATGACAAACATTTAATTTTGGTGGAAAAAGCATAACTACCACAGTTTTTTTTTCTGAAAATTTAATGCATTTCTTCCTTAAAATATTATATCATGTTCATAATGCTTGTAATAGTTTATGTGTGTCAGTCAGTACACTTAACTGAAATCAGTGGTCTTCATTGAGTGCTATTCTTTATGCATTAAAAATAATGAAGTTTTGGAAAAGTAGAGTTATTGTTCCTTATTTACATTATGACAGAAATGGAAGGTTAAATGTTAATGATTTTGATTAACTTATAATTGAATATTATTTAATGTAATATTTAATTATACAGAAGATGAGCAAGAGTTTTCTAGTTGAGTGGATTCTAAAATGGTTATATTCATGCATATAAATAAATCATTAGTGTGTACAAATACAATGAATATGATTGATTTTTTTCTCATGATAAATACCCTTCTCTTTACCTTAGAAAGCAAAGCTAGTGAAGCATTTATAAATATCCATATAAATCATAATATACATTTTAATGATATTACTCATGAGATTTTATAAGTAAAAGCACTCTAGATATTACTAATAATTATTTTTACTTATTTTTAAATTATCATTTACATTTAAGTTTGATATATTACAAATATTATCTTCCAGTAACAAATTAGTTTGCTAGAGCTGCCATAGCAAATACCACAGACTGAGTGGTTTAAACAATACAAAGATGTATCCTTATAATACTGAAATCTGTAAGTCCAAGATCCAGATTTTGTCAGGACTGGTTTCATTCTGAGGGCCTCTCTCCTTGGCTTGTAGATCCATTTTCTTCCAGTGTGCTCATGATCTTTCTCTTGTGTATGTCTTTGTCTTGATCTCTTCCTTTTATAAAGATACCAGTCACATTGGATTAGGGATAACCATGATGACTTCATTTTAATTTAATTACCTCTTGAGATGACTTATCTTCAAATATAGTCACATTTTGAGGCACTGGAGGTCAGAACCTGATCATATCAATTTTAGGGGACACATTTCAGCCATTAACAGGTAACTAGAGTTATTAGGTTGTGTTATTTTAACTAAAATATACATTAATGAAGTTGGGCAAAGTTATATTAGGATTTTCCTACTATTAAATAGGTGCCATGAATAAGAAACATTCACTGTTTTGTGGTTTATAATCCGATAGGGAGATTTGTTGTAAGGAAAGATGTACCAAAAAGCATTTATTTATTTTGTCTACCCAGCACTCCATTTCTTTCTTCTTCAAAGGGTAATATATGGGTGATTTGTATCCTGCTTACTCATATGGTTTTGGGGGTCTATTCATATTAGACCTGCTCCACTGGTATAAGGAGTAAGCACATAACAAATGAGCACCCTTGTCTCTTTTATATATTAAATGGCCTAGTTCTGGGACTAATTTTCTAACAGAGGAAAAGAAACAAAAAGAAAAACCCCCAAAAGTTCCCTAGGAATTACTGTAGTGGTAGAGGAGGATCTTTCATTTTTATTTGTGGAATTATGAGTTGTGATTCCAGAATTTTTTTAATTTAAATTCAATTAGCCAACATAGAGTACATCATTAGTTTTTGATATAATGTTCAGTGATTCATTAGTTGAGTATAACACCCAGTGGTAATCACATCATGTGCCTTCCTTAATGCCCAGCACCCAGTCACCCCATCCCCCACCCCCCTCCATTCTACATTCCTATTTGTTTCCCAGAGTCAAGAGTCTCCATGGTTTGTCTCCCTCTCTGATTTTTTTTCTCATTCAGTTTTCCCTACCTTCCCCTATTGTCCTCTGCATTATTCCTTATATACCACATATGAGTGAAGCTATATGATAATTGTCTTTCCCTGATTGATTTATTTCACTTAGCATAATGCCCTACAGAATTTCTGATAACCATGTCTATCCCAGTTTGGGTTACCTGGAAGAAGACCTTAAGATGTAAATTAGCATAAAAAGAGATGTGTTTTTTTATTCTTGTTTTGTGACCACAAACATATAGCTTAAAACAACAGAAATTTATTCTCTCACAGTTCAGAAAGCCAGAGTCTGAAATCTAGCTATAGGTAGAGCTGTGTTGCCTCCAGAGTTCCCAGCTCTAAGGGGGTATCCATTCCTTGCCTCTTCCAGTTTTTCGTGGATGTTGGCATTATGGGTACCTCTCTCTGCTCTCTCTTTATATTACATTTGCTGTGTCTGCTTATGTCAAAAGTCCCTCTACTTTTTTCCCAAATCTATTGAGATATAAATGACATATAACATTGTGTAAGTTTAAGGTGTATAACAACGTGAAACAGTTAAAAACAGGGTTAATTAGGGAATCTTTCATGTCCTTATTTGATAATATATTTCTTCAAAATAGTTGCCTATTTTTATTGGATTATTTGTTTTCTTATTACAGAATGTTGAGCTATTAATGTATTCTAGGATCAAAACATTTATCAGATATATTATTTGCAAATATTTTCTCCCAGTCTCTGGCTTTTCTTTTTATTTTCTTAACATTGTGTTTTAAAGAACAAGAAGTTCTTAATTTTGATAAAATTCAATTTATTAATTTTTCCTTTATGAATTATGCCTTTGATGTCATATCTAAGAAAATTTTCTAAACATTAGAGCAAAAAGATTTCCTCTTACATTTCCTTCTAAAATGTATAGTTTTATGTATAAATCTCTGATCAATTTTGAGTTACTTTTGTCTATAGTAAGAAGTATTGATTATGGCTTATTTTTTAGAATGTGAATAATTAATTGTTCCACAAATTCTGTGTTCCAAAATGACTTATGAATTGCTGTTGCACCTTGTCTCAAATCAATTGACCACATAAATATGGCCAATACTTATGGATACACTATTCCTTTTTAAAATGTAAAAAAAAAAACTTTCTGGAGCACCTGGGTGACTCAGTCAGTTGAGTGTCCGACTCTTGGTTTTAGCTTAGGTCATGATCTCAGGGTTCTGGGATCAGGACCTGCATGAGGCTCCATGCTCAGCAGGGAGATTTCTTGAGATTCTGTCTCTCCTTCTCCCTTTTTACTCTCTCTCAAATAAATAAATCTTTAAAAACAAAACCTTACCTTCTTAGCTCACAAGTAGTACAAAAATAGGCCACAATATAGATTAGACCTACTGAATATAGTATAACTGACAAAATTTATATATATTTAAATTGCGTAAGTTAATGTTTTGATATACATGTATATTGTAATATAATCGCTACAATCAAGTTAATTAACACATCATTACCTCACATAGTTACCATTTTTTTTCTTTTTTGAGGGGGGCATGTGGTGAGAACACTTTGAATCTACCCTCTTAGCAAATTTCAAGTATACAATACAGTATTGATTAAAGTGACGTTACTATACTTTGTTCTACAGAACTTCATCTTGCATTACTAAAATTTTGTCCTCCTTGACCAGTCTCTCCACATGTTCCCATGTTCTCTAGCCCCTGGCTACTACTATTCTACTCTTTGCTCTATGAATATGACTATTTTAGATTCTACATTGAAGTGAACTTATGCAGTATTATCTTTCTGTGTCTGGCTTTTTTGTTTAGCATAATGTCCCAGCTTTATTCCTTTTGTAAAAAGCAGGATTTACTTCTTATTCAGCCTAAATAATATTCTGTGTGTGTGTGGGTGTGTGTGTGTATGTGTTTGAAAGAGAGAGAAGGATCAATTGATGGCCATTTAAATTTGTTTCTATATCTTGGTTCTTGTTAACAACTTAGAAGAACAGATATATCTTCAATATAATGATTTAATTTATTTTGGTTATAAACCCAGAAGTGGAATTAATGAATTATTTAGTAGTCATATTTCTATTTTTTTGAGAAAACGTCATACTGTTTTCCATAATGGCTATACCAATTGACGTTCTCATTAGCTGTGTACAAAGGTTCACCTTCTCCACATCTAAATGCTTTTTTTTGCATCTCTTTAGATGATCATATGGGTATTTTTCTTTCATTTTTTAATATAGTATATCACATTGATTGGTATATGTTTAACTATCCTTGCATCCTTAGAATTTTCCCATTTGGTCATGGTGTGTGATCTTTTTAAAATGCTGTGAATTTGATTTTTTGTCTCATTGTGGATTAGGGGTATTGGCCTATACTTTGCTTTTCTTGTGTTGTCTTTTCCTGGTTTCAGTATAAGGGTGATGCTGGCCTCATAAAATGAGTTTGAAAGTGTTCCCTCTTTTTTTATTATTTGGGAAAGGTTAGGACGGATTGGTATTAACTCTTTGAATGTTTGGCAGAATTTGCCTGTAAAGCCATCTGATCCTGGACTTCTATGTTAGGGTTTTTTGATTACTGATTCAATGTTACTATTTATTATTGGTCTGTACAGGTTTTCTTTCCTTTTTGATTCAGTGTTGGTAGATTACATGTTTCTAGGAATTTATGCATTACATCTAGGTTATCTAGTTGTTAGTTGGCATAATAATAGTTTATAGTAGTCTGTAAAGTCTTTTTTTCCCCGAGTCTTCCGTTCTAATATTTTTAATATCTAAATTATTTTTTTGAGTCTTCTCTCTTTTTTTTTTTAGTCTATTAAGGGTTTATTGATTTATCTTTTTAAAAAACAACTGAGTTTTGTTGATTTTTTAATATCGCTAATATTGTTATAAATTTTGTTTTTCTAGAATTTATTTTATTTATTTCCTATCTAACATTTCCTCCCTATGCTAACTTTTCCCCTTTTCCCTAACAACACAAATTTAGTCTGACTTCCCTTTTTATTAAAATATGACCCCAGTTTCTACTTAGTTTCTCCTGATCATTCGACCACATGATTGTCACTACAGGACTCAAATTGTTAACCTTCCTTGACAACATATTGAAGGAAAACAGGGATAGAATGTTAGAGTTTCTAACCCTCTATTTTAGAGAATGCTTTGATAATATGATTGAACTGCCTAGAAGTAATTTATATTTATCATAGTACTTAACTTGTTTTTATCTCTTGAAAGAAGGTATATTTTTCCTGTCAGAATCACACATTAGATTTGTCAAGCCATTGATAGAATTAAAAAAAATCATTTTCACTAAAAATAAGTAAAAGCATTCTTTTCTAAAGAAAAAAAAAGACTAAAATTCATGGTAAATTTGAACAAATAATGCAAGCAGAAAAAGTCATTCACTTTTCTTTTCTATAACCTATAATTAAGTGATATGAGCTCTGGATAATCAATTGATTGGGAGACTACTATAATCATCATGCCTTAGCTTTTCTTCCTCCTACGTGAATAATTAATACTCTTGAAACAAAAGCAGGATACTGCAATGATGATTTCAAATACTCTTCATTGTTAAGATACCTAGCATAGCATAAAAATGATGAACAAAGCATGCAATTGAATTTGAATCTTTTATTTTTTGTATTGTAAAGAACCAAGTATTTAAATTTGCAACTAACTGAGAAATTTCTCATATCATTCACATGTAAAATGTTGATTTTTCTTTAAAATTGAACTATTCTATATAACAGTTCTTAAATATTGACAGTTATTCTTTTAATATTTATATTGACACATAGAATTAAGTTTTCAGCTTTTTACATTTCTGTATGATTTGGCTGTATTTTGCTTGCTCAGTAGTTCAAACAACTTAAAATAATTTTATATGAGGAATCAGCTAAGTTGTTTAAATCACTGAGCTAATAAGGTCAAATCCACATCCCTGACCCCATACAAAAATATGTTCTTCTGTGCACAAAGGCAAGATACAATGGTATATCTACATATTTTCAAAATTCGTGGTGATTACTAGAAAAACAATTTCAACTCTAGTTTTTAAGGAAAATGAGCAAAAAAGACACAAATTATAAAGACTTAAGAGTAAACCAGTAACCAATTATGGCCCTTTATATGTTGCTATAATATAAAAATATAGTTCATTGAAGGCTTTTTTTTCCCCTCAGTATTTTACTTTTTCTTAATGCAAGGAGATGGCAGGTCATTTTCTACTACTGTTTCTCAATAGAAAGTTGTGTATTTAAGACAAATGTAGAAGTTTTTAAGACTATAGGAAGTTTTATTTTAAAGATTAATTTTATTGGGTTTTAAGGGGGTGGAAGAGAAAGTGAGGTATACGAAGAGACTAAAATGTCTAAAAAAGAAAGAATGATTGAATGCATGAGAGACAGGAAGATGCAAGGTTCACTGAAAGATTTCTAATAGATTAAAAAAGAAGTGCAATGAAGAAGCTGCGGGAGACACCTTGAGATTGGATTTTGGTCACTTGGCTCTTCAGCTTGATGTATACTTTCTTACACCTCAACAAACATGACAGCAAGAGTATTGAAGGTTGTCAATAGTCTCTTGGCTTCTAAAACATACATTCAAGTATCAAGCATGTAGTACTTGAGGCAGAAACCTTTTGTTTCACTTAAAAAATATATCAAGTACCTATCATGTGTTATAGCACTAAGAAAAATGCACAAAAATTTTGTTTTTACTTCAAGGGCTGGGAAAAATAAGCCTATCAGTAAGCTATGTAGTGTGTGAGATGATAAGTCTGGTGAAGAAAATAGTTAAAAGAATAAAGAGTGATAGGGGAAGATGGATGTGGGGAATTGTTTTTTTTTAACAGATTGACAAAAGAAAACTTTTTTAAGGTAATGTTTAAGCAAAGTACTTGAAGAAGGTGAGATAGGAGTCATGCATATAATTCCAGGACCAGATGTTTCTAGAAAGAACATCAAACACAAAGTTACTTCAGCAGGGGATCCTCTGGTAGATTTTTTTTTAAGATTTTATTTATTTATTTGACAGACAGAGATCACAAATAGGCAGAGAGGCAGGCAGAGAGAGGGGGAAGCAGGCTCCCTGCTGAGCAGAGATCCCGAAGTCGGGCTTGATCCCAGGACCCTGAGATCATGACCTGAGCGGAAGGCAGAGACCCAACCCACTGAGCCACCCAGGTGCCACTCCTCTGGCAGATTTGAGGAACATATTTGAGGGCTACACATCAGACCTGAGTTGAGCAAGAGAGTGATTAAAAGTAAGGTTGGATGGGTAATGGGTGTGTCAATTTGTCTGAAGACTTTTAGCTTTTGAAACAGATTGTGGTACAAACCTTAGAAGAAGTGATGGATGCAATGACAGAGATGGAATTTCAAACTAGCCTAGAAGAAGGGATTTTTGAAATCTTGTTGAATTTAGCTGGACATTGAAGGTGTATAATCTAAGACAAGAAAATCTAAGTTTTAGAAAATAAAATAAAATAAAATAAAATAAAATGTTACTGTTAATGTCCACTGCACATGTTTTCCTGCTAGTTTATTCTTGCACACCCTGCCCAAGAACCATTCTTATGATGAATTAGGCATTTATTATTTATCTGTATTTTAAAATATGTTTATATTTTAAACAACATATACAATTTTTAAACTATACATATGTTCTTGATTTTAACTCTATGTTCTATTTATGTAACTTATTTATGTTGATATATATAGCTATAATGTATTCATTCTCATTTTTCCTGAGGATTCTTTTTTTTTTTTTTAACACATCACAGATAATTTACTTATACCTGTGTTGAGGGACATTTAGATGATTTCTAGTTTTCCTCCAATATAAATGATGTTGCTATGGACTGTTTAAAAAAAATTTTTTTTTGGCATCTTTGCATCATCTTTTTGTTCCAAGTGTAAGAGTATGTATCTAAGAGTGTAAGAGTGTAATTATTAAGTCATGTTAAGTCATAGGGCTATGTGCATTTTTAAACTTACCAAATCAAGCTATATATTTCTCTATACATTCATGTCACCAATGTACTCTATAGTCCACCCTCTAAGACAGATCTATTTTTCTCAATCAATGTTTCTGAATAGGTTCAAGATTATAAGTGGAGGAGACAAATTTACAATTTTCTTAACTGTCCTGTTCATATCATTCCTTAAACATATCATTCCTGACCTTTGCCCACCAAGTGCTTCTCAAACCTTCAGTAAGTTCTATTTTTTGAGATCCCATATGTCTATGTGATGAATGTGTAATGTAATGTAATGAATGTGTATTATATTTGACCTAAAATTCTTTAATCTTTATATGAATGTAACTCATCTCCCTAAATATTTGATTTGTCCCATAATGTGTGGAGAACACAGCAGTTTGCTATATTTTGAAATATTCCCTAGGTCGTTCTTAGTAAATATTTCTTAGCAATTTTTTAAATTGACATATTTTATTAGTTTGAGGTGTATAACAATGATTTGACAATTATATACATAACAAATGCTTACCATGTGGTTACCATCTATCATCAGACAAATTTATTACAATAGTATTGACTACATTCCCCATGTAGTACTTTTAATTTCCATGACTTACTTATTTTATAACCAAAAGTGTATACCTCTTAATCTCCTTCACCTGTTTCACCTATCCCCCTACTCTTCTCTTCTCGGGCAACCACTAGTTTATTCACTGTATCTGTGAGTCTGTTTCTCTTTGTTGTTTTTGTTTGTTCATTTGTTTCATTTTTTTAGACTCCACAAAGCAGTGAAATCATGTGGTATTTGTCTTTTTCGTCATCTGACTTATTTCACCAAGTATAATATGCTCTAGCTCCATACATGTTATAGCAAATGGCAAGATTTTGATTGTGTAAATACCACACCTTCTTTACCCATTCATCTATGAGACTGCTGCACTACCTACTGCGCTAACGAGGCACCTTCCATCCATCTATGGAGGGGCACTTAGATTACTTCCATATCTCACTGTTGTAAATAATGCTGTAATAAAGATAGAAGTGCACATATCTATTTGAATTAGTGTTTTAATTTTCTTTAGGGGGTGATTCCTAATATAGTTTCCCTCTGATGAACTTTGGGTTTATCAATTTATCTGTCTTCTCTGCTACTCTTTTGGCTGCCCATGTGGTGTCCCTGGGTTTTATCAGTCCCCTTTCTCTGTTCTTATATTACCTATGTTCAGATTCACTTATTTTATCAACCCCCTTGTATATATGCAACATAATTTTAATCAAATGCTATTCTTTAAGATCATATGATACTTATTGAAAGATAATTTATCTTTGTATTATATGTTGTCCCCAGTGGTAGTGACTAATTTTATATAGTAAATAAAATCTAAACTGTTTTGCCAGATAATTTTATTTTACTTAAAGAGATAGATCAGAAGAAATAGAATAAATCCACATGCAGATTATGCAGGGAGGTAGATGAGTCTATTTGATCTAAAATAGCTTTCAGAGATTTGTGAAATATCTGAAGGAAATGATATTTCAAAACCTCTTTAATATTCAAGTCTAAAACTGACTTGGAGAGATTTGTGATAGTCTAGTCAGGATGGAAAATATTTTACATATGTAGTATTTGGAAGGTTCAAAATCAGGAAAGTTTAAATTTACTTAACAAAGAAAATCTTAAATCCAATGTACCTAAGATGGGTGATTTGAGAAAAAAAGATTATAAGATCATGGAATAGATAGACTTGAAGAACTCAGTTAAATTACATTTAGAACTAATAAATAGAGAAAATTACTTTTAAAAGGAGTTAGTGTTGATATCCTCAAAATTTTAAACCTGCTTTACTTTGTTTCTGATCAGTATATTAAAAAAAATCAATTTCTATGAAGGAAAACTGTGAGAAACATCTTCCTTTAGCAGTGATATTATCAAGAATGGAAAGTAGAAAACTTTCTCAAAAGGAACTGTATAGTTCTACTTAAAAAATTTATTTTGTATCTGTTTTTTAATAGAACCATTTATTTTATATTTGTATTAGCTTCTTATTTCTGCTCTAACAAATTATTGCAAATTTAGTAGCTTAAAATAACACAAATTCATTTTCTTACAGATCTTGAGGTCAGAAGTCAGAGATGAGTCTTATGGGACTAAAATTAAGATGTTGACTGGGCTGCATTCTTTCTAGATGATCCAGTGGAAATTTCAGTTTCAAAAACTGCCTATATTCCTTGGCTCATGGCCCCTTCCTCCACCTTTAAAATCCATCATTCCAACCTTTACCTCCTTTCTCATAGCTCCTGTTTCTGAGACTGATAATCTTGTTTTTGTTTTATGTGTGTGTGTGTGTGTTTTAATAAAGACCATTGTGATCATAGTGGGCCCACTCAGATGATTCAGGATAATCCCCCCCATAATTCTTAAATTAATCACATTTGCAAATTCCCTTTTGGTATGCAAAGTAACATGTTAGGATTGTAAGGATTAGGTGAAAAACATTTGAGGGGGCTATTATTCCACCTACTACAGTATCTGGGATGGCTCCAACATTTTCATGACAACTGGCAAGGTGTGTGTGCACCTGTGCATATGAAGCAGAAGCAATATACCACATTTGCCTTTCCATAACTCAGCAGGCATTTATTGAGGTCAATAGGTGTATTATTATTCATAATAATAGAAAATGGTTAGCTGTCCTCAAAGAATGAAATGTCTACCTTGTCATTTGTTGCAAAAGAAAGAATGACAATTGAGCAGTACTTTATCTTTAATATGTATGGATATTTTTAATGTTTTGTGGATATGTTTCTTTTTATTCATTTTAAAGAATGAATTTTCTATCATTTTTTTGAAACACTGAAAACATTTGGAGGCACTGCCTATTTACCATATCTAGGGGCAAATGATTACTTTTAAAGTACTGTGGCTTTTACCTTCAGAACTAAAATTTCCTTGATTTGAATTTCTGTTCTCTTTTTCTAGTCTGCAACCCTAAATGATCCAGTTTTGGAAAATGCTAAAAGTCTCTAATTTTAAAATTGGTCCCTTAATGCTATTTTTACCAAAATCTTTGCAACTACTTAAAACATCCTGCAAAGCAAACTTTGCAAGTGATATTAATCTCTGTTCTTTTAGGACTATGTCAGTTGCTTCTCAAGAAGTACTTTTAGGAAGATTTAGGAAGTCCTAACAAGGCAGATTTCTAAAGCAGTCTTACTCATTGGTGGTTTATATTCTAATTTTTTTTTTTTAAATGAGGAAAACATACTTCACTAAGCTTTGCTCTTCAGATATATTGTATTTTGCCTTCAGACTGCTTCTCTTTTCAACGTAAATCTTCCTTATATATTTCCAAATTTGAGTGCCCTGAAATGAGTGTTACTTTTATTTTACTGTAGATGGACCTATGAGATTTTTTCTTTAATGACTGATTAATTTCATCTCGTATGAACTGCATTTCTCATGAAAGTAGTTCTTGCAGTTTACTGCAATTTGATGGTACCTTTATACCTTCAAGGTGTCCACTGAATTGGACAACAAAAGAGACATCTCACTACTTTGAGAAACAAATAGCAAAGATTGTAATAAGTAAGGTCTCCCAAAAAAGAAAACACCCTGCATTTTATTGGTTAAAAGATCAACTGCAAAGTAACATTGATAATTTTTTTAAAAAAATCTGGACTAAGAACGTATAAGAGAGGGAATAATGAAGAAGTGGGGTAGAGCTGGGAAGGAGCAGTGTGGGGAAACTGGGTTTCTTTGGTTGGCTATTTGACATTGTTTAATTCAGTTTGCCTTTTTTAAATTTTGTGCTTGATTTGTACTGTTTCATTGTAATTTTGAGTGAGGAAGATATAAATCATGTTTAAATTGGTATTAATAACAAACCAGATGAATAAACTATTCTTAAATATTATATCTGTAGAAATAAATAACACACCAACACTTAAGTTCAGAAAAGTTATTATTATTTATTATTAACATCACATGAAAGTAGATTCAGTGAGTTTCCTAAGATTAGTGGAGATGGGACAGGATGCTGCAAGATGTCAAATTAACTGACCTTCATATTTCTATCACAACTGCAAAATAAATGTGCAGTGAGAAGTACAAGAAACTTCCCTGGGTCACACTGAAGTTGGAGGTCTTTGGAACCTTGTGTGAATGCTAGCTACAACAGTATTTTAAAAGCCCAGTCTGCCTCTCAGAAGCTAAAGAGATAATTCTTATAGGACTGGCAAATCAACATGTGATAATTAGTATTTATATTAATATTTATAAATGTTATAAACACAGAAAGTAATGTTTCTGTCATCATTTCAGATTCCTGCAATAAAAGGTTTTGTTAATAATTTCTAATAAGTAATAGGGTGACCAAACATCCAGGTTGACCCAGGTCTGTTCCAGCTATAAGACTGAAAGTAATATATATATTATATAATAATTTATATATAATAAATACATTATTATATATTATATATACATAATTAAAATTTATAATTTTTAATCACTCTGAATCATGAAAGTCCCCTATTTATAATCTCTCAAATGTCACAAATAATTGCTTGAGATTACTAGGGTCTTACCCTAGGTCCAAGTCTCTGAAACAAACTTGTATTGCTGTCACTTTCATCCAAGAGAGTAAATAATGAGTTTCCTAGGGATATGATTATATATGGAGATATAATTTTTATATGTCATAGGGCATCATTGGAGTAAAAACAGAAACAAAAACAAAAACAAAAGAAGGAAAAAGAATGGAAGGCTGCAGCAGCTTGGTTTGCTAGACTGTGTATCACAATGAAGAACAGGAATTGTGAGAATGAAACATTTTTTTCTAAGCATTCTCTCTCTGTGGCAGCGTCACTCTGATTCATACTGCTATCATGGTGCAAGAAGGTGACCTGAAGGCACATTTGTGATGCATTGGCTGTGCTAATTTGGAACTTCTTTGCCTGGTATGCAGTAATGATATAGAGTTACAGTGACTTGAAGTTCCTTAGAGATCTCACCTAGAAAAATGGATATCATTTGAATCTCGGATGCACTCATCCAATTTCTCTATTGTTCATTAAGCAACACTGGTGGTGAGTTATAGGAGGAACGTCTATAAATATTAATATCTTATGTCATTACAAGTAGTAGTTTCCAGCTTATTATTCTCAAATATTTTCTAGAACTGGAATTCTAGCAAAGTTTAAAAAAATTGTTCAATTATAAAAGCATTGGAAAATTGATTAAATCAGACGATTATCACCGGTAACAATAAAAGTTGCTTTACAATTAATAATATTTTTAGTCTTTGTTTCAATTACTTCTTGCTGAATGTTCATCATAGTACAGTGAAAAATTACCATAACTTTTGGAATCACAGAGGCTCAAGTTCAAAAACTGACTTTTCAATTCAGTATTTTAAACAATAATATCATTTCCCTAAGCCTCAGTTTCCTTAACTGAAAAATGTGAACAACTATTCTTAGGATTTATTTTGAAGATTACATAAAAACATATACTAGGCATAAAGCAGGCAGCAAACGCTCACTCTTTACTTTTCAAATTTGCTCAAAACTCACTGACCAAAAACAGAATGATCTTTCATCATCTGCTTACTAAATATGTGAATTTTCTGAGGTTGCGAGATTTCCCTTGCTTAGGTCGAGATACAAAGTGTTTCCTCACTTAAGACATGGGGCAGAAGGGGGAGATCAAGGGTAGTCTTAGTCCATGAGATGATTGCTGACTGTCCTACCTAATCATAAGTATTTTCCTGACTCCAGACCTCAGTCTTTAGGGCTAGAATAAATAGGGTTGTATTATCTTTTCCCTAACTCTCCTATATTATCATTTTCATGGATTATTATGCAAGCAGTATGCACAAATACATTGCAAAGTCTAGCATATCACATATATAGCATAAATAGGGTATATTATTATACTTACCCTTAAAAGATAACAACTACTCTTTGCTCACTTCCTAGTACCTGCAAAAAGATTAAGAAACTCTCTGAAATCCTGAAAAATACTCTTCCCAAATCCTTAAAAAAACAAAAAAACAAAAAAATCGGGCTGATTAAAACTTAGTCAATTCTGGTTTTTACAAAAGGGGTAGCTATAGTACTTAACTTCTCAATCTTTATAGCTAGATTTAATTATCTATGTGATAGAGATAACAAGATTACAGGATGGTGTGAAGATCAAATGAATTATTGCTTTTAAAAATCAAAAGAGAGTCTTGGTTTCTAGTACTGGTGACTCACTAGCAGCCTACACCAACTGTAGAGATAATATAGATTTATTTATTTTTATTTTCAGTATTTCTTCATTCACATTTTTGTAGAAAATATTAAATATTCTAATCTTTCCCCTGGTATTATTTAAAATAATATTATTTACTCTAGATAAATTGGCTCCATGTAGTAGTTAAATTCTTTATACACTCCAACCCAAACCTCAAGCTTAAACTTTCTGTTTCTATCAGTGTTGCTATAAGACATTCTTGGTTTCTGGATCAATTAAGGTTTTGTTTTGTTTTGTTTGTTTTATTTTTTTACTCTTACTCTTATCAGACAGGTTGTAACATGACAAACTACATCCCAGAGTAAATAAGAACTTCTGGATGAATGAAAGCAATTATAAATTAGTAAAATTAGTAAACTCTAATTTCACCACGTTCTTACCTACATGATTTAGTCAAAGGGCATACAGACTTGGATGCTGGGTAACCAAACCAGCAAATCTGTCTCCACATCTAGCTGAGACATGCCCACCTTTCATTCTTGCTCATTTCATTTCCCCTCACTTTTTAATGCCAGCTGATATACAATGATCCCACAACTTTTAGTGCTAGTTGGATTGGACCCACTGTCCACTTATAATGAGAATTTTAAAATGAAAGTCATTATTGGAAAAAAACTATAGGTGAATGGAGAAAAATACTTATTTGTGCCTTTCATATATCTTTTAGTCGTTTCTATTTGCACATCGATGGCCATAAAAAAAATCAAAAGTTCTCAAGAAGCAGAAGCATATTTTATATTGATTCTTAACTTTTGTGGAGTTATGTCTTCCATTCTAATACTGACTTATAAGGTTGAAATTCCTTCCCCTCCACATCCTGTTTCCTTTTGCCTTAGACTTTCCACTCTTCAGTCTCTTCCCAGCTCCCTGACTTCTCTCTTAAAATCTCGATAACTGCTTAATTTTAAAAAATATATGGATATTGATTCTTTTAAAATTGTGTGAATATATTTGACAATCTCATGCTTTCAGGTAGAAAAGACAATACTTAGTTTGAGAATATCTCATTCTTGTCACCAAAATTTCTTGGTATCCCTTATATGAAAAGTAGAAAATTCCACTGTTAAGTTTTTAATATTTTCTTTTAAGTATAGCAGAAGCATATTCCCTATAAAGTTATCCTAGATCTCAGTTGCAGGTGAAGGTCTTATACCCTAAATGGTAATATCAGAAAAAAAAAAAAATTTCAACATTCAGATTTGCTGTAAAGTCTAATGGTAACAGGCTCATCTGATTCTGTATTCTCCTGACATCATTTTCTTAATCAATGATGCAATCTTTTTACAGTGTCACCAAGCATGGAATGATGGTACATCTGCTTCCCCAAAGGATGCTAACATTACAATTACCAAATTGACTAAGACTTTTAGATGTGATTGATTGTCATTCTATTAATCATACAATAATAAATGTATATTACAAGCTATTTTATGATGCAGTTTCTTATCCTGTGTGTTTCATCCTTCTCATGACTTTAAAACAGCTATTTTATTCACTTTTGAGTTCATTTTCCATAGTATTTTGTTTTGCTAGCTTGTTTTTTTTATTGTCTCCTCATTTATATTCCTTTTTTTTTTAAAGATTTTATTTATTTATTTGACAGAGAGAGATCACAAGTAGACAGAGAGACAGACAGAGAGAGGGGGGGAAGCAGGCTTCCCACTGAGCAGAGCCTGATGTGGGGCTAGATCCCAGGACCTTGAGATCATGACCAGAGCTGAAGGCAGAGGCTTAATCCACTGAGCCACTCAGGTGTCTTCCTCATTTACATTCTTCTGACATATAGTTTAGATATAGATATAGTATAGATCTTTCTTCTGATATATTGTTTAATGATTATTTTGTTTTACTTGCACATTATTTTTAAAGATTTTATTTATTTATTTGAGAGAGAGAGAGAGAGAGAGAGAGAGAGAGAGCATGTGCATAAGCAGAGGAGGAGGGAGAGGGACAAGCAGACTCTGTGCTGAATGCAGAGTCCAACATGTGGCTTAATCTCAGGACCCTGAGATCATGACCTGAGCCAAAACCAAGAGGCCGAAGTTTAACTGACTGAGCCAGTTCTGGTGCCCAGAACTTTATTTTTTAAAACACTGTCATGTCCTGATTTCTTTACGTCTACAATTTTCCTGAAATAAAATGTTCCTCTTTTATAGAAACCTCCCTTTCAAAAGATATTACATATTTAATATTACTAACATTGAATAATGCATATAATGCTTATCTTAACAGGAAAGTATTAGTAATTTTACTGTTCAAAATAGTCAAATTAAGTGTCATTTTATACCTATTAACCTATTATTTTTATTTCTACTTTATTATTGATTTTTATGGCAGAAACAGAGAACTTTAATTTTTCAGAAATCTACATTAAGTACACATAACACTTCAAAATATGTGCAGACTGAATAAAGACTTACATATACCTTCAGCAGGAGAGACATTGCGGCCACAAATAGAAAATGTCTGGGAGGGATACCTGAGTGGCTCACTCAGTTAAATATCTGCCTTCAACTCTGGTTGTGGTCCTGGGATCCAGTACCACATCAGGCTCCCTGCTCAGTGAGGAGCCTGCTTCTCCTTCTGGCTGCCACTTCCCCTGCTTGTGCTCTTTTTCTCTGACAAATAAAATCCTTTAAAAAAAGAAAAAAGAAATTGCATGGGAAAAATCACTTCACTCTCACACCAGTTGTTTATTTGGAGGAAATCAATTTGGGGGCAATGTGAGGGAGAACTGATTCTAAACATTGTTTTCATGTGAGATTTCAGCAAAAATTACTTGAGACAAAAATACACTAATCATGGCACAACTTCAAACTTGTTTTTTTTTTTTCTTTTACCATTGTTCCAGTTACAAAATTTTTAAATAATTTAATATTCTTCTTTTCTTAGTAGATCCTACAATAACAAGCTAAATATGACAACATAAATCTTCTGAGTTCATCCTCCTTGTTTATTGAAAGAATATGTATCATTTCATAAAATTATTGAACATTGTCAGATTGGAAGGGAAAACAAAGGTTAAGAATGTTCTATACGTATACTTTACAAATAGGGGGAAAAGTCGGGAAGTGGTTAAGTAACTTGCCCAAAAGTGTATCTAGCGTGCCAGATAGTTTGATGTCAGATTCAGAACTCAGTAACTTTTTACACATCCTCTAGATGATAAAATATATGCCTTATTACATTGAGGCATTTAAATCAGAAGGTAATTCTGAACACATTTCTCCAGCTTGTTCTGAAAGCTTTAAAATGAACAGAGATCTAAAAAAGCCAACTGATGCTTATAAAAATTGGAGTAGGAATCCAGAATTACTTCCCTTGTTTTTTTTTTCTTTTGATCTATATTATCCTCATATACAAAATTGGAAACATTGCACATTTTTATACCATAAACACCACTTGAGTTGCATGAATAATAATGAACAATGTCCTGAAAGGAAGTCTTTCTCATTTCTCATTTCTCTTCATCTAAGAAAAAGTGTCTTTCTCTCTCTCGTTCTCTCTCTAAAATGTGCATATGTGTTTATATATGTGTGTGTATATATGCATGTGTGTATATCCCATACACACATATACATGCATACTTATGTACTCGTATTACATATTCAAGTACATATACATACATATTTATGTTATGAACTTGTATGTGTCATAGATAATATATTTATGTACCTAGAGACATTGAGACTTATTTTCAGAGATTATCAGACATACATAAATCGGTCAATAAAATTGAGAATAGGAAATGTGTGTGTGTGTGTGAATGTGTTCATAGTATTTTTCCCTATTTAATCCTCAATCACTATCTTACCCTTTATCCTTATTCTTATTAAATGTTTATTTTGTTATCTATGAAGTCTTGATGTGTGAGTTCAACAAAGACAACTTCAAGTTAAATTTTCCCATTAAGCAATGTTCACAGCCTTTGAGTATTTTTATGATCTCTAGGACAAATTACATAACAAAGTTATGTATCTCATTTTTATTATGGAAATTACATATTCCTAACTTTAAAGGTGTTAGTTATGATGAAATTAATCTATGTATTTGCTCAAAATGAATTTATTTATAATTTGACAAAACACTTATGAAGTATATAAAATAATGTAGAATAATAATATTCATGCAATGATAGCCTAAAAACTAAAAACAAAACAAACAAACAAAACAAGATTAATGAACCACTGGCTGAGGTGAGGGATGATCCAGAGTGACATTAGATAAGAATATGAATATAGCAATAATTTAAAGACATACTGGCATAAGGAAAGGCAGTCAAATAGAAAAAATGAATTCAGAAATACTCTCATATGTATGATAATGATTGCATTGACATCAAAACAGGGAGAAAAACTTGGATGGGTTAATAAATCATACAGAATTAGTTGGTGTATCATTTGGTAATCATATTCACACAGATATTCAAATAATACAAAAGTTGCATCCTTAGGTTATGACCTGTACAACACACACACACACACAATATTGAGATAACAAATAACTAAATATGACAATAAAAATACAAAGTAAGTTGATAAACAATCTAAGGTAGCTCTGTATGTATACCTTTAAAACATGCAAATAATACAAATTTTAAATAATATTAAAATGCAGTAAACATTTGAAAGAAAATAAACAAGAAAATTATTTTTACATATTAAATATGTAATACATATTAGAGAAATATTTAGAGAAATAATAGTAATACATATTAGAGAAATATTTAATTTCCCTAATACAAAAAAATCAAATCAAAATAAACAAGATCAGCTTCATATTTAAAAAATAAATTATGTGACTAGAATTGACAAAAGAAAAATAAACATGTACAATAAACAATGTCCAATAACCAGAGAAATACACATAAAAACAACAATCATGTATATTTTGTGTCTGTCATGTTGATAAAGATGTAAAGACTCAAAATACCCTGTGTGAATGAGAGTGACAACGCACACACTTCCTTGGAGAAAGATCCATCTTGGTTTCAAGAGTAGAGTTTGACAATAGTATACAGTGTGTGTGTGTGTGTGTGTTTGCATGTGTATACACATGTATATACAATTGCATATACATATGTACACACACACATATATATACACACACACAGCCATGATATATGTTATTTAGACAAAATAGTTACAGCAAAAAATATTAGAGTTTGATCAAATTTATACAAATTGGTATCCTAATATATCCATGAATGTTAATATTTTCATGGATGTCGACTAAAATATTAATGGTAGCTATTTCAAGGTAGTAAGATTTACTGTCACACTGTTATATTCTTATTGAAAGTACTTGTTTTCTGAAAATATTACATTGTAATTATAGCTCTTCTAAATTCCTAATTATTTTTTTCACAACTTTCAGGTATTGCCATGATCATTGCTGGAAACTGGTTGTTATAATATTGTCTCAAGTTCATTTCTTTATCAGTATACTTAATATTTTATTACTCTGGATCAAAATTAGAGTTCCAATCTTATTCTTTGGCTTGATAACTTTTCTTTAAAGTATATTCAAGTATAGTTTAATATAAGAACATTTAAAAATGAGTATCTCATACAAGCAAGAATGTTCAAACAATAAAGATTAAATGAGAAAATTGGTGCATGTGCCTGATTATTTATTCAGCATAATTTCAGAAAGAGTCATTAAATAATAAAAACAAGGAATATTGGTACTCAGCAAAGCCATTATTACAGTAACTACCAATAACTCTTCTTGCTTTTTTTACTTTTGCTTCTTTTACAAGCAATTTAAATAAGAAATGAAGTAAACTAACTTTTCTAAAAAATAACAGCATAGTAGAAAATATCATACAAGTGTATGTATTTTAACCATCTGATTTTTTTTTAAATTTTCACAGAACTGGAGTGTATTTATCATCTTTACTATATGAGAGTATGAGAGTATAATTAATTAGAACATTTTAGCTTCCTTAAAGCAGTATGATCTTGGGAGAATAGGTACACTTTAGTTGAAATACATCTGAGTTGACCTCAATTCTGAAATTACTTTTGTATGAGTTTATTTCCTGGCATATTATTTCACAAATGAAGTTGAAAAACCTATAAGGAAGTGGTTCTTCAAGAAACTTCCTACATAAACGTATAAATATACCATTTATATAATAAAAACATATTTATATATTATACACATTGATCACACTGATAAAATCCATCAGAATAAGAAACCTGTGACCATCGTGCCCTCCACCACTGCCAGTGCTAAGGAGCCTGAGTCAAGCTAAATGATTCCTCAAATGACATGTCTATGTATTTCAAAAATGAGTATCATTGATTACTTCTTTGAGAACATCATGTAAGAAAATGGCATATAAGACAAAGCTATAGATGTTGGCATCATTTTTAGTTTTTATTCAAAATTGAAATAATTTTTATTTTGTTTTGTCATGACTATTTTATATCTCAAATAGAAAGCAATAGGGAAAAAAGCGTAAGTAAGAAAATGAATTTATCTTTATATCCTCACTCTGTAATACCAGCTCTTAAAGATCATTGTTATGAGTTTCGGTGATTATCCCTCTAAAGTTCTACTGTTATTTAAAATGTGTATGATCATATAATAGCCACTTTTAAATACTGCTAACTTATCTATATACTATGAGCACACTTCCATGTGAATACAGTCTCTAAAATAATCCTTACATGTCCGGCTCTGGTGTCATGGCCGCTCCTATGCTGAACGCGCGCAGGCTGCCCTTTGGGAGCGGTTCCTGAACGATCCAGCAGGCGCCCTCCTCTGTAACGCCTGGGGCAGTATGGAGGATCGCAAGGGCAGGTGTTGCCTGCAAAGAAAAAACTCCAGAACAGTAGCCAGTGGGTGTGCCAGGAGAAGCAAGTTGATTATGAAATCAGTGTCCACATATTTTGGAATGATTTCTACAAAATCCATGAAAACGAGTTTTTAAAGGACATTGACTTTTTATCAAATTCCCAGAGCGGGCACCTAGCCCAAACCAAAATTGCTCGAAGGATTTGTTCTCTGTGAACAAGAGGAGTGAAGTACCTGAATGTCAGAGCAGTGACAGCAGACCTGGTTTAAAAATAGAAGAACAGGGGCGCCTGGGTGGCTCAGGTCATGATCCCAGGTCCTGGGTTCGAGCCCCGCATCGGGCTTTCTGCTCAGCAGGGAGCCTGCTTCCTCCTCTCTCTCTGCCTGCCTCTCTGCTTACTTGTGATTTCTCTCTGTCAAATAAATAAATAAAATCTTAAAAAAAAAAAAAAAATAGAAGAACACCACAAGTGTTCTTCAGATAGCCTTGCACATAAAACACGGATGCCTCCTACGGAAGAAAACGTAACTCACAGACTCAATCACCTGGAATCTGAGGCCCAGAGGGATGATGTCCTCTTTGATACAGCTCAGCTTCCGTTTAAAAAAAAAAAAGGTCAGTGTCTGTCTGATAATTTCTGTGTGAGAGGTGATGGTACTAGAGTTTATTTCTCTACACAAGATGAGCTGGATACACTTTTCCCTACTGCTGGACTGAAAAGCTTCAGAACCTGGTACATCTCCGGTTGCGAGTAAACCAAGGGAAATATCTGAGAATGTACTGAGTTTGGAGTCGGTGCATATATGGCAGGCCTCTTCTGTCCAGCCCTGGCTGAGAGGCAGCTGCTCCGGACATGTTATGAGTTCATTGGAGCTTTTTAAAAAGAATATTAAGAAATGGTGCCTTGCTGATGTTGGAAAGTTCAAGGAATCAGACTTGAATTTTGAACTTGAAAAATTGCTTTTATCCAGATTCTAATAATTGTGTTTCATCTTTGTGAAGCCCCTTAATATATACTTAACTCAAGTTTTTTTTTTTTTTTTTCTAACTTTGAGGTTTTGAAGAATCTTTCTTGCCAATTTATCATAACTGAAATGTTCATGGGAATCATGAATTTAAAAGACATCAAAAATTTATTTCCATATGAAAGGATTATATATGATAAAGTATCCTTTGTGAGTTGCATTAAATTATCTTGGAGGTCAAATACCTGGACTTGGCAGTTGATACATACAAAGGTTTGAATAAGGTCTTGCTTAGTGAGAAGCACGTCAAGAAGAATCATCTTTCTTTGGATATTTTCCTGACTCAAAAATACTACTTTAAACAGCATCAAAACATGTCCTTGTTAAGTATTTATTTGGTCATGGTCCCTCCTTAACCTTAGTTCTGTGGAATTTTTTTTTTTTTAAGATTTTATTTATTTATTTGACAGACAGAGAAATCACAAGTAGGCAGAGAGGAGGCAGGCAGACAGAGGGGGGAAGCACGCTCCCTGCTGAGCAGAGAGCTTGATATGGGGCTCGATCCCAGGACCCTGAGATCATGACCTGAGCCGAAGGCAGAGGCCTTAACCCACTGAGCCACCCAGGCGCCCCAGTTCTGTGGAATTTTAAGCTCCCTTCCCCTTGTAAGTAAACTCTTTCTAAAAAAATTAAAAGGATCTTGGACACCTGGGTGGCTCAGTTGGTTAAGCTGCTGCCTTCAGCTTGGGTCATGGTCCCAGGTATGGGGATCAAGTCTCGCATTGGGCCACTTGCTCAGTGGGGAGCCTGCTTCTCTCTCTGCCTCTGTCTGCCACTCTGCCTGTTTGTGCTCTCTCTCTCTCTCTGATAAATAAATAAATAAAATAAATAAAAAATAAAAAGTTAAAAGGATCTTCACTTTTAGCAAAAAAAAGTAAAATAAAATAAAAAATAATTATATACTATACCAATATATCTCAGTATAAAAATATTTTTACAATATTTTTTATACCTTTATATCTCTGTACATCAACTATTAGCCAAAAACCAATTAAGTTGTTTCCATATATGTCTAATACATATTGAGTCATGTGTTTACCAGGGGCATATGACAGAGTCACCCTGGTCCAGAAGTAAAATCCAGTCTCTAAAATTTACCATTTCTCTTTATTGAGTGGTCAGCTGGAGAATATTTTCATGTTCAGAGATACTGTAAGATAAAACCATATCTTTTTTCTCATATGAAAAGATGCCCTACTCTTAGCGGAAAAAAATGTGGAACTCAAAGAACATACCCATTTAGTATTCATCTTGAGTCTCCTTAAATCCTAAAACAAGATTGAACAATTTATTATTTCTTAAATGTTTATATTTAAATACATAAATGAAAATACATTAAATTGAATGGATTTTAAAGAAATGGACTAATCTAGAAATGGAAGCCAAATTTGCATTTATAATTGTTAATATTCATTAACACTGCAGTGTGACAATACATTGTGTCTTAGGTTCGGGGGAAGCTGCCAGAGAATTAAGTCATTGCATTTGTTATCAGTAACTATGTATATTTATACTAAGTACTTTTCAAATGCTCAGAACAAAGCAATTTAGCCATTTTCTTCATTTTAGAAACAGAAAATTAATTTATTCTAATTATCAACTTCTTATGCTGGTGGTATAAAGGATAAAAGAATAATAATTAAATTGGGTTAGCATTTGGTGTGTACAATGAGACAATTGAAGAGGAATTAGTTTCTGTGCAGGATGAGAGACATACGGAAAATTACTGTGAAACACAAATTTAAAATGTTATAGATCAATTTAAAGGACATTTGATTAGTTTGTCAAGAGGTTTAGAGAGCATGGTAGAGAATCAGAAAATATGAGTAGAATCAAGCTTAAGTGTGTACGTGTGTGTTTACATACCAGCTATATATGAAACTTACTAAGTTTATTCATGATTAATGCAACCTTTGAAAAGTAAACAAAATATATAAGAATATTTTAAAAACTAGGACCAAGACTTTGACTCCAACAGAATTTTTTTGTATACTATTTCCTTTTTTTTTTCAATATTTCTAACCCATTCAAAGATTTTACATTGCACTGCTGTTTTCCAATGTATTGTGAAATGTTTTTGAAAAATGTCATAAACTTCAAATTTACTTTTATCCAGTAAAACTCAGTTTGTTTGAAGCTGCATTTAGTATTAAGAACGATAATCACCAAAAAAAAAGAGAATATAATCACCGATCTGTAAAGTTCTATGTGCCTTAAAGTTACTTACTCCAGAATACCAAGTTTAAATTACACTTAATATCGTTCATCTTGAGTATGAAAAAGTTTATCAGAATCCATTCAAGAGTCAGAAATCATACCAGTAGGCCGAAGACAATAATTTTTAAAAAATATTTTATTTATCCTCCTTTCTGCCCGTGGACGCCGCCGAGTAAGCATCGTTAAAGTCTCCCCTCCCACCGCCGTCATGTCTAAGTCAGAGTCTCCCAAAGAGCCTGAACAGCTGCGGAAGCTCTTCATCGGAGGTCTGAGCTTTGAAACTACCGATGAGAGTCTGAGGAGCCATTTTGAGCAATGGGGAACACTTACGGACTGTGTGGTAATGAGAGACCCAAACACCAAGCGCTCCAGAGGCTTTGGGTTTGTCACATATGCCACTGTGGAGGAGGTGGATGCAGCCATGAATGCAAGGCCACACAAGGTGGATGGAAGAGTTGTGGAACCAAAGAGGGCTGTCTCAAGAGAAGATTCTCAAAGACCTGGTGCCCACTTAACTGTGAAAAAGATTTTTGTTGGTGGCATTAAAGAAGACACTGAAGAACATCATCTAAGAGATTATTTCGAACAGTATGGGAAAATCGAAGTGATTGAGATCATGACTGACCGAGGCAGTGGCAAAAAGAGGGGTTTTGCTTTTGTAACATTTGATGACCATGATTCTGTAGACAAGATTGTCATTCAAAAATACCATACTGTGAATGGCCACAACTGTGAAGTAAGGAAAGCGCTCTCTAAGCAAGAGATGGCTAGTGCTTCATCCAGCCAAAGAGGTCGAAGTGGTTCTGGAAACTTTGGTGGTGGTCGTGGAGGTGGTTTTGGTGGGAATGACAACTTTGGTCGCGGAGGAAACTTCAGTGGTCGAGGTGGCTTTGGTGGCAGTCGAGGTGGTGGTGGATATGGTGGCAGTGGGGATGGCTATAACGGATTTGGTAATGATGGAAGCAACTTTGGAGGTGGCGGAAGCTATAATGATTTTGGCAATTACAACAATCAATCCTCAAATTTTGGACCCATGAAAGGAGGCAATTTTGGAGGCAGAAGCTCTGGCCCTTATGGTGGTGGAGGCCAATACTTCGCCAAACCACGAAACCAAGGTGGCTATGGTGGTTCCAGCAGCAGCAGCAGCTACGGCAGTGGCAGAAGATTTTAATTACTGCCAGGAAACAAAGCTTAGCAGGAGAGGAGAGCCAGAGAAGTGACAGGGAAGCTACAGGTTACAACAGATTTGTGAACTCAGCCAAGCACAGTGGTGGCAGGGCCTAGCTGCTACAAAGAAGACATGTTTTAGACAATACTCATGTGTATGGGCAAAAAAACTCGAGGACTGTATTTGTGACTAATTGTATAACAGGTTATTTTAGTTTCTGTTCTGTGGAAAGTGTAAAGCATTCCAACAAAGGGTTTTAATGTAGATTTTTTTTTTGCACCCATGCTGTTGATTGCTAAATGTAATAGTCTGATCATGACGCTGAATAAATGTGTCTTTTTTTTAAATGTGCTGTGTAAAGTTAGTCTACTCTGAAGCCATCTTGGTATACTACCCCAAAAGTGTGAAGTTAGAATTCCTTCAGGGTGATGCCAGGTTCCATTCGAAATTTATTTGCAACCTGCTTGGGCACAGAAGCCATTGTCTCCACAAACCTTGGTGTAGTTGAACTGACAGTTAATGTGTTGTGACCTGGAGTTCACCATTAAAAGGTCACCCAAGCAAAGTCCTGGAGTTTATTTGGTTATTAATATGATTGTTGGCACATCCTATGCAATATATCTAAATTGAATTATGGTATCAGATAAAATTATAGATGGGATTAAAGCTTGTGTATCATCCATTATCATGTGTAATCAATAAACGATTTAATATTCTCTTGAAAAAAAAATATTTTATTTATTTATTTGACAGAGAGAGAGAGAGATCACAAGTAGGCAGAGAGGCAGGCAGAGAGAGAGGGGGAAGCAGGCTCCTTGCTGAGCAGACAGCCTAATGTGGGGCTCCATCCCAGGGCCCTGGGATCATGACCTGAGCCGAAGGCAGAGGCTTAACAAACTGAGCCACCCAGGCGCCCCCCCTAAGAGGATAATTTTTATAGAAAGAATTTTTAACTAATAACAGGGAATCAGCTATTAGAAGGCTAGAGAGAACTCTAAACAGAGGAATAGAAATATGGGGAGCAGCCACAATCTCTAGGGTTTAGGGAGAATAGTAAAGAAAGAAGCAAACTTGAAACAAAGAGGGTCTCTTCTACACACACATGCAGACCCCACTGGAGAGGGTGGGGCCCTGGTGGTAGAGAATTTTGACCAACTGCAGCACATCAGAATTACCAAGTGAGGAACCCCAAAGTCGAATGCTGCAGAAGGTCTCTGGGAAGCAAGAAGGCAGCTGTCAGTGAAATTTGAAGACAGCAGCTGAACACCACACTGTAGGAGACAACAGGAAAGCAAAAGAACCGGAAGAGAAAGCCCTTCCTCTTTGAGTGTCTCTCCACTGCTCTCTACTGACAGAACCTAACACTATGGCAGTGAGCAAAAGGAGATTTAAGGGGGCGCCTGGGTGGCTCAGTGGGTTAAGCCGCTGCCTTCGGCTCAGGTCATGATCCCAGGTCCTGGGTTCGAGCCCCACATCGGGCTTTCTGCTCAGCAGGGAGCCTGCTTCCTCCTCTCTCTCTCTGCCTGCCTCTCTGCCTGCTTGTGATTTCTCTCTGTCAAATAAATAAATAAAATCTTTAAAAAAAAAAAAAAAAAAAGGAGATTTAAGTGATGCTGCCCCAGTATTACAAAGCAGGAAAGAAAGGATGGATTTGGAATTGAGGTGCAGTTGATACCTAGCTTAGAGGTAAAGGATGAAATGTAAGCAGTTTATCGGAGTGTATTTGCGGGACTCCAATGGCTATTTGGTTTGTTTTTGTTTGTTTGGTTTTTGTATGGACGCCATTTGCTTTGAAGTCTAATGCTATTATTTCTGGCCTCTCATTTAAGGGAAACTTCAGTGTATGAGGAATAGTAGAATCTTAATAGCACATTAATTTTCAGTTAAAATAATGTTACATTGCACTTCATCACACATTATCTCAAATATGTGTAGAATGCATTCCTATCCTTATTTTTTTAATGAAGAAAACACAGTTTATGGAGGCCAAATAACCATCCACAGCCGTAGAGCTAATTAGGAGTAGAGTTAATACTTGAGAAAAAAACAAAAAGGTACTTGCTGTGTCTTTTGATCATGACAATTTTTAGTTCACCCATGGAGCGTCTGCTATATTCAATGACTTTCTAATGCTCAACCAACTATTTTAAGGGCAAAATATTAGTATGAGAGCTCATACTGCTCAATCTTTGCCTAGGCCCTTTTTTCATTATGTCTTCCATTCCTGAAATACTGTGAATGGTGTGTGCTATATAAAAGAGACAAAGGAAGGGACAGTAAAAGAACCAATATGAAAATACTCTGCACAACTTAAAAATATACGTATCACAACCATTATTAAGTTAATGTTTATTGGGTATCTGTAAAAGTTGTAGAGTTAACATTTCTGTAAATAATATTCTTTGGGGCAAGGTTTGAGCTTTTTAAAATAATATCTGACCTTAGCTGATTGACACTAAAAGTAAACAGTGCAATAATAAGCATATGTCCAAATGGGAGTTACTGAAATGTTTTTTTTTTTTTTTTTTTTTTTTTTGATTCACAGCGAAATAAGATCTATTAGAGCTGACTTCTGGCTGGAATTATAGTTTTATAAAATACCACAATAACAATAAAATGAAAAGCGAATCTACTTAAAAAAAAAACATGTCCTCTGTAAAATAGAAAAAAGATTTCTGTTCATCATAGGTGAATTATAGAGCATACAAAAGAAAGAGATTGTGCATTGAGATGTTGACAATAGTTATCTTAAGAGAATTTGTCCAAATTTTCATTGAAGCTCTGTTTATTTTACTAGTTAGGGCTTTAGGTTATTTGTATATGTTGCTTCCTTTTGGCTTTATTCTATCAATTAATCTATTTCTGTCATTTTGTCCATTCATAAAACCCATTTAGCTATTTTAATGTAACTTATTCAGTCATTGGGTTTTCTTGCAGTGGAAACAGAACCTGAAATGATTTTCCTTTAAGGATGATTATATACTTACATTACATATTAACTTACACTTTTTTATATCCAAATTTCTTAGGAACATCCATAATCTAAACCCAGTTATCTCCCTTCTTTCCTATCACTATCACATCAGGCACTAAAATCCAACCAAGAAGACCTTCTTTCTTTCTTTGAACATAAAAGCTTTACACTCAAGTTTTAGATATACTGTTCTCTTCTGGAATGGTCTCCCTTCAGTACTTCATCTGGTTAGATCATTCTCATTTTGTAACTTTCTGATAAAGTATTATCTGCTCCAAAGTAGTTCCTTACTACTCCAGTAGAGAGGGAACCCCCTTAAATACACAGACACAGACACAGACACACACACTTCTCTCAACCCTGTTTTTAAATTCTTTCTCATCAGTATCCAAATCTTTTAAGTCAAAAGTATTTTCCAGGGGCACCTGGGTGGCTCAGTGGGTTAAGCCGCTGCCTTCGGCTCAGGTCATGATCTCAGGGTCCTGGGATCGAGTCCCACATCGGGCTCTCTGCTCAGCAAGAAGCCTGCTTCCCTCTCTCTCTCTCTCTCTCTCTCTCTCTGCCTGCCTCTCCATCTACTTGTGATCTCTCTCTGTCAAATAAATAAATAAAATCTTAAAAAAAAAAAAAAGTATTTTCCATTTTACTCCAAGTACTGCACTTTTGACATACTGGAAAAAAACCGAAGTACCCAATTCATTTTGGAGTTCAGAAAGATCTTATTACATAGAAAAAGTAGAATCTAATCAGATTGAGAAAATGTGGTTCATAGACACTGTATAAATATGTAGGTGTTTTGACATAATTTTTACACCCTTATTATTGTTGATTCAGTGAATGGTATTATGTAGCTAACTTGCTCTGTGTCCTCGGAAACAAGGCATTCAATTCGCTGATTTGGGTATGTTCGTATATTCAAGTATTCCTCTTCCTGTGGTTTGTCAATAGCAATATTTGCAAAGTCGTCACTATTTCCTAAAATTTCTCTCATTTCTCTTATTAAAAAATGAGTTGTACAAAAAAAAATGAGTTGTACAAAACAGTTTCAGTAACTCAGCAATTTTGGACTCATACTTCTAGCCCCTCCTTATTAATTAACAGCCTATTTTTGTATCATTGCTAATCCCCTAATGAATTCAAAACAATTCACATTCTTTAACCACTCTGCCAACACAAAACTTTTTGCTTCTTTGTTTCATCCTTGGAAGCTTTTCTATTTTCTTTGCTGTTTGAAAAATGCAGACTTTTTTAACCTTAAAAATTTCAAAGACTTCCTAGTAAAAATATCTTTTTATTTTAACAACAACCTAACAGCAACTGGAAAAAAAAAATGAAAGAGAGGGATTTATGTGCTTTAACAAATAGTTCATTAACATTTAAGGGTTGTCTGCACAGATTCACTGACTTCATTATTTGTTAAAACTGACATAAGCAGGGCACCTGGGTGGCTAAGCGGGTTAAGCCGCTGCCTTCGGCTTAGGTCATGATCCTGGGGTCCTGGGATCAAGTCCCACATCCGGCTCTTTGCTTGGCGGGGAGCCTGTTTCGCTCTCTGCCTCTCCCTGCCACTCTGCCTGCTTGTGTGTGCTCTCTGACAAATAAATAAATAAAATCTTAAAAAGAAAAGAGAAAAGAAAAGAAAACCTGACATAAGCAAATAGAGAAAATAAAGATGAAGATACAAATGACAGTAAAGAAAAATAATTTTAGGTCTAATCTAGGTTTATGGTTGGTTGAATTTGTATTGAATGAATAAAGAACTAGGTAAACAGGATAAATACCTTTTGACTGTGTGATTTGCTCTCCCAAGAATCTGTAAGTTACTGAACACTCAGGAACCTCTTAAAATGTACAATATATACCCACTTTCTAAAGCATCATTCTTTGGGCATCTGGGTGGGTAACTTGGTGAAGCCTCTGATTTCATTTCAGGGTCCTGAAATGAAAGTGATTTCAGGGTCCTCAGATCTAGCCCTGTGTCCAGGTCCCTGCTCAGTGGGGAGTTTTCTGGTTCTTCTCCTTTTTCCCCTCCTCCAGCTCTTGCCCTCTCTCTTCCCCTTGCTCTCTCAAATAAATCAATAAAATCTTAAAAAAAAAAATAAAGCATCATTCTCTTTCTTGCTTAACAACAAGCTTGGCTGTTAGCCAATTACAACAATTGAGAATAATTCCTGACCATTTAATTACTGTTAGAGGGGATGATTATATCTCAACTCATGTTTTTAGGACTTTTTTTTTTTATATTCACAGTCTTGCAGGTTTGTTCTTATTGTTGTTTCTTCATGAATATCATTGAGAAACTCTCTGATACTACATTCTTTTCTACAAACATTTCTATTAGCTACACTTGGTAAGACAATAAAAGAAGTGTTTAGTATTTACATTATATATGTTAATTTCATAAATTTATGATTGAACTTATTTAATATATAAGACCCAACTGAGCTCTTGAAGACCAAAATGTCTTAACTGGTGCTTTTGTGAGAGTCCAGGACCTGATCAGTTTGATTTTAATTTGGCACCACTGTAAAATATAATTACATTGTAGTAAAATTATTTTTTTATTTTTGTTTTTATTTGTGTATTTTTTTTTTTACTTAACATACATAAAACTGATATGTCTGAAAGAAGAGCACAGTTTCATGAGCCTTAATCATGTAAGGGCTTTAACCACCATCACAATACAAAATATTTCCATCACTCCATAAAACTCCTCATGTAGTCATACCATTCCCAACCTCTGGCAGTCATTGATTTTTTCTTTGTCATTCTAGTTCTATCTTTTCAAGAATGTCATATAAATGGAATTAAACACTAGGTAACCTTTTGAAACTGGCTTCTCTCACTCATAATGCCTTTGAGTCAGGGTTTAGGCAAGAGATCTTGGACATGACACTAACAGCACAATCTATAAAAGAAAAAAAATGATAAATTGGACTTCATAAAATTTTTAAAATTTGTGATATGAAAGATACTGCTAAAAGAATTTTAAAAATAGCTACAAACTGGGACATATTTATAAATTATCTGACAAAGGATTTGTATCCAGAATGTTTTTTCAACAGTCTTGAAACCTGATAGAAAGAATCATATAACTTTTTTCAAGTGTGGGGAAAAATCCCAAAGAAATAGTTTTTATTTAAAACATTTTATGATTCAATGTTACAAAATAATATGGAATGTAAATTTAATTTTTAAAGTTTTTTTTCTTTTTTCCAACTACTGACATTTTTTGATATTTCTGTTCAACTTTTCTTCATTCATAAAATAATACCCTTCATTTATTTTCTGAAGCATATTTGAGCATCTGAATAAAGGAAACAAATATTAGGCTCATTTTGCATGCTTCAGAAAACTAAGTGGCATTATTTGTTAATTAAATGCACAAACCTAGAGATGTAGTCAGAAGACCTGTATTCTGTATAATAGGAAGCTCTTAAAAGCTTTTAACTAGGGCGCCTGGGTGGCTCAGTGGGTTAAGCCGCTGCCTTTGGCTCAGGTCATGATCTCAGGGTCCTGGGATCGAGGCCCGCATTGGGCTCTCTGCTCAGCAGGGAGCCTGCTTCCCTTCCTCTCTCTCTGCCTGCCTCTCTGCCTACTTGTGATCTCTGTCTGTCAAAGAAATAAATAAAATCTTTAAAAAAAAAGCTTTTAACTAGTTATACTATTTCTAGATTTATTCTCTCTTTCAGTGTATTCATACTTCTAATATATCTTAATCTACATTATGACATTATGATCTGTTATTATTTGTTTTCTTTTTAGTGCTTTATATTTAGAGAATTGTAGCTATTTCTTCTGTTGTTTTTGTTTTTACCAACCTATAACCACTTGCACTTTCCTCTAACTCACTTTTTTTTAAATTTGAATATAGTTGACACACAAAGTCATAATAGCTTCAGGTATATGGCATGGTAATAATTATATGTTATGCTATGCTCACAAGCTACCATCTATCACCTTATACTATTACAATACCATTGACTAGTCCCTATGCTGCTCCTTTTATTCCCATGATTTATTCATTCTGTAGCTAGGAACCTGTGTCTTTCATACCCCTTCACCCATTTTGCCTATCCCTTCACCCTCTTCCCCTCTGGAAACCAGCAATTTGTCCTTAGTGTTTATGGGTCAGTTTCAGCTTTCTTTTTTTTTTTTTTTTAAAGATTTTTATTTATTTATTTGACAGACAGAGATCACAGGTAGGCAGAGAGGCAGGCAGAGAGAGAGGAGGAAGTAGGCTCCCCGCTGAGCAGAGAGCCTGATGCGGGGCTCCATCCCAGGACCGTGGGATCATGACCTGAGCCAAAGGCAGAGGCTTTAACCCACTGAGCCACCCAGGCGCCCCATGTTTCAGCTTTCTGTTTGTTGGTTTATTCATTTGTTTTGTTTTTAATTCCACATATAAGTGAAATCATATGGTATTTTTCTTTCCCTTCTGACTTATTTCACTTCACATAATACCCTCTAGGCCCATCCATGATGCCAAAAATGGCAAGATCTCATCCTTTTTTATAGCTGAGTAATTTTTCATTGTATATATACCACATCTTTTTTATCCATTCATCTGTCAATAGACAGTTGGGTTTCTTCCATATCTTGGATATTGTAAATAATACTGTGATAAATGTGTAGGTGCTAATCATCAGAGAAAGACAATCAAAACCACAAAGAGATAATCATTAAAAAGAGAGAGAGAATCACTTTATATCTGCCAGAATGGCTAGAATCAAAAAGAAAAGAAATAACAAGTATTAGTAGGGATGTGGAGAAAAAGGACCTCTCATGCACTGTTGATGGGAGTGTAAATTGGTATAGCTATTGTGGTTAACAGAATGGAGTTTCTTCAAAATATTAAAGATGGAAATACCATATGATCCAATAATTCCACTATTGGGTATGATGATTCTTATATATAATATGCACAATATATACATATCACTTGGAAAATTTGAAATATTTACTTATTTCATGTTTCACCAATTCCATTAAGGAAATTAGTTTACTGAATCAATCTATAATGGCTCTCCAGCATCAAATACTTTTAACTCTGACATTCACTAATTACTCATAGGATAAACAAATACTATTAGTTTTAACCATAAAATTATATTTTAAAATGAAAATCTATATGCACTTTTATATAGCAATTAAACATCCACAATTTGGCTTATCAGTCAAAAGTTTTCAACATTCTGCTTTTATTCTCAAATCTTAGTGCTATGAGTAATTGAGAATTTACTCTATTTAAGTGGATTTTTAAAAAGGGAATATAAAATTTAGAAATGTATTGAACTGGTTAATACTTCAGGTTAAACTATGGATCTTTCATAAACTGTATTAGAGGGTCATTTTTCCCCAAGTATACTAATTTTATTTAAAAATATTAGTGACAAAGTTAAAACTGAAAAATTGACTAGAACAAACTACTTCACAGTGTAGAAATAATTAGTCTATGGTTTTGTTTATGAAATTTTCCTGCAAATACTAATCTGCATGTCCATGGCTACGATCCCAGAATAGCAATTCACTCATTTGCATTAATGTTCTATGTGGAATATATTGATTCTGGCTCTAGTACAATAGCAAAAATAATTATAATGTATGTACATTGAACATTATAACTAACTCACACCTTGTCTAAACTAATCCAGTGTCAAGTAATAAGGTTATCATTTGTCAGACACAATTAAAGCAAAAAATTTTTGTAGTTGAAAATCCAGTGTAGGTATACATATAAACTGTATACATTTACACAGTGTTGTGGGTGTTGGTGAGATATGGCTATAGAAATACCCTAAACTGACAGAAATGGAAACTCACAGGCCTAACAGAGCAGTGACAGGTTAGAAGATCTTGTCTTCTTATAAACACAGTAAACAGGGGTGCCTGGGTGGCTCAGCTGGTTGAGCGTCTGACTCTTGTTTCGGTTCAGGTCATGATTTCATGGCTCTTGAGATCAAGCCCTGAGTGGGCTCCAGGCTCAGCATGGAGTCCACTTGAGATTCTCTGTCTTTCTGCTCTCCCCTGGCTCATGCATGCTTTGGCTCTCTGTCTCTCTGTCTCTCTCTCTCTAATAAATAAAATCTTTAAAAAAAATAAAATAAAACACAGTAAACAATATAGGGCCTTGACCTAAACTTTTGATATTGTAAAGCAAATAACAAATAACCTTTTTTGTTTTTTTAAGATTTTATTTATTTATTTGACAGAGAGAGATAGAGAGAGAGATCACGAGTAGGCAGAGAGACAGGCAGAGAGAGAGGAGGAAGCAGGCTCCCTGCTGAACAGAGATCCCGATGCGGGGCTCAATCCCAGGACCCTGGGATCATGACTTGAGCCCAAAGCAGAGGCTTTCACCACTGAGCCACCCAGGCACCCCCCAAATAACAAAAAACCTTGAAGAGAGTCTGTTATGTTACTTTTTTTTGTTGCTTTTTTAACAGCATCATTCTTGAGCATGGACTAGAGTTTTTGGTTTAGCCTCCCATGGAGATAGTTTCCAAATTGCTATTCCAGTAAATAGAGCCAAATGGAGAAGGACTGCCTTACTACGGGGAGTTAGAATTTCTGGGGCAGTGCCAAGGACAAGGGAATGAGAAAGAACCCTGGTAATCTGCTCAGGGGCTCCTCTTAATGCTAGCCTGAATTCTGAACTGCACATGTACAAGGTTAGACTCAAAAAAACAACAAGGAACAGCAGCTGGTGGGTAGGAAATGAACAAAGATTTCAGAGGTAATGCAAAGCTGAAGAGACACTGGAATTCTGACCTAGGTAGAACAATTAATTTTCCAAAATGATTTATTATTTAAAACACTATCTCATAATTTATTAATGAAAAGCAATAAAATATATTTTGGAACAACTGGAAAACATTAAATATTGATTGGATATTAGCTGTTAGGGAATTATTATTAATAATATTAAGCGAGATAATGGAACTGTGGTTGTTAAAATGCCCTTATTTGGGCCACCAGGGTGACTTACTTGGTTAAACATGTCTCTGGATTTCAGCTCGAGTCATGATCTCAGGGTTGTGGGATCTAGTCCCACACTGAGCTCCACGCTTGGTGCACGTCTGCTTGAAATTCTCTCTCTCCCTCGTCCTCTGCCCCTCCCCCCTAACTCTCTCTCTCTTTCAAAATAAATAAACTTTTAAAAATAAGAAAGTAAAAAAAAAATGCCCTTATTCGATATGTAAAGAAGCATTTATGAGAGAAGTAATATGATTAGGAGTTTAAAAAAAATATTAAAGCAACATAAAAAGAAACAGTGAATAAGAAGGATAAAACAATATAAGGGAAGAAGAAAGGAAGGGAGAAAAGCAAGAAGAAAGGAAAGAAAGGAAGATAATTGATAGGTTACAACAATAGTTTCTTGAGTTTGCTCACAAATTTGTAGATAAGCTGTGCTGTTGTTATCTGGCTCAACTCAGCTTAAATTCGATGTTATGTTGGTAGTTGGCTACAGTTCAGCGAATGGCTGGATGGTCTAGGATGGTTTCACTTGTTCTGAAAGTTGGAGAGCTATTTGTTGGTCTTGGTGTTCCTGCATTTAGCCCCTCATCCTCTATCAGTCCAGCTCAATTTTGTCTGCACAGTGCTCTTAGGGTTCTAAATACAGCAAAGGAAGACAAAGTCCAATATGCAAGCTTTTGTAAAGGCTCTGCTTGAGTTATGTTAACTAATGTCCCCTTGGGCAAAACAAGTCACTGGTCAACCCCAGATTCAAGGCAGAAACGGAATTGACCTCTTGATGAGAAAAATTACGAAATGGGATGCTAAAAGGTTGGGAAGATTATGTAGCCATTTTACATTTGAAAGAAATGGAGGAGGAAAGGAGAGAAAAGAAGGATAGATGAAAGGAAGGAAATGATAAGCAAGCGTGGCATAATGTTGATAACTATTGAATTTTGGGCTGGGATAGAGTCTCTTCTCCTGCCTACTTTGTGTATTTTGGAAGACTTAAAATATAGAAGTTAAAAAAAAGACTTGTTAAACAGAAAAGTAATCCAACAACCATTTGTTAGTGTCTAGAAGTTTTTATTAGTTTCCCTCAATCGATCAGGTCCGCATAAGTTCCATAAATTCCAGAAATGTTACAAATGAGTGAATCAGAATAAATTAAACTTGCATTCTTATATATCATTCTTATATCTTATGAATCGTAAATATTGCCATAACAGGCAGCAAGAAAGATATCAACTAAAATATTTTCCAAATGAGCTGCCTCTATAATATTTCTAACAACTTCACAGGCCAAGTATATACTTGAGAGCTACCTTTGGTAGTAAAATAATAATCTGAGGAATATTTATATGACTTAACATTCAAAATTTTAAGAAGCACATTAGGGTAGAGAAGTGTTCACTGCATTTGACATCTTACTTATGCACCTGATAGTGCAGGGAGAATAATGTTCTTTTTTCTACAAGCTGTTGATCCTAGAGAAATGAACTGTCAGCAGCAGAGAAATCTGTCAGTGAAATACAAACATTAAAATGGAATGGCTCAGGAAGTTACATATGGTAATTTTGACTGCTTTGAAAAATTAATACCATATTTCTGGGTAAAATGTATCATCGACCTCACTAAAATAGTGATGTGATTACATAAGGAAGCATTACTTGTAATTAAGTGATTAATTCACTATAAACAGGATTTTGAAATACTTCCCAATATTCTACTATAGTTCAAATTTTCAGTACTAGAGCAGGGCAATTATTTTTCCAAATATTTTTTTCTCATGATAGGCTTCACCTTTCCTGGTTCTTAAACTGAACAGAGCAGGCTCTTGCTGGATTTTTGAGTTTGTTTTATTTTGTTTATTTTTTGTTCATTTGTTTGTTTTTGCTTTTTGTCTGTACCCACTGCTATTTCTAAGTGGTTGGCTTCGTCAGCTCCAAGTCTGAAGATAGTAAGCACAAGGAAAACTAGGGAACACACCACCAAGTCATTTCTTGGGTCCCCAGTCTGACTCCTTGTCAGAGTCCTTGGGGTTTATTTGAACTTATTCCTGAAAAATAGGGAAACTTACAGTCTACTCCATCTTTCAAGAAGTGGAAGTATGTCCTATTATTTTTAATCATTGCTACTTAACAAAATGAAAAGAGCAGGAACTATAGTGATTTTAAGTGTCAGTTGAAATTCTGTGGACGATCCAGTTTCCCTAAACATGTGTCTCATGCAATCTATTCCAAAATTTAAAGTCTCATGGGGAAGAGACAGACAGCATTATGATTATAATTCACGTAGCCTCTATATTCCTCATTTTCTTTATATTATATTTGTCAATTAAACATAAAAATACTAAAAAAATTATCAAATATTTGCTAATGAGAAATGTACAGAATCCATTTTTAGTGAAAACTACCTACCTAAAATAATGTGATGTCTACCTTCTTGCTTATTTCTGATATTTTTCCACTGATGATTTTATTATAATTTTCTTCATCTGTACCTACTGAGTTCTCAGTGCCAAAAACAGCAGTCTGTTTTCAGGTGTCAATAATAAGGCAATGATGTCCCTAAAACTAGTATCTAGAGCCTTTCATAGAGAAATAAACAAAAAAAATGGTGATTATCAATTTATTTTCAAATATATGTGCGTGTGTGTCCAAATATGTGTGTGTATGGTTTCTGTGTATATAATATAGCTTGTCCCAGGTGGCTTCAGGCCAGGGAGAACTAACAAAAAAAATGCATTTAGCGTTTTGGAAGTTTTGAATGAAGCATATTTTGTGTTTATGAAAAATATAACAAATTGATAAATCTCAAGGAGGAGATGGAAAACCATATTTTAACTTCAGAGGAATGAGCGAAGATGAAGACATTTACTACAATTTTAAGGACACCAACCAGGAAATTTCTCAGTAGGAAACCTTGGAAGTCAATAAAAGCAAATTAACTACTGGAATGACTCTGTGGCAATCTGGGGAATGCTAGTTTCACCTTCACCTCTAGAAATGAAGCTTTTTTATAAACAGCAACAATAAAACTTTTTTACACATACTGCACACTCACACTGATGGAGAGGAAGAGAAGTTAATCTGGTACATTTGTCCATGTAAATGTCCATGGAAGTGTTTTCCTCCTATGTAGAAAAAGCATGATTTAAATAGACTTCAACAGCTATATTTTTCTGTAATATTTTTACTTGGCAAAAGTTAAATATTGAAATGAGTATAATATTTGCTTCTATATGGTTTGGAAGAGTCAAAAATTAAAATAAATTCAAAGAGCTTTTTTTTTTTAATTAAAGATTTTATTTATTTATTTGACAGACAGAGATCATAAGTAGGCAGAGAGGCAGGCAGGGAGAGAGGAGGAAGCAGGCTCCTTGCTGAGCAGAGAACCCAGTGCGGGACTCCATCCCTGGACCCTGAGATCATGACCTGAGCCGAAGGCAGAGGCTTTAACCCACTGAGCCACCCAGGTGCCCCTAAAGAGCCTTTTTTTTTTTTTTTTAAAGATTTTATTTATTTATTTGACAGAGAGAGAGATCACAAGTAGACGGAGAGGCAGGCAGAGAGAGAGAGAGAGGGAAGCAGGCTTCTCGCTGAGCAGAGAGCCCGATGCGGGACTCGATCCCAGGACCCTGAGATCATGACCTGAGCCGAAGGCAGCAGCTTAACCCACTGAGCCACCCAGGCGCCCCCCTAAAGAGCCTTTTTTAAATGATAAATCTCACTAGGGGAATTGATGCCCATTTACTTCTTACCTATTAGTGTACTGAAAGACATCACATAAGTTTCTCTCAGATGGTATCTTAAGTTTGATCTTTTTTTTTTGAAGATTTATTTATTTGAGAGAGAGCACACATGTGTGAACAGGTTTGGGGTGGGCAGAGAGAGGAGAGAGAGAGACAATCTCAAGCAGACCCCCACTGAGTGTGAAACACCATGCTGGGCTTGATTCTAGGACCCTGAGACCATGACCTGAATGAAACCAAGAGTCAGAGGCTTAAATGACTGAGCTGCCCACATGCCCCTAAGTTTTTTTCATTTTAACTATTTAAATATTTTATTGTACCATTCATAGCATAAACATGATTTGAAAAATTAGTATGCTTTTGTATTTAATCATTGTTTTTACTCCTGATTTATATCTAAGCCACAGACCTATATCATACATCCCAAAATGATATATATGTATATAATTATAATATAAAATACATTTATATATAATCATATATAAATATATATTATATAATTATGATATATATATAATACATATTGAAAAGAAGAGTGTGCATATATATAAAATGTATGTTATATATTTATATATATTATATATGATGTTATATATATAATATATATTTGAGAGAGAGAGAGAGAATGTGTGCACATGTGAGCAGGGGGAAAGGAAGAGAGAATCTTAAGCAGACTCCACATTGAGCGCAGAACCAGACTCCGGGCTCCATCTCACAACACTTCACCTGAGCCAGAACCAAGAGTCAGGTGCTTAATCTATGCCTTGCAGGTACCTCCCGCAAGTGATATTTTTAATTATATTTAGTTGAACCAGAATTTGAGTATTAGACATAAATATTCAAATTTGGACTAAAGCATAGTTTTCTACACAAGCTATGTAGTGTGTCTAACATTAAATACCCACTTAATAATAAATGATAATGAAGATTGAGTTGTTAACAAATTATAGAAGGTGACAATATATCTTCCTTCTTTTTTTAAGGTTTTGTTTGTTTTGTTTTGTTTTGTTTTAAGATTTTACTGTTAAGTTATCTCTGCACCCAACATGGGGCTCAGCTTTGTAATCCAGAAATTGAGTCAAGTGCTTTACTACTAAGCTAGCCAGGTGCCCCTTCCTTTTCAATTGAAAACAAAAAAGCGAGTTCAAGACATTAAATTTCCACAAATAATTTACACTAATATTCCTTTCAACATTTATAATTCTTAGAAAAGATAAAAGGAGAAGACATGAAAAAGAGAACATTTGTACCAAGGTATATTAAATGTTTTAATCTCTACTGGTTCTTACTTCACCAAAGCAGTGATTCATTTTATGATATATTGTTTATGTGGAAACATAAGGTAAAGGAATGAGAATCAAAAAATATCATTGTTAATACAACAGCATGATATAATGGAAAGAATTGGAGTCTGGAATCTGACAGAAGTGAATTCAAATTCCAGCTCCTCTCTTACAAGCCCTGATCTTGTCAGTAGATTACTTATCTTTTATCAAACCATGTTATCTACATTAGGAAGAATAATAGCTGACAGGATTTTTTTTTTTTGAGGGGAAAACATGATGATTCTTGGTTATTTTATCTGACTCACTGATGCATATAAATAACCCCAAATATATTTGTTGCTCATTAACATTATCTTTAATAGACCTGATAACTATTGTCATTGTCATATCCTACTTCTTTTTAAATTATCTGTTGCTTTCAGTAATTTAGAGTTAGATTGGAAAAGTCAAATTATATATGAAAGAAGCTAAATCAGCATCATGGAATATATTGCTTTAGATTACTTAATGTACTTCCCATTGAAATTACAAGCTCACTACAGTAAGAATAATATAATGCAGAAGTTTTTAAATTAAAAGAATATCTTGACTTAGAAATGTAGAGATCTATCAATGCATTCAATGTGACAGTTTATGCTTTCCATCTGAGTACAACCCAAAATGAACTATTTATATAGTTCTGTAAATATACATTTAGTGTTGTTTATCATTATAACCTGAAGTTAGCTTTCTACAATATCAAAACACCAAAAATAAGCTTTTCCTCCAATTAAAGTAATCAAAGTAAAAATGCTAATGACCACAAAAACACTGTTTAGGTAAGAAAAGGAGTTCTATAATACTTGTGTGTATTTGAAGTAACATGTGACTATTCTGATAGTTTTGAAATATCTAGAATTAGACAAAAATTAAGTTTGCATTTTGAATTTGTTAACAACATAGAACTGAAAAAAAAAACCTAGAAAACAGAAGGAAAATAATTGATGGCAGCATTGCAGAAGTTGAAGAACAAATGCTTTATCACTAGTACTTACACATGTGTATTGCTTGACCAAATGGAAAAGAACAAGGACTGAATGCAGAATTCATTTTTCTATTTTTTTCTGACATAACAATTATGAAAAGAAATCCTGAGCCTAAGTTCTACAACCAACTCAGTCCTGAAAGCCTATGTGCTATTTTTTAATAGAAGCTCAGAAGGCATAAACACATAGAATTAAGTAATACTGACTTATTCTTTTACATCGGGGTTCCCTCCACCTAACCATAATATAGAGCATTACTAAGACAAGTTGACAATTAAGATAAAATATGCACAAACAGGTGAACACATGTATGTATTACATTTGGGATTATAAATGTCTATGCATTTAATTACAAATTGTATTAAAATCATAAAACATTAATATGCTAAAATGTAGATTTCAGCAACACTAAATTAATAGTGTGCTGAATCTTTTAATTAATAAAGTAAATAATGTAGTTTAAATTAGTGTGATTTGTAATAAACCAAACCAGATGCTTTAAAGAAGAGGATGAATGCAAAATATTTTAGGAAAATTGTTTTTTTACTATTTTTAGATTAGAACTATTTTTTTTTA
This sequence comes from Lutra lutra, assembly GCF_902655055.1. Lineage (NCBI taxonomy): Eukaryota > Metazoa > Chordata > Mammalia > Carnivora > Mustelidae > Lutra > Lutra lutra. The sequence continues at coordinate 89,594,756 of NC_062278.1, forward strand.
AGATTTATTTATCTATTTGATAGAGAGAGTGAGAGCTCATACACATTCCTGAGTGGGGAGAGGGGCAGAGGGAGAAAATCACAAGGAGACTCCATGCTGAGCATGGAGTCGTCACGGGGCTCCATCTCACCACCCAGGTGATCATGACCTGAGCCAAAACCAAGCGTCAGACACTTAACGGGCTGAGCCACCCAGGCATCCCCGGGTTATGATTATTTTATTACATGTATCATGTTTGGGAAAAATTTTTGTATTACTATACAGAGTCCAGTCCAGCAGTGTTTCCTAGAATGTCACAGAGGAAGCAGAATCATTTCTGTGATCCTGAGCTGGACCTTAGAAATAGGCCAAATGGAGAAAAACAGAGAGATTCACTAGAGACCAATTTCAATGCATGATGACCAAAACTATATTCCTACTTTTCTTCATTTCATTTTTCCAACATATATGGCTAGTCAACGTCCATGATTCACAAATAACTCCTAACATTGTGTGTTGTGAGCATCATATGCTCACATGCACTTAATGGTATTTTTCTAAATCTTAGGGAATAGAAGTAAAACATAGAACTCTAATTTGGGTTGTGGAAAAGTAAAGTTATTTTGTTTTGTTTGTGCGTCTGCTTTGCAGTCATACATGATATATTGTTAAACTGTCCCAGCAATCCTGTGAGAAATTTAAAATTTTGCTTAGTTTACTAATGTTGGAATTGATTTTTAGAAGATATTGTCCTAAGATATTTAGCCGTAGAAATAAATACTTGAAACTATGTTTGGTTAGGTTCAAAGTCCATGGATTTTCTTCTTAAATTTTTTGGCTGCCTGTTTTTATTATTATTTTTTTAATGAGATGCAAAAAAATCTGCAAGTATATGCTCAACTAGAAATCTTCATTTTGGTCTTTGTTCCTTCAGTATAGCTAATATGAAACAAATATTTATGTATTTTAAGTGGACATTGGGAGATGCATTTAAGGTTTTTTAATGGAATAGCTTTTTGATTTCTGTGTAATTAATTCAAAGGTGATTCTAAATATAATCTTTCTCTGATTTTTTTTTAATTTTAGAAAAAATAGAATTGATAGGTAAATTTTTAGTTATACAGAAAATATTACAAATAAGATTATTATTCTCTTCACACCTCTGTATTCAGTTATTTATTTTTAAAGATTTTATTTATTTATTTGACAGAGATCACAAGTAGTCAGAGAGGCAGACAGAGAGAGAGAGAGAGAGAGAGAGAGGAAGAAGCAGGTTCCCTGCTGTGCAGAGAGCCCAATGTGGGGCTCTCTCCCAGGACCCTGGGATCATGACCTGAGCCGAAGGCAGAGGTTTTAACACACTGAGCCACCCAGGTGCCCCTCAGTTATTTTTTTTAAATATTTCAAAATATCAATTATGTACTGGAAAACTGGTGAATAATAATAGACATGGTACCCACTCTCATGGTGCATACTGTCTAGCAGGAGAGATGCATGTGTATAAAATAATAATGGAAATAAATGTAAATTTACAGCATTATGGAGGAGAGAATAAAAATACAAGTAGTAATCTGGTGTTTTTAATTAAAAAATACTCAAAAATGAGCACACATGCTTAAACAACATACAATATTATAGTTTTGAGAGTACATTCTAGTAAATATTATATAGATTTTACACACACACACACACACACACACACACACACACACACACAAACAGATATTCTTAGGTTTATGAGACAGGACAACACCCCAAGGGAATTAGTACAAATACAAAATGAAGGGAGTCAAATTACTGAGGCTTCTGACTATAAAATTAAAAGGCCAGAGAGATGAGGAGGAAATGGTATTAAGTAATGATAGTAATTGTAAGTAGGTAAGCAGAAATTAGTAGTTATTAGTGACTTAGGAGAAAAAAAAGAATATGTCAACCTTTTACATCTCCCAGTATGGTGGTATCAGTCTTCACTGCAATATTGTGAACCATATGTTTCTTCAGTCCATTAAACTGAAGCTTGACAATCATTTTTTAAATCTTATCTGAGTATGGTTGACACATAATGTTACATTAGTATCAGGTGTACAATAGTTATTCAACTTCTCTACATGTTATGCTATGCTCACTACAAATTTAATTACCATCTGTCACCATACAACACTATTAAAATATAACTGACTCTGTTCGCTAAGCTGTACCTTTTATTCCCATGACATTGATTCCATAACTGGAAGCCTGTATCTTCCAGTCCCCTTCACCCATTTTGCCCATTCCCTACCTTCTCTTCCCTCTGGTAACCATCAATTTGTTTTCTGTATTTATAGGTCTGATTCTGTCTTTTGTTTGTTTATTTATTTGGTTTTTGGTTTTTTGTTTGTTTTTTTAGATTGAGGATATGAGTGAAATCATGGTATTTGTATTTCTCATTCTGACTTATTTCACTTAACATAGTATCCTCTAGCTCCGTCCACATTGTTACAAATGCCACAAACTCATTCTTTCTTATGGTTGTGTAATATCCCAGTGTGTGTGTGTGTGTGTGTGTGCACGTGCGAGCATGTATGTGTGTGTGTGCATCTTCCTTATGCATTTACCTATCGATGGACACTTAGACTGCTTCTGTGTGTTAGCTACTATAAATAACGCTGCAGTAAATACAGGGAAGTATGTATATTGTTGACAATGTTAAGACTGAACAATAAGAAAAAAGAGGATAACAACTGCATATAGTACATACTTAAGTACTGTAGTTTATTTATCCAATAATTTTTTTTTTTTAATATTTACTCTGTGTTGGAATCTGTGTTAGGATACTGTGCATGGGTTTCTTTGGTGATAAAAATAGATGAACTCTTTGTCCTATGGATCATTTAGTAAATACAGCTGTAGTTGATGGAAAATTACCAAAAATTAGTGGCTAAATAGTAGGATGAATCACATCTTCTCTTGGCATTCTTATAAGTGACTGCTTCATCCCGTGCAAATAAATGAATGAAGTAGTGGGTGGAAAATATTTAGGAGATGGTTGAAAAGGAGGCTATGAGTGACTAATGGGAATGGCCATTTACAAAGGGGTAAATTTTATTTTTAAAAGCCTTATGATTAGCAACTTTTTTTTTTTTTTAAGATTTTATTTATTTGTCAGAGAGAGAGGGAGAGAGAGCGAGCACAGGCGGACAGAATGGCAGGCAGAGGCAGAGGGAGAAGCAGGCTCCCCGCCAAGCAAGGAGCCCGATGTGGGACTCAATCCCAGGACGCTGGGATCATGACCTGAGCCAAAGGCAGCTGCTTAACCAACTGAGCCACCCAGGCGTCCCTTATTAGCAACTTTTAAAGGAGTGAAAAAGAAAGCCTTATTTCTTATGTGATATCAAGGGTGGGTGTGTTTGCTTTTCTTTGCCAATGCCAACTGGATGAACTGCTGCTTAGTTAGCAGCTTAGCAGCACATTATATTAGAAATGTTTACTACATTATATAAATTCTCAAATATCTTCTTTTAATTCTTCAATGTTGTGATTTTGTCTTTTTGACAACTTTAACTACATTTCCTGGATCTTCCAACAGCTCTTCCTTTATTTCCTTTTAATCAGCTCTTCCAATTCCATTTAAATGTCATACTCAGTAATTTTACCACCTGCTTTACAAACAGTGTATTTTATTTTTAAGATATTATTATCCCTTGAGATAATTTTGTTTCTTTTCACAGAGCTCCTCAACATCATTCAATGTTCAGGACTCCCTTGATGTAGTGCTTCTTTTTTATGTGTTTTCATTCAGTATCTGCTCACATCATGCTCTACATTCAAAGAGCACATATGGTCCTTGTACAATATGTTGAATATATGTACTATGTCCTGGTCAGGAGGCTGGAGGTATATGATAAGGAGAACAATAAACATCTGAACATTAAGCTTTTTGTTATTAACATTTTAAATTCCGTGGGTTATTATATCATGAAGACAATTGCAAAGTTTATAATCTAAGTAAACTAAGGCAGATACTGAACTGAAATGATGAAGTAACTCTAAACGTTTTTATGGTGCTTTAAATAGGGTCAGTCACTAAGCTAGAAGCAGTAATGGGAAAGGAAACTAGATAGAAAAGTTCAAAAGCTAAATAACTATGGTAGAATCAAAGAGATTAAAAGATATTACATGTTAAATACTGCAGTCTCATTGTACAGACAAGAAGCTGACATTATAACTATTGAGATTTGTTTATATCCTTACAGATTAAAACACAGTTTCTTCTACCTTACCTCTTCCTTGTTCTTTGCTGCTGCTTCCTAACCAGTGACCACCCCTAACCTCCTCAAAGTGTTTTACTTTTGAAGTTCATACCTTTAGACTATAGCAACTCTTGCCAGCACATAGATCATTACATATCTTTCTACTAAAAATCCTTCAGTAATTTCTGGACATGTCAATAGTTCAGCCATTCTTCATTTGCAAATCCTTGACCCTGTCCTCTAATCCCAGTCTCTGCCTCTCATCCCGTAATCCAAGCCTAGTTCCCAACAATGATTGTGCACTAGAATCCTGTGGGTTGCTTTTCCAAAACGGCAGGAGTAAATCAGAATCTCACATCTTCTACCATTTTTCCTGTATCGGATTCCATAATTCTGCCTTCTTGTCTATTCACTGTTTTCCCTCTTCAGTCCATCATCAAGACTTCATTTGAATTTGAGACTCATTCTCACTTATTCAAGAACCCTGATTCTTTTAATTTTTGCCTATGTAACCTTAAGCATCAGTTTTCCCTCTTTACTGCACCCTCATCAAGATCATGCTAGGTCCCCAGTTGTATGTTAGGCACAGATCAGTTGGAGAGTGTTACGTAACTTGATCAGATCCTATACAGAGTAGAAATGTTAGTGATAGAAACTAAGTGTAATCACCAGACGAGTATTCTATTTACTGTACGAGACTCTGTACCCTGTGAGATCTTCATTCTTTTACTCCTTTACTTGTAGCTTATAAAGTGCCAAAAGGAACTTTTCATCATACAAAATTGATAAATGTTAATGGAATTTTTAAAGGTCAATTTGGGCTTGCCTGATATATTAATCTTATCAGTTCCTCTGTTAACATTAAAAAAAGTGATAGTCAAGAAGATTTTAATAGTCATTGATTTTTGTGTATAGAAAAGCTTACAATTTCTACATTTTGCTAAGTACTGTAATTAGAATAAAATTTTCATTTAACTCTCATAGGTTACTTCTTGTGTCTACATAACGTACTTAGAGTTTGGAAAATAGAGCCTTTCATTTGTCACAGAAACAACTATTTTTTTGCTATAATTATTGTAAAGTTTATTAGTATGTCTCTCACTTGTCTGAGGAATAGAAATATGAAGTTTCATTTTTCCTAAAAAAATAAAATCAAGGGCCAGTTTCAGAGATCAGAGTATAGCAACTCTATCGTTTAAAAATTTTCTAAGGTGGGCGCCTGGGTGGCTCAGTGGTTTAAGCCGCTGCCTTCGGCTCGGGTCATGATCTCAGGGTCCTGGGATCGAGTCCCACATCGGGCTCTCTGCTCAGCAGAGAGCCTGCTTCCCTCCGTCTCTCTGCCTGCCTCTCTGTCTACTTGTGATCTCTCTCTGTCAAATAAATAAATAAAATCTTTAAAAAAAATTTTTTTTTTCTAAGGTATCTTTGTTTAAATCCTGTTTTGAATACCCCTATAGCTATGAGCACCTGGGTGGCTCAGTCAGTTAAGCATCTACCTTTGGCTCAGGTCATGATCCCAGAGTTAGAGCCCACATCAGGCTCCCTGATCAATGGGGAGTCTGCTTCTTTTTCTCTTCTCCTTTCTTTTGCTCTCTGTCACTATCTCTGTTTCTCTCAAATAAATACATAAAAATATTGAATACCTCTACAGTTAATATAAAAAAGAAAATGTTTTTGATTAAATTATGATATCAATAACTTTATGAACCACAGCATATTTCTGGATTTTAATAAAACAAAATGTTTTAATAAAACAAAATACACACTTTTATAACAGAGAATCAAGTGCCAATGGTCCACAAAATTAGGTAAATTTTTGTAAGACAGTTCTGTTATACTTTACTTTCAAGTTTATCATAAGCCTTACTGAAAACTTATATCTAGGATAAGTTGTCATCTTAAATACTCAGAACACAACATAAAGAAAACTTTGTAGTATGTTTAAATGTCATATTTTACTTTAATTTATTTAAAAAAATACCTGGAAATAAAAAGGAAATGAGATGGGAACATTGTAGTATCTGCTCTACAACCTTATAAATATGACTTGGTTTTCTGCTCAATAATTACAAATTTGGCTAAGTTATTTTCTTTCTGAGCACTGCATTTTTTAACTATAAAATTACAGTGTTTCTTATAAGAATTTATTGTAATTTAAATTAGAAAATATAGTAAAAGTACTTGGGACTTCTGGGTGACTCAGTTGGTTAAGCAACCAGCTCTTGCTTTTGGCTCAGGTCATGACCTCAGGGTCGTGAGATGGAGCCCCACCTTGGATTCTGTGCTAAGTGAGCAATCTGTTTGAGATTCTCTCTTTCCCTCTCCGTCTGTCCTCCCTGCTCTCTCTCTCTCTCTCAACTAAATAAATAAATAAAATCTTTTTTTTATAAATACAGTAAAAGTACTTAGTTCAATAATTGGCACATAAGGAGAGCTTTATAAGGGTAGTGGTTATAGTTTTTAATTCTATAATTTATGTAATATTTCAAGGGTTCAATGAATAAGCTCATAACCTTGTAGTTTCTCTCTTTGCTTCATATATATGATCACTCTGAACGTTTCAAACTGTCATCTTGCCAAAGTGCAGACTTCAGCCAGCATTCTTTTAGTAGCAACAAAAGAAAGATTTTTACTGCCTCTTGGGCTTCAGTACCTTTCACAGAGTGTTTCAGTGTCCTCACAAAAGAAGCCCATTGGTCCTGTGGCTTTTCTGTTTGAATAAATGGGAAGCCACAGGAACCCACACAATTCATTCCACACTGTTACCTCCAACCTTTTGTCAACACTTTTATATAGTTTATTGATTGGGAAAACAAGTGAAGCAGAGAAGAAGAAATAAAAACATACTTCTTGAGTCTGTATAGAAATGTATTACATTTAACCCATGTCCACATATGTGCTTATGGTATATATGCTTGCATTTATCTACATATATATAAAGCAAATCCATAATACAGAAAATAGAAATGCACTTTAAACTTCAGAATTTGAAGAAAAGTGTATCATAAATTGCTTTTGGAATATTCATTTGGGTGAAATATGAAAAATACAAGAAGAAATTTAAGATCAAATTGAAAACTGAAAAAATAAAAGGTTTCTGAGTTATCTAAGATAAAGCTCTGTTCATATCTCAAGTTTTATTATACTTAGAAGGCTGATGGACCAGGAGCAAGAACTAAATAAATGATAATATTATCTAAGGAGACAAATAGTTCAAAATAAAGTCACCCTAAATATTATCTGTCCAACCTAAACTGTGAGCTTGATAGACTGTTAAAAATAATCATAAATATGCTAAACACAAAACATGAAAATAATTGAAGTCTAACCTGAGCTGATGATAATAAACTTGATAATTACAGAAAATCCAGTAAAATATTAAAAAAAAAAAAAACTTAGTGAGAGTTAAGTATTGTTCTCATTCTGGTTTTATCAAAAAAGCCATAAATACTATTTTGTAATGAAACTGCAGTTACTAGCTTTATGTTCCTTTCTCTCCAACATGTTACTACAGAGACAATAACAGAGAAGATAATCCTGAGCAACCAGACAAAAAGAAGAAACATAATACACAGTGGCTGACTGCTCTAAAAGCATAACTATTCATCAGGAGAAATAAACTTTAGTTAAATTCATGAGAGATGGAAACTTAATTTCCTGTTTCAGAGGTGGAAGACTCCCAAACTAAAACATACTAAATGTAGATGAAATCAATATCATTAAAATAAACTTATTGCTTATATAAAACTCTTATTTTGAGACTCCATAGAACATGAATGTGAGTCATATGCCCATATGCCATAATTGATGTCCTTACAGATGATTCAAAGAAATCCAGAAGAATTAAATCGTATACCATATACTAAAAAAAAAAGTTAACTTGAGTATCCTATAACTCCACATAATCATTATTAGTGGCTTCAGCTTGTAGCCCATCTGTGCAGTAAATCTGAGTTCCTACTCTATAAGAAACATTACATATGTACTTTTGAGATATCTTGTCCAGTTCTCCTCAGATTTCCAAATACCCACCTTAGTCCCACTGTTAGCTATCTTGCTTTTGTTCTCCTTTTGCTTAGGAAGATTTTGAAGTGTGTTCTACACTGTCTCTCTGAGTTCTAGTTGTGTGAAATGGCTCCCTGTTTAATAATGCATCTTTTATTTCTTTCCTTCTCTCTAACCTCTCAATTCCCCACTCTCTTCCTGGTTCTCTATGAGATTACCTCATGCACTTCTAGTTCACAATTCCTTTTTCAGGGTCGGCTTTTTGGGGACCCCCAACTAAAAACACATGGATTTCAATTAAATGTATAAAAGAAGATCTATAGCACTGCTGCAAAAGTTAATAGTTACATGACAATATATATTCAAAAAATTAAGTTTTTGTGAACTTTGTTAAGTAAAGTAAAATTATCTTGTCTTCCACAAGCTATCATACTGAATATAAGGAAAACACACATTTCTTAAAATGTTAAAAGAAATTAAACTTTAAATATAATGCAGGGGGGCACCTGGGTGGCTCAGTGGATTAAGCCGCTGCCTTCAGCTCAGGTCATGATCTCAGGGTCCTGGGATCAAGCCCCGCATTGGGCTCTCTGCTCAGCAGGGAGCCTGCTTCCTCCTCTCTCTCTGCCTGCCTCTCTGCCTACTTGTGATCTCTGTCAAATAAATAAATAAAATCTTTAAAAATAAAATAAATAAAATATAATGTAATGCAAAATCGCATATACTATCATTTGGTACTAGATATCTATATAACCAAACCATTTGCTGAATAAGTGAGTACCGTTTAAAATTGCTGATGGTGGCTGCTGGAAATCATTTACATAAAGCTATATAACTTACATACTGTCAAAACTAGCTTTAGCAGCAAACTGAGAAATGAAGCTTTGGGGCTTAAAACCACCATTAGTATGCAGATCAATCTTCCAAATATTCCTTTAATTATAAAATGTATCTATGTGTTATCTATATGTATGTGTGTGTATATATGTATACACACATATACATACATCACACACACACACACACACACTAAATATGTATTTGTTAGAATTATATATACATTTGTTAGGATTGAATTCCCTGGTTTCATTTACTTTATGGGCTATGCTGATGATTGGTCTGCCTTTCATGGTTACCTCAGCATGTTTGGTTTTCAGGAATTTTTATTCAGTGTTACAAATCAAATGAGATTCTTCCATAAACTGTTTTAACAAGAAGTTGTAGTTCAGTCCATATTAAGTAGAAGTTTACAATTAGGTTGCTAATGCTGTCAATGGTTTTCTAAATACAAAAGGAGTACAAATAAAATATTTAAGAGCATAGCAAATCATGTAATACACATTTTTATAAACTTCTAGAATAGTCCTATATTTGCAGAAAAATTATGATTATACAGAGTTCCTATATACCCATCACCCACTTTCCCTAATTGCTAATGCCTTAGAGTTACATGATATAGCTGTCACCACTAATAAACATGTGGTGGTATTATTCTAACAAAACTCTGCATGTTATTCAGATTTCCTTGGTTTTTGCTTTTTCTGTTTCAGAATTCCATCAGGATAACAAATTACAGTTAGTCATCATATCTCCTGAGGCTCCTCTTGGCTGTGGCACTTATTCAGGTATTCCTTATTCTTGGGCTTATATTTTGGCTGTGAAGGTTTTGAGGAGTGTTGGTCAAAAGTTTTGTAGAATTTCCCTCAGCTGAAATTTTTAAATTGTTTTTCTCATGATGAAAATGAATATTTGCAGTATCATAGACAATGGAGAACTTTGTAAAGGAGGCACATAATTAAATTCTTGCTGATGCTGTATTTATAACCCAGGATGGATGAGTGCAAAAGAATTGTAAGAATGGAGAGGTAAAGAAAGCTAAAAGCAAAATATGGATGTCTTGTGTGATTGATTGGAGTACTGTAAGGTAAAACAGCATATCTCCAACACAATTCCAAAAACTCAGCATAAAGCAGTAAATAAGAAGGTATTTGATTCTAACCAGACTCAGTACAGTTTAATTTTAGATCATTGTGATAAACCAATCTCTCGATTAGCTGGTGTTACTCATTAGGAAGTTTAGGAGTACCCTTAGAGGAACTCTGTCAAATGGCTTGTCCTGCCCCTCCTTTCTACTGGGTTAAAAAAAAAAAAAAAAAAAAAAAAAAAAAGCTCCTGTGTCAGAATCTATGTGGTAGGTCCATTCAACACCTCACTCTTCCCATGGCAGGCTGAACAAAAAGATGAGGGGAGAAGATTTTAACTTAAAAATGAGCGCACAGTGCAAAATCAGCAAACATTTGAGGATACTCTGCACTGTGAAAAAGGGACATCAAAATATAGCAATAGGATGTCTTTTACACATAAGGGAAGCATTCATAGGGCAAGCAGGAAATGGCTTTGAAAAAGTAAGGATTCATGAATTTTTAAAAGAATCCTTAGGTGTGGGGCACCTGGGTGGCTCAGTGGGTTAAAGCCTCTGCCTTCAGCTCAGGTCATGATCCCAGGGTCCTGGGATCGAGTCCCACGTCGGGCTCTCTGCTCAGCAGGGAGCCTGCTTCCCCCCTCTCTCTCTGCCTGCCTCTCTGCCTACTTGTGTACAAAATAAATTAAAAAAAAAAAAAAAAAAAAGAATCCTTAGGTGTTAACTCTTGGTTTATTAACTTTAAGACATGTTTTCTAACTAAGAAAAAGAAGGCATTGTAATTAACTTTACCATTTGGAAATACAGGATTTTTTCTTGAGTCCTGAATTAGAGAATGGAATTTATTTGATGACAGTTTTTTATTAAAAAATATAATTTCTCACCAATTAGATAATTTCATTATAAAAACTCATTTCTTTGCTTTTGCTTTTGTGTTGTTATTGTTTTTAGCTTTTGAACTTTCCAATTTCTTAGATTTCAAAAATTAAAAGCCTCAATAAGAGGAGATTCAAGGTTTTGTAGGGAAAGGAAAAGCAGTTTTCCCTCTAGCTGTCTAACTTCTCAGCTTGGATCTCTGTAACAAAAGACAAATTAACAAGAGAAAAAAAGAAGTTTATTAAATACATATCTTATATCTACTTGGGAGAGACTCAGAGAGTAACTCAAAAAGATGGCCTAGAAGTCAAGCTTATAGCATCTTCAAAAAAGAACAATAAGTGTATAGAAAAGTGAAAGGATAAAGAAAAGCAGTTTTAGGTTGCCACGGGCAGCAAACTGAGGGATGGTAATTGTACAGAAGGAAACTGATGGAGTAAGGTTTGTTTGCAGATTCTTCTGGTGCTATCTCTGGGATAAGAGTCCAGAGTCTCCCCAATAAAGGAGAATTCATATCCTGCCTTTAAGCAGAAAAAGGGGGAGGAGCGGAGAGAGAGCTTTCCTTGTATTTGCTGCTTCTTAAGTTGCCTTCAGTTCAAAATAGTACGTCAAAGAGACATATTTGGGGATGATATATTCTCATTTTCTTCAGTCCTTTTTTAACAAAATAGATTAATTAAAACCAGAAATAAACTCAAAGTATCTGCAATAGAGTAAGGTCATAGCTTCTTTCTTCCCAGAAATTTTCTTCTATCACTTATACATTGAGTATAGATCCAAAATTTGACTGGAGTACATCCAAGAAGGGAAAACTGGAAGGTATTGTCCTATCGGTGATTTGTGAAATAGAGACTCTGACTCAGGCTTCCCAGTGTGTGTGTTAGCTTGATAGATGGACCATAGCTGAAAAGCTGTCACTTTTCCTTAGCTGCTTAATAATTATCCAGTCTCGGATGATTATAGCATTGTGTCCCCGTTTCTGGCAAAAAAAAAAAAAAAAAAAAAAAAAGCATTTTTTTTGTTGGCTGGGGTTGAGATTAAAGGAGTATTAGATTGCTTGCTGATTTTGCAGGGTAATAGGGAATCAACAGATGATGTTATCATCTGAACAGAGATAGGTAGTTATTTCTATCGAACTTATTTCTGCTGTGAAACCTTTTTATTATATCTTAGGTAGGATCCTGGTATTTTCTTGGTTAAAAATGCCATCTTACTAGGACAAAGACAAAGGAGAAAAAAATAGCCTTGTGGAAAGTTCAAAATAGCAAAAACTAAGGTTGGGGAGGGCGAGTTAGGGAAATAGGGCTGAGAAATAATCTTATCAAACTATACTTGGAGAAAGCTAACTTGTTTCCTTGAATTAAAAACGAACAAAAAATCAAATTAAAGTTGCTTTATATGTAACTAAGTTTAAGTCAAATAAAAACACTTAAAGAGGGCGCCTGGGTGGCTCAGTGGGTTAAAGCCTCTGCCTTCGGCTCAGGTCATGGTCCCAGAGTCCTGGAATCGAGGCCCGCATCGGTCTCTCTGCTCAGCGGAGAGCCTGCTTCCTCCTCTCTCTCTGCTTGCCTCTCTGCCTCCTTGTGATCTATCTCTATGTCAAATAAATAAATAAAATCTTTAAAAAAAAAAAACACTTAAAGACATCTGCAGTTTGCAAAATTAAATGTGTGTCTTGGGCTAGTTACTTAAAAAATGTTATGATTCTCAGTTTCCTTTGCTTCAGAAAAAAAGGTCAGACCAGCCTGATACATACCACACACCAAATATATATTTGTTTAATTAATCTATGATGACTTAAAGCTTTCTACATTATGTTCAAAATCTAGCAGTTTGTAAATTGCTTCCATCTTCTGGCTTAGTTTGTTTTTGTCGATGATAGTTTTCAATATCCATCCCTTCCTCCCTCCCTCCTTTTTTTTTTTTTTCTTTAAATCTTACAATTCTATTGAACCTCTGGTAATCACAAACAGATGTCGTTTCCTCGAATGCATATTCTGACGATGTGTTTAGAGAGGAATGGTGATGAGGACATAATTTTGTTTTTTGTTTTTGTTTTCCTGATTCATCATCTAATAAGATAACAACAATATTAAAAACATAAATCTTGCTAACATTTGTTATAAAAAATGAGTTTTCTGTATATGTCCAAATATCAATTATAACTTCACACTTGAAAATAAAAGTCATTAATGCTTAGAGATAGTGGAAATGAAAAAAGGAGCAGTGTTAATACCAAAAAGAATATGTTTGCCTTGGTGGATGACAAAATGTAGAAGGAACTACATTTGGTAATCCTGAGGCTAATTTGCAAAAGCTTAGATACTGAAATATGATGTAACTTTATGACTTTAATGTGATTTGGAGATTAGGAAGATCAGTCTGTAATTCAAAGCATAGCCTGGAAGTACTCTGTAAATATTAGCAAAAGAACTTACAGCATTCTATCAATACAAGTATGTGACATAGTTCTCTAGAGCCAGTGAATTTGGCGTGAGGTCTACTTAAAACGAAGTGTGCTAATCAAATCAGAGCTAATAAGTCATAGAACACATTCAAGGCTATACAACTTATGGTATTTTGTTGTTTTTCTCCAGATGGTTCTTTGTTGATTTAATAAAATTAAAAGCTTGATTTTCTTATTTCTTAAGAGTTTATCAAAGACAATGTTTAAATAAGAGTTAAGAAGTGTTGCTATCCTTCAGTGGAGGGTTAAATATGGGCTGCCTTTTTTTCCATATTCAAGGTGCCGCTGGGACAACCATAACCTTGACTCAAATTGTAGCCAATAGCTTTGCTTGAGCTTGTGGAAGAAATAAGAATGTTCTACCCTAGCCCTCCAGAAAAGAAAAACATAAACATGGTATAGAGAGTTTCCCCATAATCTCCATCATCACCTAAGGCTCTCAGATGAATGAATTAGTTTGAAAAGATGAGCTCACTAGTTTAAAGGAATAATTTCAGTATTTTATAACTTGCTACAAAATAAATGCTTGTTTATGTTTATTATCTTTCATTACCATCATCAGAAGATTTAGGTAGAAAAGCAGTTAGAGGCTTTTCATGAAATGATGTGATGCACCAGATAGAAAACTCAGGTTCACTTTGTATTACATTTATTGATACAGTTCTCCCAAGATAGAGCTTGTGGCAAAACTGAGCCAAGTACAAGACTGTGGAGTAAATGATTATTGTGTACACTGTACCCTATGGCTTGCAGAGAGTTTATGTATTTTACATCTAGTTATTATTTTATTATTTGAAGAAACAGAACTTTAACTTGCTGAGAATATTTGTTATATTGACTGTTACATTACAACTCATTCCTGAGTTAATTTTCATTATTGCAGAGCAGATGATGTGTAGAGTTTTATTTCAGTTTTATTCCTCCTTTATATGATATTGAAAAAATACTGATTATTAGATATATGTGTGTGAATGAGGATATTTTATACACAAGTTTTATTTCAAGGCTTATTGTCATGAATTATTTATTTATTTATTATTTTTAAGTGTGTAGTATATCAGATCTTAAATGTTTTAGGTCTTTCTCAAACTCATGCTATCCAAGACAATAGTTATGGATTAATTTGTTGCTCTGAACTGTGATCACATCTCTTTGTGTGGCTCCCAGCATTTGTGATTTTACTTGTCAGAACTTGGAAGAGCTCAGGAAATCATTTCCATATACTTACTAGTATCTTTACTTGGTGTCTCATTTCTTTTATTCATTTTCTGGTTTAGTAGTAAAGGAAAGTGAAAATAAATCACACTAACTATGAGTCATCATTCTTATTCCAGATCAGACTTTGAGTCTGCCCCCGGCCAAGCTCATATACATGTAACTTCCCAGATATTCAAAGCATCTGTATATATCAGAAAAACAAACAAAAAACTAATCTCCTGGCTACCATGCTCATCCTCTTATGAGTTTAAAAGTAGTGCATCTTTGAATAGCCAATAAGGCATACTGTTTTATAGTCGATACTCCAACTGGGCCAAGGGTCAAATTCCTATACGTCATATAGCAGTTGACAGTGACTGAGATCCTTCAGCCTTACAATCATCCTATTAAACACTTCAGATTCCCATACACAAGGACAAATTTTAAAGCATTTCTCTAATCAGTAGATTTCTTTTTATAATATTTATTACATTATGAAACTTTGTAACATATAGTGAAACTGAAGTGTTACATTTTATTCTTAATCACCACTAACATATGAAAAATAATGTCTGCTGATTGTTATATTTGTCAACAGATTTATAATTAGAATTACCACAATGATAGGTTAGAGCTGTTATATTAAAGAAATCCCATACATCCTAAATGACTAATCAATTTGGCATTTTTCCCTAAAATAGAAATAGTGTAGTGAATAGACAGAAGGGAAATCTACTGTTTCAAACCCGAGATCATGCTTTTTCCTAAGTTGTATCTCAATGAATAACATTATGGTTAAGATGTATTTACAAGTTTATACATATTTAAGTGTCGCGGCCAGTGTGACAAATCAACAAGGAACATGAGGGTAAGAGGATGGTGAAAAGAACTTAAGAGACAAAGAGATGGGGGCAGGAGGAGCACTGAGAAGGATGTCCAACAGTGCTAAGTCTATTCAAAGCATTAAGGCCATATATATAGTGATAGGAGAAGCAATACACCTGTGTCTAGTTAAACCACCACGAGTTCCCATAATAAGTTTCACATTTAACTATAAGCAGACCTCGTGATGCCAAAACGGCTGATGCTAGTACAATTGTTCTGTATTGATACAGCAAACCTGAAAGTAATTTATGAGCAGTATTAGGGCAGCAAGGATCAGCAACGAACTTTTGACCCCAACCGAATTGTTCTCATTTGTTTAGCAAGCGTGTGGGAAGTCACGTAGGCGAGCGCACAACACATAGCACAGACCCTTTCTCAGTGCTACTCAACTTTTCCCGTCCTAAACCTTTTGTTAGGTTATTCGGACTTTAAAGGAGGCACAAGTCAGGGCCTGGTTTGGTCCTCGTCTCAAGCCTTATTGTGGCCTTCCACATTTAAGTATTTTCAAATATTATTTCTGGAATTCCTATACTCTTTCAGAGTGTTAACTGTATACTGTGCATGTGTTTTATGCATGTTAATATACACTGTTAACATGCACTGTGCATATGTTTTAATTGATTGCCAACTACCTTATCTTTTTAACTGTCAATCATTGAGAAGTTTTCAATTATGTCCTTTCAAAGTCATAATTAAGCATTATGATATATGACCTAGTATTTATATTAAATTTAAGGTACCAATACTTTGTTTTTCTAGAAATTCATATAAAATACCATTATTTAAACTACTCTGTGGTTTGAAATTCATCTCTAAACTCTTACATGAATTTTATTTACTTTATTTATTCAAAAGACTTACTTATTTATCTTAGAAAGAGAGCGCATGGTTGTGCACGAAAGGGGGACAGGGGCAGAGGTCCAGCAGGTTCCCCACTGAGCACAGAACCTGACATGGGGCTCTATCTCAGGGCCCTGAGATCATGACCTGAGCCAAAATCAACAGTCTGATGTTCAGTTGACTGAACCACTAGGCACCGCCAACTTCCATGAATTTTAATGCCCTAGTCACCTACTATCTCTAGCAAAATCTTTGAATCATCCTTTTAGTTCTTTGTGTCCATTCAGTCTACCAGAACATACATTATTACATTTTTTCTGTCTTAACCAGTTTTACCTGAGTATTTTCTATAGAATAGTGTGTTTCAGTCTTCCCTAAGTGAAATATATACCCTAATCTCATCCATTTTTAAAATTACAATTCAAATACCAGTTCTCCCATTAATATATACCGAGTTTCAATTGAAAAACAAAACCTGCCCCTCTTCTCACATATAGAATTTAATTTTATCACTAATTTTTACTTAGAACCTTACATACTGGTGTGCCTGGGTGGCTCAGTTGGTTAAGCCTCTGCCTTTGGCTCTGGTCATGATCTCAGGGTCCTGGGATCAAGCTCTGCATCCGGCTTTCTGTTCAGCAGGGAGCCTGCTTCCCCCTCTCTCTATGCCTACTTCTCTGCCTACTTGTGATCTCTCTCCCTGTCAAATAAATAAAATAAAATCTTAAAAAAAAAAACACAAAAAACCTTATACACTAATGTAATATAAAATTTTGAGGTTTGGAAGAGTTCCTAGGCTGTCTGTGTACCAAGTACTCACTTTTTTAGTGTTTTCCTTGTATTAATAGGGAATCAAGTTTGCAGCAAGATCATTTTATTTCTCCACATCCTAAAACATATATAATTACAATTCTAGTTCTTGAGAAAAATTATCTTTTATATTATATCCTGTCTGTATTTCCATTCATTTATTTTTTTAATTTTTTCCATTGATTTATTGAGTAAAGTATGTAGCAGTGGTTTTTGAATATTATTAACAGTTCTTAGAACAATACAATTATGTATACTCCCTAATTTAATCCTGAACTGAGATTAATTCTCATTTTATAAGAGAGCAAACAGCCTCAAGGTAGTTATTTTCCCAGTGTCATGGATCTACTATGGAACAAAACCTGACCTGCAATCCAGATTGACTTTTTATAATATGGTTTTATCATGGCATGATTCACCTTAATTATTATTATTATATTATTGCTTTATTAATAATTATAGAATGACTAGAAACATGTCTTTCCTCATTTACTTTATTTATTTTGGGGGTATCTGGGCAGCTCAGTTGAGCATGCAACTCTTGATTTCATCTCAGGTCATGATCCCGGGGTCATGGGATTGAGCCGTGGGTCAGTCTTCTCCCTCAGTGGGGAGTCTGCTTGTGATTCTCTCTCCTTCTCTCATTCTGTCCCTATCTGCTATGCTCTCTTTCTCTCTGTCTAAAATAAATAAATCTTTTTAAAAAATAAAAGTATTTTTCATTTTTAAGTTAATATATTATTCTCCCAAGTACATATTTTAAGTATACTGATTTTGATAACATAAGATGCTATTATTTCAAAAACTTTGGATCTAATAACTGACATGATGAATGAAAGGGAAGTAAAATGGTAACTAATCATCACTTCTTTGGTGTCTAAGTAAATTTAAATTTCTCATTACTCTAAACAATTCACTAGTTATTTCTACAATTCTTACAGCAAATCTAGAAGGATTGTCTCAAAAATCAAAAGAAAGATTATCTGATTTTAGAGAGGTAGAAAATTGGGCAAGAGTTAAATAGGCAGTCCATGAAATAAAATGTAAAAAGTGACTATAAATAATTAAACTTAATTTTATTAATCAGGAAAATGTTAATGTGTAACAATGGCTAATTTAAAATAATATTAAAAATGGGAAAAAATAAACAGACATTGATCCTGACAATAGCTACTACCTATTTAAGATTTCAGTACTAACACACAAACTATGCCAGCACACAAACCATACATATATATACATACAATAATTATACATACTTATAAATATACAATGATTATAATGTAGATCTGTGTCCCTTATTAAATTCTTTCATATGCTTCAAGTCTACCTTAAAGTAATAGGTTCTCAATGAGTTATTTCTTAGATTATTCCAGCCGCAACATTAACTCTTTTCCCTGAACACCTGTTACTTTCAAGTTCAGTACACTGTGTTATCTCTATATTCAAGCTAAGGTTTTTGCAATTTAAAGAACATTCCTTTCAGTAAAATGATTACCTGAATCAAAAAAGAAAGTAAACAAATATAGGTACTTTACCCTTGTTCTATCAACCCTTTAATTTTTATGGGTGAGAAATTAGAAATTTAGAAGTTAGTGACTTTGTCCAACATTGTAAAGCAAGCAAGTGACAAATTATAAATTGGATACAGGTACACTGAATTTTTAGGCCACCATGCCCTGAAATTTAATAAATAATTTTAATTAAAAAAGAGAATTTGGATGAAAAAAAGGCAAATTGATTGTGACTCCATTAATCAAATTTTATTTCCTAGAATTAAAACTGCTGCTTAATGTCTCTATCCTTCTTCCCATGATATATGATACTGAATGCTAGTCGACAAACTTAGCTGAAGAAAAAGGGTAGTAAATAATACAAAGAAAAATAAAACACAGGAATTGTATATTTCCTTGTGGGATAATAAACATGGCAAAAAACTCTTGACAGCCTAAAGGATAATAGATGTTGTATAGCCATCTGGAATGCCAAATGCAGTGCATCTAGTAAGAAGTGAAAGAAAACAGATGGGCATTTTGTTTTCCATATTGTATTCCCAAGAATCACAAGAACTTACTTGAATGACCAAGGGCACAATAACCTAATCTAATAGCAAAACACTGTGGTAATAAATGTAAAAAAAAGTGGGGGGGATGTTCCTGTGATAGAAAGTAGAGTGTAATCAGAATTTATTGTTAAGGAGAAATGAAGAACAGAAAAAAAAAAAAAAAGAAAATGAATTCATATATAGTATGTGACAGAATTGTCTCTGTCCTCATTTCCTTAATGAAACGCCATCTACCTTTTCAAAGTTTCCAACAAGCGACCATTACTGTTTTCAATAGAAGATAAAGACTTCTACTTGTTAGGGCACTCCTGTGTTTATTAGGAATGGAATATACCTTATTTTAAATAATATTGGTGCTTTATTAGTCTTTTTACTGCTTTTGCTAGTGTTCCTGTCACAAAGTTGCATAAATTTTGGTCAGTCTTTTCTTAATCTAATCTTCACAAAAACGCTGTTCCTGGTGCATGATTTTATACAAAATAAGGTGTTTCAGAAAAGTATATGTAGTAGTTATAGCAAAATGCCTAAATAGCAATATGCATGTCAGTTTTAGTTAAGAAACAGAAATGACTTTAAGGTATTTTAAGCATCAGTGATTTAATCAAAGTATTGATGTCTATAACAATATTGGAGGGTTGAAGTAGAAGGTCTAGACTTGGACTCCAGAAAAGATACCAGAACAACACAGAACTGAACTAGAAGACAATCTACCTCTCCTACCACTGTGAAATTATGCTGGAATGCAACTATGCTAGTTCTAAGGCTGCAGTTTCTCGTTACTCAGCAATCTAGAGAATGGACACCCCTACCTGTTACCCAGCTTGAGAAGACATATTGGAAAATAAACAAAACACAACACCACCATTAACAAACACCAAAATACTTTTTTTTTTTTTATCATTAGGACATTGAATATAGGAATTGTAGTGTTTTTTCAGAGAACTCTCTCATTTGCAGAACTGTGCTTGTCAACAGATAAAGACAAGAGGGAACCAGCACGAGGTTATCTGTGATACCTATGTAGCCTTTAAAACCAACTCCTCAGACTAAAAGGTAAAAAATGAAGCTTAAGGAGACAAATGACAATGTGCAGCACGATATATAAATGTTTGGAGACAACGACTCTAGAAGACAGAATAGAAGAATCAGATGCTTGCATCTACTTATAGAGAGTAAGTGTGTATGTAAGTGATATATAAAGACAGAAGCCATTTTATTTCACATATGTTCTCACAATAAGGAGGACCTTAATTAGAAGTGTTGTGTCAATAAATACCTATCCTATAAAATGAGACAGAATGCATGAGAGAATAAAATCCCAGTGCTAAAATTCCACCACATGAGTACATATCAAAACACAATTCAAGTAGTAACAGTGATTTAGCAATGGAGAAGTGTCAGGGATGTCTGCCTTACATATAGGCAATAAATATGTGTCTTGTCTATTACTACCTTTGAGTTATAATAAAAAAAAGACTAAGAAATGTGTTTTTTATTAACCTCTGTACCAGCAATTTTAAATTAAATCAGAGATTCAAATATAGTTACCCAAAACCTTTTTCTGGTCTAGATTCTTAACAATTGTTATGATTACAGGTGAGGTTTGATTATAAATATGTAAGCTTCAAATTAGTGTATTTTGTCACTTATGTTTTAATAAATATTATGTTCTACTTGAAAGTTAATTTGGAGAATTCTATTATAGTTAGCCCCCAGCACAATCCTAAATTCAGCTAGTTTTGTTTTGAGAGTAAGTTTGTAACTGGATCCTTACTCTGTTCACTTCTCCAATTCTACATATACTACATATTCCTGCATTCCCATCAAGGGGAAAAAAAAAAGCAGTTATAGTATAGTAGCTGAAAAAAATGAAGGAAAGGGGCACCTGGATGGTTCAGTCTGTTAAGCAAGGAACTCCTTCTTTCAGCTCAGGTCCTGATCTCAGGGTCCTGAGATGGGGCCTTGGGTAGGCTCAGCACTCAGCAGGGAGTCTGCTTGAGATTTTCACCCTTTGCCCATTACCCCTGTGCTCCCATATGCATGCTATCTCTTTCTAATAAATAAATTACTCTTTAAAAAAAATGAAAGAACCTGTGTTCTTCCATTTTTATATCCTTTATGATTATGTAAGGTATTTATCTGTGTTGAAAATGTAGTACCCCAAAGTAGTTCAATCTTTTGTATATATGGTTTCTTTTTTGTGATTACACTTTACTTTCAGTTATTGCCATCAAGTTCATCCTGAATTGGATTAAAGTGTACATGAACAATCAAATACAGAACAATTAGAATTTCTTTAAAACTAGTATATTTTTTACTTGTTTGATTCACATTTTTATAGTGTTAAATTCATGCTTGCTAGAAAAAAAGAGTAATGGCATTGTTATCGGTGAGTCCTGTTTCCCAGTCTCGGTTCTTGACTTCAGCCAAGAAAGAATTAAGAGTCACACTCTTAACGAAGTGTTTAATAGTGATGAAAGTGAACATATGCTCTCATGACATCTGGGTGGGGCTCAGTCAGTTAAGTGTCTGCCTTTGTCTCAGTCATGAACCAAGGGTCCTGGAATTGAGTACCACATTGGTCTCCTTGTTCAGCAGGGACCTTCCTTCTTCTGCCTGCTTCTCCCCCTGCTTGTTCTCACACTCCCTCTCTGGCAAATAAATTAATTAAAAAATCCTTAAAAAAAAAAAGTACAGTCTCAATGTGGGAGAGTAGGTAGGTCCAGAGGTGACCGATATGCTAAGCGTGGGGGTTGTCTTGTTTGTTACACTTGCTTGAGTTATGAGTCATAGCTAGGGTGGTCTCTGATTGAGGTTGCCTTCCAACATCTAAGGGACTCCTCCTGTCTCTTGGGAGAGGGAGTGTTTGGCCCAATATGGTACTTGTTGGAACGGTCATGACACCCATCCCCTTCGAGGGGAGTCAAAACTGCAATGTGAATGTATTATAATGAAGCTATAGGTTACTTTAGGGCAGTGGTTATAGGGAAGGCCACACGTGTGTCCTCTGGTGTATTTCCCAGCTGTTTTTGCTCTGGAGGTGACTGGCAGTTTCTGTCTTTTTCTGTCAGGCAGCCCATTCCCTGCTCTTATCTAGCTGTCTACTCTATCAGTATAATGAGCATCCTAGGCTTCACAAGATATCTGGTAAAAATTCACTTAGGAATCAACTTATTTTCAGGGCACCTGTGTGGCTCAGTCACAGGTCATGATCCCAGCATCACGGGATTGGGCCCCCTTCTCAGCTGGGAGCCTGCTTCTTTCTTTGCCCCTCCCTCCTGCTCTCTCTCTCTCTCTCTCTCTCTCTCGAATAAATAAAACTGAAATTTTAAAAATCAACTTATTGCAGTTATGTTACAAATTTGCTTTCTAATCATGTATCTTTTGCTTGAGAGGATTTCCATTTACATCACACATTAGAGAATTAGCCTAAAAACCTGACAAAATTAAAATTCACAACTAAAACTAAAGGAGAATAGAAAATACTAAAGAATGATTGACTGAATTCTCTCATGTTTTCCTGTACTTATTTTTGATCATTTGTCCGAATTTAAATGAGAGTGGAACAGAGTTTAATGCATGTTCAAGTTTTGACTTTTCTCATTGTTCGCCCTTCAGTACCTCTATTTTAAAAAATAAATTCTATAAGTTTAAACCACTGAATATCATGGAATATTAATATCAGTGTATTTTCTAGGGTCTCTGAGTATGTCTGAATCAATCTAATTGCACATTTTCATGTAAAATAATTTTAACATATTTTCCTATCAAAAATAAAGTGATTTAGGGCGCCTGGGTGGCTCAGTGGGTTAAGCCGCTGCCTTCGGCACAGGTCATGATCTCAGGGTCCTGGGATCGAGTCCCGCATCGGGCTCTCTGCTCAGCAGGGAGCCTGCTTCCCTCTCTCTCTCTCTCTGCCTGCCTCTCCATCTACTTGTGATCTCTCTCTGTCAAATAAATAAATAAAATCTTTAAAAAATAAATAAATAAATAAATAAATAAATAAATAAATAAAGTGATTTATTGTGGCTACATAAAGCTGCTAATTATTTAGACTCTAAAATTACTATGGTATGCATTGGTGTGCTTACGATCCTTGCTACCTTTTGAGGAATAAAGATAATCAGGTGTTCTTAGAAAACTTTGTAGTATTTCATGATAAAGCCCTTATTCTGTGTTTACTCATAAAATATTGGTATTTCAAATGTGATCTAAATCATACTTATCAGACCTTCATTTTTTATTTGAATTTCTATCTTAGTTTTCATTTTCAAATTCAAATTTTTACATTCTTTGGAAAAGGCAGACTACTTATTTCTCTGATATGGATGAGAAAAACTGATATCCATCATTATAATATATTACATTATTGTTAGAGTAATTATTTCCAGCAGTTATAATTGATGGTACTTGGATTTTTAACTGGTAAGAAAATGTTCCATTTGTTTTGTTTATGACTAGTTTTTTGAAAGCAAACAGTTTTTTCTTTATACAATGTTAGTACTACAAATGAATTACCTAAATTTCTCCTTAATAATGAAAGGCATATTCCATACCTTTCTGTGCCTAGAGGACATTAGAAAATGCTTCTCCTGGGGCGCCTGGGTGGCTCAGCGGGTTAAAGCCTCTGCCTTCGGCTCAGGTCATGATCCCAGGGTCCTGGGATCGAGCCCCACATCCGGCTCTCTGCTCCGTGGGGAGCCTGCTTCCTCCTCTCTCTCTCTCTGCCTGCCTCTCTGCCTACTTGTGATCTCTATCTGTCAAATAAATAAATAAAATCTTAAAAAAAAAAATGCTTCTCCTGTCATATTTTCCCCGCCCCTCAGCTGGTATTATATATGTCATGCAGTCCAGGACAATCCTTTCCTTTGTGTAAGCAGCAGTATCAAGGATTTATGGCAGCTACTCCCTCCTGCTAGTGAGGGGAGAGTAAGACTCAATATGTTTTAAAATCGGGTATAAATCAAAGTTGGTGAAAGGCAAACTTGAAAAAAATCCCATACTCCTATAAAAACACCCAAACATTTGTGAGGATTTCTCTTTATATTTCCACCAGATGGTGGAGAGCAGAAATGAGAGGAAAGAAAATTACAATCCATAATTTCAACAGACTTCATAGATCTCATCATTAGTGACAGCTGAGGTAGCTGAATGCTTTTTGATGTGATTTGGAACAAATCAACTTTCTCTGAGAGTCTTTTTTTTTTTTTAATTATTTTACAAACAAAAAGGAATTTTGAACAAGAAAGGCAGTTATGTGGAAAGTGTATGAGCTTTGATGTCTGAGGCCTTCATCCAAATTCCAGGTCTTTTATATATTTACTTATGATACTTAACTACAAGTTACTCAGTTTTTCAGAATCGGTTCTTACATCCACTCTGCTGGGGTATTGCTATGTACCTAAACATTTTCATTATGGAGAAAAAAAATCCCAATGTATTAACGCTACTATTGCCATCATATTTTCCTTTAGGAGCTACGTCACACAGGTAAAGATTGCTTTTGGAGAAATAATACCAAAAAGAAACAATTTCTCAACAGTGAACTACACAAGGGTCTCTGCATAAGGCCTCTCTTTGTTAGGAATTCCAGCATAGCTACTTTTCGAATGTATGTCTTTATGAAGAGATTAGGGTTAAATATATTCACCTATGTCAAAACTGAGTTTTGTCTTTATGTTTTGTTAGGTCCCCACATTTCTATCCTAGGATGTAATGTAGTATCAAATCACTTCTTGTTCTTACTGGCTAGGAATTTGGTGTTCTGTTCAGTGGCTTTATAGAAGGTTATGTCCAGTTCCTAAGACATTCCTATTTATTGGGCACCTGGATGGCTCACTTGGTTAAGCATCTGCCTTCAGCTCAGGTCATGATCCTGGAGTCCTAGGATCAAGTACCCACTTTGGGGTCCCTGCTCAGGGGGGAGTCAGCTTCTTCCTCTCCTTCTCCCCCTCCCCCTACTTGTGTGTGGACACTCTCTTTCTCTCTCTCTCTCTTGAATAAATAAAAAAAAAATCTTTTAAAAAAATGACATCTAATTTAACAAGGAATAGGGCATGTAATTAGAAATAGTAGCAGCAATTATTAACACATTATAATGATTTCTGTTTTGAAATTTCAAGTGAAGAATTAGCTATATTTTTATTGTATGATACTTGTAGTATTTTCTACTGTGTTGAACACTATTAGTAATGTTTCATTGTGTTGACTTCAGAAGCTCTCTTACATAGAAACTGATTTTAGGGGCGCCTGGGTGGCTCAGTGGGTTAAGCCGCTGCCTTCGGCTCAGGTCATGATCTCAGGGTCCTGGGATCGAGCCCCGCATCGGGCTCTCTGCTCAGCAGGGAGTCTGCTTCCCTCTCTCTCTCTGTCTGCCTCTCTGCCTACTTGTGATCTCTCTCTCTGTCAAATAAATAAATAAAATCTTTTTTTTTTTTAAAGAGATTTTATTTATTTATTTGACAGAGATCACAAGTAGACAGAAAGGCAGGCAGAGAGAGAGAGAGAGAGAGAGAGAGAGAGAGATCGAGAGGGAAGCAGGCTCCCTGCTGATCAGAGAGCCTGATGTGAGGCTCGATCCCAGGACCCTGAGATCATGACCTGAGCCAAAGGCAGAAGCTTTAACCCACTGAGCCGCCCAGGTGCCCCAGGCAAGACAAACTTTAAGGTTTGATGTTTACAAATGAAGCAAATTAGTTCTTGTGAACTGAGTGTTTACATTCTCCCCAAATTCCTATGTTGAAGGCCTAACCACCAACATGATGGTATTTGGAGATGCATCTTTGGGTAGTAATTAGGGAAATGAGGTAATGGAGGTGGAGTTCCATGTTGTGATAAGTACCCCTAGAAGAAGAGAAGGGGAAGCCGAGTGCTCTCTCTCCATCTCTATAATTTCCCCATGTCAGGGTTAGTTGATTAGCAACCTTAATTGCATCTGCAACCTTAATTTCCTCTTGCCAGATAAGGTAACATATTCCAGACTCAGGAATTAGGACATGGGCATCTTTTGGGAGCCACTATTTTGCCTAGCACCACATATATTCATACAACAATTGCCAGATGATATGGAGCATTTTTTCGTGTGTCTGTTGGCCACTTGTATGTCTTGTTTGGAGAAATAGCTGTTCATGTCTTCTCCCCTTTTCTTGACTGGATGTTTTGGTTTTTGGGTGTTGAGTTTGTTAAGTTCTTTATAGACCTTAGATACTAGCCCTTTATCAGATATGTCATTTGCAAATATCTTCTCACATTCCATAGATTGCATTTTAGTTTTGTTGACTGTTTCCCTTGTTGTGCAGAAGCTTTTTATCTTGATGAAGTCCCAATAGTTCTTTTTTGCTTTTGTTTCCCTTGCCTTTGACAATGTGTCTAGCAAGAAGGTGCTATGCCCGAGGTTGAAGAAGTTGTTGCATGTGTTCTCCAGGATTTAGATGGATTCCTGTCCCATATTTAGAACTTTCATCCATCTTGAGTTTATCTTTGTGTATGATGTAAGAAAATTCCAGTTTCATTCTTCTACATGTGGTTGTCCAGTTTTTCCAACACCATTTACTGAAGAGACAGTCCTTTTTCCATTGAATATTCTTTCCTGTTTTGTTAAAGATTAGTTGATCATACAGTTGAGGGTCCATTTCTGCATTCTCTATTCTGTTCCATTAATCTATGTCTTTTTTTGTGTGTGCCAGTAGTATACTGTCTTGATGATTACAGCTTTGTAATACAATTTGAAGTCTGGCATTGTGATGCCACCAGCTTTGGTTTTCTTTATCAACATTCCTTTGGCTATTTGGGATCTTTTCTGGATCCATACAAATTTTAGGATTATTTTTTCCAGCTCTATAAAAAATGTCAATGGTATTTTATGGGGATTGCATTGAATGGATAGATTGCTCTGGGTAGCATAGACATTAAGAAAAAATAAGAAATATGCATATATATATATATATATATATATATACACACACATACATATCTAGATACATATACATACATATACATATACACATATCTATCTATCTATAGAAAAGGAATGGGAAAAAGACCCAGTATTCTTATATTATGTAAATATTTGTATTTGAATAAACTAAAATTTACAGTAAAGTATCAAATGTGGGTTCTTGAAATAGTGAATCGCAAGAAATTAGGTGAAAGCAAAAGCTATGAACTATTTTTAAAATAACTCTAATACTAATGTATATATGCAACACAAAACTATATGGAAATAGTTTGAATGGATTTTTTCCTATGAAGTGTAAAAATAGGGAAATTATTCTTCCAAATTAATATGCACAGTGTGATTAAAAGATCTATGAATCTCTATGTTGAATAAAAGAATATAAATTAATATTACACATTCTCATCCTCATTCTTCTATTCTTGTTTGTATATTCATATTGAACCGGCACTTCATGATTTGGATCTTCTTGTTGAAGAAATAATGATGAATTGAGTGGAAGATGCATTATACTTTAGCATGAATGAGAACTTTTCTCACAATATTGACTTGTTTTCATAAGAAAACATTTTATAAAGGAGAATTCTTTAAGGAACTATCTCACTTAATTTTATTGTGTGACTCAAATTTTTACTTTTTACTCATTTAGGATTACTTCAGCATTCTTTAGCAACCAGTTTAAATGCCACTTCTGTATCATCTTACCTAAGTCTTATAATAATTTAAATAATTATTTTCTCATTGATCA
Organism: Lutra lutra; assembly: GCF_902655055.1. Taxonomy (NCBI): domain Eukaryota; kingdom Metazoa; phylum Chordata; class Mammalia; order Carnivora; family Mustelidae; genus Lutra; species Lutra lutra. The sequence goes on from NC_062278.1 coordinate 89,622,732, forward strand.
TAATGGTTACTGGTATCATTTTTATTGTGCTGTTAATCTCTTTCTTGTGTTATTATGCAATGTTTACTTGACTTTAATCCCATACTAGGGAACAAGATATAATTTTTTTGAATGTAGAGAATAATATAATTATTCCATTAACAAAACCATTCTTGCCTTGCTCCAATGCCCAGCACAGTGCCTTGCTCAGGATTGATGCTTAATAATATTTCTTTCATCCTGAACAAATAAGTATCCCCATTTGTGAGTATGTACTTGGTATCATGCGAATTTCTTTTGCCTTGTTCATTTGTTTTGGTTGTGTTGACCTAGAACCTTCATGGGCACCTTTCCCTGGACTTCCAAAGCCCAGGGGAACCAGCAGCTCAGGGATTCTTTTGAACCTATAGCTATGCATTTAAAAGAAATTGTGTAAAATGTGATAATGTGATTATGATGGGAGCTCAAAAAGAGCCATAATGTGTTATTTGCCACAAAATCATTTTTCCTGGGCTTCAGCATGATGCGGTTTTACAATGGCTCTTTTAAATGTGTGAGGGTATTAGATGAGGTATCTGTATCTTTGTTGATAAGCATGAAATATTTAGGATTGTGTCCATGTGTCATTGGCTGACAATTATATTTAAATTTAAATTAGCTGGTGTTAGATATTTATTTTCTCCATGCTCATATATTATTATAATCATTTCCATTATCTTCATTAGGTTTATTTTCATGCCTTATCACTGTGAAAAATTAAGTCTGCAAGTTTGTTTCCTTTAAAGGTTGTGCTGCTTTTATCTGTAAAAATTCTTGAAGTGATTGAATATAGAGTACAGAACAATTCTTTCCTTTGCATAAAATGTATTTGAACATAAGAGTAGATATCGTCTTAAGAACAAATATATTAAATATGCAAGTCTCTGCATATATTTATATATGAAATAGACATAGCTCTATAGATATATAGATAAATTGGCCTAGATTAATAGACATAAAATCCATCAGAAGACTATATTTTCTGATATCAAAAATTCATCTCAACCCACACAATTTGAAATGTAGTACTTATCCTATCATATATTTATGTGCTGTTCTTTTAATGATCACTAAGACTTAAGGAGTACTGAAATATGGTTTTTAATTTGAAAAATTTCTATGAATCATGAAGAGATGTATGTGTCTATACTGTTAGAAGGAACAGGTTTTTGGCTTAAAATTCTGGAGATGCAAAGAGCATGTGTAAATCTGCCTTTTCAAGCTTTTCCACAAGAGAGATGTTTTCAGAGCATTTATTTATTTATTTAACACAGCTTTATTGGTACTTATTGTGTATATATAAAAAATGTTACAGACACTAAAACAGGTTTGCCCATAAAGAATTCATAGGTAGCAAAACATCCATAAGATGCTTTAAAGTTCACAAATAAACTTTACACACATTTTTTCAGTTTTATTGTCAATTACAGAGTGATGTTGTCTCTATAAATAAGAGGACTGAAAAATTATCAGGTTTCAATAAGAAGTAAATGAAGTAAAATAAGTATGTATCAACCTAAAACTCAATACAAAACTTTCATAGGTTAAACTGTGTTAGGGAGTTATTAACTCCAACAACTAACCAAATCTTGAACTAGTGCCCTATTTAGGAAGAGTGACCTGTCTATCTAGAACAGCACAGTTGAGAGAAGAATTTATAAAACATTTTACTGAAGCTTTGAGGAGGAAAGTTGAACAGTGTGAACATGTGTCTTCTTTCTTACTCAATATTCTCTTCCCTCAAATTCTTATGATCACAAGGGCTCAGTTCTCCCCCTAGGTGATACCTACATGCCTGGTCATTCCTTTTCAGCAGATATCCTAGACACCTTTTATCTCCCCTCTCCTTGGCCTTCTAAAAATCTTTTTCTCTCAATTCCTCACTCCCAAAATTTCTTGTCATGTTGTTAGTCTTTCAGCTCCATTTATTAAGTTAAATTAAATTAAATAATTATGTATTAAATATATAAATCATATACTAAATAAATTAAATAACTAAAAATTATACTAAATAAAAAGATTGATTAAATTCAGGAATGCAAAAGGGTAAAGAAAAGGAACTTTCAGAATGTTCTGCTCTCAGTATGTGATAACTACAAGATGATTGGATCTTTCACACTGCTCAGATTAGCATTTATGTGGGTATCTCCTGTTCTGTAGCATGCTAAAAGAGTATCGGTAACTGCTTCATCATGTATGTATAAAGTCCTTACATATTTCAGCAGGAAATAATTCAGTAGAGCAAATTAGTTGCTTATAACACCAGTAGAATGTGTCAAAGGGAAACTGAACTTTCAGGAAATGATGAAAGACCAGAATCACAGGAAAGCCACCTCTGAAAATCTCAGCTGTATTTCACAAGTAAAGCAGGTGATTGACATCAATTTAACAGAAGGCTAATGCAAAAGACACATGTATCTGTCTACTGCCCTTTCAGTGAAACAATTCCTTCTCTTGCATATAGGTCTAGCCACTCACAAGGGGAAAAGGTTACATGAGAGTGTGGATATCAGGAGGTAGGGATCACAGAGAACCATTTTAGAAGGTGTCTACCACACATATTTTTCGGGATGACTTTTAATTAATTCCACTCATTATTTACTCACTTGCACTTAGATTTCATCGTCTTTAAGCTGGAATGTTTTGTTTTCTGGTTTTGGTATATTACAAACCAATTCAGGCATTTAATATATTTAGAAAATGGTGGATTACTTGGAGTTATAAGTAATATCCTCAGATCAATTTCTGTTCTGCTCTTTTTCAGTTGAAGACCCTGAAGTGCAGTTAAAACACATGTTTTCAGCTTTATATTTAGCTCAACATACACTCCAAGCATAAGCTATAACAAACAAAATGGTCTTTGCCGGTGCCATGACACATTATACCTAAGACCGACCCTTATCACACTAGAACTTTAGGATTGTTGCAGTAACCATGTGTCTCTTGAATTGCTAAGAGCTCTTTATGATTACCCAAAATGCAGATACCTTCCAGTTTCTGGTTTGACATGTAAGGGTCTTAGAAGTCATCACATCATCTGGATAGGGAGATACAAAGAATCATGATGTAATAGGGGAGAAATCCCCATAGAGGAGCCACCATAGGAATCAGTATCAAAGTAGGAAAACCTGAGCCGTAACTGAGACTTGCTGGAAGCTCAGTAGTCAAGTCTGAGAGTTCAAAACTCCAGTGGGACCCAGTCCTCATACTTTTATATATTTTATCTCAAGGACCACTACCAGGTTGTCACAGAGATGATCAAGGAAAAAACTGTGCAGCTTTTGTCAGGAATTGGGGAAAAGTAACCAATTGAAATATGCCCAAGTATTCCATTCTTCTTACAAAGACATACCCTCCAGGCAAAACTATTTTATTACCACTTAACCTATTGAGGTTATTATTAGAGTATAATTTCCCTCTGGGGAGAAGGAAATACCCAACTCCAGGTTCCTCTACCATCTTATCCAACCTAAATGGATGAAGAAAATGAGAAGGAAAAAAAAAAAAAAAAGGCTGAGATGCACTAGTGAAGTTCAAACCCCAGGGCACAGGTTCATCAAAAGCCTGAGACCTAATAATAGAACCTTAGAATACTGACCCTCTCCCTGAACCTTACCACTGCATTACTAAAATTCTGTTTACTCCTTTCAACCTGTATCATATCTATGTTTCAACAGGAAATTAGAAGACAAAATAAAAAGTAAAACACAGTTTAAAAGAGACACAGCCATCATCAGGACCAAACTTGGATATGGCAGAGATGTTGGAATGATCCGATCATGAATTTAAACCAACATGCAAGTCCAGATAGAAAATATAAACAGAGAAATGGAAATTCAAAAAAAGAATAAAGAAGAAATGCTAGAGATTAAAAAAAAATCCTATACTGGAAATAAATGCCTTTAAAAAAAAGATTTTATTTATTTATTTGAGAGAGAATGAGTAGTAGGGTGATGGACAGAGGGAGAAGCAGATTCCCTGTGGAGCAGGGAGCCTGACACAGGGCTGGATCCCAGGACCCTGAGATCATGAACTGAGCCAAAGGGAGATGCTTAACAGACTGAGCCACCCAGGATCTCCAAAGTAAATCCCTTTGATGGACTTGTTAGTTGACTAGACATGGCAAAGGAAAGAAACTCTAATCTTGAGGATATGAAAACAGAAACCTCCACAACAAGAAAGCAAATAAAAGAAACATTATGTTGAACAAAAGAAGTCAGGTACAAATTAGTATGTAATAAACAGTATAGTCCCATTTCATCACAGTCAAGAATGAGTTAACATAGTTAATGGTGAGATAAATCAGAATAGTGGTAACCTCTGGGTAAGTACTAACTAGGAAGTATTAAAAAGGAGTATTCTGAGGTTCTTGAAACATTCTTTACCTAAGCCGTGGTTGTTTCAAGAGTTCCTGTGTGTCCACACACACGTATTTCAATAGACATGATTTACTGAAGACATCCCTAAAGCCAGATTACTCACATGATAAAAACTGAAAATTGCTGTGAGACAAAATAAATACAAATAAGGGTTAGATATATGAAAAGATGGTTACATTTATTATAAGAGATAGAAATGCAGAGTAGTGTGGTATTTTTATCTTTGGAAAGTAGTTAAAAATATTCACTGTCTACAAATGCAGATTCAAGCCATGTGATGTACTATTGGTAGAACTATAAGTTAATAATTTTTTCTAGAGAGCATGTTGGTATTATCTATGAAAATTAAAACATGAATTTTTTAAAAAAGAAGTACCACTTCTAAATATTCTAAGGCAATAGTGAAAGTGTTCATGTTTATTGTAAAGTAATTGTTTTAATTATCAACAGAAAACATGAAGAATTTTATTAAAAAGCACATTTAATTAAAAATACGATCTTATATAAGAGAAATACAAACAGCTGGTTGCAAATGAGAAAAGAAAATTTTGGTTCAACCAAAATTTTTGGTTGTTAATACATTTACTTCATCTGTTCCTTCTATTTCTTTGTAACCTCTGAGATGAGAAAAAGCAGGCAGGGGGGGATTATGGGTATCTCTGTTTTGTTTTTCACCTATACTAATGTTCTGATCATAATATGGTTTTTAACAACTTCTCTTATAAACCTCATCAATTAACAATTCCTCATTTCTCAAATATGGCCTATTACTATGCATTTAGTCATTTAGAGTAAGAGTAAGTAAAGATGCCGTCAATCACATCAATCTCACAACCCTGAGATCATGACCTGAACAGAAACTGAGAGTCAGGTGCTCAGCTGACTCAGCCACCCAGGCACCCTGAAAGAGCAAAGACTTGAAGGTGGCAAAATAAGTAGCTATTTGGATATCTGGGAAGAAAATAATGCAGGCTGAGGGAATAAGCTACCATTTAGGAGCACTGACAAATAGAATGAGAAGACCCATGTGAGGTGAGAGGAATGGGTGAGAAAGCATAGAAGATAGTAGAGACAGGTGATACCGGGCCAATTATGGGGACTTCAACTTTCACTCTGAGTAAATGGGAACAACCACACGATTTTGAGAAAATCAGAGGTCTCTCTCATCTGGGTTTTAGTTTGAATAAATGACTCTGATAGCTATGTTATGAATAGTTGGGGGAGGGCAAATTAAGGTGGGAACAATAGAAACAGGGAGCAGTGCTAGGGTTCTAGATTAAAAACACAACATTTTTGAATTGAAAAAGGGAGCATGATAGATTGTGTGTGTGTGTGTGTGTGTGTGTTATATACATATGTATATACTGTTTAACAGAACACATTTCTCTTAAACTAACACACATTTTCATATTATTGAATATTATCTAAATCATTTTAACATTGTCATCCCATCCTATTACCTTATATTTAAGCATTGAGATGTTTCTTATATTTAGCTGTTCAGCTAAAATTTTAAACTTATCTATGGATCTTTGCTATGGATAAATTAATAGAAGGAAATTTACTGGATCAAGGGATTTACATAATCTAAATGGTTTAATTTTTTTTTCCCGGGCCTCACTAAGAGTATGACAAATACATGTCCGTGAGAAATATCTAAGAAAGCTCAGAAAGGTGGAGGAAGACAATTAGATAATATTGAGGTTACTGTCTCAATTTTGAAATTTTGTTTCAAGTGGTAGAATATTTTTCATGTGTTTCGTTCTCTCTTTCTCTCTGTTTCCCAATAGGTAAATTTACTATACATTATTTTTAAGAATAATGCAAAGAATAGGAACCTGAGTGACTCAGTCCATTAGGTGTGTCCGACTCTTGATTTTGGCTCAGGTCATGATCTCAGGGTCGTGAGAGCAAGCCCTGTGTTGGGCTCCTGACTAGGGTGAAGTCTGCTTGGGTTTCTCTCTCTTCTTCTTTCCCTGTTCTTTCTTTCTCTTTCTCCCTCTCTCTCTCTCTCAAATAAATAAATAAATAAAATAAGATAATGTCTTTAAAAAAAAAAAGATTCTACAAAGAATTAAGAATCTGAAATTCAGGAAAAGAGAGAATTAAAAAAAATTAAAAGCAGTATAGTTCTCTAAGTAGTTAATAGAAAACTAAATTACCCATTCAGAAAAAACTAGAGTAAACAGATCTCAAAAAGTAATTAGCCAACTGCTGCAGTTAAAAGACAAACCCTGACACCACACAATTGTGACTCTACCTTAACTACAATAGAGCTGTGGACAGTTTCCTGGCTTCCTCCTGTTCGAAAATTTCCCTGGCTTCTCTATCCCAACTTAATAGTATTTTATAGCAAACCACTATCACAGCAGCATACCACATATTTCCATTGAAGCATCAAGCTTTTAAAAAATTGGGAAAACATTATATGTGTAGGTGGAAATCCATTATTACAGAGCCAAATTAAAAGATGGACATACTGTAATTTTCTGACACAGTAGGAACACTGTAGAAAAGGATCTCTCTCGAAGCCGCGTCTTCCTTGCTAGTCATAAAGTGTACTTTCTAATTAAAACTTTTAAATGACTTTAATTACTGAAATAAAAAAGGACCTATGTCAAAATTAGCCCTGTGTACACTGACTAGTCATTAACGTGATGTAATAAACTTCTTTAGCAGAAATAAAGATAATATTCAGCATGAAATCTGAAAATAAGGGGGAAAATCTTCTATTATGGTTGTTTGACTTTAGCTAGCCCTGTATTAACATTGACCACAGTGGTTTTCAAATATAAATTACAATCTAAGCAAGATAAATTAAGGTTTTTGAGAAACAAATACAGAGTGATAAGAAGACTAAGAGGGATATTTGTTTCAAAGAGAAAAAGTAACTTACCTGGCTAAAATGTACTACTTTGTACTCTAAACTGTATGACCTACCTGGCCATCTTTGGGAAGAAATTTTTTGGCAGCAAAATGTATGAGTTGCTGTGAAGTTGGTTCCACATGCTTTAAAAATAAATTGTGGGATTAGATCTGCCTGAGATAGCTGTCTCTACATTGTTCACGGATATTGAATTGCCTAATCAGACAGATGGAAAGAAGAATATCACCAAACACAAAAGATCATTCTTTTGTAAGTAGAAATAAGCACTTGCTATGTTCTTTTGCTAGCAGCATAAAATGAATATATTCTCCATATTTATTTGAACATTATAAACAGAAGACAGCATTTAATCAATACAGGAAATTTCCATGATCTTTCATATTATTCCATATACAAATTTATCTCCAACTTAACACAGAATCTACCAAAGACCCATGGAACATTCATCCCTTGTTATGCATGACATGCCCCACCAAGCCCTCATCTTTACCTAAACTCAGCTTTTACGTCTTCACAGAATATTATACCCACAATGCTCCTTTCTGTCTAGAATCATTTTCAAAGTAAACATAAAAGAGTCATCATTCTATCAGGAAATAATGAACAGATTCACAATTAAAGAAATTGGTCCAGAGAGCTTTTCAATAGGATACCACCTGACTCTCAAAGTATGTTTGTTTGCTTATTTGTTTGTTTGTTTTGGTCTTTCTGTATTGTTTTGTTTTGCTTGGGGTGGTAAAGAGATGTGTTTTAATTCAGTTTCAAGTAACAGGAGTCATTTTAGTTACCATGCTCCTTGCAACAGAAACTGACGTGTGTGTATGTTCAAGTCCAATACTGAGATGCTATGAAAGGTAAGGGTGGATATAGCTAGAATTGCTTTGTCAAATAAGTGGTTCTCTCATATAATATTTATGTTGTTGAGAAATATCAATGCCATTCTTCTCCACCTCCACCTCTCTCCGATATATTTAAATTTTTTTTTTTTTCTTTTAGAATAGTTTTAGATTTAGAGGAAAGTTGTGAGGACAAAAGTTCCTCATATTCCATACCCAATTTTCCTAAACGAGTAACATCATACTGTGGTAAGATATATTTCTCACAATGAATCAATATTGGTACTTTATGATTAATAAAAATCCACATTTTATTCATACTGCCTTAGTGTTAATTTTTCTGTTGTAACATCTCTTCCAGGATGCATTACATTAAGTCATCATATCTCCTTAGTCTCTTTCTGGCTTTGGCAATTTCTCAGAAATTCTGTTGTTATTGATGACCTTGACAGTTTTGAGGAGCACTGCTCAGGTATTTTGTGGAATGTCTCTCAGTTGATGTTTGTCTGATACTTTTTCAAGTATTAACTTGAGTTTATGTGTTTTATTTATTTATTTAATTTTATTTATTTATTTGACAGATGGAGATCACAAGTAGGTAGAGAGGCAGGTAGAGAGAGAGGAGGATGCAGGCTCCCTGCTGAGCAGAGATCCCGATGCGGGGCTCAATCCCAGGACCCTGAGATCATGACCTGAGCCGAAGGCAGAGGCTTTAACCCACTGAGCCACCCAGGTGTCCTGAGTTTATGTTTTTTAGACAAGAAGACTACAGAAGCTAAGTGCATCTCTTATCACATAATATATATTACCAAAATGATATTCATTACTGCTGCTGTTAACCTTGACCACTTGGCTAAAGTGACATTTTTCAGTTTTAGTTCTGTAAGGTTAGTCTCTTGTTGTCCTTGTGCATATTCAGCTATTTGGAAGGATGTCATTATGTGCGGGCCACACTTGAGGAGTGGGGAGTTTAGCTCCACCTCTTTGAGGATAGAATATCTATATAATTTAAAAAAATTATTTGGCATAGTATTTTTTCTATTTATTCATTTATTTAAATATTAATATTAGCTAATGGAAATTTATTTGGGATTATAATCCAGTACTAATTTATTTATTTTGTTGCTCATGTTGAAAGCTTTTTCAGTTATCTTTTGAGTTCCATTGACACTTCCATCCATTGCAGGGTTGGGTTTTTTGTTTTTTGGGTCTTGGATTTTTTGTTTTGTTTCGTTTTAGGTTTGGGGTTTTGTTTTTCTTGTTTGTTTGTTTGAGGACTTGACTTTGCTTTACTACAAGATGCTCCAGGCTCATTGTATCTATCTCTTCCTCAAAGATGGAATCAGTCGTCTCACCAAGGAGTGCTGATATCTTTTATTGGAAAAATGGTAATAGAAACCAAGATATGGATGCTAGGTGTGCTTTTTGATACTGTGAATGCTTCTAGGCTCTCTGAGGGCTCAGAGAAGGAAAATACCTGTGTAGATACCAACCAGTGTATATATGCATATCTATAAAAATCCCTGTATGTTATCAGTTATATCTATATTATACTAAATATACTGATATCTCCAATATGATCACATGGATCATTCTAGCCTCTTCTCCTTGCTGGTCTATAACTTCCCCATTTAATTATGAGAAAACTGGCTCCCACTATCTGCAAGACATTTATTTTATTGTTCAATTCTAAAACATACGTATAGTCATTTCATAATCTTTAACTTTTACTCTCATGGGAAATATTAATCAACTACAATACAGTACTTACATATAATTTCTTTTGCCTTTAGTCTTATACACTCCACTCAGTTCCACAGTTACTTAGGTCAGCGTCTTGTTTCCCCATTTCCCTTCAGTGAGACTTTTTTATACATTTGATTACAGTTAGATTCTTTTGTCACATTCTCCATTCCATTTTGGGAGTCACAGACCATCTAAAAGACTTTTTTAAAAAATATTTTATTTATTTACTAGAGAGAAAGAGAGAGAGTGAGAGCACAAGTTGAGTGAAGAGGGGCAGAGGGAGAGGAGAAGTAGACTCACTACTGAGCAGGGCTCAATCCCAGGACCATGAGATCATGACCTGAGCTTAAGACAGATGCTTAACGGACTGAGTCACCCAGGTGCCCCTGCTAAAAGACTTTTTAAAGAAATGTCATGCATTAAATTTCACTCTTGTACATTAATGCATAAATATTTTTTATTGTCCTTCCCAAACATGGAATCAGCTAGGGTTAATTCCATCTATATTAGAAGTAGCCCTTAGCAGAAGTGCTTAGTGGGCTCTTCCATCTAGCTTCTTAACTCTGACAAAGGGGAGTTTTAAAGCTTTGGCTTATTTCATATCACTTTTTATTCCTCAAAGACAAACCTACAAAAACCCTTGTCTGGCTGACTTTTCCACTTTGCATTCCTCCTCATAACTTCCAAACCCCTTTTTGGGTTGATCTCAAACAGAATTACTCAAAATTTGCATATTTCAATTAACATTCCTTAAATCGATAAATATCATAAAATAGCAAGAATTCTCACTTTAGAATTTCATGTCACAAATTTTCATTATGAAAGAGATTTTTGTATTAGCACCTGTGTGTATGGATGGTTGGGGTGTATGCTAAGATGTAAGACATGAGATTAAATATAGAATTGAATTATATGTCATTATGTAAAGTAGGCATGGCATATTGAAAAAATTAAACAACCTTTTGTCAACTATTTATGTTTGTGGTTAAAATGTAACCATTTTTTAAAAATCTATTTTCTGGGTCCTTAAGATAGCTCTTACCCATTAGTTTATTCTTTACAAAATAATTAATAAATATACATAGCTAATCTATATACATTGCATTATCCGTCAGTGGTGCAATAACCATTGTGGAGCCACTGGGGAAAAAAAGGGAGAGGTTGCCTGGCTGGCTCAGTGTGTAGAGCATGTGACTCTTGATCTCGGGGTCATGAGTTTGAGCCCTACTTTGGGCATAAAGAGTACTTAAAAACAAAACAAAACAAAACCCTTCAGCTTAGCCCTGCCTGGTCTTCACAGCCCACAGACCTTAATGGCTGCTCTACTGACACCAGGTTTGGTGCCCCACGACCTTTAGAATAAAGACTACAGTGGGCACCTGGGTGGCTTGATCGGTTAAACCTTTTCCTTTAGGTAGCGTTATGATGTCAGGGTCCTGGGCTTAAGCCCTGCGTTGGGCTCCCTGCTCAGCAAGGATTCTCCTTTTCCCTCTGCCTCTCCCTCTGGCCTGTGCTCTGTCTCACTCTCTATCTCTCAAATAAATAAATCTTAAAAAAATAAAAAATAAAAATAATAAAAAAATAAAAAAACACATTCTTTAAAATAAATAAAGTTTAAGTAATTAGCTTAAACATTTTATAGAGATTATATACTATAAAATTGTTTTAACATTAAACACATTAAATTTACCAATTTTGTTATGAGAAATATAAAATTTTTAAAATCTCTTTTACATGTTGATGAATTTAGACAGAGACTAATTAGGTGATTTGCTTAAATGTCAGACACAACTGTAATGCCAAAAAATAATCTGAGAGCATATTCATGTTAATTGCATATTACTTTTCATTTTGTTCAACAAAGAGAGAATTATTTTAATAGAAAAACTGAAAAACAAGAGGGAAAAAACAATTCCAGATGGATGACTATGCTGACAACTGCACTAACAATCTGTCTCTTTAACTCAGACATCGGCTTTACTCCCAAGGCTAAAAATATTAGTCATTCTTGAGCTAAAACTTGTTTTCTTAATACACTTTGTCCATATTCTTAAGATGCTGTTAGGCTTATGCATAATCAGCAATCATTCTTACCTTGACCTGCCCATACCTTAATTCTTGCTCATGCTGTAATCAATCTTCACCTAACTTTATTTCATTCTCCTAGAATTGTCAGAACTCTTGATATAAATTTTAGCTATAGTGCTAAGGGTTTACTTTTTCAAGATGCAAACTTTTCAAAAATAATTTAAATGTAAGGTTTCTGAACCCAAGTAAAATAATTTCTGTAAAGATACTTAAATTTTTTTCAATTTGAAAAATCTTTATGTGCTTTTCTTAAAAAGAGTTAGCTTTATATTTAATTCAGACATTTATATCTAATTCAGTACATATACTTTAATAAGCATATTAACCTGTAGTCATAATTAACTACAACTTTATATTATAGAATGGCTTTACTTTGTATATAATTTTAGCATGAAAATATCATAATACTTTGCTTAATAATATTTGATGTTTCTTAATGGCATTTAAATAGTTAAAAATATCAGTTACTTCATGATATTCATTTTATATACACTTTATTCAAAGGATTTTTGAGCCTTTATCTGAAAAGGTGTAACCTCTGTTATCTATTATTTATCTATATAGCACCTATTATTTAAACACTACCTATTTTAAATCATTAACTCAAACATTTTGTAGTAAATGGAATTATATAAAAGCTATTCTAACCAAAAAAGATATAGCAAATAATACTTTAGATAGTGATCAGTGCAAATTTCTAGATAGTTCATAATATTTACAAGATAAGTCCGTTCTCTTTCTGAAATCATAATACATTTTTCCTTTCCAATTAATTTGGCATGTAAACTATTCAAGAATTCAAAACAAAATATGCTATCCAAAGTCATGTGGTTTTATGGGTGTGTGGGGGGCACATGTTTATACATACAGAAAGAAGAATTCAAATTTTTAGATCTAAAGTTAATAGGAAACATTGAGGTAATTCACTTCTTTAATTTTTTATTTTTTATTTATTTTGCTTTTAGATTTTATTGATTTATGAGACAGAGAGAGAGCAGGGGGAACAGCAGAGGGAGAGGTAGAAGCAAGCTCCCCACTGAGCAAGGAACCCACTGCAGGGCTCGATCCCAGGACCCAGAGATTATGACCTGAACCTACGGCAGTTGCTTAACTGACAGAGACACCCAGATACCCCTAAAGTAATGCACATCTAAAATAGATTGTCAGGGTGCCTGATGCATCGTTGGTTAAGCCTGTGACTCTTGGTTTTGGCTCAGGCCCTGATCTCAGTGTTGTGAGATTGAGACGCTTGCCCAGATTCACACTCAGCACTCAGCAAGGAGTTTGTTTAGTTTCTCTCTCCTTCTTTCTCTTCTCTTTCTCTCCACTTGTTCCCCCCACTCCTTTCTCTAAAATAAATAAATAAATCTTTAAAAAAATAAATAAAATAAAGAGGCAACCCACGGAATGGGAGCAGATATTTGCAAATGACAGTACAGACAAAAGGTTGATATCCAGGATCTATAAAGAACTCCTCAAACTCAACACACATAAAACAGACAATTATATAAAAAAATGGGCAGAAGATATGAACAGACACTTCTCCAATGAAGACATACAGATGGCTATCAGACACATGAAAAAATGTTCATCATCACTAGCCATCAGGGAGATTCAAATTAAAACCACATTGAGATACCACCTTACACCACTTAGAATGGCCAAAATTAGCAAGACAGGAAACAACATGTGTTGGAGAGGATGTAGAGAAAGGGGAACCCTCTTACACAGTTGGTGGGAATGCAAGTTGGTGCAGCCACTTTGGAGAACAGTGTGGAGATTCCTCAAGAAATTAAAAATAGAGCTTCCCTATGACCCTGCAATTGCACTACTGGGTATTAACCCCAAAGATACAGATGTAGTGAAAAGAAGGGCCATCTGTACCCCAATGTTTATAGCAGCAATGGCCACGGTCGCCAAACTGTGGAAAGAACCAAGATGCCCTTCAACGGACGAATGGATAAGGAAGATGTGGTCCATATACACTATGGAGTATTATGCCTCCATCAGAAAGGATGAATACCCAACTTTTGTAGCAACATGGACGGGACTGGAAGAGATTATGCTGAGTGAAATAAGTCAAGCAGAGAGTCAATTATCATATGGTTTCACTTATTTGTGGAGCATAACAAATAGCATGGAGGACAAGGGGAGATGGAGAGGAGAAGGGAATTGAGGAAAATTGGAAGGGGAGGTGAACCATGAGAGACTATGGACTCTGAAAAACAATCCGAGGGTTTTGAATGGGTGGGGGGTGGGAGGTTGGGGGAACCAGGTGGTGGGTATTAGAGAGGGCATGGATTGCATGGAGCACCTGGGTGTGGTGCAAAAACCATGAATACCGTTACACTGAAAAGAAATAAAAAAATTAAAAAAAAAAGAAAAATAAATAAATAAAATAGATTGTCTTTTTTTTTAACTCTATTTTTTACCATTTAGCTTGGTCAATGCAACTTAAAGTTACTGAAAGAACATGTTCAATCTATTTTCTGAGGAGCTAAAGAAATACATATATTATATAACATACAAATATATATTATGTAAATAAATATATAATACATATACATATTATATATAATAAATTATAAATATATGGTGTGTGTGTATATACAGTATACACACACACACACACACACACACACACATGTTTCTACTAATTGAATACCTGTGATATCTATTAAGAAATAGTATCTGGGGCACCTGCATGGCTCAGTTAAGTATCTGCCTTTGGCTCAGGTCATGATTCCAGTACCCTGGGATTGAACCCCATCCAGGCTCTCTCCCCAGTGGGAAGCCTGTATCTCCCTCTCTTCTACCTCCCACTCTGCCTACTTCTGCTCTCTCTGTCAAATAAATGAATAAAATCTTAAAAAAAAGAAATTTTTGTTCAGTATCAGTGTTAGTAATTGCTAGCTGAGTTCTAAAAAGTTGTGCTACAATATCGGTTCAGCAACAGAAAGGAGGATTGTCGAGTGACCATATGCTTGATATTCAATGAATGATCTTTGAATTTTTCTGCTTTTTCTTAAACAATTAAGTATATTTGGCATGTAAATGTATTTCTTCTGTTAATTTTTATTTAATTTTAGGGTTACTAGGTTTTACCTGGGCAAAAACATATTTCAAATGCAGTCACATTCAAGAACCTGGATATTGCCTTAACAAGTACTCTCTTTTATCAATGTCAGTTTTCTTTTATTTCTGTCATCGAGTCCCTGTACCAATAAACTAACAAATATTTCCTAATACTTCCTAACCAAAATATGTCCCACATTTAGCTCCCCACATGATGTTTTCTGGGTGCATTGTGAGTGCACATGCTTCTGTTGTGGAAAGTGGGTTCTCACCAACTGCTTGTTCAAGTAGCTAAGCTTATTAATAACACCTTTCTCTGAAGTGGAAAGTCTTTTATATCAATAAATGCTGGTCAACCCAAGCCACTCAGTACATAGAGAAGAAAAAAAAGTATAACAGTATAGGAAATAATATAATAATTTAATTGTATAATAATTATAAATCTATAATGGGTTAAATATATTAAATTATGTTATATAATACATACATGTAATGCATGTATTATATATATTAATAATTATAATAATAATGTAAAAGACTTTGACTGGTGATTATGGCTCATAGTTAATAGCAAAGAGGCACTAAATATCCAGGTTAAAAGAGAGATTCAATTATTTGGACCAGATTCTGCATTCACAACTTTTGAGAAGTTAAAAAAAAGTCATGTTGCCAGCAAAGAGCACCATCCTAGCTTCCCCAATACCTCCATTTATCAAAGTAAATCAAGCAAAGAGTGGAACAAGATTGGAACAATAGTGAGGCCCTGAGTAAACTCCAAGAGACTGATGGTATGTTCCAGAAAAAGAGAAGGTCATTATAGCTACATGTTTGTTAAGTTGAGAAATCTATAGTCCCACTCTGGTGTTCCAGTGAGTAGGGAGAACCTGGTGAGAGAAATTCTTAGGGGAATGTAACTTGTATCCCCTTTAGTGTGGAAGAAAATATTTAAAACAGGGAGTGGTGTCCATTTAGAGGTAGACATCCGGAAGTAGTTTTTAGCAGAGCAGTATGAAAACCACATGATTAATAGTATGCAGAGGAAGACCATGAAATGGCTAATTTCAGCTACTTATGATCTTTAGAATTCAAGTGAAGGACTTCAGATTTTACTGTGAATCCTCCTAAAGAAGCATAGTAATTTTGAAGTGAAAAGAAAACTTAGAGATACTCAAGGTTTGGCTCAAGGAGTGGTTGAACTAGCATGGTCTGATCATGCTATATATTGTGTTGAAATGAACTTTAAACACATATTAACGATAATGAGTCAGACAAAATATCTTTTTGAAGAACTTTCTCATACCTGAATTTTCAGTGCTTATAGCCATCATGTGAATAAGGCATTGTTCCTCTAATGGTCAAACTGTAAACCAGAGAATCAAAAGAATTTCTCAGAGCCATATAGTAAGAAGGGTCCATGAGTTCTCAATGCAGAATTATTGGTTATATCCATCTTTTTAAACCATAAACTTGTCTCTTTTCTATTTTTATATGTAAGTTTATATATCATCTCTTCATTCACTTTTAGAATTCAGAGATGTAAAATAAGCCATAAACTTCAAAATTTTTAAAAATTTTCTTTTTAATAGATAGATTTTACATGCCATAAAATTTATCATTTCAAGGCATAAAATCTAGTTGTTTTCAGTATATTTACAAAATTGTGCAATCAACACCACAAAATAATTTCAGAATGTTTTCATCATCCAAAAAATAGAATGAAACAAAACCAGTAACCATTAGCAGCCACTTTGTATCTCCTCTACCTACAACTTATGAAAACAACTAATTTACTTTCTTTCCCCCTACATTTGTCTATTCTGGACATTTCATATAAATGAAATCATAAATATGTGATCTTTTGTGTCTTACTTCTTCCATACTTCATTTATGAAGCAATTAAATCTTCATTTATATTGTAACATGTATCATAAGTCCATTGTTTTGTATGGTTGAGTTATGTTCTGCTGTAGGATATACAACTTTGTGTTCATTCATCACTGATGGTCATCTGTGTTTTCCCACTTTTGGGCCACTATAAAAATTTATATTTTCAACACTCATGTACAAATATTTGTGTACATGTAAGCTTTCAATATTTTGCATATATGCTTAAGAGTAGAATTGCTAGGTCATATGGTAATTCTACATTTAACTATTTGAAGAGTGGCCAAGCTGTCTTCTACACTGAATGGTATTACTTTAAATCCTAACCAGGAAAAGTATGAGTGTTCCAATTTCTATTGTCACTAACACTTGAAATTGGTTTTTTTATTAAAGCCATGTCAATGGGTATGAAGTGGTATATCTTTGTGGTGTGTATTTCCCTAATGAGTAACGATATTGAATATATTTTCATGTTCTTATTGGCTATGTGTCAATCTTCTTTGGAAAAATATCTATTCAGATAATTTAACCATCTATTAATTGGGTTGCTCAGATTTTCATTGTTGAGTTGTGATAGTTCTTTCTTCCCAGGTTGTGTATTGTCTTTTCACTTTCTTGATCATCTCTGTTGAGGCACAAAAGTTTTAAATTTTGATTGAGTCCTACTTATTTATTTATTTATTTATTTTTGTTACTTGTTTTCAGTTTCATAT